>NC_048590.1:16769840-17393769 GCF_013265735.2 Oncorhynchus mykiss
TTTATTTAAATTGACTGATTGGGGCAAAGGCAATGCATCTCAGTGCTAGAGGCGTCACTACAGACCCTGGTTCGATTCCAGGCTGTATCACAACTGGATGTGATTGGGAGTCCCATAGCGCAGCGGACCACTGACCCAGCATCGTTCGCGTTAGGGTTTGGTCAGGGTAGGCCGTCATTGTAAATAAGAATTTGTTCTTAACCGACTTACCTAGTTAAATAAAAAAAAATAAAAAATATGAACTGTAAATCTTTGAAATTGTCGCGTTTATATTTTTGTTCAGTATAAATTAACTTAAGTGGAGTAGGATGAGTGCCATTAGATTGACATGGATATAAGGTCTGTTTTACATTTCCCTCCTTATGGTTAAATTGAGGATAAGATAAGTTCATCCAAGATATGTTACCTTGTTGTTGTCAGTGACCTGCACCCGGTCGACCCCAGTGTGGATGTCCAGCTGGGAGAGCAGCAGGCTGCGAGCCTGGGCTGACTGCAAGGTACACAGTGGGCATTGACAGTTGTCCCTAAGCCATGTGTACGGGTACAGGCTCTGTCCGCTGCCCTCCCACTCAACCTCCAGCAGCCTTTCCTGATCCAGGGCCCGGACGTGCCTCACCCCAGGGCTGTCCCCCAGGGCATTGGAAGGGAGCGGGGAGGGTGCCTGGGTCCCGTGCCCACGGAGCTGCCTCCAGGTCAGGTGAAGAGAAGGAGATGAGGAGATGGCAGCTGCCCAACCAGGCCTACCCCCAGCCTTCAAGGCATGGCAGGCCAAGACGGAGCTTCGCTTGAGCATGGTCGGCAGGGTACATCGTGCTATAGCGGTCGTCCACATCCTCGAACCGGGACCTCCGGATGAGAGCAGAACTGTTATTGGAAAGGACAGTACACACTGGGATCCAAGTCATTATAAATATTCCAACGGTTAATAAGAGTACAGGTCAAGACACATGTAGGCATGTATTACTTGTTGTTTTTTTACTTTTATTTTTGAATTATTGTTTTAAATGTATTATCTAGGCATATTTCACCATAAATGGAATTGAGAAAAAAGTCACTTTAATTTAAATAGTTCAATTTAAAATAGGCTAGTTTGAGGCAAAAGGTGTAATAATACTAAATGCACCTTGCTACCACACTGATGAGGAGAACAGGACCTTACAATTGTTTGTATCCAAAATTGCTTTAATTTGCTATTTACAAGCGCGGCAACATTGGCTCGTCCCTAGACACCACAGCCAAAGTCAAAAACCTGGACCATTTCTACAATGTATCTTTTTAAATGTGATTTTAAACATTACCCTAACCTTAAAAACACAATGCTAACAACAAAAAACGTGCTTTTTACGATATAGACCATTTTTGACGTTGTGGCTGTGCTATATAGTGGAAACCACAACATTGCGCGATACAATTGTTGTTGTAGTTGTTATAATACTGTTCTGTGATACTGTGCATGTTTCCGCTTTGGAAACTAGGTGAAAGGTCAATACATGGGCAAGAGTCCCGGAAGCAGCTCGCACCACAGAGTTAGAAAAAAAGGCTAAAATATATAATAGATCGCCTCATTTTTGTTATTCCGTACTTTGAGAAACCTTACAAACTATATATATGTATTAAACAATTTGTACTGAGAGTCTGAACTGCTAGGCTAGGTTTACTGTAGCTATCTGCCCAGGCTAGCTCTCGTTCTACTACTAGCTAACGTTACCTTAGCTAGCTACTATTACCATTTAATTTAGCCTCCAATTACAAAATAGTTGCCATTGGACGCTCGCTTGCTGATATTAATTGAATGATTTACGAAAAGCCAGTGTTTTTAGCGAGCTAGCTAGCATATATCCCATACATTTACGTGGAGACAGCGAGCTAACGTTACTGTATAACTTATTTAACGTTACCTTGCTTTCACTACGCAGCCAGACATTCCAGTGACAACACATGCTATATTTACCGGCAACATTACAATATGTAGTATCTAAAAAAAAAAAAGTATGAAAAATTGATGTACCTGTATTATTTTGGTAGCCTTCTAAACTTTTGAATGTTCTTTGTCAACGAAGCGCCTATCAAAATTGCAGTGCCGACTGTCAAAACTAGGGGAAAGGTTAGCACGTGGGTGAATGACATAACCACTGTCGTGGAGGCATCAGAGATTTTGAGTCAGTGAACTTTGCTGACATGACGTCAACAGACCAGGGTTATCGTGTCCCAATATCAAGGTTGAGAATTTAGGAAGTCGATCACAATTACAATAGCTATTAATCATTCTCCCACTCGGTTTGCATATTACAGAATATGGCAGAGCAATCTCTTACCTCAGCTCTTCAGTTGTCAGTTTGGACTTGTCCAGTGTAGTTGGTCAGTAACCGGTTGAATTAAACTAGCCTGTGGTCTGGTAGTGGTATATTATTATTTATGAATATATATTATTGTATATTCACACTACTCAGAACCCTGTTAGTGGAGAGTGACAGTATTCTAATTATTTCCTTAATACTGTCTGTTACTTACCCGGTATTGACTTAGAAAATACTTTAAACAATAATAGCTACATTGTAATAGAATACTAATTATCTTCCGATACAATTTGTTGCCAGGTAGTTTCCATTTGTGTTTAATTATTTTATGAAAGTGCTAGATGATTAACTGTTACCACACGAGTAGTGTAATTCTGCAAGAGAACATGCTTTAGTCCGCTGAGCAAAAGCCTAGGCATTTGATCTGGGAGCTAACACAAGTCTTCAGGTATAATTTCCAGCAATTCTAGGTTATTCCTCCCTCTTGCCTGGCTCTCCTCCTAGCAAATGCACACAGGCTACTTCCTCATGGGAAAACAGTGGTGTGTGTGTAATAACACACTTCTTGGTGGGCATGTCGGGGCACTTTGAAGTATGTCCTTAGAATCTTTGTAAAGTTGCTAACTACCGTTTGTCCTAGAAAGCTGTGCAAATCACTGGTTTCACCAGCTGTAGTTCAGTCTTGTCTATAATAACGAGGTGTCCAAACCCCTGAGTAGAATGTCAAACACAAAATCTTTATTAAAAAACGGAACACACAAAACCTGTTAGGAATGTTGCCACAGACAGTGTTTGAAGTCCATGAGTGCTGCCTGCAGTCTTAAGTGTTTATCATACTTGTTGCCACACATACATATATCATTTCGAAAAGAAAAACAATAGATATTGCAGATATTGAAACATATTAGCCTAAACAAAAATAACGAGTACAATTAAGCTCTTCTGTCACATAGATATTGACATGCACAGCATTTATTCCCATAACATGCTCTGAACATTTCCACAAACTATATTGCATCCACAAAAAGGCAAAGGGATATACACATCATAAGTCTCAACCTTATACGTTTAAACAAGGCAAGCATTGTTCCAAGTATTATTTAAAACTCTTGTTAATTGGCCTTACTGTAAAAAGAAAAATGCAAATTGTTATACATTGTAAACATTTCAATAATTTCCAGCCAAATTCACTCAAGCTGCCAAGTGGATTCTGTAGGTAGGCCATGTCACATACTCTATAAATAACACCTGTTGCGACTGTTAGACAACGTCATCGCGATGAATGAATCATCTTTGAAATCCCCCGTCAGAGCAAGGCATCGACAATTATCAATTGCCAAGGCATTTTAACGCAACGCCATATTGCAAATGCCCAAGGAATGTTGCCACAAGTAAACCATAGGCCAACTTAAAATGAACTGACAACATTGTCAATGAATTACATTTCACCCGACATGCGAAACCCCCCTATGCCTATTGTATTTTTAGAATAAATAACACTGGTATAATTTCTGTCTGCATGTTTTATCGCTCCGTTAATATACATATGCAATGAAATACAGGATTTCACCAATATTATTTTCGTCAGACTACTTTTATAACTCGCTTTAAACTAATTTACCCAAGTTTAACCTTCATGTATTCATTTTTCAATCGGCTCAATCTGGTCCCGTGACTTCGAATTATGAGAGAGAGAAGCTCGTGTTTATCCTTCAGCCCCACCGATATGTACAGTGTTTCTTTTAGTACGTCTCTTGTGTGGACAACCATGTTCAGAAAGTCGTCGTTTATTCGGTGCTCCTCCTTCAACTCGTTCTCCTGACTCTGTTTGAATTTCACCTCCAGTTCCAACAGAGACTTTTCGGAGTTTGTAAAAGCCTCGCCAATCTGAGTCGTCTCCCTTCTCAAATATTTTCCATAGCTGTCCTCTCCGTCCAAATCAAAAGAAATGCTTTTCCCGATCCCCTCTAGCACCCTGGCCGAGTCTTCGATGTGTCTCTTGATGATCGTGAAATCATCTCGGATTACCGAATCGTGGTCCTCGTCAAGACCGCATTTTCGGTCGTCCGTCATCTTAAAAAGCATTTGACATTTTTCCGGATCATCGTTATTCTCATAGTCGCCGTCTGGCACAAAGTAGTGATGGAACGTGCCGTTAGACATCTCGGGATACAGAGGTCCGTTAAAAAACGCACCGCTAAACGGTAATAAAAACATACCGATAGCGAGTAAGTGTAGAAAAGCCATTCTACCCACTTATTGGCAATATGTGAGCAATATAATATACTTTCCTTTAGAGCGCATAAAATATGATTTAATTCGCTCACCAATCAAACATTTCTAAACTTGCAATGCATGTGGTATCCATGAGCTAAAATACCGAAAGTAACTAGGTGTCCAGACAGGCTTTGTGATATTTGTAAATCTTCTTTCAGGTCGCTCCTCGTTTAGCCTATGCAGCAAGTATTGCCAACTATTTTTCAAGGAAAGTAGCAGTTGGTTCAGCCACAGACAGTCACGTGAAGTTTGAAATACGTTCCCTTAACTTTACACATAGAAACCCCAAAGCTTTCACGCAGAAGTAGCCTACCAAACGCATCAAACAGAGAAATGTTAAAGTGCCTGACCGTAGCTTTGTGACTCAATTTCAAGATCAACATCTGGATTGCTCAAGCACCGCGTTTGGTTTTGACTAATGATAGCCTACCCTCTCTCAAATCTCAAATTACATCCATGCTCCGTCACTTAAAAGGAAGCGCAGTTTCAACTGACTGAAGGCCCGGTCCTGGCCGATATGCAGCCTAGACAAGACCAAACAAATGCTGCCCTCCTATCCCCACAAAGTAGAATACAGTCTCGGCCCACAGTGCACTTTAATGAATGCCTTTCCATCTGGTAGCCTACTTTTGTAAAACAGGCACGTTACATTAGCTTTATAGTCCTCATACCTGACAGACTGGAGACTAATTATACTGAACAAAAATTAAATGCAACAATTTCAAAGATTTTACTGAGTTACAGTGCATGGAAGGAAATCAGTCATTTGAAATAAATTCATTAGGCCCTAATCTATAGATTTCATTCATTAGGCCCTAATCTATGGATTTCACGACTGGGCAGGGGTGCTGCCATGGGTGGGCATAGGCCCACCCAATCAGAATCAGTTTTTCCTTACAAAAGGGATTTATTACAGATAGAAAAATACTCCTCAGCACCCCCTCTCCCTCAGACGATCCCGTTGGTGAAGCCAGATGTGGAGATCCTGGGCTGGCGTGGTTACACGTGGTCTGCGGTTGTGAGTCCGGTTGGATAAATTCTCTAAAGTGATATTGGAGGCAGTTTATGGTTGAGAAATTAACATTACATTCTCTGGCAACAACTCTGTTGGACATTCTTGCAGTCAGAATGCCAATTGCACGCTCTCGCAGAACTTGAGACATTGGTAACAAACTGCACAACTCAAGGTGTCCCAAAAACAATGCACTCGCCCTCCCAAACTTTAAAAGTATTTTCACGTGACCCTCCCCTTGTACTGTGAAATACATTGAACACCTTCCTCCCCCCTCATAGAATTAACTAAAAATAATGTTTACAACCACAAACAATAACTTTAGTGACCCTGTGTTAATAAACATGGATAGACTTTGCCACTTCACCATGCTTTTGTGGCAGTCGATGCCACACATTACTACAGGCCAGAAGGTTGAGGGTTCACGGACTTATGTTCCCCAGCAAGAAAACCTAAAATGTTGCTCAAAAAGGGGGAACCAAGAAAGAATCACTGACAACAACCAGAATGAAACAGGTGGGGTTTTAGGAGGGATTCTAAAAGACACTTATGGGTGTATCCACTGAAAGTTGCATAGTAGCAACAACAACTGGGACCTAAAAGACACACACCACATGAGCGCCCACTAAATTTGCCGACTAAGAGGCAAAAAAATAAAAACACACCAAACCAGCAAAACATCATTGTTTGTCTACAATTCAAAATAGGGAGAACCAACTAAAGGTGTTAACCCTCCGCATCTATCAAAACAATCTGAAGCACTGGGCCAGCCACTCTTAAATAGATCCTGGGCCAGCACAGGTGAAACATCTTCCCACTAATGAGACGACAACCTGCACAGGTGTAACACCTACTGACTAACGAGGTGACACCAATCGGCGCGCCCTACCTGCTAACAAGTTGTTTGTACGAATGTCCAACCTCAAAACATAAATGGAGCATGCTAGAGACAATGATCAGCTAGGGGGCAATCAGATTTTCTACATTTTGATGCCATATTTATAGTTATATAAAATACAGTATTTGCAATGACTATTCCACCAACAGGTGTCTGTGCTAATGCACCACACAACCAATAAACAAAGCATATCAACTTCGGGCACTTAATATCATGGTTTGCGTTTTCAACACCACAATAAATAGACTATGTCAATCTCGACAAACCGAAAATACATCCCTCCCTACCTTGTTGGCTTACCCAGTATCAAAGGCTTGTTTTGACAATCTCCGAATGTCATTAAACTTTTTGGTGTTTTGTAACAGATATCTCATTTCATTCATCAATTGGCCACTGCACAGTTAAGATTGATTGATTGATTTATTGGGTTTAATTTTTCAGCTCTGACCTTATGCTGTTTAATCAGCTTCTTAAGGAGAAACGTTCACTAACAGGGATTGTTTAAAATGGTTTAAATAGATTTGTGCACATAATTTTTCAGAAAAAAAATACACCTTTCCTTTTTTGAAGTGACTTGGATTGCACAATAAAGTCAGGGAATTATTTCCATTGTGGTCCCTATTTTTTTACATAAATACGCATACAATTACACTGAGCAAAAATATCAACGCAACATGTAAAGTGTTAGTCCCATGTTTCATGAGCTGAAATAAAAGATCACAGATATTTCTCGCAAATTATGTGCACAAATCTATTTAAACAATTTTAAACAATCCCTGTTAGTGAACGTTTCTCCTTTGCCAAGATAATCCATCCACCTGACTGGTGTGGGATATTAAGAAGCTGATTAAACAGCATGATCATTACACAGGTGTACCTTGTGCTGGGGACAAAAAAGGCCACTCTAAAATGTGCAGTTTTGTCACACAACACAATGGCACAGATGTCTCAGGTTTTGAGGGAGCGTGCATTTGGCATGCTGACTGCAGGTCAGAGCTGTTGCCAGAGAATTGAATGTTCATTTCTCCACCATAAGCCGCTTCCAACATTGTTTTGGAGAATTTGACTGTACGTCTAACAGACCTCACAACTGCAGACCATGTGTAACCACACCAGCCCAGGACCTCCACATCCGGCTTCTTTACATTCCGAATAGTCTGAGACCCGGACAGCTGATGATACTGAGGTGTATTTCTGTCTGTAATAAATTCCTTTTGTGTGGAAAAACTCATTCTTATTGGCTGGACCTGGCACCCCAGCGGGTGGGCCTATGCCCTCTCAGACCCACCCATGGCTGCACCCCTGCACAGTCATGTGAAATTGATAGATTAGGGCCTAATGAATTTATTTCAATTTACTGATTTTTGTATATGAACTGTAACTCAGTAAAATAATTGAAATTGTTTCATGTTGCGTTTATATTTTCATTCAGTATATAAAAATATCAATATCATACAGTGGATCACCATGTGCAATGCCAAGAGTCGGCTGGAGTGGTGTATAGCTCGAATGCATAGCACCAACTGTAAAGTTTGATGGAGGAGGAATAGTGGTTTGGGGTTGTTTTTCATGGTTTGGGCCAGGCCCCTTAGTTCCAGTGAAGGGAAATCTTAACGTCACAGCATACAATGACATTCTAGATGATTCTGTGCTTCCAACTTTGTGGCAACAGTTGGGGAAGGCCCTTTCTGGTTTCAGCATGAAAATGCTCCTGTGCAAAAAGCGAGGTCCATACAGAAATGGTTTGTCGAGATCGGTGTGGAAGAACTTGACTGGCCTGCACAGAGCCCTGTCCTCAACCCCATCGAACACCTTTGGGATTAATTGGAATGCAGACTACGAGCCAGGCCTAATCACCACAACATCATTGCCCAACCTCACTAATGCCTCTTGTGTCCCCGCAACAATGTTCCAACATCTCGTGCAAAACATTTCCAGAAGAGTGGAGGCTGTAATAGCTGCAAAGTGGGGACCAACTCCATATTAAAGCCCATGATTTTGGAATGAGATGTTTGACGAGCAGGTGTCCACATACTTTTGGTGTGTATATATAAACTCAGCAAAAAAATAAATGTCCTCTCACTGTCAACTGTGTTTATTTTCAGCAAACTTAACATGTGTAAATATTTGTATGAACATAACAAGATTCAACAACTGAGACATAAACTGAACAAGTTCCACAGACATGTGACTAACATAAATGGAATAATGTGTCCCTGAACAAAGGGGGGATCAAAATCAAAAGTAGCAGTCAGTGTCTGGTGTGGCCACCAGCTGCATTAAGTACTGCAGTGCATCTCCTCCTCAGGGACTGCACCAGATTTGACAGTTCTTGCTGTGAGATGTTACCCCACTCTTCCACCACGGCACCTGCAAGTTCCCGGACATTTCTGGGGGGAATGGCCCTAGCTCTCACCTTCCGATCCAACAGGTCCCAGACGTGCTCAATGGGATTACGATCTGGGCTCTTTGCTGGCCATGGCGGAACAATTACATTCCTGTCTTGCAGGAAATCACGCACACAACAAGCAGTATGGCTGGTGGCATTGTCATGCTAGAGGGTCATGTCAAGATGAGCCTGCAGGAAGGGTACCACATGAGGGAGGAGGATGTCTTCCCTGTAACGCACAGCATTGAGATTGCTTGCAATGACAACAAGCTCAGTCCGATGATGCTGTGACACACCGCCCCAGACCATGACGGACCCTCCACCTCCAAATCGATCCCGCTCCAGAGTACAGGCCTCGGTGTAACGGCCATGCCTTCGACGATAAACGCGAATCCGACCAACACCCCTGGTGAGACAAAACTGTGACTCATCAGTGAAGAGCACTTTTTGCCAGTCCTGTCTGGTCCAGTGACGGTGGGTTTGTGCCCATAGGCGACGTTGTTGCCGGTGATGTCTGGTGAGGACCTGCCTTACAACAGGCCTACAAGCCCTCAGTCCAGCCTCTCTCAGCCTATTGCGGACAGTCTGAGCACTGATGGAGGGATTGTGCGTTCCTGGTGTAACTCGTGCAGTTGTTGTTGCCATCCTGTACCTGTCCTGCAGGTGTGATGTTCGGATGTACCGATCCTGTGCAGGTGTTGTTACACGTGGTCTGCCACTGCGAGGACGATCAGCTGTCCATCCTGTCTCCCTGTAGCGCTGTCTTAGGCACCTCACAGTACGGACATTGCAATTTATTGCCCTGGCCACATCTGCAGTCCTCATGCCTCCTTGCAGCATGCCCAAGGCACATTCACGCAGATGAGCAGGGACCCTGGGCATCTTTCTTTTGGTGTTTTTCAGAGTCAGTAGAAAGGCCTCTTTAGTGTCCTAAGTTTTCATAACTGTGACCATAATTGCCTACCGTCTGTAAACTGTTAGTGTCTTAACGACCCTTCCACAGGTGCATGTTCATTAATTGTTTTAAGTTCATTGAACAAGCATGGGAAACAGTATTTAAACCCTTTACAATGAAGATCTGTGAAGTTATTTGGATTTTTACGATTTATCTTTGAAAGACAAGGTCCTGAGTTTATTTATTTTTTGCTGAGTTTATGTATATATAAAGGAAGAGAAGCTTAGGACTAACCCCAGAGAGATAGAGATATGCCGGTGGCATGCTATGACACCAACATGCATTTCTTTATCTTAGATGGCTACTACGTCTGCAATACAGATATAGACATACAGAAGGATGGTAATTCGTTAACTCTCCTAGGCCTGAAACAGTCTTCCTCACCTTAAGTTCAACTGTCAGAGTCAGTTGGAGTGCCAGGGCGTACTGCCTTCATATCAGAGGCCTGCAGTAGCTAAAGCTTAATAATAGCCACATCATACCAAACCTTCACAAACGTTTCTAAACTTTATTATGGTAATATCAAAAGTAAGTCCAGCCATTGTTTATAGGGAAAATACGATCAGAAGAGCAAATGTAGTAAGCCAAGGAAAAAACGCACTACCCTCCCCGGTGCCCCCAAAAAACCCATGCAACCCTCCCCAAAGTTAAAAGAACAGTTTGACAACCCTCCCCTATTTTGGACCACCCCTCCCCGCAGTAAATTTCGACCTGTCCCTAAAGTAAATTTAAATACATTTGCCAAAATGATATAATTACTCCTGTCTTTACAGAAATAAATAAAATACTTCAGCAGAAAGCATGACAGCCACAGAGGATGATTAGCTTCTTCATTTTTTTTTGCTGTGGATTGTTTCAAATCACATGCTAGTAGGCTTATGCCTAGATCCAAAGTCCGCAATTTGGGCAGCACGTGGCAATTGGCCTAGCTGATTATAAGCATCTAAAATATGTGTGAAAATAATGTGTCTTGAATTGTTGAGAAATGGTGAAGATATAGGCACATCTCTCTCCAGAATGATCTCAGCTCTTCAGAATGTGTTCAGCTGTCTCCCGGCAATTCTTGCACATTGTTTCACAACCAAAACAAACAGCAAATGCATCCAACAAGTTTGTAGAGTCACAAGCTTTATGTAATCATTGCGTGCTAGGAATATGGTACCAAATACTAGAGCTCTGTAGAGCTCCAAGACAGGATTGTGTCGAGGCACAGATCTGTGTACCAAAACAGTTCTGCAGAATTGAAGGACCCCAAGAACACAGTGGCCTCCATCATTCTTAAATGGAAGACGTTTGGAACCACCAAGACTCTTCCTAGAGCTGGATTGAACTAGCGTCACGTCTGGAGGAAACCTTACACCATCCCTGCTGTGAAGCATGGTGGAGGCAGCATCATGCTGTGGGGGTGTTTTTCAGTGGCAGGGACTGTGAGACTAGTCAGGATCGAGGGAAAGATGAACGGAGCAAAGTACAGAGAGATCCTTGATAAAAACCTGCTCCAGAGCGCGGACTTGAACCTGATCCAACATCTCTGGAGCTACCTGAAAATAACTGTGCAGCGACTCTCCCCATCCAACAGAGCTTGAGAGGATCTGCATAGAAGAATGAGAGAATTCCCCAATTACAGATGTGCCAAGCTTGTAGCGTCATACTGAAGAATGCTCGAGGCTGTTATCGCTGCCAAAGGTGCTTCAACGAAGTACTGAGTAAAGGGTCTAAATACCTATGTAAATGTGATATTTCAGTTGTTTTATTTTGATAAATTTGCAAATAATTCTAAACCTGTTTTTGCTTTGTCATAATGGGCTATTGTGTGTAGATTTAGGGGGGGGGGGACTATTTCATCCTGTTTAGAATAAGGCTGTAACATAACAAATGTGGAGAAAGTCAAGGGGTCTGAATACTTTGTCCTAATTCTTTTGGTCCCCTAAAATGGGGAGAGTATGTACAAAAAGTTCTGAAATGTCTAAACGGTTCACCCGATACAGATGAGAATACCCTCAAATTAAGCTGACCATCTGCACTTTAACCTTTTAGTCATTTTATCATTTCAAATCCAAAGTGCTGGAGTACAGAACCAAAACAACAAATATCTCCCTGCCTAATGGGCGACCGGTCCTGATTGACTGTCTGGCAGGACTTGTCATCATAGTGAGAGAAGTCAAGTTCTCTTGGAAACCTAACACCAAATTAATATGCACCATAAATAGGACACAGGGTAAGATGTATAACATCAATAATTTGCAATGGGTCAAAAAGGTCATTTAGCTGCATATTTTTGTTAAACTATAATTGGTAATTTTTTAAAGAATAGCCTATTTTAGCCTACATGATTTTGTAGGGAACTAATTCACAATATGTGCACTTTGAAGTGGAACATTGATTGTGCCAGTCTAATTTAAAACATGTAGGCTTGCGTGTCCTTTTTATGACGGCTAGTTTGACGTGGCCACAATAAGTGTTAAATAATAGATAGGCTTACATGAAAACCACATTTTAAATGTAATCTTTGTAGTTCTTGATTAGTTTTTTTTGAGGTCGGTTCGGTTTCGGGATAATCACGGTTTTCAATTTCATTAGATACTATGTATTATGTGGGTTGAATGCTGTAACAACAGAGAATAAAAATCCCATGACGGTAGTGACTGCCCGTTACTGCTTATCACTTATTAACCATCATTTGTTCACATTTACTTCAATGAAATATTTCAGTTGTTGTATTTATTACATGTGTTATTTGATGACTTTATTATTTCATTCCAAGTCATCATCTCATCTCTATAGAGCTGCTGCCTATGCTTTCTGACAAAATCTCTATTTTAGTAGTTCTTCAAAGTAAATAAGGCCTACTTTTATGACTGCTGAATACCAACTATCAAAAAGAAACAGACTGGACAATTAGGAGCGCAATGGATTATGGTCATTGTAGTTAATTCCCACATTTTCTGCGCTAAACTATGTAGAATATTGGCCTGTTGGAAACTACATCTCCCTACTACATCACATAGTTCAGGCTTGATCTGATTTATGTCTAGAGAGACTGTGCAATGTGTGCATTGCACCTGTCAGTACTGCACATGTAGCCTAAAATGGGCATAACTGGTTCCTATTTTTGAGTGTAATAAGACAAAACAGTTTAGTTTATGCCTGTAATACATGTTACATAAAGAGTACATCTGAAAATAATTGTGTACATTTTGAACGTTGAGTAGTATATGAAAGGTTTCTTGTTGACATACTGCTCAACATTTGATGGCAAGTAATCTATATTTGAAGACAGTTGTCCTCAACTATACACTGTACCTCTATCACTTTCCTCAATCCTATTTATGGTAGTATTGTTTTAGTAAAATTTCTACACAGGGTGAACAGACCCATAGAAGCCTGGCTTTATTTCCTTCTTATAAATCAAATCAAATCAAAGTTTATTTGTCACGTGCGCCGAACATAACAGCGAAATGCTTACTTACAGGCTCTAACCAATAGTACACAAAATGTATCAGGTGAACAATAGGTAAGTAAAGAAATAAAAACAACAGTAAAAAGACAGTGAAAAACAATAGCGAGGCTATATACAGTAGCGAGACTATAAAAGTAGCGAGGCTACATACAGACACCGGTTAGTCAGGCTGATTGAGGTACATGGTACATGTAGATATGGTTAAAGTGACTATGCATTTATGATGAATAGAGAGTAGCAGTAGAGTAAAAAAAAGGGGTCGGCGGGTGGTGGGCGGCGGGACACAATACAGATAGGCCGTTTAGTCAATGTGCCGGAGCACTGGTTGGTCAGGACAATTGAGGTAGTATGTACACATGTACATGAATGTGTATTTTATTGATAAATAAAAATAAATAAAAATATGTACCATATTAGACTGTGCAGATTCTGGTCAGTAATGCCCATGGTTTTTCAGTTAAAAACATGCTGAAGCACATTATGGTGTTTCAAAGCCTTTTTTATTTTGCCCAAATGTTCCAGCTATAGGCCTATTAATTGAAATAATATGGAACCACTCCTCTACAAAAATGTGTGCTTTGAGAGGGAGAATTAGGAGTGGACAAGTGGTGAACCACAATTTTTCAAGCTGGAACATCTACATTCAACATTTTTGTGCCACAAGGTGTCATTCACTGAAAGTAGCATTGTCAAGATGGCTGTCACGAAACTTGAACCCATCAAGTCCTATTCATGGTGACATGGTATTTAAGGACATTCCGACTGCTTAATGCTTTCTTAAAGCAGGAAATAACTATACATGTAGCACCCTTTGTGCCCCAAAAGGAATCCAAGATGGGGTGCTATTATTGTACTTGCAAACTTAGTGAACGGTCTTGATTGAACAGAGTATGAATATATATATATAGTATTTAGTGCTACCTAAGTCTCTTCCCTTTATACTGAAGAAGTCCTTCTGTTTTTTAAACGTCATATCCCTGTGCAGTCTAAGCCCTCCACCTGATGATATTCTAGACAGGCCAGGTTGAGCGAGGACTTCGATGTCATGATCCCCATGAATGGAGCCTGAACAGACCCTTGTCTTGCATTTACATCACCACGTCTCTGCTATGGCCTCTCACTTTATATCCTCCATGAGAAAAATTGTCAATAGCGGAACTAAAAGGGGGTCGCCAAAAGTTTTTTAGCGTGAAGTTTGTCTCCAGTACATATTTCTCATGGACTTTGAGAGGTGTTTGAGGCTGCCACTACTGCGCAATGATAGTGGCAGATGTACTATTCTCACACAAATGGGTCGTTTGTATTAAAACATTCTATTATCATCTGACAAACATAGTTTATGAGTGATTTTGAAATTACGGGCACTTTTGTCATTTCTATTTTCTTTGTTTCTATAAGAAAATGTATCAACAGAAATACTCTTCTCATTTTGTCAGGAATCACAAACTGGTATTGGCTGTGACCATTTTATTCGACAATACATGGTTTTTACTCAGTTGTCTAATAACACCTTCTGCAGATGTGGTTACCATTAAATCCTAAAACGTTTTTGTTTAAAACTGAATGACATACCCATTGAGGTTTTTAATTATTTGGTTAATCTGTACTACTACATTAAGAAGTAATTATTTGAATTCCTTAATCCATAAATATGGGCCTGCACTGACTGTGCTGTATACCAGCATGTAGGCTACCATCAATAGTGCAAGTTTCTTGTTAAAATGTATATATGGTGAACTAATATATAAATGTAACATGCAACAAAGGTTTTACTAAGGAAAATCTGTCAATTGACATTAATTCATTAGGCCCTAATCTATGGATTTCACATGACTGGGAATACAGATATGCATCTGTTGGTCAAAGATACCTTAAAAAAGGTAGGGGCGTGGATCAGAAAACCAGTCAGTGTCTGGTGTGACCACTATTTGCCTCATGCAGCGCGACACATCTCCTTTGCATAGAGTTGATCAGGCTGTTGATTGTGGCCTGTGGAATGTTGTCCCACTCCTCTTCAATGGCTGTGCGAAGTTGCTGGATATTGGTGGGAACTGGAACACGTGGTCGAACACGTCGATCCAGAGCATCCCAAACATGCTCAATGGGTGACATGTCTGGTGAGTATGGACATTTTCAGCTTCCAGAAATTGTGTACAGATCCTTGTGACATGGGGCCGTGCATCATTATGAAACACGAGGTGATGGCGGCGGATGAATGGCATGACAAGGCCTCAGGATCTCTGTGCATTCAAATTGTCATTGATAAAATGCCATTGTGTTCGTTTTCAGTAGCTTATGCCTTCCCATACTGTAAGTAAATATTTGTATATGTAAAATAAAAACATCTAAATGAAAAAAAAAAAAATGTTACCATTCTTCCCCTTGAGACACAAAAAAGGCTGTTATTGCAAAATTGCCCTTACATACATAATCATAATTTAGAGACAATGCAATAGGATGCATTACATCATTTTCAAAATCCAGTCACACATGCTGATTTACTTACTCCCATTATGGTGGAATAAATGTACTGTATAATAAGAGTCAAGGTTGTGTCCCTCTGCCTTTTTATTTATCCAAACTCTAGTGTGTGCCACTGTAAGGTAATGGCAAAAACCCTTATAAGTCTGGAGAAAAACAACAACTTCCACTCAAAAGGCTTGGTCTGGCAAAGACATTCCAGTCTGGTGTCTGTCAAGATGAAATCCTGACAGGAACATTCGAAAAGTGAGTCACAAGATACAAGGGTGTGTCTGCTTAACTTCGTTAGAACCCTGTTGTGGCACACAACATATTGCACATGAAACATTCAGGATTGACTCATAAAATCCTACAAAGTGGCTCATGGCCTCACTGTCATTATCCTGCAGAGACTGGAAAAGAGGTTTGGGGTGGGGATGTGTTGTCCGTGATGAGTTCTGCAGTCAGCCAGAGTGGCCTCCTCCAGAGACTCTTTGAACTTTTATGACAGAGCTAAACACAAGATACCCCTTGGCCTCTTTACATCCCTTTAGGTCCGGGCCCCTCCTGAGATTTCCTTGTATCTGTGCAAAGAGGAGGTCCTGGCCACACTTACATTATATAGGCCTTAGACCAGAGTAACCACCGTACCAGTTAAATAACCTATATAATAACCCTGGAACAAGTTAGAGCGTTCATGCAGGTAAGGAATATTTACAAAAATATAACATTACTGTAGTTTGTAATTGCCTGTAGGCCTTACTGCCTGTACATATAAGCATTCTGCTACACTCGCATTAACATCTGCTATCCATGTGTATGTGACCAATACAATTTTATTTGATATTACAGGTTACCTTACTTGGGTAAATACATTTTGAGAACCTTCCACATATATGTATCTTCCACATACATATCTAAATTCAGGATTTATAGTCTTGACTGTAGTTATAGTACTAGATCAATGGACACTTCCAATGTTTCTACTTCACCAAGCGTTCTTCTCAGCAAAATGTCACTGACTGACGCTTTACAAAATTCTGATGCACCCACATCTCTGTACAGAGCCCACTGTGAGGTGTGTGGTGAGGCTGTAAATCCAGCCTTACGCAACACCAATGTGAAACTTTGATCTCCTTCCCTTGCAGATGGCCATGAAAATCTATTTTGACTTTAATATAGTGTAGTCTCAAGCTCAACTCACCACATCCTTATTAGTCACCTCTATATAATATTAAAGACCATATGACTAATCGAGTTTTGAAGGAAACACTTTTGTAGAACCACTTTGTTCAATGCATCAGAGGGACCAATCTCACACAAGTTACAACATAGCATCTCAGGAGAAGCAGGCAAAATGTCATAAACTCACGAACTTCACATGAACTTGTACCTACGCCAGTTGAACTGATCCGGACTATATTTTTATCACTATTTATATGGAACCCGATAAAGCATACTGTAGCTGTTTCGGCCTCGTAGAATTTTCCGTGAAATAAAAGTTTTCATTATTTGCAGCTCTCTGTTTAAGCACCATGGTATTGGACGGCAATGAAATCCTTAGATGCCAGAGAGGCTGTCACTGGAAATAAAAGGCCAATGAAACACAGCAGGACCTCTTTGGGCTTTATTTACTTTGCCTTTACAAGATATGATGGAGATTAAGTCGTTTTAGGTTTTATTGGTTTCTCGCAGTCGTACACCAATTTGCAATCATAACATCAATCATGAATAATGATCAAATAGTAAAAACCTAAACTACCAAATCACTTTTAATATAACATAACGCTAAAAAATGCAATTGTAAAAAACAACAATAATACAAAGACCAGGTTTGGGGTGGCAGCTTTAGAAACGACATCTTTAGAGTTCTTAGGAAGGCATTCTAAGGCCCCGGGGCTATATGGTGTGTGCATTGATCAGTTTAGTGAAGAATGGAACGGGAGAATTCTGATAGCAGCCAGTGCGTGTCATGGGAGTGTTCAATTTGTGGCTGTTGTGGGTTGCCCGTCTAGGAATCTGCTGTCTGGTTGAGGGGAGCCAGTCTGCCAGCTGGGAGTTCTGCAGGGATTTAGCAAATGTCAGGCACATCTGTTCCCGTCTTGCTCTCCAAGGACATGATTCTGAGGGTTTCGAGGGCTTCCTGGTAGTGAGTGTATAACCCGCCCAGAATTATTCTGTAGGCTCTCTTCTGGACACGCTCCAGCTGAGCAGTCAGGGTTTGAGTGAGGCCACGGTGTCAGGCAGGGACAGCATACTCCAGAACTCGTCTTACGTAGCCAATGTACATTGGAGTATACAAAACATCAAGAACACCCACTCTTTCCATGACAAGGACTGACCATGTGAATCCAGGTGAAAGCTATGATCCGTTGTTGATGTAATTTGTTAAATCCACTTCAATCAGTGTAGACGAAGGGGAGGAGACAGGTTAAAGAAGGATTTTTAAGCCTTGAGACAATTGAGACATGGATTGTTTTTTGGTATAATTCAGAGGGTGAATGGACAAGACAAAAAAATAAGTGCCTTTGAATGGGGTATGGTAGTAGCTGACAGGCACACCGGTTTGTGTCAAGAACTGCAACGTTGCTGGGTTTTTCCACACTCAACAGTTTCCCCTGTGTATCAAGAATGGTCCACCACCCAAAGGACATCCAGCCAACTTGACACGACTGTGGGAAACATTGGAGTCAACATGGGCCAGCATCCCTGTGGAATACTTTTGATACCTTGTAGAGTCCATGCCCCGATGAATTGAGGCTGTTCTGAGGGCATAGGCTGGGGGTGCAACTCAATATTAGGTAGGTGCTCCTAATGTTTGTTATACTCAGTGTAGATGGATTGTAGATCTGCTGTGGTTACATAGAGCCGCTTAATGTACTTGAGGAGGAACAGCTTCCTGCTGGTCCTTGTGCTCATGGTGTCAACCTGGCTGCTCCAGCGCAGGTCCTGCTGGACAGCGAGACCCAGCACAATGACCTTTGATGTCACAGACAGGGGGACGCCATCGATGAAGAGGGTTGGTGTAGGGGGTGGGTTTTTAGGGATGGTGATATGCATCACTAGAAATGGTTAAAACGAGTGGCTGCCCGGATCTGTAATTTAAAGACTCTTGCTCCCTTCGGTCTCAACGTAGACTTTGATCTGAAGCCATTCTTGTGATTATTGTGATTTTGCTATTGTAAATGTTTGTAGGCTTATGTAGCCAAATTGTATCTATGATCGTATGCTATGCATTCATGTTTTTGGTATATTATTTTCATATCTGAGAATTAACCAACGATATCAGGCCACACCCGGCCATGATTACAGACACCTGTGTGTGTCCTTTGACACTATATAAACTAGTCACCCTGCAGGTTTGTCATTATACCCTGATGAAGACAGCTTGTCTGTCAAATCGTTGGTTATTAGGTTATTAAATTATTGCATCTGAGCTCCTAGAGTGTGCGGCGCTCCTTTAATTTTTCAAGTGTTCCTCTCCGTTAGCCAGCACATCGCCTAAAGTGGTGTGCGTTTCTTTCGCCTCTAGATATGCATCACTAAACATTTATTTTCATTGAAGAGCATGTCGTTGGCAGCAATCCAGGTGCTGAGCGCGTCCAGTTGCTTCTGCATTGATGATGGTTGCAGCAGTTTCCTGGTTTCAATCGAATTCATGTCATCACACAGGGTTGGCAGGTGCACGTGCATCATCATTGATGGGGGAAAGAAAAAGGACAGGTCCAAGGAGGGTCCCCTGAGCCACCTCACATGTGAGGGACTCTCATTTATATAGGGCACCACGATTGCACACCCACCCGTTGTCTCCTGCCAGAGATAAAGTCCCAAATCCATGGGACTATTTCAGGCCTCACCCCTATTGATAGGATATTTTTGATGACAGTAAGCTGGACATGCGAACACACACGTTTACCCATTAAACACACGCTTAGAGAATGCCAAGGATGTGCAACGCTGTCATCAAGGCAAATGGTGGCTACTTTGAAGAATCTCAAATATTGAATATATTTTGATTTGTTAAACACTTTTTTTGGTTACTACATGATTCTACAATGTAGAAAATAGTGAAAATAAAGAAAAACCCTTAAATGAGTAGGTGTGTCCAAACTTTTGACTGGTACTGTACACACACACACATATTCTCACACACACAAACACACAACTACATATGCCACACGACATGCACACATTCAACAGCCATACAAGCAGACATGCATGCACTTATGGCTAAATGCAAACCATTTTTACAAATCACATGGTAGAAATATGATTGCTATGTATGAGCAATTAGAAAGTGGATACCATTAAAAGGGTTAAATCAGACTGTTAACAACAGTGAACTTGTACAACACAAATTATAGTAGATTGCACCACTGTTTTATTTGCCTGGCAGCCATTATAATAGCAAATTTGCTGATGTTCAAAGAGAAGAAGCATGATCCATCCCTACTGTACCTATCCCCCTTTTGCAGAGGATGCATGTGTATCCTTAGTGGAAGCCAATATTGATGTCTTCAAAACGTATCAAAATTGAGTACGCTTAAAATGTCATGCAATCTATTCCACATTTCAGCAAAGGAACATTGGTTCACAGTGAAAGTGTTTCACTGAACCAATGTGTACATTTCCCACGGGGACAGGTGTGCACAGAGACAGCTTGATCGTGTCCCAAAAAATAAGCACATTTATTACTGAACAATAAAAGGCCTTTTCGTTGGGGGAGTTGAACGGAAAATGGAAGTCAGGTGATTACTCTGGTAACATTTGGCTAGCAAAGCTGTCAGACAGCAGGCCAAGCAATACATTTATTAAGATGTGTGTTTTTTACAGCGCCAGATCTCTTACATAAATTGATCCATAGCACAGAACGCAGGCGTTGCTGCAAACGAAGCCCGACAAAAACCCTCTTTATGGGAGCTTTTAAGAAGCCCGGTACAAGTCAAATTAAACCTACGTCACCATGACATCGTTTTCTTCGAATTATCAGCCACATGTGCTCCATGTGCACTGTCCAATGGTGATCTCAGCAGCCTTTGCTATCAGATATGACGGCCACTATAAAAAGTGACCAGAGGGACTTTTACTGGATCACATTGTTGGATAGTGCAATGACTTTGGGAGTAAACTGGGGTGTTTCTATATATACATATAAATATACAGTACCACTCAAAAAGTTTGGACACACCAACTCGTTCAAGAGTTTTTCTTTATTTTTGTAAACTATTTTCTACATTGTAGAATAATAGTGACGACATCAAAACTATGAAATAACACATGTGGAATCATGTAGTAACCAAAAAAAGTGTATCCATTTTTGATTTTAGATTCTTCAAAGTAGCCACCCTTTGCCTTCATGACAGCTTTGCACATTCTTGGCTTTCTCTCAACCAGCTTCATGAGGTAGTCACCTGGAATTCATTTCAATTAACAGGTGTGCCTTGTTAAAAGTTAATTTGTGGAATTTCTTTCCTTCTTAATACGTTTGAGCCATTCAGTTGTGTTTTGACAAGGTATGGGTGGTACACAAAAGATAGCCCAATTTGGTAAAAGACCAAGTCCATATTATGGCAAAAACAGTTCAAACAAGCAAAGAGAAACAACAGTCCATCATTACTTTAAAACATGAAGGTCAGTCAATCCGAAAAAATTTCAAGAACTTTGAAAGTTTCTTCAAGTGCAACCGCAAAAACCCTCAAGCGCTATGATGAAACTGGCTCTCATGAGGACCGCCACAGGAAAGGATGACCCAGAGTTACCTCACTGCAGTGGATAAGTTCATTAGAGTTACCAGCCTCCAAAATTGCAGCCCAAATAAATTCTTCACATAGTTCAAGTAACAGACACATCAACTGTTCAGAGGAGACTGCGTGAATCAGGCCTTCATGGTCAAATTTCTGCAAATAAACCACTACTAAAGGACACCAATAATAAGAAGAGACATGCTTGGACCAAGGACACAAGCAATGGACATTAGACTGGTGGAAATCTGTCCTTTGGTTTGATAAATCCAAATTACATTTTTGGTTCCACTCTGAGACGCAGAGTAGGTGAACGGATTATCTCTGCATGTGTGGTACCCACACATAGGGGGGATGTGTGGAAGTGCTTTGCTGGTGACACTATCTGTGATTTATTTAGAATTCAAGGCACACTTAACTAGCATGGCTACCACAGCATTCTGCAGGGAAATGCCATCCCATCTGGTTTTTGCATTTGTTTTTCAACAGGACAATGACCCAACACACCTCCAGGCTGTGGGCTAAGGGCTATTTAACCAAGAAGGAGAGTGATGGAGTGCTGCATCAGATGACTTGGCCTCCACAATCACCCAACCTCCACCCAACTGAGATGGTTTGGGATGAGTCGGACCATAGAGTGAAGGTTGGAAAAGCATTCCAGGTGAAGCTGGTTGAGAGAATGCCAAGAGTGTGCAAAGCTGTCATCAAAGCAAAGGGTGGCTACTTTGAAGAATATACATTTGTTTAACACTTTTTTAGTTACTACATGATTCCATATGTGTTATTTCATCTGGGATACCTTCCAGGGGTTGCTGGCTGTCAATGATCCCAGTCAACAAGTCTCCCAGCTCATCTCTGGTCTTACTGGAGGTCTGCCACCAGTCTTGAAACGCTCCCTATGAGCAACAGCATTTGTCTTCTTTAAGTAGATTTGTATGTTTTTCCAGAGGACCTTCGAAAGACAAGACAATTTAGAAATTATATTAGTAATTATACACTGCTCAAAAATAAAGGGAACACTAAAATAACACATCCTAGATCTGAATGAATGAAATATTCTTATGAAATACTTTTTTCTTTACATAGTTGAATGTGCTGACAACAAAATCACACAAAAATGATCAATGGAAATCAAATTTATCAACCCATGGAGATCTGGATTTGGAGTCAAACTCAAAATTAAAGTGGAAAACCACACTACAGGCTGATCCAACTTTGATGTCCTTTAAACAAGTCAAAATGAGGCTCAGTAGTGTGTGTGGCCTCCACGTGCCTGTATGACCCCCCTACAACGCCTGGGCATGCTCCTGATGAGGTGGCGGATGGCCTCCTAAGGGATCTCCTCCCAGACCTGGACTAAAGCATCCGCCAACTCCTGGACAGTCTGTGGTGCAACGTGGCGTTGGTGGATGGAGCGAGACATGATGTCCCAGATGTGCTCAATTGGATTCAGGTCTGGGGAACGGACGGGCCAGGCCATAGCATCAATGCCTTCCTCTTGCAGGAACTGCTGACACACTCCAGCCACATGAGGTCTATCATTGTCTTGCATTAGGAGGAACCCAGGGCCAACCGCACCAGCATATGGTCTCACAAGGGGTCTGAGGAGCTTATCTCGGTACCTAATGGCAGTCAGGCTACTTCTGGCGAGCGCATGGAGGGCTGTGCGGCCCCCCCAAAGAAATGCCACCCCACACCATGACTGACCCACCGCCAAACTGGTCATGCAGGAGGATGTTGCAGGCAGCAGAACGTTCTCCACGGCGTCTCCAGACTCTGTCACGTCTGTCACATGTGCTCAGTGTGAACCTGCTTTCATCTGTGAAGAGCACAGGACGCCAGTGGCGAATTTGCAAATCTTGGTGTTCTCTGGCAAATGCCAAACGTCCTGCACGATGTTGGGCTGTAAGCACAACCCCCACCTGTGGACGTCAGGCCCTCATTTACCACCCTCATGGAGTCTGTTTCTGACCGTTTGAGCAGACATATGCACATTTGTGGCCTGCTGGAGGTCATTTTACAGGGCTCTGGCAGTGCCCCTCCTGCTCCTCCTTGCACAAAGGCGGAGGTAGCGGTCCTGCTGCTGGGTTGTTGCCCTCCTACCACCTCCTCCATGTCTCCTGATCTACTGGCCTGTGTCCTGGTAGCGCCTCCATGCTCTGGACACTACGCTGACAGACACAGCAAACCTTCTTGCCACAGCTCGCATTGATGTGCCATCCTGCATGAGCTGCACTACCTGAGCCACTTGTGTGGGTTGTAGACTCCGTCTCATGCTACCACTAGAGTGAAAGCACCGCCAGCATTCAAAAGTGACCAAAACATCAGCCAGGAAGCATAGGAACTGAGAAGTGGTCTGTGGTCACCACCTGCAGAACCACTCCTTTAATGGGGGTGTCTTGCTAATTGCCTATAATTTCCACCTGTTGTCTATTCCATTTGCACAACAGCATGTGAAATGTATTGTCAATCAGTGTTGCTTCCTAAGTGGACAGTTTGATTTCACAGAAGTGTGATTGACTTGGAGTTACATTGTGTTGTTTAAGTGTTCCCTTTATTTTTTTGAGCAGTGTATATGATATTGTTTGGGTTACATTTCTGTTACACAAATATTGTGTAGTGTTACACAAGAAAACAAACATTTAAAAGAGACTCTGATTTGTAAAAGTGGGCCAACAATACATACAGTATCTTACCTGAAGTTGTCGTTGCGTCCTTTTGTTTACTTTTTCATTTGAGTTGAATTCATTACAAGTGGTAGTCCAGGCATTCCTTTTCTTGTTTTCTGTTGATCAATCATGCTGTTTGTTCTCAATATTTGTTTGGTTTGACACAATTCGCTTCAAGAGGATTTTTTCAGTCACTGAAATTCTTTGAACGTTTTCTTTTACCTACGTCCATTGTTTGGTTTCGGTGACTTGCTCCAATTCCACACAATACTTATGTATCAGTGTCCCATCCCTGTTTTTTTTACGCATCCTCAGGTCAGCACCAAGTGCACATTGTTCATCTGTTTCGGCTTCACAAAGATGAACTGGTTAGTCCTTACTTACCTTAGGCTGGGACTCCCTAGTCTAGAACTAATTCATCTGAAGTTAAGCAGCGTCTCAGAAAGCCATTTTTTAAATCTGGATTAATTTAAGTAGAATTAGTCTATTCCGGACTGAAATTAAACTTTGTCTCCGAAAGCGCCCCATAGTGTGGAAACGTACATTATAACATAGGAAATCACGTTTTTGACTGCACTTTGCCTTTAAGTGAGGAGGCTGCGGGATGTGTAATTGGTGAGCATGTTGCACACCCTCTTGTTCTTATGTAGCTACAATAGAACAAAATAAAGATTGGGTTGGAACTTGCTCCATTTTGTTGCTTAGCAATCACTTTAGTAAATATAAGGATCCATCTTCATCTTTGCCCTAACTACTTGAACTCCTTCCTTCCTTCCTTAATTCCTTCCTTCCTTAATTCCTTCCTTCCTTCCTTCCTTCCACACACACACACACACACACACACACACACACACACACACACACACACACACACACACACACACACACACACACACACACACACACACACACACACACACACACACACACACACACACACACACACACACACACACACTTCCTGTGACATGACTTTGAGTGGTGATGCACAGGTTTAAGAATTCTGCTTCGGGATATATGACTCACTGTCATTATGGAAACATTGGAAGAAAGTTCTATCTTTCAAGCTGAACAGAATGTTTCTCATGTAGGGCCACTCAAAGCAAAGTAACATTGAAGCAATTACACTACCATTACCCTGCAGGAACAGAAAGGACACAACACAATTACAATATCATTATCCTAAAAGGATGTGGAGGGAGTATGATTACCCCTCTTACTCTTTAAAAATTAGTTTCACATTGCTGAGAGGAAGAGAGACAGAGAGAAATGGAGAACCTTAGTTTTACCACTTTGCCCCCAAAAGATTACCTAATTTGTGAGTCTAGTAACCCTTAACCATTCTGTTTCTTTAGGAGAGCCAAAATCATAAAAATATAATGGTTTGCATATGGCTGTCTTTAAAGGATGGCATCGCTCTGCGATGTGACCTTTTCACAATCATTAGATGACGATGACAAGCGAACAAGCATTGTGGCATAGTAGTAAAAAAGCCAATAAAGGACACAATGACTTCATTCACAGCAGGAGAAAAGGAGAATATTTTAATATATTTTTACATAGATCTATTACTGATTATAGGCATTAATCATGCAGCCAGGTGTTGTTGTTGTGCCAAACTACAGTATTAGTGCATTTGCATTTGAGTAATTCACAGTAAGAAAAGGTTGACTGGTCGCTGATGTGTTCAAAGCTGTGCACAAAGCCCAAAGCCAGCTGTTATTAGCCCATATCAACTACTGGTACTGCTAGGACGTCTGTCAGTCAATGAAAAGACATCCATTCCCCCTACACAACGTAATATTATATAATAGCAGGGAATGGGTCATACCAGTTCAAATTTTTATTGAATGTCCTCCAACAAATATCCACATGCTTTTAAGAGTTCCTTTTAACGGCCTGTTGGTGTTTTATGACCCTCCGGGGCTGCCGTGGCGAGAATCCGAGCCCAACATCCAGTTCCAGCCTCCAACGTGCCATTCAATATTTAGGGGAGAAGCCATATCTCCCTCTTTGAGAGGTAAAGAGAGGAAAAACAGACTTCAGAACAGATTGTCAGACCCTTTAACAAGGAGCATTTGCTTTGGCCAAGCACCACCAACCACACAACGTGGCTAGAGAGGGAGAGAGTGAATTATCAGACACCAACTGATGTTTATAACGACGCTAGACACAGTAGACAGAGAGCCAGCACATTTCAGAATGGAAAGAGCAACCAGAAAAACAAGGCATCCATCTTTTTTTATGAACTGAATTGTAAGAGTAGCTAGATAAGCAGAATATGATATCCTTAGGAGAAGCACATTTTACATCCCGACTGAGGCTGAGTGGAATCTTTCTTACCCATTCATCATAGTCGACAGAGAGGACCGATTAATCACGAGAACAATTTGTTCTGACTTGTGGATACTGGTTCAACGTTGCACCTGATCTCACTTCTGATCTTTCAGTTAAATGAAAGCAGACATCAAGTGGACATCAACAGCGCTATAAAAAAAAAGCTATTAATGACTTTGGCTCTCCTATGATCAAGAGGAGCATATTTCTACTTAAGTTCCCTAGGCACATAGAATTTGACATATGTTTAGCTTATAGCATGTTTAAACACTTATTCTACAGCAACATCAATACCCTTTTCCTTAAAAGTCCCGATTGATAAATGAGAACTAAATGAGTGCATGTGATGATAAATACAGTGGGGTCTGAAATTATTGACCCCCTTGATAAAGACTAGCAAAAATGACCTCATAAAATAAATAATAAATGCATCTATTTTATACGAAAACAATTGCTCAGAGAAATGTAAAAAATGTTCTCAAAACAGGTAGGGGCCAAAGTTATTGACACCCCGGTTTTCAATACCTTTCAATACCTTGCCTTTGGAGAACACATTATAAGGGATCTTAGTCCATTCCGCCATACAGAGTCCTTCCAGATACTTGATATTGTTCGTCTATGCTTATGGACTCCGCTCTTCAATTCAAGCCTCATATTTTCAATGTTGATTTTGTGGCCAATTAGCCATTTATTTGTGGATTTTGATGTGTGTTTGGGGATATTGTCTTGTTGCAAGATCCACTTGTGGCCAAGTTATTTTCTGGTTATGCATTCTAAATTCGACGCAAAACCCACCACTGCTGTGCATGACAAAAGAGCACTATCTTCATGTCATCTGACCAAACCTCAAGTTTACATCACTGCTCCTTCTTCTCCCATCTCCTCAACACCATGGAGAGGAACTACGATGTCAGGAATCATGAGCTTCTCGCAGTGAAGATGACGTTGGAGGAGTGGAGGCACTGGCTGGAGGGGGCGGAACATCCATTCATTGTGTGGACCAACCACAAGAACCTGGAATATCTCCGCACCGCCAAGCATTTCAATTCCAGGCAAGCTAGGTGGGCCTTGCTTTTCACCTGATTCAACTTCTCCCTCTCATACCGACCGGGATCCAAGAATGTCAAGCCCGGATGCACTGTCACACCAACCCTGGAACCCGAGACCATCAATTCCACCGGGTGCCTGGCGACAGCCCTCAGCTGGGGAATAGGGAAGCAGTTTGTGAGGTGCATCGTTCCTTGCCTCGGTCCTGGAGTGGGCCCACACCTCCAGGCTTACCTACCACCCGGGGTCCCGTCGGACCCTGGCCTTTGTGCAACAACACTTTTGGTGGCCTACCATGGTTCCTGACGTCTCCGCGCTCGTCGCCGCATGCATGATCTGCACGCAGAAGAAGACTCCTCGGCAAGCTCTGGCTGGTCTCCTTCAACTTCTGCCTGTACCTCACCGTCCCTGGTTTCACATATCCCTGGACTTTGTCACAGGTCTCTCCACATCTGATGGCAACACTGTCATCCTAACAGTAGTGGACCGGTTTTCCAAAGCCGCCCACTTCATTCCTCTCCCCAAGCTACCTTGAGCCAGCAACTAGTGTGGGTTGAACACGCCCTCAACACTCTTCCTCGCTCTGCCACGGGTCTCTCGCCCTTTGAGTCTTCCCTGGGTTATCAGCCCTCCGCTCTTCCCTGAGCAAGAGGAAGAGGTCGGCATACCTTCGGCCCAGATGTTTGTCCGCCGCTGTCGTCATACCTGGAAGAGAGCCCGTCGGCCCTTCTCAAGACCATCTCCAGGTATCGACGACAAGCGGACCGCCACCGGACCCCAGCTCTCCGGTATCGTCTCAGGCAGAAGGTATTGCTGTCCACCCGGGATCTGCCTCCCTGGGTGGACTTCCACAAGCTTTCCCCCCTGTTTATCAGCCCTTTTTACCCATCTCCAAGGTCATTAGACCCTCTGCTGTTCGTCTTCTGTTGCCTCGTACCCTCCGTATACATCCCACTTTTCATGTGTCTACAATCAAACCCATGTTTCACAGCCTGGACATCAGCGTAATAATGTACGCTATCTTTGAGTGGCCCTAGAGGAATGAAGAAGGCTGCAGCTCGAAAACGAGGGAGCACTGGGAGAGAAAGGCCCAGCAGGTTCTGGAATCTCCATTGTAGTGCTCCGGGGGAGGTAAGCGGGGTTTCCGGGAAACCAGGGTGACGGCGCTGCTACCAGCCGTGTTACAGAGGGGCTGGGAGGTTACCGTCATGGTAGGATGCTTAGTAGGCAACCCTCGGGATTGCTCCCGCAATGCCTCCAAGGCTTGGTCTTGAAGTTGGGCCACGGCCTGGAACCCTTCCATCAGACCGTGAAGCGACTCTTCGTGCCTACCAACGGTGGCTCCTTGAGAGATGGCATTGCGGAGCTGGTCCAGGTCTGCTGGGTCAGTCATGGCCAGTTCGTACTATCAGGTACCAAGTGCAGACTGTGTTAAGTAACAATGTTTATTGTAACAACAGGGGCAGGCAAACGACAGGTCAAGGCAGGCAGGGGTCGATAATCCAGAGTAGAGGCCAAGATACAGGACGGCAGGCAGGCTCAGGGTCAGGGACAGGCAGAGTGGTCAGGCAGGCGGGTACAAGGTCAGGACAGACTAGGTTCAAAAACCAGGAGGACGAGAAAAGAGAGACTGGAAAAAGCAGGAGCTGAGACACAAAACGCTGGTATGCTTGAACAAACAAGACGAACTAGCAACAGACAGATAGAAAACACAGGTATAACTACACGGGATAATGGAGAAAATGGGCGACACCTGGAGGGGGGTGGAGACAATCACAAAGACAGGTGAAACAGGGCGTGACAGTTAGACTGGAGGTGAAACCCGGAGGACAGGCTGGCCGATGACCCAATGAGTGCAGAATGCTTTCCAGAACCGGGACGAGAACTGAGGACCACGGTCAGAGACCATGTCCACGGAAGTCCATAGAACCCGGAAGAAGTGCTGATCCATGAGGTGTCCGTCTCCTTGGCAGATGGTAGCTTGGGGAGGGGAATGAAATGGGTGGCTTTGGAAAACCTGTCCACCACAGGTAGTGGTGTTGCCATCAGACGGAGGGAGACCAGTGACAAAGTCCAGGGATACATGTGACCAGTGACAGTGAGGGACAGGAAGAGGTTGAAGTAGGCCAGCCAGAGCTTGCCGAGGAGTCTTATTCTGAGCACAGACAGTGCAGGCGGCGACGAACGCAGAGACATCAGGGACCATGGTGGGCCACCAAAAGCGTTGTCGCACAAAGGCCAGGGTCCGACGGGAGCCAGGGTGGCAGGCAAGCCTGGAAGAATGAGCCCATTCCAGGACCGGGGAGCGGGCCACGTCTGGGACAAACATCCGGTTTGCCGGGCATGGAGTTGAGATACTTGGCGGTGTAGAGATATTCCAGGTTCTTGTGATCAGTCCAAACAATGAACGGATGTTCCACCCCCTCTAACCAATGCCTCCACTCCTCCAATGCCATCTTCGCCGCGAGTAGTTCTCAATTCCCCACATCATAATTCCTCTCCGTGGCACTAAGACGATGGGAGAAGAAGGCGCAGAACGCTGGTACAGGACAGCCCCCACTCCGACATCCTAAGCGTCTACCTCCACCACACACTGAAAGGACGGGTCCGGTTGGATTAATATGGGAGCTGTGGGGAAGCGGTGCTTAAGGTCCAGGAACACCCGGTCAGCAGCTGGGGACCACGTGAACGGGACTTTGGGAGAGATGAGGGCTGAAAAGGGAAAGCCAGGGTGCTGTAACCCTGGATAAAACGGTGATAGAAATGGGTAAATCCTAAGAAGTGTTGTAGCTGCACACTGGACATGGGTTGGGGCCAATCCACCACCGCTCTCACCTTTCCAGGATCCATCTGCACATTACCAGCAGCGATGATGTATCCAAGGAAGGAGGTGGTAGAGCGATGGAACTCGCATTTCTCTGCTTTGACAAAAAGCTGGTTCTCCAGAGAATGCTGGAGAACCTGTCGAACGTCGACAACGTTTTCTTGAGATGAGCAGGAAAGGACAAGGATGTTGTTGAGGTATACGAACATGAAACCGGTTCAACATGTCGCGGAGAATAGCGTTAATTAACCAGTTTCTGGAACACAGCAGGAGCGTTAGTAAGGCCGAACGGCATCACCAGGAATTCGTGGTGCTAGCAGTGTTGAAGGCTGTCTTCCACTCGTCACCTTCCCGTATCCACACCATATGGTAGGCCTTCCGCAGGTCCAACTTATAGAAGATGGTGGTCTCTTGGAGCGTCTCGAAAGCCATGGTGATTAGTGCTAGTGGGTAGCGGTTCTTAACCGTGATGTCATTGAGACCCCGGTAGTCGATGCACGGGCGCAGGGCTTTGTCTCTCTTCTCAACAAAGAAGAACCCTGCACAGGTAGGGGAGGCAGAAGGACAGATACACCCTGCAGCCTGGTCTCCGGACCCGACAGTGAATACAGCCATCCCCGGGGTAGATGTAGTGCCCGGGAGAAGGTCAATCGCACAATCATAGGGTCGATGCGGAGGAAGCGAAGTGGCCCCGGCCTTACTGAAAGCATTCCGGACATCCTGGTACTCCGCGGGAACAATGGAGAGGTCCGAGGCTTCTTCCGAGCCCACATGAAGATGGTCCGGGGCAGGCTGCACCTACTTCAGGCAATGGGCGGGGCAGAACGGCTCCAGCCCATGACAGCACCGGCAGTCCAGTTGAAAAGGGCATTGTGTCGCTGGAGCCAAGAAAACCCCAATACCACGGGTATCTGAGGATACTTAATGAGCATGAACTGCATAGACTCGCTGCGGTTCCCTGACAGTCACAGGTAATTGGAGTAGTATTGTGGGTGACTGCCCATAGAGCGCCCATCCAGCGCTCTGACGTCCATGGGAATGGAGAGGGGCTGAGTGGGGATGCCCAGCTCTGACACCAGGGTAGCGTCCATGAAATGCCTGGCAGGATCCTGGCCCGGCAGGGCAGACAGAGGTCAAAACCAGAAAAACAAGGGCTAGAGAGACACAGGAGTATGGGAAAAACATGCTGGTAGGTTTGACGAGACAAGACAAACTGGCAACAGACAAACAGAAAACACAGGTATAAATGCACAGGGGATAATGGGGGAAATGAGCGACACCTGGAAGGGGATGGAGACATGCACAAGACAGGTGAAACAGATCAGGGTGTGACAATCTATTGATAATAGCACCTAAATACAAACAATCATTGAAACAGTTATTGCATCTACAAAATGTAACATACATTTGTTTTCTAATTTTACTGTGCTGTTCCCAATTTCATGAAAATTCTCAGGAAATTGCAATGCCAATTGGACAAATAGACTAATGTTAAAGACTTGGTGAATGCGAACTGAATTCATATGTTAATAATTTTAAGTAACATAAAAGAAGAGCCATTTCACATTCTGTTAATGTTTTGTTCTTCAATAGGTTTGCAAGTTAGGATATTAGTACTGTGGTAGCCATCCCTCCATGGTCATTGAATCCCAACACTTGCAAATAGGTTGTAATTGCAGACCAAACTGTGTCCTTTAAAGGTGCAATTCAGACACACAATGGAGTGTTTGAGTGTCTTTTGAAACGCAGCCATGTGGCATGCTTATTTTAGCTCGGTGAGTAGTGAGCACACATGCTTTCCATATGCAGTAAGTATTTTGTGTGGTAGTTGGCAACACAGCTGAGCCGGTGAGGTAATCGTTGGACTGTGCTGTCGGTGAATTGTGGCAGTGGTGCTAAACTCTGTGCCGTCTGCCAAAGTGCCCACCACAGGAACGGACTCTTGTCCTCAGCGTCTGCCGACTGCCGGAACCATTAATGCCCCTATTAATTCCCTGATGCTAGTCCTGGCATCTTTATGGGCACAGAAAGCTCTCCTGGGCAAATGTTACTCAAGGGAAAAGGTGCTAACTGAAATACAGTGGGTAGTTTCCTGATTGGAGAGACCTATTGGAGATACTTTCGTGGTAATAATAACATTCCAAGTAAGAGAAGTCTTTCTCGCAGACTCTCTCTGCGGTGATGCTCTGATGGACTGTATTTGAACATTTCAGAGTATTGTGCATAAAATAACATATGCGCAGAACGTGATCCAGATCCTTAACTTTGAGAAAGAGATTCCTGGAGGGAGGGAGCGGGGCGGTGGAAAAAACTCTGTATTCGCAGCCACGTGCTTAAAAATAATAGAGGCCTGCATGTCACTTACGAGTAAGTACACACATTTATTTGACACTTCTCAATATAACTGCTGACCACATACCTATACTACAATTTAACCTAATGAACCTTTAGTTTTTTTTTTAAAACCACCTTGTCCTTTGACATTTCGTGGTTGTAGTGCCTTTCACCTTTTTAAATCCACCCTTCTAGTGGGATAAACATAATCCAGATTTTTGGTATCATCCTAATCACTACCTGTGAGTTTTGAAAAATGCAAAAAATTACATTGAATCGTGATTAAAGGCCAGATTCGATTACCAAATCCGAAAAAAAAACTTAAATAAAAGTGTTAAATAAAAAATAAAAATATATATATTTGAGATTCTTCAAATAGCCACCCTTTGCCTTGATGACAGCTTTGCACAATCTTGGAATTCTCTCAACCAGCTTCATGAGGTAGTCACCTGGAATGCATTTAAATTAACAGGTATGACTTGTTAAAAGTTCATTTGTGGAATTTCTTTCCTTTTTAATGCGTTTGAGCCAATCAGTTGTGCATATCCGCATGTGTATTTCCCACCACAAAAGCCTGGAGGAGGAGGCGTTATGGTGTGGGGGTGCTTTTTTGGTGACAATGTCTATGATTTATTTAGAATTCAAGACACACTTAACCTGCATGGCTACCACAGCATTTTGCAGCAATACGCCGTCCTATCTGGTTTGGGCTTAGTGGGACTATCATTTGTTTTTCAACAGGACAATGACCCAACACACTTTCAGGCTGTGTAAGGGCTATTTTACCAAGAAGGAGAGTGATGGAGTGCTGCATCAGATGACTTGGCCTCCACAATCCCCCGACTTCAAACTAATTGAGATGGTTTGGGATGAGTCAGACCGCAGAATGAAGGAAAAGCAGCCATCAAGTGCTCAGCATATGTGGGAATTCCTTCAGGACTGCTGGAAAAGCATTCCAGATGAAGCTGGTTGAGAGAATGCCAAGAGTGTGCAAAGCTGTCATTAAGGCAAAGGGTGGATATTTGAAGAATCTCAAATATGAAATATATTTGTTGAACTCATTTTTGATTACTACATGATTCCATATGTATTATTTCATAGCTGTGTTGTCTTCACTGGTATTCTACAATGTAGAAAATAGTAAAAATAAGAAAAACCCTTGAACAAGTAGGTGTTCTAAAACTTTTGACCAGTAGTGTAGGACGGACATTTCAAAACATACTTCCTTTTGATACATTTCTGTACTGCCATGTTTGAAGGATAATAGAATTAAGGCCAAATTCTGCATTTCATCAAATAATAATAATGAAAACATTTATACCTACTGTATAGTGTCCTCCAATTCTAAATCAAATAGCTAAATGATCCATGGTATGACCAGCTTAAAACAATTCCATATGTTAGCTTAGTAGATATCGCCATCTAAGGGCTTAGACCTACAGGGGTTAAGCTTCATCTTCAGAGTGGTGGACCAACCCCTTAACTTGAGAGATCTTATGCAATTTATGACATTATATGTCTCAGAGCTATGACATATTCTCAAAATAACCCAAATGGGAAAAGCTAGAGTGAGAATTTGCCATGACTTTCCATTGTAGTTACGTGCGTTCATTCTCCTAGCCTCACAAAACAAACCCTTCACAGTCCAACTTGTCCACAATGCATTAGGAGCGGTGCCTATTACACAACTCTTTCCATATTGCCGTTGAAACAGCGGTGTTGTCATTTGCAGCATCACTTGAATCTAGTTTCAGTTGTGATGGAATGGAAGGACCCTTCTGCAGCATACATTGCAGTAACCTAACAAAGATCTAAGAAACAGTGCCAGTCACCCACTGTGCTAAAGCTTAGGCATTGTCTTCAGAGCTAACACAAGTTTACAGGTCTCAGGCAAGGTTACTCATCACTTAGCATTGTTCACCTCCCCTCTTCTGTTATATCTGCATGGGTAAATTAGGTGAAACACTGTCCTGTACTAAACTGCGTTGAAGTTTCCAAAACATATTGTATTTGCCAAAACTCAAAATCTCTGATCATGTGGTGAGGAGTAGAATAGGGAACTAGTCCCAGTGACTCACTTCCACAACAAGAGAAATATCTTCACAAAAAAAAAATGAAAATTAGGTCACTGGAATCCTTTGCTGGATAGTTTGTCATCTTTCCCATCTTTCAAAATCACTTCATCCCTTTTCTTAATGTCAGATCGTTTGAGGGAGAGAGAGAGAGAGAAGGATGAAGGGAAAACTGAGTCAGTTTTCCCTTCATCTCTCTCTCTCGATCTGTCTCTCTCTCTCTCCCTCAAACGGTCTGATTTCAGATAATGGCTAGGCGGTGATGTCATCGCAGAGGAATTCCTCTCCCTCTCTAGTCCTCTCTTTCTCCAGGCCTCTCTCTCCAGACCTTGCTGCTCCACTCCACATGTTGTTGTTGCATAGTGGCTGTTGTCACCATGTTAACAGGCCTGCTCTGTGTCTGCTAATGTCCTTCTGGAGAATCCTGGGTCGTATTCATAAGGCACCATATGGAAGAAAACGGATTGAAACAGGGAGGGACTTCCTAGACCTACCCAGTAAGAAACACTCATTTTTGTTTTCCGTTGCAAAATGTTGTCACACGTTCTCCATTGCATGCCCTTATGAATACGACCCAGTTTCATCTGCTCAAAGATCACCACAAGCAATCTGTTATATGAAGACATCCCAGGAGACACTTCAAAACACAATAAACAGGGTATTAATTTAACAGTTGTTCATTTTACAATGATAGTTAGACGTTTAGAATGATTGTAACTCAACATGTTCATAATGCTACAGTTAATAGCAGATCGGGGACTTGTAGAGCTTAATACTTAGCCTATGATATTTCAATATAATTACCCCCAGAAGTTGAATAATGTTAAATGAGGATAACACATTAGTCTTACAGCAACAAAAACACTATTGTTCTAACACTGATGTTAGCCATAACATCAGTCTGTTTTAGACTGAAATATGTTTTAAAGGGAATTCACAGTGTGCTTCTATTAGGAATATCAATCCAAAGGGTGTCATTCAACTGAAGAAAACATTTGTGCATGACTGACTTAGTAATAGCGCAAGCATTTTTACTTCTAGAGAGCCATGAACATGCGTGGAGCACCAGCGAACAGTTCTACTCAAAAACATTGGGTGATGAGTTATTTATTAACTCTCTCAAAGTCATGAATCTAACCGAAAAGTAATTTTGTTTTCCTTTGAAATGTGAATAGGATAAATGCGTCTGAAAAGTTTACAGTATGCTGACGTCCAGCTAACAGATATTTCCCTTGTCTGTTAGTACATTGTTTAGTGCTGACATCTGGTGGCATTATAGAATTTCATACTGGTGAGACTTGGGAAAAGTAGGCATTCACACTGCGGAGGACATGGAAAATGGTGACAATTGTTATACAAAGAGACTATGTGGAAAGCAGTAAACGCTTAGAAACTGTATAATAGAGCAAGCCAGTATTTCTGGACACCTTATACGGGATCGCGGGATGGTTGAGCTAACGTGCGCTAATGTGATTAGCATGACGTTGTAAGTAACAAGAACATTTCCCAGAACACAGACATGTCTTATATGGGCAGAAAGATAGATGTGTGGTTAGTGTCTTTTCTGTAGCAAATTATCCATAATTTCTGAAATTCCTGGGAGTTTGTAAACTAAACATTTTTATTACCATATCATTTCTGTATGTACATGAAAATGCATCAATTGACCAATTCGGCGCATTTTGTCAGACTTGATACAACATTTTGAACAGTAATGCAATGGTTCATTGGATCAGTCTAAAACTTTGCACATACAGTGCTGCCGTCTAGTGGCCAAAATCTAAATTGCACTTAGACTCCTAAGTGATATGAAGGCCTTTCTCTTGCATTTCAAAGATGTTGGTGTAACATCTGCTTCCAACTCACACCCTCAAACACCTAGATCCCCTGAACGCAGCTCAGTCTCCAGATCCCAATCACCTGAATTCTAATCACCTGTTCACACACCTGTATGTCATTATCACACACTATTTACTTCAGTTCTTTGCACCCCATCACTGTGAGGTATTGCTTGTTTTGTGACACACGTCTTTCGGACCTCTGTTTTTCCAGTGATAGTTTTTGCCTGCCTCACTGATGACACCTTTCGTCTATTCTCTGCATGTACTTTAGCCTATCGGATTTCCTGTTATCTACCTATTGCCTGATCTCCCGGATGACGTTACTAGCCTTTTCCCTGCCTGTACCTTTTCCCATTTGGACTCCCTGTATCTGCCTCCTCCTGTGGTCCTTTGCAATAAACACCTGCGCTTGAAACCAGCTCTCTGTCTCCCCTTGTGTTCATTACAGATTATTAAAATGTTTCTTTGAAAACGCGTTCTTTTATTTGTATTCTCTTTTACCAGATCTAATGTGTTATATTCTTCTACATTAATTTAACATTTCCACAAACTTCAAGGTTTTTCCTTTCAAATGGTATCAAGAATATGCATAGCTTTGCTTCAGGTCCTGAGCTACAGGCAGTTAGATTTGGGTATGTCATTTTAGGTGAAAATTGGGAAAAAGGGGCAGATCCTTAAGAGATTATCAGGTAAACTGTAAATGACACGCCTTCACATACATACAGTACACGCATGTCCATGCACACAGACACCCACCCACACAAAAGTCAATGAGTCAATTGGAAGGGGCACTGACTGTAACGGCTTTCTTCGGTTGAAGTAGAGTCGGACCAAAATGCGGCGTGTAGATTGCGATCCATGTTTATTTAAACTGAAGCAACACAAATCTAAATACAAACACTACAAAACAATAAATGCAACGAAAACCGAAACAGCCTAATACTGGTGCACATACACACAGAACAAGGACACTAAGGACAATCACCCACAAAACACCCAAAGAATATGGCTGCCTAAATATGGTTCCCAATCAGAGACAACGATAAACACCTGCCTCTGATTGAGAACCACTTCAGACAGCCATAGACTTCACTAGAACACCCCACTAAGCTACAATCCCAACACACCACATACAAAAACCCATGCCACACCCTGGCCTGACCAAAATAAATGAAGATAAACACAAAATACTTTGACCAGGGCGTGACACTGACTCTGTGGTCAGTTCTTCATGATTGTAGACACTTCCACCTGATTTCAGATGGTTGCCTAATGTGCAGGTTCCAGTTACTCCAGTCTCACCTTATCCTACATCTAACCTCTCTATCGTGATGCTTAGCAATATCACTTTGGTGATGCTCATTTTGATGGAAATCACTATCTTTTAACCTATTGCAATATTGTTGTATTATATGATTTGTATTATGTGATCTATTTCATGTGGAAGCAGCAGCACTAAGACAAATGACCCCTCAGGGACAATAAAGTTAATCTTATCTTTATCTTTGGGTGAGACGAGGCTGAAAAATTCATCCCACCAACCCTTTCATCGATTCCATGCCACTTTTCACCAATACTGACATGGAAATCATATGATGGCGGCTTACGGAGATAGGTGGGATGGACTGAGAGTAGGTGAGGTGTGGGTTTAAAAGCTCATGTTCTGTAACAATTATGACTTAAACCCCGATTTATAATGTATAAGAACTATCTATCTAGATGTAATGTATATCAAATTACTTTATTCTAAAATTTAAAAAAAAATGCCATGTATGTAGAATGTGTGTAGAATGTATACGTAACAACATCCCATGGCAGGGTTATGAGATATTTCTGCTTCATAGTTGGACGTATAAACATCACGAGACTTCCAAAAGCAATTTACTGCTCAATTTGAACTTATTCACTTTCACTGACTATATGCCAGATGTTCAAAACCCTTATAAACACAAAGGACAACCCTTGGATAAGGCTACTATTGTGAAATGATCTTACCTCTTACACAATATTCTTCATTTTATTCTATTCAACAAAAGCATATTGATTTGTAATTACACTCTTTGTCACACTTATGTAATAACCTATATACTCTGTTACTTAAACTCTATTACCATGCAATTAATAAAACTATTATAACTAACTCCAATGTTGTTACTAGTTATTACTGTGTATTTACAGAGGTATAATAAGGGCAAATGAAGGTGTTACCAGAATATTATTCACAGGCAGTATTTAAATACAGAACTCAATGTACCTCCTGTTTCCTTGTGTCTCCTTTTGTTACTGGATGTTTTCAAGTAAATGTGCCACTGAGAACTTATGAACACAGTCAGGGGCATCATGCTCCCCAGAAATCTTAGGATGGCACTGGCGTGGTCCGGAGGGAGAATTTAGCCTTTTCCTGCAATCTAGAGCCCTAATCATTATGCTTAATGTTAAAAAAAATATGTCTGTTTTTCTGCATATCTGATCATACCTCTTGTGCTGTCTGTATCCTCCTGACTGGTGTTTTTTTTTTTTTTTTAAGAAACAAAATATGCTTCTCTGCACAAATCTGGGTAAAAGATTGAAAGGAAAGTGAATGTTTTTTTTAAATGTAGTTATTGCTTGCTTTTCTAAAGTCTACCAACCTTGCAAGCAGGCATGCCAGCTAAAATAGTTAGACTAGCTACTCTAACTTGATTGATAGCCTGAGATGGCTTCTTGGTAGCTAGTTATAAGGTTGGGAGATTGGGAACCTATCTGGTCTAGCTAAAGCCAACGTAATAAAATTCCTATGTGGCTAATAGTTTTACAGAGAAACAACAACAACAACAACAAAAGTTAAAAAAAATATTAAACAGGACAAATCTGAGTCGGCACGTGCCCCTGTGCCCCCTATGGGCATGATGCCTCTGAGCACAGTTCAACCTCCCACACACTGCATTTAGTCTATGTGCTTCCAGTGCCACTTCTACTTGTCTCCTTTACTTACACTGTCAGACGCTAGGTTCTATTGGCTCAGTTAGCAGAGGCCTACTGTACGTTCCGCCACGTTCCTTCCCGGAATAAAACGACAACAAGAATACCAGGTTGTGACGTACACAAGAACACAAGAATAGCCCTACGCCGATTGTTGCCAAATATAAACCAGAGACAAGGCACGGATGAAAGCGGTACTGCCCTTTTGTATCCGTGACAACAGCAGACATTCCAAAATCACAAAGGAGGAATGTTCCGAGGACCTGGGGGCAGATGCTTTGCCCAAAGGGGGGAATTCAGGTGCTGCACACCTGGAAACCAAACTCAACTGAAATAAACGGATGTGTAGTGGACATCTCAGCAACACAGAAGATAAACTGTAAAACCATGACATTAAAATAACCTTAGTTACCCTAGAGACAGTATCATGTTACCATTTAGGGATTGGCTGGATGACAGGGTGTTTGTGTCAGGTGTAAAATCAGGTAGAACAGGTTCCTGGTTGTTCTGATCTGACTTCCCTGCACTGCCCCGCCCCTTCACTGGCCTATCGTTCCCTCTCTCTCATACGCCGGCTGTTTCGCGGAAAGATCTCATTGCCTTCCTCACACCTGTTAGCTGTAACCACCTGACCGAGCACCAGAAAAAGGTATGTGGCGATGGTGATTTTATTAACGTAGCGCTATTTCACCATTTATTCTGTATGGGAGATGTATGGTAGACGTTGAGTTGTGTGACACTTAAATGTGTTTGGTATTTTTGTAAGGTTACAGACTCGCCAGAAATTGGATTAGTTCAATGATAACGCCACAGAGCGAATTAGGAAAATCCATCCGATTGTAAATGTCATACCACTTTCAAATGAAACAGAATGATCATGTTGCGGTGTCGGGGTTTAAAGTTGCTCTTAGTAGTTGTCCACCAGTCAGGCAAACCAATATACATGTGTCATCCCATCCAGACCATTCTTTTCTCAATGCAGATTCAGGTAATTGTCAAGCGTATATGGTTTTTTTGCTTAATGTCTGAGGTGACTCAAATGGTGTTATTAACCCAACTTTATTTTGACCAAACTAAATATGTAATTGGAAGAGGACCTAACAAACCACAAACCTAACACTCAGAGTGATTGAAGGAGGATAACATTTCACCAAATGCATGGTCTACAATGACTGAGTTAATCATGACACTTTCTCTATGCTTACATTTTAATAAAATAATGTAAGATAAGCTGTCCCAACAGACGGAATACATTATTTCAGATATGTTATTTTATTTTTTATCATGCTATCAAAACCTGTTCAACCCTTGGCTTTGAGGATATTTCTGAAGGGGAATGCTAGCCAGACATTCATGTCTGCTTTGACAACACTGCAGAATGCATATTTAGTATGCTAACAGGAAATATCGCCGTTCATCCCAGATTGACTCAACTAAAGTACATGGGAGTCTCCCCATAGTTACACCCTGAATGATTATTGCATTGACATTCATTTAGTCTATTGTCCCCAAAACTGAGTTGGCAGACTCTTATCATACAAGTTCTGGGAGATTTGATTACAAAAACATTGGGAGTTTGCTTCCATTCAGGGGAAATAATTGTCCTCCTAGCCCTGACCAGGCCTTATAAAAATTGAGGTCAAAGCCAAACTGATAGCATCAACACTTCATCTCCTGGATTGGTATGAATAGATTATAACTCTATTAAAAGATAACGGTAGAGTCAAGTCAGCCGAACCCCCATTGAGAGCTTGCTTTTTTTGTATTACAGGGTGAGCATTTGTTTCAGAACATGGGGAATATGAAATACTTCATGGGAATCTTGGGAATTCATAAAGTCCTCGTCTCGCCTTAATCAATTTAACTATTCATACATTTAATTCATTCTTGGTGACTGGTTGCCTAAGAAAAATGATGTACAATACTGTATATTCTCTACTTATAATCAATGGTGGCCTGCAGACCATGGGACATTCGAGGCCAAAATGGGATGATACATTTTTTCTTTCTTTTTTTACATTTGTGGAGAACCAACCTTGACTCAATGTATCTAACAAAAATACTTTTGTTTACGTGTTGATTGTTGTTCAGAACACGAACGAGAGAGACGGGATATGGACCTTTATTCAATCATCACTGCTGTTTTGCTTCTGCAACTGCAAGGTTTTCATGTGGCCTTGCTCCAAGCACCAACACACTCTCCAGGACGGACGATCGATCAAAGTTGGCTTCGTCAACTGTTCAAATCCAAGCTCAACAAGACATCAGAAGCTTCGTTCAATGACTTGGATGATATGAACCTGGAGGGTACTGAGTCAACAGATGACTCTGCTTGGGGTTTCGCCGATGGATACATGTCATCTAGTGGGGAACAAGACAACATCCAGGACACAAATGAGACTTCTGGTGATGTTATGATTGGCACCACAATGCCACCAGAGTTGCCAGATGCTACAGCGGAGGACCCAGAATCGCCAGCGACCGCTGTTGAATCTCCAGAAACCACTGTTGCACCAGAACCCCCAGTGAGTGTTGCCTTAAACTCAAGCCAAGTTTCCAATGCAACTGGAGAGGACAGTGGACTCCAAACTACCACCACCACTCCAATCACAGAAAACTCAAATGGCTCTAATTACATGTCCAATGACACTGAATTGAATGAGACAACCACAGCTCCAGACACCAATAGCACAGATGAGGCCGGTCCAGATCCTGATGCTGAGAACGGGGTAACCAACAGTACAGAGGACAGCCATAATGTAACGACTGCAGTACCATCAAGTGAACCATCCACAGCTTCCCCCACCACAGAGCTCCCCTTGGACTCACCTGCGACTACAACTGCCAAAATCATCCCAGAAACTACAACAACCACGGGTCCCAGCACAACGACAGACATGATGGAAACTGGTGCCGCTTCAGGGAACAACTCTGCGAGAGGTGAGGAGACAGTGTCTAAGTATCTGGTACATTCTTTGTCTCAAGGGTACTGCTGTGTGCACCTGTAACCTACTTACTTGCTTGGTCAAGGGAGCCTGTAACAACTTTTAAGGAAATACCAAGAGATCACAACAATGTTTAAATTTGGATATGTTCACTTCACATAACCATTGTGATATTGTTTTAAATGTTTTGGGAGAGGCATTAATGAATGAGTCAGCAACTAGACAAAGACAGAGCAGTCAACAAGTTACAAATAACCACCGAGTATCAGATTTGAACATCGGAGGGACCTAGTTAGAAAGTAACACAATATCCAACAATTCTCAAAGGGCAGTTATCTTATATCACCATAGCCTTTTTTACAAACCGCTTTCTTTCCGGTCTCTCCCTGACCCACATTTGCCAGATCTCTATTTTTTTCCATTGTCAAAGCACAAACTCCCCTTCTTTCACCGGCTGGGCAGGGTTGAGTTTCAGACACTATCTGCATGCCCACAGTGAGTGGAGGCTTCCATTACAAATGCCTTCTCCAGGGGACAAAATACCCCTGTGTTAGCCTGTCTACAGGAAGGAGGAGGTCAGTAGCTGAGGTTCATTACTGCAGTACAGGGCGTGAGAGTACTACTCTCCAGTTTCTAACATACTTAACAAGGGAATTTTTGAGTGGGTGATTGATGACATTCATTAAAGGAGGATATCCCCAATTTTGACAGGTTATAATTTACGTGTATTTCTTCTCGCAATTCAAATTCAATTGCATCTTTTTCAAAAACATACACATGATTTGCCAGGTACAGTCATGAATTTGAATATGTAGTAACTACCTCTGTCAAACTTGACTATAAATACTTGGTAAAGTGTGCTGAAAAACATTGTTACCATTGGGAGAAACCTCATACATTTCAGCCAGTGATTAGTTTATACTGTGGCTTGTTTGACCTGTTTGTTTATCTCATTTGCATGTGGCTTTACAGATTTTCCATAGTTAGTACAGCATGCTAGCCATGTATCGCAGTCTCTTTATGTAATACTTATTAATCAATTGACAACGCGTACTGGCTATTACCTTTTCTTTAGGGAACATGGAGAGAAAAGGTGTAGAGTTTCACACAACCATGTCACACAAAAGTACACAATATCTGGACCTAGATCATATTTTCTCTATTCATGGGTTGCACCTCTGTCACTTGATAGTGTCACGCCATTGTTACACTAAAAATAAAAGATTCCAAGAGGATCCTTTAGGGATTCTTCAAATTGAAACTGTAGGGTAACACCTATAAGTTATTTGAAGAACCCTTTAAAACGAGTCTGGCGTGTTGCTGTTGATGTCCTCTGTAGACTATGAATAGCCAGAATGATTTTGCAATGCATGGTGATCTAACAGGTTTCCTGTTATATTTATCCGAGGTGTAGGGAAGGTGAAGTCTGTGAAATATATAATTATACAGATGATTAACAAAGTGTGCACACAACAGTATTCATACCTTGGTTTTTGTGGTAAATGTGAATGAAAACACATGGTTAACTTTTGACAAAGGTTTTCATACACAAACCTGGTCCATAATGAAGAGGGCTCTGGGATCTTCATTTGAGAGGTAAGGGAGGAGGAAGATGGCTGCTGTGACAGAGTCCTATGAGGTTTTAGAGAATTTAAATTAACTGTTGAACATACATGTGATATGCATATTATTATGAGGCAAACCACTACTAATTGTACATACAAAGGCACACACAAATAACTGAGCAGTTCAGGTATCTGCGCACAATGCAGCTATATTTTAAAGATATTCTTACCTCTTTGTTGATTGATATCCATTTAATTGTGTCCATTTTCTGTATTTGAAAGAATTGTAAAAAGGGACAAAGTGTCCAACAACAGCCATTTGAACAAATATGAAAGATAGATGGTATAATCATAAAACAATATCAATTTAGATCATACAAGAGAGAAACCTGACCTTAAATTGAGGATGTCATGTATTGTCATGTTGTGTCTTTCTGTCCTTTCCTTTCACCCTGTCTCCCTCTGCTGGTCGTATTAGGTTACCTTTTCTCCCCCGCTTTCCCCCAGCTGTTCCTTGTCTCCTCCTAACTACCTCGTCACCCCTTTTCCCACCTGTTCCCTTTTTCCCTCTGATTAGTCCTCTATATCTCTCTCTGTTTTTGTTCCTGTCCTTGTCGGATTCTTGTTTGTGTGTCTCATGCCTGAACCAGACTATCATCGTGTTTGCTGCAACCTTGTCCTGTCCTGTCGGAATCTACCTGTCCATCTGAGCCCACGTGTGTTTATCATTAAAGAAACTCTGTTTGTTAATTCGCTTTTGGGTCCTCATTCACGCACCTGACAGAAGAATCCGACCAAGAATGGACCAGCGACTTCGGATCCTCTCCACTCAGCCGTCGAGATCCAGGGAGCGATGCTAGGCAGACACGAGCAGGAATTGTCTGCTGCTCGACATGCCGTTGAGACCCTGGCCACCCAAGTCTCCAACCTCACAGAACAGGTTCACCATCTCCGCCTCGATCCACCGGCCACTTCCAGGGCTTTCGAATCTCCGGAGCCCAGAATCAATAACCCGCCGTGTTACTCTGGGGAGCCCACTGAATGCCGCTCGTTCCTCACCCAGTGTGATATTGTGTTTTCTCTCCAGCCCAACACTTACGCCAGGAGCACTGCTCGTGTCGCCTACGTCATATCTCTCCTTACTGGACGGGCTCGTGAGTGGGGCACGGCAATCTGGGAGGTAAGGGCTGAGTGTACTAACCAGTATCAGGACTTTAAGGAGGAGATGATACGGGTTTTTGATCGATCTGTTTTTGGGGAGGAGGCTTCCAGGGCCCTGTCTTCCCTATGTCAAGGCAATCGATCCATAACAGACTACTCTATTGAGTTTCGCACTCTTGCTGCCTCCAGTGGCTGGAACGAGCCGGCTTTGCTCGCTCGTCTTCTGGAGGGTCTCCGCGCAGAGGTAAAGGATGAGATTCTCTCCCGGGAGGTTCCTTCCAGCGTGGATTCCTTGATTGAACTCGCTATTCGCATTGAGCGACGGGTTGATCTTCGTCACCGAGCTCGTGGAAAGGAGCTTGCGCTCTCCGTTGCCCCCCTCTCCGCATCACTACCATCTTCCTCTGCCGGCTCGGGAGCTGAGCCTATGCAGCTGGGAGGTATCCGCATCTCGACTAAGGAGAGGGAACGGAGAATCACCAACCGCCTCTGTCTCTATTGCGGTTCTGCTGGTCATTTTGTCACTTCATGTCCAGTAAAAGCCAGAGCTCATCAGTAAGCGGAGGGCTACTGGTGAGCGCTACTACTCCTGTCTCTCCTTCAAGATCCTGCACTACCTTGTCGGTCCATCTACGCTGGACCGGTTCGTCAGCTTCCTGCAGTGCCTTAATAGACTCTGGGGCGGAGGGCTGTTTTATGGACGAGACCTGGGCTCGGGAACATGACATTCCTCTCAGACAGTTAAGGGAGTCCACGGCCTTGTTCGCCCTGGATGGTAGTCCTCTCCCCAGGATTCAGCGTGAGACGCTACCTTTAACCCTCACTGTTTCTGGTAATCATAGCGAAACCATTTCTTTTTTAATTTTTCGTTCACCTTTTACACCTGTTGTTTTGGGCCATCCCTGGCTAGTTTGTCATAATCCTTCCATTAATTGGTCTAGTAATTCTATCCTCTCCTGGAACGTCTCTTGTCATGTGAAATGTTTAATGTCTGCTATCCCTCCTGTTTCCTCTGTCTCTTCTTCACAGGAGGAGCCTGGTGATTTGACAGGGGTGCCGGAGGAATATCACGATCTGCGCACGGTGTTCAGTCGGTCCAGGGCCACCTCTCTTCCTCCACACCGGTCGTATGATTGTAGTATTGATCTCCTTCCGGGAACCACTCCCCCCCGGGGTAGACTATACTCTCTGTCGGCTCCCGAACGTAAGGCTCTCAAGGATTATTTGTCTGTAGCTCTTGACGCCGGTACCATAGTCCCCTCCTCCTCTCCCGCCGGAGCGGGGTTTTTTTTTGTCAAGAAGAAGGACGGGTCTCTGCGCCCCTGCATAGATTATCGAGGGCTGAATGACATAACAGTGAAGAATCGTTATCCGCTTCCTCTTATGTCTTCAGCCTTCGAGATCCTGCAGGGAGCCAGGTTTTTCACTAAGTTGGACCTTCGTAACGCTTACCATCTCGTGCGCATCAGGGAGGGGGACGAGTGGAAGACGGCGTTTAACACTCCGTTAGGGCACTTTGAATACCGGGTTCTTCCTTTCGGCCTCGCTAACGCTCCAGCTGTCTTTCAGGCATTAGTCAATGATGTCCTGAGAGACATGCTGAACATCTTTGTTTTCGTTTACCTTGACGATATCCTGATTTTTTCACCGTCACTCCAGATTCATGTTCAGCACGTTCGACGTGTCCTCCAGCGCCTTTTAGAGAATTGTCTTTTTGTGAAGGCTGAGAAGTGCACTTTTCATGCCTCCTCCGTCACATTTCTCGGTTCTGTTATTTCCGCTGAAGGCATTAAGATGGATCCCGCTAAGGTCCAAGCTGTCATTGATTGGCCCGCCCCTAAGTCACGCATCGAGCTGCAGCGCTTTCTCGGCTTCGCGAACTTCTATCGTCGTTTCATCCGTAATTTCGGTCAGGTGGCAGCTCCTCTCACAGCCCTTACTTCTGTCAAGACGTGCTTTAAGTGGTCCGTTTCCGCCCAGGGAGCTTTTGATCTCCTCAAGAATCGTTTTACATCCGCTCCTATCCTTGTTACACCTGACGTCTCTAGACAGTTCGTTGTCGAGGTTGACGCGTCAGAGGTGGGCGTGGGAGCCATTCTTTCTCAGCGCTCCCTCTCTGACGACAAGGTCCACCCATGCGCGTATTTTTCTCATCGCCTGTCGCCGTCGGAACGTAACTATGATGTGGGAAACCGCGAACTGCTCGCCATCCGGTTAGCCCTAGGCGAATGGCGACAGTGGTTGGAGGGGGCGACCGTTCCTTTTGTCGTTTGGACTGACCATAGGAACCTTGAGTACATCCGTTCTGCCAAACGACTTAATGCGCGTCAGGCGCGTTGGGCGCTGTTTTTCGCTCGTTTCGAGTTCGTGATTTCTTATCGTCCGGGCTCTAAGAACACCAAGCCTGATGCTTTATCTCGTCTCTTCAGTTCTTCAGTAGCCTCCACTGACCCCGAGGGGATTCTCCCTGAGGGGCGTGTTGTCGGGTTGACTGTCTGGGGAATTGAGAGGCAGGTAAAGCAAGCGCTCACTCACACTCCGTCGCTGCGCGCTTGTCCTAGGAACCTTCTTTTCGTTCCCGTTCCTACTCGTCTGGCCGTTCTTCAGTGGGCTCACTCTGCCAAGTTAGCCGGCCACCCTGGCGTTCGGGGTACGCTTACTTCCATTCGCCAGCGTTTTTGGTGGCCCACCCGGGAGCATGACACGCGTCGTTTCGTGGCTGCTTGTTCGGTCTGCGCGCAGACTAAGTCCGGTAACTCTCCTCCTGCCGGCCGTCTCAGGCCGCTTCCCATTCCCTCTCGACCGTGGTCTCACATCGCCTTAGATTTTGTCACCGGACTGCCTTCGTCAGCGGGGAAGACTGTTATTCTTACGGTTGTCGATAGGTTCTCTAAGGCGGCTCATTTCATTCCCCTTGCTAAGCTTCCTTCTGCTAAAGAGACGGCACAAATCATCATCGAGAATGTTTTCAGAATTCATGGCCTTCCGTCAGACGTCGTTTCGGACAGAGGTCCGCAATTCACGTCTCAATTTTGGAGGGAGTTTTGCCGTTTGATTGGGGCTTCCGTCAGTCTCTCTTCCGGCTTTCACCCCCAGTCTAACGGTCAAGCAGAACGGGCCAATCAGACTATTGGTCGCATCTTACGCAGTCTTTCTTTTCGCAACCCTGCGTCTTGGTCAGAACAGCTCCCCTGGGCAGAATACGCCCACAACTCGCTTCCTTCGTCTGCGACCGGGCTATCTCCTTTTCAGAGTAGCCTCGGGTACCAGCCTCCGCTGTTCTCATCTCAGTTCGCCGAGTCCAGCGTCCCCTCCGCTCAGGCTTTTGTCCAACGTTGCGAGCGCACCTGGAAGAGGGTCAGGTCTGCACTTTGCCGTTATAGGACGCAGACTGTGAGGGCTGCTAATAAGCGTAGAACTAAGAGTCCTAGATATTGTCGCGGTCAGAGAGTTTGGCTCTCCACTCAGAACCTTCCCCTTAAGACGGCTTCTCGCAAATTGACCCCGCGGTTCATTGGTCCGTTCCGTATTTCTCGGGTCATTAATCCTGTCGCAGTTCGACTTCTTCTTCCGCGATACCTTCGTCGCGTCCACCCGGTCTTCCATGTCTCCTGTATCAAGCCCGTTCTTCGCGCCCCCGCTCGTCTTCCCCCCCACCCCCCCATCCTTGTCGAGGGCGCACCCATCTACAGGGTCCGCAGGATTTTGGACATGCGTCCTCGGGGCCGTGGTCACCAGTACCTCGTAGATTGGGAGGGGTACGGTCCTGAGGAGAGGAGTTGGGTTCCCTCTCGGGACGTGCTGGACCGTGCGCTGATCGAGGATTTCCTCCGTTGCCGCCAGGTTTCCTCCTCGAGTGCGCCAGGAGGCGCTCGGTGAGTGGGGGGGTACTGTCATGTATTGTCATGTTGTGTCTTTCTGTCCTTTCCTTTCACCCTGTCTCCCTCTGCTGGTCGTATTAGGTTACCTTTTCTCCCCTGCTTTCCCCCAGCTGTTCCTTGTCTCCTCCTAACTACCTCGTCACCCCTTTTCCCACCTGTTCCCTTTTTCCCTCTGATTAGTCCTCTATATCTCTCTCTGTTTTTGTTCCTGTCCTTGTCGGATTCTTGTTTGTGTGTCTCATGCCTGAACCAGACTATCATCGTGTTTGCTGCAACCTTGTCCTGTCCTGTCGGAATCTACCTGTCCATCTGAGCCCACGTGTGTTTATCATTAAAGAAACTCTGTTTGTTAATTCGCTTTTGGGTCCTCATTCACGCACCTGACAGAGGAGATCTTTCAATTTTCCAGTTAAATGCCTGCACCTGCTGTCATCTCAAATCGAAATGTTTCAGTTGGGTAGTTAGGTTCCTGCTAGAACCACCAAGAACTTAAAAGGTTCCTCGATGAAACCCACCTCAAATGTGGTTCTTGGAAAAAACCTTTTGGGGGAATTTTTCAGTGCCAAGGACCGTAACGTTCTTCGATGAACTTTGATGATCTTAGAAGAACCCTTGATGAACCCCACATTTTTAGAGTGAACATTCATTCTAAAGACACCTCAGCCACAGTAGCCCCCAAAAGTTGAGTGGTACCCAGTCAACCCAAACCGTGACTAATGACTGTTTCATCTAAATTACACTACATTCTTAGAAAAAAATGTGTTTGGGTTTTAGGCCGGGTTTCTGTCCAGCACTTTGAAATTTCAGCTGATGCAAGAAGGGCTAAATAAATTTGATTTGATTTTGATTTGAAGTACCTTTGGCAACGATTACAGCCTCGAGTCTTCTTGGGTATGACGTTACAAGCTTTGCATGCTTGTATTTGGGAAGTTTCTCTCATTCTTGTCTGCAGATCCTCTCAAGCTCTGTCAGGTTGGATGGGGAGTGTCTCTGCACAGCTATTTTCAGGTCTATCCAGAGATATTCAACTGGGTTCAAGTCCGGGGCCACTCAAGGACATTCAGAGACTCGTCCCGAAGCTACTCCTGTGTTGTCTTGGCTGTATTTTTAGGGTCCTGTTGGAAGGTGAACCTTCGAGGTCCTGAGCACTCTGGAGTAGATTTTCATCAAGGATCTCTCTGTACTTTGCTCCGTTCATCTTCCTTCAGGTGCCTTTTGGCAAACTCCAAGCAGGCTGTGACCTGCCTTTTACTGAGGAGTGGCTTCTGTCTGGCAACTCTACCCTAGAGGCCTGATTGGTAGAGTGCTGCAGAGATGGTTGTCCTTCTGGAATGCACTCCCATCTCCACAGAGGAACTCTGGAGCTCTGTCAGAGTGACCATTGGGTTCTTGGTCACCTCCATGACCAAGGCCCTTCTCCCCCAATTGCTCAGTTTGGCTGGGTGGCCAGCTCTAGGAAGAGTCTTGATGGTTCCAAACTGCTTCCATTTAAGAATGTTGGAGGCCACTGTGTTCATGGGGACCTTCAATGCCTCGAAACAATCCTATCTCGGATTTCTTATTTAGGCTTGCTATAACAAAGAGTTTGAATATTGACAGTAAAGTGGCGCTGACAGATAGGGCAGCCGTGCTTCTAGTTGCTAGAAAACTTTGCAGTATTTTTTTTTTTCTGTGTTATTTCTTACATTGTTTGCCTAGAATTTTTGGGGTGTTATTACATACAACCGGGAAGATATTTTGGATATCAGAGCGCCGGTAACTCACCAACATTACCACTATTATGACCAGGAATTAGACTTTCCCCAATCGGTTCCTTTGTTCGTACCCCCCAGGGCAATTGAATTAATTCCAAAGGCTGATCCAAAACACCGGTCTCTGGATAATAAAGTTGACGAGCTCAGGGCGAGGATTTCCTTCCAGAGAGACATCAGGGATTGTAACATGGCTCTCTCAGGATATACTGTCTGAGTCCGTACAGCCAGTTGAGTTCTCAGTTCATCGAGCAGACAGGAATAAATATCTCTCCGAGAAGAAGAAGGGCAGGGGTGTACGTATGTTTCATGAGTAACTGGTGTAATTGTGATAACATACAGGAACTCAAGTCCTTTTGTTCACCCAACCTAGAATACCTCACAATCAAATGCCGACTGTATTACCTCTCAAGATAATTATCTTTAGGTATAGTCAAATTTGAGGAATACACTACCGAAGTTCTACCAACACATTGACTATAGTACTCACGCTGCTAAAACACTCGACCACTGCTACTCCAACTTCCGCCCTCCCTTCTGCAAATCTGATCACGACTCCCCCGCCCTCCCTTCTGCAAATCTGATCACGACTCCATTTTGCTCCTCCCTTCCTATAGGTAAAAACTCAAACAGGAAGTACCCGTGCTAAGGACTATTCAACACTGGTCTGACCAATCGGAATACACACTTTAAGATTGTTTTGATCACGCAGATATGTTCCGGGTAGCCTCTAAGAATAACATTGACGAATACACGGATATGGTGACTGAGTTTATCAGGAAGTGTTTCGGAGATGTTGTACCCACTGTGACTATTAAAACCTACCCTAACCAGAAACCATGGATAGAAGGCAGCATTCACGCAACACTGAAAGCACGAACCACCACGTTTAACCATGGCAAGGTGACTGGGAATATGGCCGAATACAAACAGTGTAGTTATTCTCTCCGTATGGCAATCAAACAGGCAAAATGTCAGTATAGAGACACGAGACGTACTGTATGTGGCAAGCTAAACACCTTCTTCGCCCGCTTTGAGAATAACACAGTGCCACCGAAGCGGCCTGCTACCAAGGACTGTGGGCTCTCTTCTCCTTGGCTGACATGAGTAAGACATTTAAGCTTGTTAACCCTTGCAAGGCTGCTGGCCCAGATGGCATCCCTAGCCACATCCTCAGAGCATGCTCAGACCAGCTGGCTGGAGTGTTTACGAACATATTCAATAACTCCCTATCCCAGTCTGCTGTCCACACATGCTTCAAGATGTCCAGCATTGTTCCTGTACCAATAAATCAAAGGTAACTGAACTAAATGACTATCGCCCTGTAGCACTCACTTCGGTCATCATGAAGTGCTTTGACCCACTTCCACCCTAGACCCACTTCAATTTGCTTACTGTCCCAATAGATCCAGAGATGATGTAATCTCCATCGCGCTGCACACTGCTCTATCCCATCTGTACAAGAGGAATACTTATGTAAGAATGCTGTTCATTAACTATATTTAAGCATTCAACACTATAGTACCCTCCAAACTCCTCATTAAGCTTGAGGCCCTGGGTCTGAGCCCTGCCTTGTGCAATTGGGTCCTGGACTTCCTGATGGTCCGCTCACTGGTGGCCAAGGTAGAAACCAACATCTCCACTTCGCTGATCCTCAACACAGGGGCCCCACAAGGGTGCATGTTCAGCCCCCTATCGTACTCCCTGTTCACGCCGGACTCTGTGGCAAACAAAACAACAGTAGTAGGCCTTATTATCAACAATGACGAGACGGCCTATATGGAGGAGGTGAGGGCCCTGGGAGTGTGGTGCCACTTCAAGAAGAGAAGGTGGAAAGCTTCAAGTTCCTCAGCGTACACATCACTGACAAACTGAAATGGTCCACTCACACAGACAGTGTGGTGAAGAAGGCGCAAACAGCGCCTCTTCAACCTCAGGAGGCTGAAGAAATTTGGCTTGGAACCTAAAACACTCACAAACTTTTACAGATGCACAATTGATAGCATCCTGTCGGGCTGTGTCACCGCCTGCAACCGCAGGGGCTCTCCAGAGGGTGGTGCGGTCTGCACAATGCATCACCAGGGGCTAACTACCTGCCCCCCAGGACACCAACAGCACCTGATGTCACAGGAAGGCCAACAAGATCATCAAGGACAACAACCACCTGAGCCACTTCCTGTTCACCCTGCTATCATCCTGAAGGCGAGGTCAGCACAGGTGCATCAAAGCTGGGACCGAGAAACTGAAAAACAGCTTCTATCTCAAGGCCATCAGACAGTTAAATAGTCATCAGTAGCACCTTAGAGGCTGCTGCCCTATATACCAAGACTTTAAATAACTGGCTAATAATGGAACACTGGTCACTTTAATAACGTTAACATATTTTGCATTACTCATCTCATATATACTGTATTCTATTCTACTGCATATTAGTCTATGCCTCTCTGACATTGCTCATCCAAATATTTATATATTCTTAATTCCATTCCTTTACTTTGGATGAGTGTAGTGTGTGTATTGTTGTGAAATTGTTACATATTACTTGTTAGATATTGCTGTACTGTTGGAGCTAGAAACACAAGCATTTCGCTATACCCGCAATAACATGCTAAACACGTGTATGTGACCAATACATTTTGACTCAAGACATTTCAGCTTTTCATTTTTTATTAATTAAAAAATAAATAATCTAAAAACAAAATTCCACTTTGACATTATGGGTAGATCAGTGACACAAAGTCTCAATTTAAAACATTTTAAATTCAGGCTGTAACAGAACGAAATGTGGAAAAAGTCAAGGGGTGTGAATACTGTCTGAGGGCACTGTATCGATTGCGTGATAATTTCACAAATTACGTGAAACGACAATGAAATACTGATACACTTTACACTTTTCATTTGTCTGACATAATTATTGGTTTCACTAATAGATTAAACGTGATTAAATAGATGGAAAACTTTTACTGAAATGCAATGAAACCTGTTATTTTCACACATGGTAATTGCACTGATTGTGGTAGTCTAATTACATGGCTGGGAAATAGTACTGTCTATTGAGTTGAGACTAGTCATGTAAAAGGGTGCTCTATATCCTTTTGTACAGTTATTTTTAAACACACATTTTTCGCCTCAATTATAGGAAGAATGGTACTTTATTTGGTTAGTACCAAGTATATGGTTTGTACTGTATATGATTTGTAGATGTTCAATAACTGTCAACAACATTTCAACTTACTGTCCTCTAACCCTAACCTTAATTCTTACCCTAACACTTATTCTAAACCTATCCCTAACGATAACCGTAACCATAAGCACTTGCCTATCAACAGATACTTTGTTAATAGTATGATAGATAATCTATATGGAACTGTCCAAATAAAGTATGACCGGAAGAATATTTTGTGATACATAAATATGTTACTCCAGACAAAATGTATTGCACCATATATTAGAATTGCACCAATATTAGAATGTTGTATTTGCAAGGTTTTTCCTCGTTTTCATGTATATTTTTGCAATGAATGTATTTTTGTTTTCAAAAGGCTTGGCCTCAGATGCAGTGCAGAACAAGAAGAAGAGTGAGTCATGGGGTGCCATCCTGGGCACAGGAGTGGCAGTGTGCTTTGTGGCGATGGTGGTCTTTGTCATCTGGAGAAGGAGAGGCCGACGGGATTTCACACACAGGAAGCTTGTTGAGGAATTCCCCTCAGACCCAGGTAGGCAGTTGCCTTTTATGATTTCCTGGCATGTTTTCTATCTGATAGGACTGAATAAATGAATGGGAAAGCACCTGTTATCATAAATCGGCCATGCAAAATCTATTTTTCTCACTCCTAGTTCAACAACTGGACAACGGTGAGCCTTTGGATTTGAAATATGATGGTTCAGCTTACTACAATCCTGGATGCCAAATGGACAACATCCAAATGGCCAACTTTCCACGAGGACATCAAAATTGAAAAGGGCTCCAAGTCTAACCTTAAACACGTTAAAGAAGACTTTCATATGCAAAATACTTATTGAGAACCAACATATGCAATAACGTGCATAAATATCTTTAACAGAATGTTAAGTCATAGATTTTTATTATTTTTTATTATTATTATTATTTTCTTCTAAGGGGTGGATCAGCTTAATATTGCGAAAAGATTGTTGCTTCCATCAATGTAACTGTCTGCATCATTTCCCATCCCCCATATATTTTTTGGGGTAAATATATATATCCATATTCATACACATATGCATACATATACACATACACATACCTATATAGACATACTTTGTTTTAGAATATGCCTTTATTATTCCCCGCAAACCCTACTGCCCTTCCTCCAATTGAAGTAAACTAATAATCTTTAACACTTCGGCTTCTACCTTCAGCATGTGCATCTTATACACATTTTACAGACACAATCTATTTTACAATAGTTCTATTTAGTTTGTTTTTAGTTTTTCCTCTAGTTCTGATGTCCATCCAGTTTGATTTCTATTTGTAACTGTGCTATTTCACAACATTTCTCAACCTATATGTTACAGACCCCGTATGTTTTACATTGGTTATCTTGTTATTGGTCCGACCCTTCAGCTCATCCCATCTATCTCTTAACACCATCCATTTTGAATTTCTATTTGGCATATATTTTTCAACTGTGCTGTGATGCTTGGCAAAAGTACTGAACCTTTCTATTCTCATAGCTTCTACAGATTGTAAATTAAAAATAAACATTTTTGCTAAAATAATAATAATATTATTGATTGATTGACTATGGCTTTTCAAATGTTAAGTTATAGATTTACTGCACCCTAATGCATTGGTTATGTGGGCTTAGGGGTGTAAACCAATAAACTATGGGAATTTGAGAATATGTGTTTGGAGTTTATTTATTATTATTTTGGAAAATTGGAATTATATGTTTATGCACCTGATTTAAGGTTTTGTTGTGTTGTTATTTCCAAAAGTACAACCCCCAGAATTAATACAAACTTTACGTAACTTAGACATACACATAAATCTTGCATTGATCTCAATGGGAAAAATATAATGCATGGATCTCAAGTTAGGATTCTAGATACTTCAATTCAGTCTATAATAGAAGCAGTAAAAGCCTAAAATTAAGACTTGATTGTCTGCTATATTTCCAAGATGGTTTGACAAAGGGAACTAAAAATGTCTTAGACATGAAGACCTGCACTCAAATAAGGTTATTTCTGTACCTTATTCTAATTCACAATTTAGCCACAGGTCAACTCAATATAAACATTAACATACCGTTTAATAATTTTAATCAACCCAAATTAGAAGTTATTCTTATACTGTACCTCTGTCTATTACATCCTTTCTCAAGGTGATTATGTGTAAAGAGCAATTGCCACTGACATTACTTTTAATGGCTGACTATTAAAGCCAGGGTCGGAAGACCTTTTAAGTTATCAAGAAACCTTTGTCACTTAAAGCTGGAATTCTTATTTGAAAGAATAAAAAGCCACCTTTATTTATGTAAAAAGCTGAGGTATGGGCATGGAGAAATGTAACCACTCTAAATTCAAATTGAGAGTGATGTATGCAAGGAGTAACCATCCATGATATCACAATTATAGTTTTAACCATGCTTTGAGGCTAAACAGTGTTTGTTTACATTTACATTATTTATATTTTGGGTTCTGATGGGGTAAGACAGTTGAACTAAGCTCATGACAAATTTATAAGATATATACTTCAACAATCAGGTCCATAATTATTGGCATCCTTGATAAAGTTGAGCAAAAAAATACTGTATCAAATAAATAAAACAAATACTGGGCAATATCTTTTAAACTAATACAATTGGGCAGAGAAATATATTTTGTTTAACAAGTAATACAAATAAATCTCAAAAAGATAGTAGGGCGGAAGGTAGCTTTGCGGTTAAGAGCGTTGGGCCAATAACCGAAAGGTTTGAATCCACAAGCTGACTAGGTAAAAAAATATGTCGATGTGCCCTTGAGAAAGGCACTTAACCCTTATAGCTCCTATAAGTCGATCTGGATAAGAGTGTCTGCTAAATTACTAAAATATAGATAGGGGTCAAAATTATTGACACCCCTGTTTTCAAAACTCTAGCACCCTTCCCTTGTGAGGATAATGACACCTTTCTGTCAGTGGTTTAAAGTGCTTAAGGATAAATACTTTAAAGTACTACTTAGCCATTTTGGGGGGTATCCAGACTATATTATTTCTATTTTTTACAACTTTTATTGTTACTTCACTACATTCCTAAAGAAAATGAAGTACTTTTTACTTCATACAATTTCCCTGACACCCCAAAAAATACATTTTAGCAGGACAAGAAAATGGTCTAATTCACACACTTATCAAGAGAACATCTCTGGTCATACTGTCTCTGACATGGCGTACTCACTGAACACAAAATGCTTGGTTTGTAAATTATGTCTGAGTGTTGGAGTGTGCCCCTGGCTATCCGTAAATAAAATAAAACATTTAATTGTGCCATCTGGTTTGCTTAATATAAGGAATTTGAAATTATTTATACTTTGGGAGGGATCCAGGGTGGCCCGCTCATTAGGCAGGATCAGGCAGCAGCCTATGGTGGCAGATTGACAAGGGTGGTATTTTCTGAGCTAAACTGACCAAGACGCACCTCCAACAACACATAAAATCTTATATATACACTGAACAAAAATATAAAACGCAACATGCAACAATTTCAATGATTTTACTGAGATAGAGTTCATATAAGGAAATCAGTCAATTGAAATAAATTAATTAGGCCCTAATCCATGGATTTCACTGTCTGTTTTTCTGAGGCAACAGAATAGGGTTCTTAGAGATCTGTGTCTGTGTGAACTGAGAGGAGCCTCTGAGATTTAACGCTGTCAGTCGATTTACAATGGCTTCATTCCATGATTAGTGTCTGTGTGCCTGTCTGTCGGTGCCAGGGAGACCCAATTTCCAGTTTATTTATCCCATATGGAAGATGAACACTTGACTTAATCATTTGAGGGAAGGACCTAGTGTTCTATGTTACATTTAGTATTTTTGTATAAACAAGCAGTAAATGACCTAGAGACAGAAACCTGGCGCAATGTAAATCTTGCTCTCTGTTGCTTGATATCACAATGTACCGTTGTATAATTCTAGAGATAAATTGATTCATATTATGTAATATAAATCAATTTGTTATCTCATGAAAGCACACAAATCTTTCATGTTAGGCAAACAATATATGCTTTTACTCTGCTTTGGCTTAAGAGCACCCCTCGGGCAAAAGTTCTGTATAGCTTCTTTAACATAATTGCCTGAACGAGCAGCGAAGGACAGTTGCAACAGGTTTGGATGTGTGCTCTAGATACACAGTGATCCAGCTCGTGGATCTCGGTGAAACACTGAGAGGAATGGCAGGATTGCCTTACTCTCTAACTGCAATTTGGGTCAGTCCAGATGGAGCTGAGAGAGGTGCAGCTGCTATCACAGAGGGTGTTCAGGAAGCGACTTTCCTCACTTCACCCCCACCAACCTGCTCAGTTGATTTTGATAAAGAGAAAACTGTCTTTATAAAAAAGAAAAAAATGGTTCATGGCAGTGTATCGCATCTCCTTTTCAAAAGGGGGCGCCATAGCATAAGTAATACTATAACACTGCTAGTGCTGAGAGATTTGGTTTAGCAGCTGCCTACCTGCTGCTTGCAGCGTTACAGATTCTGTGATAGAAATGTTAAGGTCATTTCCAATTGAGCCGACATGTGCAGAATTTACCGTAAATGCAGTCTCCGCTGAATAGCTGAACTTCCGCAATGTGGATTGAGTAGAGCCCTAGGTGTTAGCCATGCCTGGGTAGCTGCTAGTTGCAGGCCAGACAGCACAGAATGGAGGAAAACAAAACACACGTCAGCATTGAGGTCAGCTAAATTCCCTTTTCTTGTAAGGGAACCAAGCAGCTGTCAAGGAAAGGCTTGCATGCCTATTGTGCAAAGGCAGCCTCAAAGCCGGTAGCACATCCATTGAGACAGAGGTGAAATTAACAATCACGTTCCGGAGGAAAAATGGCAGGTTTCCTCTTTTCAAAGACAGATTGACGCGAAACTGGCACCCTGCATGTATGTATTTGTTGTTTATCCACTGTGCAGTTTGGACTCCCATGAATACGGGGTGTGAATGAATATACACTGTGTACAAAACATTAGGTACACCTTCCTAATATTAAGTTGCATCCCCTTTTGCCCTCAGAACAGCCTAAATCCGCCAGGGCATGGACTCTTCAAGGTGTCGAAACTGTTGCACAGGGATGCTGTCATATGTTGACATGTTGACCCAAGTTGGCAGTATGTCCTTTGGGTGGCGGATCAATCTTGATACACATGGGAAAGTGTTGAGCATGAAAAACCCACCAACATTGCAGTTCTTGACACACTCAAACCAAAGCATCTGGCATCTATTACCATACCCCGTTAAATATTTTCTCTTGCCTATTCATCCTCTGAATGGCAAACATACACAGTCCACTTAATATTAGGAAGTTTTGTACACAGTGTATATTCATTTCCTCAGTTCCTCTGAATGGCAAACATACACAGTCCATGTCTCAATTGTCTGGTCTCAGAGCAAAGTCTTAAAAATCCTTCTTTGAGCTGTCTCCTCCCCTTCATCTAATGAATGAAAGTGAAAAATCTACATTGATTGAAGTGAATTTAACAAGTGACATCAATAAGGGATATTAGCTTTCACCTGGATTCACCTTGCCAGTCTACATCATGGAAAGAGCAGGTGTTCCTAATGTTTTGTACATTGTGTACTTCACGCATAAAACTCAGAGAGATAGGAGCGCTCCATTCGATTTTTTAAGAGCCACTTTAAACATGTTTTATATATTTCATACACTTTTCATAATTTTTATATTTCATACGACATCAAAGTGATGTGCTTAAGCACACTAATTAACCCTCAAAACAGACTGCCCTTTTCTAGCCCAACAATCCTTCTAGACCGGAAGTGCCTCTCTCATTCCATGGAGGTCCTAGTGTCTGCAGGTTTTGTGTTTTTCCTTTCAATTAAGCCCTAGACAACCAGGCGTAGGGAGTTCCTTACTAATAAGTGGCCTTAATTCATCACTTAAGTACAACCGAGGAGCGAAAACTTGCAAGCCCTCCGCGGAATGAGTTTGGCACCTGTGTTCTAGACTTTGGAGGTCCTTTTTGATGTACTGTAGTTATGAAATAAAAATGAGTGCTGTTTTCCCCTCTACCTCCTACCTCATGTTGACCAGTTGGGAATGGTTTATATATATAGTTCCTTGGGCAGATTTCCCTGAGTACAAAGGAATCCACACAATTCATTAATTTTTTTGTGCATACACTTGGTTAAAAAAATTCTATACCAAGAGTGTTGAATGATTTATTTATATTTGTTTGCCAAAAGAAGTGTTGACCTGAACAATTAGTGCGATTCAAAAGTAAGAGGACAATGAACAAAACTGCTATTACGAAATACAACATGATCTGAAAGAAGAAGGGCGGCTAATAGCTAATAATATTGAATCACATGCATCCACACACACAATCTAGAGAAAATTAGGCACTATTCGCTGTCTGGCAGCATAATCAGAAACCAATGAAAACCAGACTTGTTTCTGGAGAGAATTTCACTGTCCATAAACAAACATGGTAGTTTAGTGCTGTGTCTGAAATCGTTAGACTAGTTGTCAAATCCTTTCATTCTTATTTCGTCAATTTCTCACCACTCTCTCAAAGTGCAGTGGAGTAAAAGGAGGTCTTCAACCTTCCCTTCCAATGCGCTTGAAAAGGAGGTGAGGAAATGAGGGTAAACAAGGACGGTGGCAGCAAGGATTCGACAGCTAGTAATGTTTTGAGACAGCTCAGTGCTGTTTATGGCCTCTCTGTTGGGAAGGAGTTAATTTAACTTCACGCTGCCCCATTGTGGGAGTCCTCATTTCTCCTCTAAGCTCCATCGCCTTTAGATGTGCAAGGCAGGCAAAATCCTGCCACGGTTTCTCACATCTCACATTGCCCTCTCCTCAGCACCACAGCTGGATGCCCTTAGCCTATTGACAGGGTCTCGGACTGTTCTCCTGGAGACGGCACCCGAGGCCTTGTCGATAGACAGCTTTTATTTTATAACCACTTCAGGAAAAGGAAGGCCTTCTTAGTTCGAGACTGACAGTTGGTTCAGGCGATGGAATTCATTAGCAAAAGCTGACGAATAGAAAATAGTTTGATGACCCCATGAATACCAAATATTTCACAGCAAAATAAATGTGTGCTGCATTTTAAGCCAGTGGGACCAACACATATAAACCGTAGGTATATCTGAAAGTAAGTAAGACTAAATAAATAAATGAAGATTTGGGCCAAAGACAAACCCCCAAAGCAAAATCAACACAGACTTCTAACTAATGTGCATTATATCCTCATATTGCTTCTAACCAATTCAATGTGTGCAAGGAGCCCACCTCAGCAGCTCCGCTCACACGAAAAATTAGGGGGTAACGCACCAGCAAAACTCCCTGGGGAAAATGTAGAACAAAAGTAATCAATTATCACACCTCTCACTGCATTCCCTTTGCTTTGGCCCCTTGATTATGTAAGGGAATTAGCTATCGATCAGCTAAGTGAGCCAGCAGGACGGTCACCAGTCAGCCACACAACTCGACGCCATTCTGCCAAAGTAGAGCGTCGCTAGTTAAACCATGCCACATTTCACTTGGTTTGTGCCTGAGTTATGACTGAGGAGTGAGTGAATTAACACCCGCCTAATTATATACGGGAGGGAGGCTCACGCCAAGGTCAGCAAAAGTGAGGAAACAAGGCCAGATCTCACACTTTGAGATGCACCGTGCATGCCGCAGCTCTCTCAAAGCACCGCTCTTTATCACAACTATGATCTGTTATCCACCGGCGAGGACCTCTAGGTTTTCACTGTACGTGAGACAGATATTTAGAAACAAAGTCCAAAAGCCAACAGGTTGATTCAATAGGATTACTCGATAAGCAGTGACGGAATTCACAAAACAAAATAAAGTGTTGTGTTGAGTGATTTTGTGCTCCATACGTGAAATGGACTTTCCTGTTCCCAGATACCATTGTGCTCATGAAAGCTAGTGCTCCGGGAAAAAATCTGTAGGGAGAAGCTACAGTACAGTAATGGTGGCCTAAGAGCAACCGATCACTTCATGTGTTCATATATATGAGAATTTAGGACACCGGGAGAGGAGATGTCTGTTGCAGGAGATAATAAAGATGTAGCCTATCACTGTACTCTACTCCACTGACAATAACACAGGCTTACTACTGCATAACATCACACATGAGATTGAGTCATTCTGTACTGTCAATGTTCTTTTGAACATTGTTAATAAAAGGTTCAGAAATCCTGTCAGCCCTATGCACTTAGCAAGGCAGAGTGATTGGAACGATAAACGTTTCTCAAAATAAAAGCACTTTGAAATTAAGGAATTGATAGCCTCACATTTTTACCACAGCATGCATGAACAGCTAGATTAGTAGCTGTACATGAAGCTGTAAAAGGCAGCTAACTACTAGCGCTTCTCAGTTGCCACCTTTATTACAGTTGATTAGGTGACTCACTTGAGGGCCACACTGGGTAACCTGGTCTCAGAGCAAAATGTATTATATTTGACCTAAAGTCTGTGCCACTCCATTTAGTATGATACAGAATGTTACTTTACATTAGGTTACATTACATTGGCCTACCAATATAATAGCAGTTCTACAATATTATACAAATTGTAGGACGTATAGTACGTTACGAACAACAAATCATATGATATGTCATGAATTGCAATTTGTACAATATGTTACACATTCGCAAATACGTATGATATGTTACACATTCCAATTTGTTGTGGCTAATGCTAGCTAGGTGGCAAATGCTAACATTAACTAGATGGCTAACATTAGCTAGGCTAGGGGTTAAGGGTAGGGGTTAGGGTTTTCCCAGTGGCCTCGTTTTCCCAGTGGTAGCGATTTTGAATAGGCTATTTGCTTTAGCTCAGTCTCTCTATGAGGCATGGAATTATCATGCTACAGTTGTCTGTTCACACTGATTACTGTTATGCCAGCTTCAAAATATTTTTTTATAGGCTCAGAAATAAACAAAGTCTAAATTTAAAAACCTTGGTTTTTGGGCCCTAGTGAATTGTGGTGTCCTGCACCACGGTTGGGAACCAACTAAGTGGCATGTTCTGCTGTCAGTAATTTATGTCCTGCATTATTAGCCCCTTTCTTTTGCATTAAGTGTTCCTCATTGCCAGCTACTGGTTCCTGTGTGTTTCCAGGTCCCCGAGCTCCCATAGTGTGTATCATGCTGTAGCGAAGGCAGGAAGCTGATTAAATCGGCTACATCTGAGTGCACAGAGGACACTGAAAGCTATTCGGAGCCCTGCAATGCAGAGGATAATACTCTTTCAGATGGCATACTGTCATCAAACCAATGTTATCTTCCTTAATGCCATTTTACTCATTCACATCCCCCACAAAGGTGGAAGACAGACTCTTCACTGACTTCAAAGCAATGTTGAAGGACCTGAATCTGTTTCTCAGAGCAAGGACACACAGTACATCACACACTGAGCTTTTAGAACACAAATCAAAGGGGCCTGTTTTTTCTTTACTAGTAGCAGCAGTAGTATGTAGCGCAGTTGATAAGAGCATGGCATTTGCAATGACAGGATAGTGGGTTTGATTCACGGGATCACCCTCAACGCATAAGTAAAATATTTGGACGTTGCTTCGGATAAAAGCGTCTGTAAAATGGCTTCTAGTTGTCGTAGTAGCCGTAGTATTATCAACCCAAATCATTTGGTAAGTTCCAGAAATCACATGTAATTCAGCTTGCGGCTACAATTCCATCATGTAAGTAATAACTGTGTGGCTGGAAGACTCTATTGAAACGTTGCTCTGCCAACCAGACCCAAACCTTGTAAAACTCAACACCAACCCAACCCAACTAACCACTTACAGTGCCTTCAGAAAGTATTCACACCCCTGGATTTTTTCACATTTTGTTGTGTTACAGCCTGAATTTAAAATGGATTAAATTGAGATGTTTTGTCACTGGCCTATACACAATACCCAATAATGTCGAAGCAAAATTGTTTTTCGAAATGTTTAAACATTTATTAAAAATGAAAAAATGAAATGTATTAAGTATTCAACCCCTTTGTTATGCAAACCTAAGCAAGTTCAGGAGCCAAAACGTGCTTTTTTATTTTTTATTTAACCTTTATTTAACTAGGCAAGTCAGTTAATTAAGAACAAATTCTTATTTAGAATGACGGCCTACCCCGGTCAAACCAAGACGACGCTGGGCCAATTGTGTGCCGCCCTATGGGACTCCCAGTCACAGCCAGATGTGATTCAGCCTGGATTCTAACCAGGGACTGTAGTGACGCCTCTTGCACTGAGATACGCCACTCGGGAGCCACAAAGACAGACTCTTAACAAGTCACATAATTTGTTGCATGGACTCATTATGTGTGCAATAATAGTATTTTTTATGAATTTTGAATAACTACCTCATCTCTGTACCCCACATATACAATTATCTGTAAGGTCCCTCAGTCGAGCAGTGGATTTCAAACACACAGACCAGTGAGGTTTTCCAACGCCTCGCAAAGAAGGGAACCTATTGGTAGATGGGTAAAAACTAAAAAGAAGACATTGAATATACCTTTGAGCATGTTGAAGTTATGAATTACACTTTGGTGGTGCATCAATACACCCAGTCACTACAAAGACACAACTGACACAACTCAGTTGCCGGAGAGGAAGGGATCTGCTCAGGTATTTAACCATTAGGCCAATGGTGACTTTAAACAGTTACAGAGTTTAATGGCTCTGATAGAAAACTGAGGATGGATCGACAATCCTAACCTAATTGACAGAGTGAAAAGAAGGAAGCTTGTACCTAATACAAATATTCCAAAACATGCACCCTGTTTGCAATAAGGCACTAAAGTAATCCTGAAAAAATGTGGCAAAGCAATTAACTTTTAGCTCCCGAATACAAAGTGTTATTTTTACACTTTTACTGAGTATCACTCTCCATATTTTCAAGCATATTGGTGGCTGCATCATGTTATGGTTATGCTTGCAATCGTTAAGGACTGGGGAGTTTTTCAGGATAAAAAATAAAGGGAATGGAGCTAAGCACAGGCAAAATCCTAGAGAAAAACCTGGTTCAGTCTACTTTTCACCAGACACTGGGAGATGAATTTGCCTTTCAGGAGGGCAATAACCTAAAACAAAAAGAATAATGGGTAAATGTTGCACAACTCAGGTGTGGAAAGCTCTTAGAGACTTACCCAGAAAGACTTATAGCTGTAATCACTGCCAAAGGTGATTCTAACATGTATTGTATCAGGGGGTTGAATACTTAACTAATCAAGATATTTTAGTGTTTTATTTTTCATACATTTTATTTTGTGTAGATTGTTGACAAAAAAATACAACTAAATCCATTTTAATCCCACTTTGTAACACAACATGTGGAAAAAGTCAAGGGGTGTGAATACTTTCTGAAGGCACTGTATGTCATCATAATTATATGACAATAGCTAGTAGCGTACATGTACCTGTGCAGTCATGAGGAAATAATTAGCTTCAAGCTGGACACAGGAGCAGCTGTGACAGCCATTCCCGAGAGGTTCTTCAAACGGAAACAAGATGGCAAGCTGGCCAAGCCAACCTAGATTCTGTATGGGCTAGGTTGAGAGAGGCTGAAGTACCATATGAAGTTCTGAGCATGTTGGGAGCATGTCGGGAGTGTGTTGGTTGAAATTCTCCCAGGGAATCTTCTTCTAATTATTCTTGAAGATTTATTGGCAGACTACAACCAATAAGGTGTATTATTGCCACTTACTGTACAGGGTAGTAAGCATTGGGGGGGTGGGGGAACGGGGGAAAGGGGGGGGACAACCTCATACAAAATACAAAAATAGACACAAAAAAACATCCCACTCCTTCAGTCACAGCCCAATTCAAATCACATCCCTACAGGCTCAAGGGCATGTGAGGGCAGAACATTCTTCGACGTGATTCCTTGCAAGGCCTCGGCTATAAAATCATTGAGTCCCCAAAAAACCTTCAGCTGCTCTCACAATGCAAATTTTCTCAGGTTTCTTCTCCATTTATGCTGTGCAGCTTATGACCATTACAATAAATGATACAAAGTCTACCTTTTTAACATGCATTATAATGGGAACCCTCGGTTGCTGAGAAACAGTCACTGGTGCAGGCTCTACTACCATTGTATCTTCAACGCTACTCACTCCCTCGACTCTTCTCACCACCTCCAGATGAATCTCTCCACAATCTGTCAAGGCTCACGTAGAATTATGTGATTACAAGCAGCAGTAGTTCCTGGTTTGGGGTTTTCGTCATTGATTATTTGGACAAATCAGGATTGGGCGAAGGCGGTGCTTAAACTGTGAAGAAAAGAAAAAAAAGTGATTTTCAAACCCATGTGCAGATGATAAACGGTTAACACGAGATTCCTCAAACCACAAAGACAAATTTGGCTATTGTATATCGTAAAAATTAATGAAAAACATTTAACGGAATGGAGTGGTTTGGCTGAGAGTTTCTGTTTGCGAGGGAGGAGACTTCACTTCCTTCCTCTGCAAAAAGCTAATCACAACTGCTAACAGTATTCCTCCCAGAAGTAAAACAGGAAATTACAAACTTCTGCAAGATAATTTTACTTCTGGGTAACTGAGATTACTTTCAGATAGCACACACTGGCCAGCCTTTACTCTTGACACCTCTGTCTCCTTCACCCTAACAGGGCAATCCGGGATGTCGGGTGCAATCCAGAATTTCCATCCACCATACGGGTCGACGTGCACCAACCACTCCACCTACTGTACTTCCTCAGGTATTTCACCTTCGTGCGCTACTTCTCCCTTAGTGTTTTGTTTTTCATTTCCATGTTTATCACACCAGAATAAAAGTAAATGACAACAGACATAATGTACTTATTAGTATTTATTTTAAATTAACAGCTGATTTTCCAGAGGGAAGCCATGTAAGCCCATATGGAGTAAAATGGAAGAATGTTCCCTGGTCTTTTTTAATAAGACAACCGAGAAAGCTTCTGGAAAATACACAAAATAATCAACATGTACCCATTCATTATTTACATGAAAAAGTACTTTAAAGTTTACTGAAGGCCTAGTACTACATTACCTGTAAACAATAGTGAGTTATTTATGCAATAGGTCCAGAGCGGGTGTGGTATATGGCCAATATACTGTACCACAGCTATGGGCTGTTCTTATGTCAAACGCACCCTAAAACATTTCAGCGAGCAGGCCTTTCTAATCGACCTGGCATGGGTTACCTGGAAGGATATTGACCTCATTCCGTCAGTAGCCAGATGCCTGGTTATTCTTTAAAAGTGCCTTCCTCACCATCTTAAATAAGCATGCCCCATTCAAAAAATGTTGAACCAGGAACAGATAGAGCCCTTGGTTCACTCCAGACCTAACTGCCCTTGACCAGCACAAAAACATCCTGTGGCATACTGCATTAGCATCGAATAGCCCCCGTGATATGGAACTTTTCAGGGAAGTTAGGAACCAACATACACAGGCAGTTAGAAAAGCTAAAGCTAAGGCTAGCTTTTCAAACAGAAATTTGCATCCTGTAGCACAAACTCCAAAAAGTTTTGGGACACTGTAAAGTCCATAGAGAATAAGAGCACCTCCTCCCAGCTGCACACTGAGGCTAGGAAACACTGTCACCAACGATAAATCCACGATAATTGAGCATTTCTCTACGGCTGGCCATGATTTCCACCTGGCTACCCCAACCCCGATCAACAGCCCTGCACCCCCCACAGGAACTTGCTCAAGCCTCCCCCATTTCTCCTTCACCCAAATCCAGATAGCTGATGTTCTGAAAGAGCTGCAAAATCTGGACCCATACAAATCAGCCGGGCTAGACAATCTAGACCCTCTCTTTCTAAAATTATCCACCAAAATTGTTGCAACCCCTATTACTAGCCTGTTCAACCTCTCTTTCGTATCGCCTGAGATCCCCAAAGATTGGAAAGCTGCCGCGGTCATCCTCTCTTCAAAGGGGGAGACACTCTAGACCCAAACTGCTACAGACCTATACTGTATCTATCCTACCCTGCCTTTCTAAGGTCTTCGAAAGCCAAGTTAACAAACATCAACCACTTAGAATCCCACTGTACCTTCTTCGCTATGCAATCTGGTTTCAGAGCTGGTCATGGGTGCACCTCAGCCACGCTCAAGGTCCTGAACAATATCATAACCACCATCGTTAAGAGACAACAATGTGCAGCTGTATTCATCGACCTGCCCAAGGCTTTCGACTTTATCAATCACCACATTCTTATCGACAGACTCAACAGCCTTGGTTTCTCAAATGACTGCCTCGCCTGGTTCACAACTACTTCTCAGACAGAGTTCAGTATGTCAAATCGGATGGCCTGTTGTCCTCTGGCAATTTCTATGGGGGTGCCACAGGGTTCAATTCTCGGGCTAACTCTCTTCTCTGTATACATCAATGATGTCGTTCTTGCTGCTTGTGATTCTCTGATCCACCTCTACGCTGATAACACCATTCTGTATACTTCTGGCCCTTCTTTGGAAACTGTGTTAACTAACCTCCAGATGAGCTTCAATGCCATAAAACTCTCCTTCCGTGGCCTCCAACTGCTCTTAAATGCATGCTCTTCAACCGATCGTTGCCCGCACCTGCCCACCCATCCAGCATCCCTACTCTGGACGGTTGACTTAGAATATGTGGACAACTACAAATACCTAAGTGTCTGGTTAGACTGTAAACTCTCCTTCCAGACTCACATTAAGCATCTCCAATCCAAAATTAAGTCTAGAATCAGCTTCCTATTTCGCAACAAAGCATCCTTCACTCATGCTGCCAAACATACCCTCGTAAAACTGACCATCCTACCGATCCTTGACTTTGGCGATGTCATTTACAAAATAGCCTCCAACACTCTACTCAGCAAATTGGATGCAGTCTATCACAGTGCCATGCATTTTGTCACCAAAGCCCCATATATACCCACCACTGCGACCTGTATGCTCCTGTTGGCTGGCCCTCGCCAAACCCACTGGCTCCAGGTCATCTATACGTTTTTGCTAGGTAAAGCCCCGCCTTATCTCAGCTCACTGGTCACCAGAGCAACACCCAGCCATAGCACGCGCTCCAGCAGGTATATTTCACTGGTCACCCCCAAAGCCAATTCCCCCTTTCGTTCCAGTTCTCTGCTGCCAATGACTGGAACAAACTGCAAAAATCACTGAAGCTGGAGACTCATATCTCCCTCACTAACTTTAAGCACCATCTGTCAGAGCAGCTCACAGATCACTGCACCTGTACATAGCCCATCTGAAAATAGCCCATTCAACTACCTCATCCCCATACTGTTGTTTATTTTTGCTCCTTTGCACCCCAGTATCTCTACTTGCACATTCATCTTACCTCCCTTATCTTACCTCATTTTCACACCTTTTTTATTGTATTATTGACTTCATGTTTGTTTACTCCATGTGTAACTCTGTGTTGTTGTTTGTGTAGCACTGCTTTGCTTTATCTTGGCCAGGTCGCAGTTGTAAATGACAACTTGTTCTCAACTGGCCTACCTGGTTAAATAAAGGTGAAATAAAAAAGAAATAAAATGGACGATGCAATGTGGAGTGCCTGGATAGAACTCTTAGCCATGGTATATTGGCAATATACCACAAACCCCTGAGCTGCCTTTTTGCTATTATAATCTGGTTTAGGGGTTTGTGATATATGGCCAATATAACACGTCTAAGGGCTGTGTCCTAGAACTCCATGTTGTGTTGTGCATAAGAACAGCCCTTAGCCATGGTATATTGGCCATATACCACACCCCCTCGGGCCTTATTGCTTAAATATAGCATTTACAATCAAATGTACATTCATCTGGTATCGTAAACATTGCACATAGAATTGAGGGATGGCCACAAAAGGTCTTGAAGAGCTACAGGGGATGTGTAAAACTTTTAAAATTATAAACTAGGATTAGCTAACACAACGTGCCATTGGAACACAGGAGTGATGTTCGCTGATAATGGGCCTCTGTACGCCTATGTAGATATTCCATTAAAAATCAGCCGTTTCCAGCTACAATAGCCATTTACAACATTAACAATGTCTACACTGTATTTCTGATCAATTTGATGTTATTTTAATGGACAGAAAATGTGCTTTTCTTTCAAAATCAAGGGCATTTCTAAGTGATCCCAAACTTTTGAACGGTAGCCTATGTACCATGAGTACCTTTCATAAAAACATTAATATAGCTCTTCACTTTAATCTCTTACAGGAATAAGATAATTCCTGCACGAGAGAAAAAAATGCTTTACACTTTAATTACAGTGCAAGGCTCACATGAACTAAACAAACTAGCCTGGGCAACGCAAAGGACTTTACACAACTACAGCACCAGGCTCAAGTGGACTGAACAATAGATTAGCCTGGGCAAATGGAAAGTACTAGTGTTAATCTAAAACATGCAATCTAAAGTCATTTAAAACATAACTGTGTACCAAAATGGATTATAATAATAGCTAATCACATTTTATAAAAGTATGAAAACTAAAATAGTTCGCCATGCAAGATAAATTACGTTTGCTATTTCAATATGTCGATAGCTGAGCTAACCTAAATTGTGACGTGTTCGCTGGGAGTCGGGAAGCAAGTTCAGGGAGTGTATTTAATAATTAAATGAATATAGAACAAAACAAGAAACATGAGTAGCGTATAGACATGAAACACCCGGGAAAGAACCAAAGGGAAAAGAACCAAAGGGAAGGTAATCAGACAGGTGATGGAGTCCAGGTGAGTCTGATGAGGCGCTGGTGTGTGTAATGATGGTGACAGGTGTGCACAATAATGAGCAGCCTGGTGACAGATTCACAAAACCTTCTTAAGACATTTCTTCTTAACTGCCATTTTTTCTGGTTACCTGGAGAGGGAGTATACGTGACAGTACCCCCTCCATGACGCCGACCAGAGGGATGGTCCCGTGGACCAGGAGCGGTCCGGTTGCTTCTGCTGAGGCATGGGAGCCTGACAAAACGGCTGAGGCATGGGAGCCTGACAAAACGGCTGAGGCATGGGATCCTGACAAAATGGCTGAGGCATGGGAGCCTGCCGAGCCTACCGAGTCTTTTGAACCTCTCAAGCCAGTTGAGGCATGGAAGCCTGTCGAGCTAGCTGAGGCATCCCTGGTTGCTCCGGTAGAGACATCCAGACCCGACGTCACCTACACTAACAAAATAAACAATAAACACTCCCTGATGCTTCTCTTTGGTGAGGCGTTATTCTGTAACGTGTACGCTGGGAGCCGGGAAGGAAGTTTAGGGAGTGTATTTAATAAATGAATGGACATAGACCAAAACAAGAAACACGAGTGGTGTACAGACATGAAACACTGAAACAGAAACAATAGGCGCTGGTGAGCGTAACGATGGTGACAGGTGTGCATAATAATGAGCAGCCTGGTGACAGATTCACAAAACATTCTTAAGACATTTCTTCTTAACTGCCATTTTTTCCTTAACTATAGACTTAAGAAGAAAGTTAAGCAAAGTTGCTATTCCTCAATAAAGTTATTGGAAATGTTCTTAAGGTTTCCTAAAAAAAAGTTAAGAAGAAATTGGATTCTTGAAAATAATGCTTTAGGATTTCTTCTTGGAAATGTACTTAACTTTAGGATAGCTAAACGCTTGTCTTGAGACGAATGGGATACTTTTATAACCATGAACGTTTTCTTGCGCCACAGACACAGTTGGCCACCGGATATTTAAATACAGCAAGAATACAAATTAAACACGCATTATCTAGCTAGCTAGTAATTAACAATATATTACAATATTCTAGAAGTGTTAAATAGCTAGCGCTATCTCGTCAATTTGCAAAGAAGAACTTGACTAACTTAGCTAACGTTAACGTCATTAGCTATTTTGGCTATAATGTCTTTACACGTTAGCTAGCTAACTAACAGGTCGCGCAGTCCCTCTACCACCATCTCTATGATGGACGACACCTTCTCCTCCAGCTGGTCCACATGAATGGTCTCTCATCTCCCTTCTTCTTAGCAGCCGACTTGATGTCAGACCATTTCTTTTTTACTGCGTCACTGTCCCTTGCCATACCTCCGATGGAAAAGACAGACTCGGCCACTCTCGCACATAATTTATTTTTGGTCTCTGCAGGGACCCCGCAGTTATCAAGTCTCTGAAACCGCAACCTTTTCCTGGCTGCTATTTCCTCCACCACCACTTCAATCTCTATTCTTGGTTATCTATTTTTGATTTTGATATAGCTAGTCTGATGGCTATAATGTGTGAAAAATAACGAAATTTACCAAATCCAATCATCCCTGTCACATAGGCTTATTTGTTGTTTTCAAGCACATCACTAATGTTAATGCCACACAAGAAGATACTTACGAAGTTCCTAAGGAAACTACGAATTCCTAAGAACATTTTGAGTAATTGTATTTACGAACTATCTTATGAACTTCCTATTTTTTTCCTTAAGAAACTTCTTATGGCATATGCTTGGTTCAGTATGAACACGCACAAAATGCTAGTAATAGTTTAGCTAGCCTAATCGCTAGCAGCTCGTTCTCCTTATGAAAACTCATCAAATCCTGGCATCAATCTTTCCCTCAACCCCTTCACAGCTTGTTCGGATAGATAAGTGAGTGTTAATATCTGTTTTTCTCTTTTTTAGTTCAGTTTTATACAACTCCTCACAACGATTTGAAACTTAGTTTTTCTTCTATAGAATGGCAGTAGCTCTTCACCTTCCGTTCTATCTCCTTTTTAACATGTTGGCGCCCACTGGTGTAGAATGTGAGTGTCACTTGTACTCCCTCTCCGGCCTCTAGGTCACCAGGCTGCTCGTTATGGAGCACACCTGTCACCATCGTTCCGCGCACCTGCGTGTCATCAGACTTACCTGGACTCTATCATTTCCCTGATTACTTTCCCTAAATATGTCACTCCCTTTGGTTCCTTCCCCCAGGCGTTATTGTTTCTGTTCCTGTGTCATGCCTGCGCATTGTTTGTGTTTCTTATTTTGTACAAGGTGTTTATTTATTAAAACCCTGAACTTGCTTCCCGACCCTCAGCGCACATCATTACAGTGAGGTTAGGAGAGGGACTAAGATAGAATATTGAGTTTTGATGGGCTAAAAATAAATTGCTCGTCATTCAGCTTCTTACAGCTGATTTGTAATAGCTGTCAATTTTTAAACATATCACAATATAATATAATATGATTGGTTACTGGAATCTTACTAAACTAAAAGAAACGTCCTCTCACTGTCAACTGCGTTTATTTTCAGCAAACTTAACATGTGTAAATATTTCCACAGACATGTGACTAACAGAAATTGAATAATGTGTCCCTGAACCAAGGGGGGGTCCAAATCAAAATTAGCAGTCGGTATCGATTGTGGCCACCAGCTCCATTAAGTACTGCAGTGCATCTCCTCCTCATGGGCTGCACCAGATTTGCCAGTTCTTGCTGTGAGATGTTACCCCACTCTTCCACCAAGGCACCTGCAAGTTCCCTGACATTTCTGGGGGGAATCGCCCTAGCCCTCACCCTCCGATCCAACAGGTCCCAGACATACTCAATGGGATTGAGATCCTGGCTCTTCACTGTACATGGCAGAACACTGACATTTCTGTCTTATAGGAAATCACGCACACAACAAGCAGTATGGCTGGAAGCATTGTCATGCTGGAGGGTCATGTCAGGATGAGCCTGCAAGAAGGGCACCACATTAGGGAGGAGGATGTCTTCCCTGTAACGCACAGCGTTGAGATTGTCTGCAATGACAACAAGCTCAGTCCGATGATACTGTGACACACCGTCCCAGACCATGATGTACCATCCACCTCCAAATCGATCCCACTCCAGAGTACAGGCCTCAGTGTAACGCTCATTCCTTCAAAGATAAACGCGAATCCGACCATCACCCCATGTGAGACAAAACCGCAACTCGTCAGTGAAGAGCACTTTTTTGCCAGTCCTGTCTGGTCCAGCGACGGTGTGTTTGTGCCTATAGGCGACGCTGTTGCCGGTGATGTCTGGTGAGGATCTGCCTTACAACAGGCCTACAAGCCCTCAGTCCAGCCTCTCTCAGCCGATTGCAGACAGTCTGAGCATTGATGGAGGGATTGTGCGTTCCTGGTGTAACTCAGGCAGTTGTTGTTGCCATCCTATACCTGTCTCGCAGGTGTGATGTTCAGATGTACCGATCCTGTGCAGGTGTTGTTACACATGGTCTTCCACTGCGAGGACAATCAGCTGTCTGTTCTCTCTCCCTGTAGCGCTATCTTAAGTGTCTCACAGTATGGACATTGCAATTTATTGCCCTGGCCAGATCTGCAGTCCTCATGCTTCCTTGCAGCATGCCTAAGGCACGTTCCCGCAGGTGAGCAGGGACCCTGGGCATCTTTATTTTGGGGGGTTTCAGAGTCAGTAGAAAGGCCTCTTTAGTGTCCTAAGTTTTCATAACTGTGGCCTTAATTGCCTACCGTCTGTAAGCTGTTAGTGTCTTAACGACTATTCCACAGCTGCATTTTCATTAATTGTTTATGGTTCATTGAACAGGCATGGGAAACAGTGTTTAAACCCTTTACAATGAAGATCTCTGAAGTTATTTAGATTTTTTCGAATTATCTTTGAAAGACAGGGTCCTGAAAAAGGGATGTTTCTTTTTTTGCTGAGTTTAGTAACGATAAGTATTCAACATTAGTTGACCTATCTTATATTAGCTTTTTTGAGTGGCGCCAACTGGTAATATGCTTCAAGACAGGGGTCGCGTGTGCTATAAAGGCATAGATCCCAAGTTCGTGCCAGGTATGGGCTGAATCGTGAGGAATGGGTACTCGCTAAGCAAGCAGTGTGATACCCTTTGCATAGGCTTTCTTGTTCAAGCCCAGTTCTACCACACCTGATTCTACTATTCAAGGTCTCGAAGAACAGCTAAGAAGTAGAAACAGGTGTGGTAGCACTGGTCTGCATAACCCTGTGGGTCGTCAATAGCAATTTTGGTAACTCCTGGTACAAACACTGTGACAAATGACAAACTGCTAAGAAACACCTGTAAAATAAAAATTCATTAGACAAGTACGAAACACTTAAGAATACATATTTAGAAATCTGACATTGGATACGTGCTCTAAATACTTTAGCTAAACATGTTCTTAGTAATTCTGTACACAGCTGTCCTACTTCAGTAAAACCGCACACGTTCCCACATTTATAAATGGCTGTATAAATATGAAAACAGATAGGAGTACCCACAGTTTTGGTACAGAACATTCACTACAAAAATGTTTTAGAACATCTACTCATTCAAGGGTTTTTCTTTATTTTCTACATTGTAGAACAGTAGTGAAGACATCAACACTATTAAATAACACATATGGACTCACGTAGTAACCAAAAAAGTGTTAAACAAATCCAAATATGTTATATTTGAGATTCTTCAAATAGCCACCCTTTGCCTTGATGACAGCTTTGCACATTCTTGGCATACTCTCAACCAGCTTCATGAGGTAGTCACCTGGAATGCATTTCAATTGACAAGTGTGCCTTGTTAAAAGTTAATTTGTGGAATGTATTCCCTTCTTAATGTGTTTGAGCCAATCACTTAGGCAGAAGATAGCCCTATTTGGTAAAAGACCAAGTCCATATTATGGCAAGAACAGCTCATATAAGCAAGGAGAAATTAAAGTCCATCATTACTTTTAGACATGAAGGTCAGTCAATACGGAAAATTTCAAGAACTTTGAAAGTTTCTTCAAGTGCAGTCGCAAAAACCATCAAGCGCTATGATGAAACTGGCTCTCATGAGAACCGCCACAGGAAAGGAAGTCCCAGAATTACCTCTGCTGCAGAGATTGCAGCCCAAATAAATGCTTCACAGAGTTCAAGTAACAGACACATCTCAACATCAACTGTTATGGTGTGGGGGTGCTTTGTCGGTGACACTGTCTGTGATTTATTTAGAATTCAAGGCACACTTAACCAGCATGGCTACCACAGCATTCTGCAGCGATACAACATCCCATCTGGTTTGGGCTTACTGCTACTATAATTTGTTTTTCAAAAGGACAATGACCCAACACACCTCCAGGCTGTGTAAGGGCTATTTTACCTAGAATGAGAGTGATGGAGTGCTGCATCAGATGACCTGGCCTCCACATTCCCCCGACCTCAACCAAATTGAGATGGTTTGGGATGAGTTGGACCGCAGAGTGAAGGAAAAGCAGCCAACAAGTGCTCAGCATATGTGGGAACTCCTTCAAGACGGTTGGAAAAGCATTCCAGGTAAATATAAAGAAAAACCCTGGAAGGAGTAAGTGTGTCTTAACTTTTGACTTGTACAGTATATCACAAAAGTGAGTACACCCCTCACATTTTTGTAAATATTTGAGTATATAATTTCATGTGACAACACTGAAGAAATGACACTTTGCTACAATGTAAAGTAGTGAGTGTACAGCTTGCATAACAGTGTAAATTTGCCCTCCCCTCAAAATAACTCACCACACAGCCATTAATGTCTAAACTGCTGGCAACAAAGTGAGTACACCCCTAAGTGAAAATGTCCAAATTGGGCCCAAAGTGTCAATATTTTGTGTGGCCACAATCATTTTCCAGCACTGCCTTAACCCTCTTGGGCATGGAGTTCACCAGAGCTTCACAGGTTGCCACTGGAGCGCTCTCCCAATCCTCCATGACGACATCACGGAGCCGGTGGATGTTAGAGACCTTGCACTCTTCCACCTTCCATTTGAGAATGCCCCACAGATGCTCAATAGGGTTTAGGTCTGGAGACTTGCTTGGCCAGTCCATCACCTTTACCCTCAGCTTCTTTAGCAAGGCAGTGGTCGTCTTGGAGGTGAGTTTGGGGTCGTTATCATGTTGGAACACTGCCCTGCAGCCCAGTCTCCGAAGTGAGGGGATCATGCTCTGCTTCAGTATGTCACAGTACATGTTGGCATTCATGGTTCCCTCAATGAACTGTAGCTCCCCAGTGCCGGCAGCACTCATGCAGCCCCAGACCATGACACTCCCACCACCATGCTTGACTGTAGACAAGACACACTTGTCTTTGTACTCCTCACCTGGTTGCCGCCACACACGCTTGACACCATCTGAACCAAATAAGTTTCTTGGTCTCATCAGACCACAGGACATGGTTCCAGTAATCCATGTCCTTAGTCTGATTGTCTTCAGAAAACTGTTTGCGGGCATTCTTGTCTTTAGAAGAGGCTTCCTTCTGGGATGACAGCCAATTTGATGCAGTGTACGGCGTAGGGTCTGAGCACTGACAGGCTGACCCCCTACCCCTTCAACCTCTGCAGGAATGCTTGCAGCACTCATACGTCTATTTCCCAAAGACAACCTCTGGATATGACGCTGACCACGTGCACTCAACTTCTTTGGTCGACCATGGCGAGGCCTGTTCTGAGTGGAACCTGTCCAGTTAAACCGCTGTATGGTCTTGGCCACCGTGCTGCAGCTCAGTTTCAGGGTCTTGGCAATCTTCTTATAGCCCAGGCCATCTTTATGTAGAGCAACAATTCTTTTTTTCAGATCCTCAGAGAGTTCTTTGCCATGAGGTGCCATGTTGAACTTCCAGTGACCTGTCAGTATGAGGGAGTGTGAGAGCGATGACACCAAATGTAACACACCTGCTCCCCATTCACACCTGAGACCTTGTAACACTAACGAGTCACATGACACCGGGGAGGGAAAATGGCTAATTGGGCCCAATTTGGACATTTTCACTTAGGGGTGTACTCACTTTTGTTGCCAGCGGTTTAGACATTAATGGCTGTGTGTTGAGTTATTTTGAGGGGAAGGCAAATTTACACTGTTATGCAAGCTGTACACTCACTACTTTACATTGTAGCAAAGTGTCATTTCTTCAGTGTTGTCACATGAAAAGATATACTCAAATATTTAGAAAAATGTGAGGGGTGTACTCACTTTTGTGATATACTGCATATATATATATATATATATATATATATATATATATATATATATATATATATATATATATTTTTTTTTTAATTATTTTATTGTTGGACATAAAAGTCTGTAAAGACACCAGATAACCTGATCCAAGCTATGTTAATTTTGGAAATCTGTTCCAAAGTCACCCATGCATAATAGAGAGGTATATATGTATGTCATCGTACACAAATGTAAGCAAGGTTTGACATGATTCTGTTTCAGTTAAATAGTATTTCCGTTTGGGCTTTTTTGCAGTCAATTTGCAGTTCACAAATGATTTGTAATTATGTTCCGGGCCCCTGACCATCCGCTCAAGAAAATAAATCTGCCTGCGGCTGAATCTAGTTGATGACCCCTGCTATAGGGAATAGGATGCCATTTGGAATGCAACCTGTATTTCAAGAGCCCAACATCACTTGTTCTTTGAGGAGGGGAATCAAGGTCACTAAAGCTTGCCCAGTGTGTCTACCACAGGAACTGGATAACAAACAATTATTTAGTTATATAACATGTTTGGGTCTCAGCTGGAGATGTTTTGTAATGTTATTGTTCTATTGCAAACATTTTTTTATTCTTTAGCTGGATAGCTGTGGGTGTTTTTGACACGTACTGCACAATGCTGCCCTGTGGGGCACTGCTTCACAGACGATTGAGCTTTTCCCTTCAATGTGGAAGGTTCGGGGTGGCAGGGGTCCTGATCTTAAAATGGGTATAAGGGAGAGGTATATTTGAAGCAAATCAGAAAAACGTTGGCTCTTACAAAGCTATTTGCTTGCCAAGTAATGGTTAGGGGAGTCTACCAATGACAATCCTACCCATGCTAGGTTACGGAGACGTAATTTATAGATTGGTAGGTACGGCTGCTCTCGAGCAAGTCGATGTTATTTACCATCAGACCTGCCAGCAATGCTCCTTATAGAACACATCATTGCACTTTGTACTCCTCTGTAAACTGGCCATCTCTGTATACTCAGCGCAAGATCCACTGATTGATGCTTATTTATAAAACCCTCCTAGGCCTCACTTCTGCCTATCTGAGATACTATAACTACTGCAACCATCATCCTCCACATACAGCACCCGTTCTGCCAGTTCCATTATGTTTAACATCCCTAAAGCACACACCTGGGTCACTCCTCTTTTCAGTTTGCTGCAGCTAGCGAATTGAACGAGCTGCAAAAAACCCCCACTTCAACTGGACAGTTTTATCTACATCTACATTCAAAGACTCAATCATGGACACTCTTATTGATACTTGTAACTGCTTTGCGTGATGTCCTTTGTCTCTACCATTTTGTCCGTCGTGCTGTTGTCTGTGCTTAACAATGTTTGTGCCATGTTTGTGTTGCTACCATGCTGTGTTATTGTCAAGTTGTGTTGCTACCATGTTGTGTTATTGTCAAGTTGTGTTGCTACCATGCTGTGTTATTGTCAAGTTGTGTTGCTACCATGTTGTGTTATTGTCAAGTTGTGTTGCTACCATGCTGTGTTATTGTCAAGTTGTGTTGCTACCATGTTGTGTTATTGTCAAGTTGTGTTGCTACCATGTTGTGTTATTGTCAAGTTGTGTTGCTACCATGTTGTGTTATTGTCAAGTTGTGTTGCTACCATGTTGTGTTATTGTCAAGTTGTGTTGCTACCATGTTGTGTTGTTGCCATGTTGTGATGTGGTGTCTTTTTTATTTTTTATCCCAGAACCTTTCCCCACAGCTAGGCCGTCATTATAAATAAGAATTTGCTCTTAATTGACTTGTCTGGTTAAATAAAGGTTAAATAAATAGAACAAACCAATAGTCCTGCTTTACATGTTTGAAATTTGCAAAAAATGATTTGATTTGACATTTTTTATGCTTAACCACACTTATCCTTAAAAATACAGTGTCAACATTCTGAATGAGCCCGCAGTGCGGTTGAGTTTTATATGCATTTGATTGAATTGGGGCCTACCTCATTATATGTCATGGTCTCATGCTTTGTCTAATTGCTGCTTGCAGCTACACCTTTATTATTTTCCATTTGGCTGCAAATTTTCTTTCAATAGGAACCCATTTGGGCAACGAAATTGGGCTTTATCCCCAATTCAGCCAATTGTATTTCATTATTTTCCTCGAGGGATAACCGCAGAAGATTTTTGAGAGGGAACATTTTTGTCGTTTCGAGTGATGTGCGGGGCTCGATATATCCAATCATTGCGCACATGCTCTGCTGTGCTGGGTTGGAACGAAAAGCAGGAACCGCCTAAAACCTACAGCGGGATTAAAAGCAAGCTTTGCATAGCTAAACAGCTAGATCCTTTGAAGCTGACAGTTGTTAGAGACTGCCAGTTTCGCAAATCAATAGCGACATCAAATGTGACAGCTATAGATTTAGCAACTTCTCCCCATCTCAAAGAGAAAGTTCACTTCAGTACCTCACTTAGTTTGTTCCAGTATGCAGCCTCCCAATAAGACACTATTCACTGTGACTACTAGTGTAAACTGGCATTTCAACTCTCTTCTAATCCCTCCTCGCCTGCTTTTTGAAATAATCAGCAGTTCTGACATGTGCCGCTCTTTCCCAGGATATACGACTCTTTGTTAAAATTATAAACACTTAATCTATTGGAAATCTCTCTCTCTCTCTCTCTCTCTCTGTCTCTCTCTAAACCTGAATCATCCCGTAATAAAGAAACACAGTCCAGGGGGAGGACACTGGAGCTGCTTGTGGAATTTTAAAGATATATTATCTCAAACTGGCCTGATTTAATAAGCACTGGGGATATGGCAGTATTAAATCTATCCTTTCTCTAATGAGAATCCACCTAAATTATGACGTTTCCAACGGAAATATTTCCCCTGCTTCTTCAGGTGCAGATTGAACAGCAAGGAGTAAATCAGTGCAGGAATTTCTAGAAAATGAGGAAAATTACCCACGTTTTTTGCTGATGCATCGCAGTTTGTGCAGAGATCGTTTTGAAAAGATTTGTTTTTCATGTCATGAAAATGAATGATTTCAGCATCCCATGGCCTCGTCTGAGTAACTTAAATGAATTACCATGTTAATAAATTGCATCCTTTGTCATTTTGCCAAAATGTGTAAATCACCTGCAAGACAAGTTCCACTTCATGTCTGAGCAATAGCCGCAGGTCTACAATCCTCGTGCAGGTTGGCATTTCTCTGAATCTAAGGCTATAGTTTGATAAACAGCAGCAGTTTGTTAAATGTACCTATTGATATTTGCTAATGAAATGGTTCAGAAAATGCTTTTTTGTGCTAAAATAACTATTTTCTGTCAGCCACCTACTTTGACATAATACAAAGAACCAACGAAGGTGCATGTTTTCTTCAATGGCCACATTTCTGTGTGGTGTAACTTCCTCTGTCTAATCCATCAAGCAATAATTAATCACACACTGTTACTGAATTAGTGAAGGGAATATGCAACAATTTCAATTTGAAAGAAAATAAAATATTGGATTTTCTGTACCCCTTGGCCTAATACTCAGAAGTATTGTAATTCCTAATTCTATTAAAAACAAAAACCTGTTTTAAGTGAGAAGTAGCCATTGGTCTGAAGCCAAAAAATAAATGAAATTCACATGTGCACCACAATGCCTATTCGACCCATGCTCTACCAAGGTTTTTCAGCACACCGCTTTGACCTACTACAGTAGCTACGTTGGTATTGTACTTCAAACTACTGTATGCGTGGGCAGGTTGCTTAGGATTCAAACCTTCTCAAACAGCCTAATTCATACTCTAAGAGGAAGGGCTTACACAATAATGTGATTTGTACTGGATACAAGGTAAAGTATTGGATTCTTCACACAACACAGTAAGACATTTTCCCATTACTCGACCTTGCTTTTATACTTACAAGACCATCGGGCTTGATTGAGCTGTTTTGTCTTGTAGTAATGAGGCACATTCCTATATTTCCTTAAACCTTTATTTGAACAATATATGTCAGTAATTTTTTTTAAATCGTAATAACATCCTTTTTTGGTCAGTAGGTGCCCAACATAACAACAGGTGGTGGTGGTGTTGGACACAATAGCTCAGATAGATAGAGCCTGTCTGCAGTCCTGATTTCTGTAACTGTTGGCTTACCTGTGTATTATTGACATACGCTCAGAACCACTTGTGTTTTGAACATGGTCCTGTTTAATCATTACCTCTGTCAAAATAATATGTAGCTTAAAGTTACATTTGTACTTGTATTTATTTTTGCCATAAAGTTGGTGACACAATAATAATACACATTTACAATATAATAATACACATTTACTATATCTAAAAATACATTCAGCAAAATTATAGATGTATATAGACAGTGGGGCAAAATAGTATTTAGTCAGCCACCGATTGTGCAAGTTCTCCCACTTAAAAAGATGAGATGCCTGTAATTTTCATCATAGGTACACTTCAATTATGACAGACAAAATGACACCAGAAACAAAATTGTAGACCTGCACCAGGCTGGGAAGACTGAATCTGCAATAGGTAAGCAGCTTGGTTTGAAGAAATCAACTGTGGGAGCAATTATTAGGAAATGGAAGACATACAAGACCACTGATAATCTCCCTCGATCTGGGGCTCCACGCAAGATCTCACCCCATGGGTTCAAAATGATCACAAGAACGGTGAGCAAAAATCCCAGAACCACACGGGGGGACCTAGTGAATGACCTGCAGAGAGCTGGGACCAAAGTAACAAAGCCTACATTCAGCAAGGGCATTGAAGATGAAACGTGGCTGGGTCTTTCAGCATGACAATGATCCCAAACACACCGCCCGGGCAACGAAGGAGTGGCTTCGTAAGAAGCATTTCAAGGTCCTGGAGTGGCCTAGCCAGTCTCCAGATCTCAACTCCATAGAAAATCTTTGGAGGGAGTTGAAAGTCCGTGTTGCCCAGCAACAGCCCCAAAACATCACTGCTCTAGAGGAGATCTGCATGGAGGAATGGGCCAAAATACCAGCAACAGTGTGTGAAAACCTTGTGAAGACTTACAGAAAACGTTTGACCTCTGTCATTGCCAACAAAGGGTATATAACAAAGTATTGAGATAAACTTTTGTTATTGACCAAATACTTATTTTCCACCATAATTTGCAAATAAATTCATAAAAAATCCTAGAATGTGATTTTCTGGAATTTTTCTCCTCATTTTGTCTGTCATAGTTGAAGTGTACCTATGATAAATTACAGGCCTCTCTCATCTTTTTAAGTGGGAGAACTTGCACAATTGGTGGCTGACTAAGTACTTTTTTGCCCCACTCACTGTGCTCTAATATATATATATATTAGAGCATGGAATACGCATTGTGGTGCTCATGTGAATTTCCTTTATTTTTTGGCTTCAGACCAATGCCTAGTTATCACTTAAAACATAGCTTTTAGTTTGTAATTGCCATGGTTTTTACACCGGAAGGTGATTATGCAACGTTAATACATAACATTATAATATTTGAATGTATTTATTTAACTAGGCAAGTCAGCATAATACAGCATAACACAACAATAAAAGTTAAGTAAAGTAAACAAAAATGGCAACATGAATTCTGTAGTTGTATTTAATATTAACAGTTGATTTTCCAGAGGAAGTGTCACATTCGTTGAAATGATCGGACCAAGGTGCAGCGTGGTGAGCGTATATTTTAATTTATTTGTAATGTTGCCAACAAAACCAGATATAACAAAAGACCGTAAAGCTACGTAGTGCTCGCAGGCCACTACACATAGACAACTACCCACAATCACAGGTGGGAAAAAGGGCTGCCTAAGTATGATCCCCAATCAGAGACAACGATAGACAGCTGCCTCTGATTGGGAACCACACTCGGGCAGAAACAAAGAAATAAAGAACATAGAATGCCCACCCAAATCACACCCTGACCAAACCAAATAGAGACATAAAAGGGCTCTCTAAGGTCAGGGCATGACAGGAAGGCAAAAAAGCAATAATCCATTTCAGCCAATATGGAGTAAACTGGGAAAAAATCCCAGATTTCTCTTAAGACAATCGAGTAAGAGCCTGGAAAATACACAAATAATCAACATGTACCCATTAACTATTTACATGAAAATGTACCTTAAAGTTTACTGAAGGCTTTGTGCTCTGTTACCTGTAATCAAAGGGAATTTTCACTAAAAATTAAATGTACAACATTCATCAGGACTTTGTAAATACATTTCAGGAATGACCACAACTGCTCTTGACAAGCTACAAGTTATTGCAGGCTTTTTTGTTCAAGCCCAGTTCTGCCACACCTGATTCTACTATTTATGGTCTCAATGAACAGCTGAGGTCTTGATGAACAGTTGAATAGTATAATCAGGTGTGGTAGCACTGGGCTTGAATAAAAAAAAAACACATACTGTATATCCCTGTGGATTGTCAAGAGCAATTTTGGTAACTCCTGATACAAACACGGCTGAGAAACACCTATAAAATACAAAGTCATTATCCAACTACAAAACACAATTTGATGCATATTTACAAATCTGACATTGGATTGGTTCTCTAAACTATATTTTAAATAAATACGAACAACTACAAATGTTCTTAGTAATTCTGTACACAGCTGTCCAACTCCAGGAAAACAGAATACATTCCCACATTTATAAACGGCAGTATAAATATGAAAACAGATGGGAGTACTCACAGATTTGGAACAGAACATACATTTTAAATATTGAAGTATGTGTGAAGTACCATTTGTGTAGTGCAGCCCAGCCCACGAATGACTCTTCTTATCAACTGCATGCAAGAATTTCCTACTGTGCTGTATGGGTTGTCTTAGAAATGCATCATTCTCTGTGTTGATCTTGGAACCCCCCCCCCCCCCCATTGTCTCACCTCTGAGAAGCAGAGGTTATATCCTGTAGGTCTAACATCTGATTGTAAGTTAACTCAACAGTTATGCTATTCAATCCAAACAAATCAGATGCTTATAAAAGGGTCTTAAATTCTTTCTTCTTTCTCTTATGTTCTTGACCTGCTGTGGTGAGATACTCTGTGCCTCTTTCTTTCTCCCTCTCCCATGAGCTATGGGCCATGCCACAGGCCAGGGTGTCTTTGTTCTCTCTCTTATCCTGTATCCTATTCATGGAGGAAGGTTGTATAATCAATTCTCATTTCCTAGGTTTGTAGGCCTCTGGCCTAATAGGCATCTCTTTGTTCATGCTTTATCTTCTACTGTAAGTTAACCTTAAGATCTATATGCCTCCTGTATAAGTATGCTTGGTAATGCTTGTAACTTAAGTTGTATGCCTTGTATGTCAATCCATTCACTGTACAATGTTAATTAAATATCTGCCTTTGATATAGACAATTCTCAGACCAATTCCTGCTAGTCAACAGCAGCTCATTGCTTAATGCTTGCTTGTATATTTGTATTATCTTTATGGAGTCATATGTAAACATTTTAATAGGCTAACTGCTTAGTCTTATTACGAGTCGCATGTGATGTATTTATAATATATACACATTTCAAATGTAACTGCCAACCAGTGGTGGAAAAAGTGCCCAATTGTCATACTTGAGTAAAAGTATAGATACCTTAATAGAAAGTTACTCAAGTAAAAGTGAAAGTCAGCCAGTAAAATTCTACTTGAGCAAGTCTAAAAGTATTTGGTTTTAAGTATCAAAAATATAAAATATACTTAAGTATCAAAATTTAAATTAAAAGCATAAATCATTGAAAATTCCTTATATTAAGCAAAGCAGATGGCACCATTTTCTTGTTTTTAAAATGTATGAATAGCCAGGGGCACACTCCAACAGTCAGACATTATTTACAAAAGATGCATTTGTGTTTAGTGAGTCCACCAGTCCAGCGGCAGTAGGCATGACCAAGTGTTCTCCTAATAAGTGCTAGAATTTGACCATTTTCCTGTCCTGCTAAGCATTCAAAATACAACGAGTACTTTTGGTTGTCAGGAAACAACCTCTTCCTTGAGAGTCTGAGAACTGGTCTCTCCTCTGTTCCCGCAAGATGCACTAAGTAGTACACACCACCACACTTGCCTGCCACTCCATGAACCCAAACGCTCTTTTAAGAGCCACCTAATAAATTCAAATAAGTGTGTATGTGTGTGTCCGGGAGGGGGCTGTCAAAACTATAAATAAAATAGTAGTCAAAATGTATCCTCTGCGAGGTGAATCCACAATCTTCAAATCCACATGCAGTAACTCTAAACATTACACTACAAACCCTGTTCTTAAAACATTGATTTCAGCCGAACATTTAAATGGAGAGTCTAGAAGCGTTCATTACGAAAATGATTTTGTTCATTCACTCTGTACTAATTGAACGTTTATTTATCTTGCTTGGTTAAAATACAATATTCTAAAATGGTTGATTTGTTTAAAACAGACTAATTTAACCTAGTTAGCAAGCATGTCATTTTCTTTTGACTGTGCACAGCATGGTGCACAACTTAAGCAACCAGATGGGGGGGGGGGGGGGGGGGGGGTTCGATTAATCTGGCCCGGTGTACACCGGAACCCATCACGTCATCATGTGGAAGTGGGGAGAGAAGGCAGATGAAGTATTTTAATCAAAATGACTTTCGCATGTGAAAACACAAATCTCACTCATTACTACACCTGCTTAATTACGTCACTTGTTTTGAGCCGACTTCGCGGTCGGACAGAGTGGGACACCTGGCTCAGCGCAGGAGGCAGCCGGGTTCCAAATCTAATGCCATCAACTGTCAGCCGGTGCAAAACACACCTACATGTCCTCCCGGGCGAGATTAATCGAACCCCCTCAATGATTCTGATGTTGTCTTACCTGGCTAGTTTTGCAATGTCCATTGCGTGCATTGTAAGGTAGCTAGCCAGCAGTGTGACAGTTTCCCAAAGTTTGACATTGGCTTTGATCCTGCTTTGAACCTATTGAGCTAGCTAGCTACTGTATGTTTTGTGGAGAATGTATAATATATTGTGGTGCATGAACTGGTCATACACGTTAGCTAATGTTACAGTCTTATTTTGGCTAACATTACCTAGCTATCATAGCAGCCAAGAACAATCGCTAGCTCATTTGTGCATTTTCAAAATTTTATTTGTACCACCCCTGCCCTAATTGGAGTAAACTAATGGACAACAACACTTAGGCTTCGAATTCCAACTTATACATACTATATACATTTTACGGACACTGTATATTTACAATTGTTATCTTTTGTTTGTTTTTAGTCCCATTCTTCAGCTAACCTCAACCCCTCACATCTATCTCTGAAGACCATCCAGTTTTGATTTCTATTTGTCATATATTTTCCAGCTGTGCTGTTTCACAAAACGTCTGAACCAAAATACATGTGACAGAAACAGTATATTTTACATTAGTTATCTTGTAATTTTTAGTCCCACCCTTCAGCTCCACTCAACCCCTCACATCTATCTCTGAAGACCATCCAGTTTTGATTTCTATTTGTCATATATTTTCCAGCTGTGCTGTTTCACAAAACGTCTGAACCAAAATACATGTGACAGAAACAGTATATTTTACATTAGTTATCTTGTCATTTTTAGTCCCACCCTTCAGCTCCACTCAACCCCTTCCATCTATCTCTGAACACCATCCTGTTTTGATTTATATTTGCCATATATTGCTTAGGTTGGCCTTGTGGCCAGCTCTAGGAGGCGTCTTGGTGGTTTCAAACTTCATCCATTTAAGAATGATGGAGGCCACTGTGTTCTTGGGGACCTTCAATGCTGCAGAAATGTTTTGCTTCTCTTCCCCAGATCTGTGCCTTGACAAAATCCTGTCTCGGTGCTCTATGGACAATTCCTTCAACCTTATGGCTTGGTTTTTGCTCTGACATGCACTGTCAACTGTAGGACCTTATATAGACAGGCTTGTGCCTTTCCAAATCATGTCTAATTAATTGAATTTACCACAGGTGGACTCTAATCAAGTTGTAGAAACCTCTCAAGGGTGATCAATGGAAACAGGATGCACCTGAGCTCAATTTCGAGTCTCATAGCAAAGGGTCTGAATACTTATGTAAATAATAACTATTTTTAATAAATGTGCAAACATTTCTTAAGAACCTGTTTTCACTTTGTCATTATGGGGCATTGTGTGTATATTGATGAGGATAATTTTATTTAAATCCATTTTAGAATAAGGCTGTAACGTAACAAAATGTGGAAAAAGGGAAGGGGTCCGAACACCTTCCGAATGCAATATATCTGTACTGTTAGTCCCTCTTTTTTCTTTGTTAGCATGAACTCTTTGACCTAAATTTATTTTGTTTTATAGATGAGTATTGAATTGCATGGTCTCTAAAGGCACATTTTAAAAGTGTCCCATAAAATAAGGGGATCTGCTGTACGTTGTTATGACAGAAAATTCTTCTGTCCTGGTTAAAAAACAAGTTGTCATCCAATAGGCTTTGATAAAATGTCCAATATCCTCGCCCACGTGGAAATTATGTAAGAGTAATGTATATGCCAATTATTTGTTGTTCCGACCACATTCTGGCCTCTATCAACACTTTTTAAACTTTCAGTTCAAGTACTCGAGACAACTAGCTTGATTGGGCCTCCACCATGTATATTGCACTAGGTCAGGATATTGAAGCCTCCATATATCCACTAGTTCCAATATATCCATGATATTTGTGATTTCCTTAAGTGCATGAGGGTGATAGTCTGTATGGTGATTTCCTTTACAGTCCATAGAGGTATTTAAAACCGTATTATAATCTCTCACTAGTCTTGTACTGCTTGTAGGCTAGATAAATTATTATACTATCTTATATTTTTAAAGATTTGTCACTTATCATTATTTGGACCTTATACATTTATGAGCTAAATCTGTTTATGGTCAAATAACATATTTAAAATAATCCATATACCTTGCGGATCTGTTTAGACAATTCGCACATTCGGATCAAAATTATTGTTCATTAATATCTTCACCACTTTTGAGTTTCTTTGCCCCCTCCCCCCTCCCACCGTCCTTTTTCCACACAACTTCATCTAAAATTGTTGAATGGGTTTCCTGTAAACAATAGATATTAAATGACACGTTTAGCCAGGTAAATTCTGATCCTCTTTTCTTATTAGCTGCTAAGCCATTACAATTACAACTGGCCATACTTATTTCACCATTTTACCATAATGAGATATAAGTTTCAATTCTATTTATCATAATATATGTTTGTAAACATACCATTAATAAGTACCCTACTGATTGAGTGTCCATATAGCTGTACCATGATATTTGCACTGCTACTGACTTAACCTCAAATAGGTTTATCCACCTGTTAAAATCTCCCCCTATCCCAAGTTGTGCTGTCGTTTCTCTTTGCTTGTTTGAGCTGTTGTTGCCATAATATGGACAGTCTCTTACCAAGTCCATGGTAAGAACTACCTTAACACAAGTGATTGGCTCAAACGCATTAAGAAGGAAAGAGCTGTCATCAAGGCAAAGGGTGGCTATTTGAAGAATCTCAAATATAAAATACTTTGATTTGTTTAACACTTTTTTGGTTACTACATGATTCCATATGTGTTATTTCGTAGTTTTGATGTCTTCACTACTATTCTACAATGTAGAAAATAGTATAAATACAGGAAAACCATAGAATGATTAGGTGTTCTAGCTTTGACCGGTAGTGTATATATAAATAAAAATGTTGCATATCTGAATTAGTGTCCACAATTAACAAAATAATATACGTAAAAAATGTAGGCAGTTCATACGAAGGATTGTTCCCTATAACCAGAATTGGCATTACAAAAAATTGGCATAACATTTTTAGCAAGTAATTATTATCTTGGCAAACAATTATTGTGATTAATCCTATATTGTCCCCAACATTATTGCCCCATAGCAACAGATGTGGAACACACACACACACACACACACACACACACACACACTCATACACAGTCCCCACACTTCCCTCACAAACAACCACAAGTACAGATGTTCAACAGTTGTTCCACCCCCGAGCCCAACTCAAGAGAAGATTTGATGTGCGAATGCATATACTGCACAATTGTAGCTGTTTGAAAAGGTATGCAAAATTGAGTAAGAATTGGGAGATTTGATTAACCAATGTCAAGTTGTAGCTGATACAGCTCAGATACACCCCTTTCCCCCAATACACACACACGCTGTCCCCCGTTGGGACCATTTTCCCAAGCATATTTGTGCGGTCAGACCTTTTGATTATTTTGTGCCACAATAATTTGCCCCCTCTCTGATTGTCAGAGTGTGACCCCCTCCTCATGGGTTACTGCAGCTAGAGTTAGAGCACTGCCACTACCTGGGTGGGGGCACCTCACCGGAATTTCCACCGGCTAGGTACAAGGTTGCCAAGGTTCTCATTAGCAGCTTTGAGAAGTCTTGTATGTTATGCTATCTAGGGGCTTTGGCTTTGTTGGACCAACCCTGCCAGGTAGGCTCAAACTCTTGAGGGGGCGGTGCTGCTTTAGTGGGTCTCTGACCGCATTTATCTTTCTTTCTTGGCTGCGTATACAGTAGTCTACTTTCAGTAGGGCCATAAAACAGATAAGGACTTATTCTTAGTGTGTGGGTCCATCAGGTGGGTGTCTAGGGTATAGGGTTGGGGACCGTTCCACCATGATAGGACAATAAATAAATCAACTATATTTACAATTTATTTCAAAATGTATATCCCATATCTGCACAAAATTGAAAGCTCTTTCTGTCACAACTCTTTTTATTGATCTAGTCACTGGTGCTTCCTGCTCGCAGACACATGGGCTCTGGCATTTGCAACCATTTACCTTTTTCACTCACTCACTTAACTTCACGCTTTTCCAAACACAAAAACACACACCCCACCTTCCATCACAACACACCCGCACATACCCTCGTACTGTGCCTTCTATGTCCTCTGTTTGCTGCGTTTTTATTCCTACCATGTTGATTGCTACCTAATTTTGAGTACTTTTGTGTTCCAGTTCCTTATATTTGAAGATGTATTTCAATAATTATCATTTCTTCTAATGCTGTTTTTTAAAATCTATTTATAAATACTTTAAATAAAAAGTCAAATACTGATTATTTTACAACATTCCCTATCTTGAATGGTACATTGTTGTTGTATTGGATTGTTTTCCATTTTTTTTTATTACAATCACCACCATGGATAGCATTGGGTGTTTCGCTATTCGACTCCTCTATGGGAACTTTGTATTACTTAGAAAAGCCATGGAGTAGTCTCGGTGTCTCGGAACAGTTGGGTATCAATGTACGGTTTACCGACTACGAGACCTACAGATTTCCCTTTTAGTCTATTGACCTTGAAGAAAAGGGTACAGAACTTTGCACCATCCTGCAATTTCCTTCAGGAACTGATCATTCATGACTATTTTTGTGCAAGCGAGTCTTTTGACCAGGCTTTTAACCATTATTTTATTTTTAAAGAACTTGGCAACGATTGGGCGCTCGTATCACTGTCCTCTCTGTCCAAAATGGTGTACATGTTTGAGTTTGATTTTGTTGACAGTATCGCCTGGGATCTGTAGTGCTTTAAGAAGGAATTCTTTCACCACACTCTCAGGATCTTCACCCTCGTTTTCTTTAATACTGGTAAGTACCACATTTTCTCGCATAGATCTAGTCTGTATTTCAAGTAAGGCTTCTGTCAAAAATATGATCTCCTTTTTAAGTTCTTTAACATCAACTTTTCAATTTTTTAACTGTACCTTTCAGATTCTTTGTTTCTTCACCATTGTCTCAGCTTTTTCATCACATATCTCGAGGCTTGCCTTCAACTCATTTATACCTTTATACCTTCAACTGACTAGTTGAAGTATGCCCAATTTATCATTTATCGACTTTAGCAAGTCCGTTTCTACACTTACCATTCCCGGTGGTGAAAAGCATAACTCGTCTGTGTCAGTCGAGGAGTCTCGTTTTCTTTTGGGGATTGGTTCTCAATGCTTACTCTCTGACATGTTGTGGTGATATTGGTCGATACATTTCTCTACCATTGTCATTAGTTTTGTGTTGTTATCCAGATTGAAGGTTATTGCCCACAAGTACGTGAAGGGAAGTGCTAAAATGTAGTCAAATTTACAGATATTTAATATTACGTTTCTATCTTGAAACTTTTAATTAGGACGCTGCCACAACTGGAGGTCTGCTAGTTGAATTACTTTTTTTATTTGCCCTGCACACGAAGAGACAACACACATTACGTTAACCCTTGGCGCGGTCCTAGCTCTCAGGCACCTTGCTAGCTGAAGGTCAGGCAAAAGAGAACAATAAGGGGGTATGGAAATACAGATAACCCACGATGGACCAAACCAAAATATACAAAAAACTTTTACAATCACATGTATGTACAATATTGATGTGAAAAAGTGTTTGTACACCAAAGAAAAACATTAGCTATGCAGCTGTAATTAAATGTAAAAAAATACACTGAATAACTATTATTATCAAATTATTAACATCCCCTCTTGACCTGGCCTATTTGAATTGGTCCTTGTGTGCAACTTGGTGCATAATATAGGGGAACAACATCACACTGCTTCACATATTTGTTTGTGCTTTGATTACACGCATGTGTCTAGGTCAGCACTTTACACATGATGTCTTTGGCCTTATGAGAAACCTTACTTGGCAAAATATAGCTAGCTATATAGCTAGCTTTCCATGTAAGAGACGCAAACTCGGTCTCAGGTCATATGATTGAGTGTAGTCTGGCCCAGGAGTGGGAAGGTGAACGGAAAGGCTCTGGAGCAACGAACCGCCCTTGCTGTCTCTTTCCACTGGGATTCTCTGCCTCTAACCCTATTACAGGGGCTGAGTCACTGGCTTACTGGGGCTCTTTCATACCGTCCCTAGGAGGGGTGCGTCACTTGAGTGGGTTGAGTCACTGATGTGATCTTCCTGTCTGGGTTGGCGCCCCCCCTTGGGTTGTGCCATGGCGGAGATCTTTGTGGGCTATACTCGGCCTTGTCTCAGGATGGTAAGTTGGTGGTTGAAGATATCCCTCTAGTGGTGTGGGGGCTGTGCTTTTGCAAAGTGGGTGGGGTTATATACTTCCTGTTTGGCCCTGTCCGGGGGTGTCCTCGGATGGAGCCACAGTGTCTCCTGACCCCTCCTGTCTCAGCCTCCAGTATTTATGCTGCAGTAGTTTATGTGTCGGGGGGCTAGGGTCAGTTTGTTATATCTGGAGTACTTCTTCTGTCCTATTCGGTGTCCTGTCTGAATTTAAGTGTGCTCTCTCTAATTCTCTCTTTCTTTCTCTCTCTCGGAGGACCTGAGCCCTAGGACCATGCCTCAGGACTACCTGACATGATGACTCCTTGCTGTCCCCAGTCCACCTGGCCGTGCTGCTGCTCCAGTTTCAACTGTTCTGCCTTATTATTATTGGACCATGCTGGTCACTTATGAACATTTGAACATCTTGGCTATGTTCTGTTATAATCTCCACCCGGCACAGCCAGAAGAGGACTGGCCACCCCACATAGCCTGGTTCCTCTCTAGGTTTCTTCCTAGGTTTTGGCCTTTCTAGGGAGTTTTTCCTAGCCACCGTGCTTCTACACCTGCATTGCTTGCTGTTTGGGGTTTTAAGCTGGGTTTCTGTACAGCACTTTGAGATATCAGCTGATGTACGAAGGGCTATATAAATAAATTTGATTTGATTTGATTTCCTTGCTTGTTGGTTAGCTGTGTAGCCAACATCAGCTCTCATCTGACAGGTATAAAATTACTTTAGCTAGCTAGCAAGCTAGCTACCTGGCTAATCAAAACAAAACCACATTAATTGACTAGCTACTTTTCTTGGCCTGTTTGTTAGCTGGCTGGTTTTAACTGATGTTAGCTAGCTACCTAGGTAATCAAAATGTCTGTTTGTATTTATTGATTAACCTCAGCTTGAATACCACCTTGTAGCTAGTCATCTACAGTAGCCTAGGTTTGTTTGCATACAGTTCTTATGACTGGCAGTCTGGTGCAAGCAGCTGTGACCCAGTGTTAGAACTCTGATCTTCAGCTAAAAAAGGTGTTAACATTGTCAGAAATGCTACAAAAAGGTAGCACATCGTTGGTTCTTAATGTACAGAAATGAAAATGTGAAAGCGATAAATTGTACATTATACAAATGTATTCAGTCCGAAAAGTGGCAAGTCCATAGGTCAAACAAGTCTAAAGGTCTCGTTCTTATCCGATGCCTAGATATTGATCTAATTCTGGCAAAATATTGTCTGACAACCCTAATGCTAACAGCCCTGTTAAAAATCCAGTTTGTGGTTGTCAGTAACAAATGGACGGCTCATGACGTCCAAAAATACAGATAACATAACGTTAGCACAGGGTGTAAAGTACTCACAGGTGATTTCTGCTTGAGCCGGAAACCGCAACATTTACATTGAGTGTAATCTCTGCGAACATTGCCTTAAGTTGCCTTAAATCTTAAAAATCACACCCATCTAACTGCCTGTAGCTCAGGACTTGATATTTGTGTACTTCATGGCTAGAAACGCGAGTGCTACGAGTCGGTAGTCAATGTAGGCAGGTTACCTTGGTGTTTTTGGGCACATAATTGAAACATGTTGGTATTACAGACTCGGTCAGGGACAGGATGAAAATATTAGTGAAGACACTTGCCAGCTGGTCAGCGCATGCTCGGAGTACACGTCCTGGTAATCCATCTGGCCCTGCGGACTTGTGAATGTTGACCTGTTTAAAGGTCTTACTCACGTCGGCTACGGAGAGCGTGATCACACAGTCATCCGGAACAGCTGATGCTTTCATGCATGCTTCAGTGTTGCTTGCCTCGAAGCGAGCATATAAGTTATTTAGCTTGTGCCACGGGCACTGTCTGCTGTGTAGAGACATTTCACTGCAGCTAATGTAGAAGGAAAAGCTGTGTACATTTGCAAATAGTGTGCCAAATCAAATGTGAAGAATGCAACAAAGATGCAGAATCATCTGGCCAAGTGCATAAAATTCCCTCAGCGCTCACAACAAGCAAACTCTGACAAAAGTCCCTCTACTTCTATTCGAGGTGAAAATGATGAATCAGACACCTTATCCATAGCAACAGCTCATGGTCCTCCTGGAATCCGAAGTTTTTTTGACTCAGTGGAGGAACATAGTCAGAGAAATGCTGATGAATGTCTTGCCCGACCTGTGTATTCAACTGGTTCACCACTGATGCTCAAAGGCAATGTGTATTGGAAGAGATTTCTGAATGTTCTTCGCCCAGCATATACCCCTCCAACCACACATGCTTTATCTACTCATTTGCTGGATGCAGATTTCAACAGAGTTCAAGTGAAGTTCAAGCAAATCACAGAGAAAGCAGACTGTATTGCAATGGGTGGTCGAATTTTCGTGGGCAAGGAATAATTAACTACATCATCTCCACCCCTTAACCAGTATTCTACAAGAGCACAGACACAAGGGACAACAGACAGACACACCAGTCTCTACATTGCAGATGAGCTGAAGGTAGTCATCAATGACCTTGGACCACAGAAGATATTTGCACTGGTGACAGACAAAGCTCGAACTTGAAAGCTGCTTGGTCTAAAGTGGAGTCCTACCCTCACATCACACCCATTGGCTGTGCTGCTCATGCATTGAATCAGCTCCTCAAGGACATTACGGCACTGAAAACAATGAATACATTCTACAAGAGAGCCAAGGAAATAGCTATGTATGTGAAGGGTCATCAAGTTATAGCAGCAATCTACCTCAACAATCAAAGTGAGAAGAATAAGAGCACCAAATTGAAGCTGCCCAACAACATCCGTTGGTGTGGTGTTGTCATCATGTTTGATAGTCTCCTGTAGGGGAAGGAGTCTCTCCAAGAAATTGCCCTATCACAGTCTGCCGATATGGACAGCCCCATCAAGAGGATCCTCCTGGATAATGTATTTTGGGAGAGAGTGGTAAACAGCCTGAAACTCCTGAAACCTACAGCAGTAGCCATTGCACGGATTGAGGGAGACAATGCCATCCTGTCTGATGTTCAGACTCTGCTTGCAGATGTAAGAGAAGAAATCCGCAATGACCTGCACACTTCACTGTTGCTCCAAGCAGAGGAAACTGCAGTTCTGAAATACATCAAAAAGCATGAAGACTTCTGCCTGAAGCCCATACACGCCGTAGCGTACATGTTGGACCCCAAGTATGCTGGCAAGAGCATCCTGTCTGGTGCAAATATCAACAAAGCCTGTGGCGTTATCACTACCGTGTATTGGAAGGATTTAATAATTTGCAATTAAGTCTACTTATGATAAGGTAAAAGGTTTATGTTTCTGTCTCCATATGATATGGTAAATATACTGTGTCTTGCAAAAGTATTCACTCTTTTGGTGCTTTACCTATTTGGTTGCATTACAACCTGTAATTTATTTGGATTACATGTAACGGACATACGTAAAATAGTCCAAATTGGTGAAGTGAAATGAAAAACATAACTTGTTTCAAAAAAAAAAAAAAAAGTGGTGCGTGCATATGTATTCACCCCCTAAAGCCCCTAAATAAGACCTGGTGCAACCAATTACCTTCAGAAGTCACATAATTTGTTAAATAAAGTCCACCTGTGTGCAATCTAAGTGTCACATGATCTCAGTATTTATACCTGTTCTGAAAGGCCCCAGAGTCTGCAACACCACTAAGCAAGGGGCACCACCAAGCAAGCAGCACTATGAAGACCAAGGAGCTCTCCAAACAGGTCAGGGACAAAGTTGTGGAGAAGTACAGATCAGGGTTTGGTCATAAAAAATATCAGAAACATTGAACATCCCACAGAGCACAATTTAAATCCATTATTAGAAAGTGGAAAGAATATGGCACCACAACAAACCTGCCAAGAGAGGGCCACCCACCAAAACTCACGGACCAGGCAATGAGGGCATTAATCAGAGAGGCAACAAAAACACCAAAGATAACCCAGAAGGAGCTGCAAAATTCCACAGCAGAGATTGGAGTATCTGTCCATAGGACACATTTAAGCCGTCCACTCCACAGAGCTGGGCTTTGCAGAAGAGTGTCCAGAAAAAAATAAGCAACATGTTTGGTGTTCGCCAACTGGCATGTGGGAGACTCCCCAAACATATGGAAGAAGGTACTCTGGTCAGATGAGACTAAAATTGAGGTTATTGGCCATCAAGGAAAACACTATGTCTGGCGCAAACCCAACACCTCACCACCAAGTACATTCAGTAAACACATTGGATACATTGTGAAGAGTTAAAAAAATACTTCCTCAAGACAGGTGAACAATGAGACTAATGAATAAAAACTAAACCTTGGCCTTGCAGCCGTAGAGCTTAGAGCAATTAACAGCAGCATTACATGGTAATGTTTTTGTTCTCAATGATGAATAACAGACATAGTTTTATTCTCCAGGAGAGGCCTGTCAGGATTGAAGGGTCAGTTATCTTGTATTCTCTTTTGCATGAATCAAATAAAATGTAAGATTGCTATTGTGAAGAGTCACTCTTTTTATTGTTTTATTCCCTTAAAGTCGAGGAACCAAGATGTTGTGATGCATTGTGAAGTGAGGTCACGACGGTACCAGAGTAATGTTGTGAAGTACCTGGGCCTGGGAGATGAAGTGTCCTGTTTTGTGGAAGCCCTATTTCACATCGAGTCACATTAGTATGCTGCTGGCTGGTTGCATTGTGGTCTGCTAGCTTGTGTAGTTTGGAAAACAGGCCTATCCAAGGGGCCTCTTGCGGGAGGGGGCAAAGTGGTGGACTCTCCGGGTTCATTGTTGCGTTGTGTTTCATCACGAGAACGACTCGCAATTACTGGGAAGAAGTTAACCCTTTCATATTCAGAGGAGGAACTCTCAATACAAGTATGGAACTCTTGATCAAGATGCTGCCTTGCTTCTAGTCCTTAGGAAACGTTTCAGTATTTAGTTTCTTGTTAGCCTAGAAAATCCCAAGTGTTATTACATACAGCCCGGGAAGAAATATTGGATATCAGAGCGACGTCAACTTACCAGCACAACGACCAGGAATACGACTTTCCCGAAGCGGATCCTTGACCGAACTACCCAGGGCATTTGAACTGATTCCAGAGGCTGACTCAAAACAACGCCGTCAGACATAGGAGGGGCGCACACCACCCATTGCTTCCGAGTATATTACTCGCTAATGTCCAGTCGCTAGATAACAAGGTTGACGAAATCAGGGCAAGGGTTGCTTTCCAGAGAGACATCAGGGATTGTAACATACTCTGTTTCACGGAAACATTGCTCTCTCTATGGATGTGCTGTCGGAGTCGGTACAGCCACCTGGATTCTTTGTGCATCGTGCCGACAGGAATAAACATCTCTCTGGGAAGAAGGGCGGGGGTATATGTTTCATGATTAACAACTCATGGTGTAATTGTAACAACATACAGGAGGAACTCAAGTCCTTTTGTTCACCTGACCTAGAATTCCACACAATCAAATGCTGACCGTATTGTTGTCACAGCCGTGTATATCCCTCCTCAAGCCGATGTCATGACGGCCCTCTAGGAACTTCACTGGACTTTATGCAAACTGGAAACCATATATCCTGAGGCTACATTTATTGTGGCTGGGGATTTCAACAAAGCAAATTTGAGAACAAGGCTACCTAAATTCTATCAGCATATCGACTGTAGCACTTGGGCTGAAAAAACACTGGATCACTGCTACTCTAACTTCCGCAAGGCATACAAGGCCCTCCTCCGTCCTCCTTTCAGCAAATCTGACCCCGACTCCATTTATCTCCTCCCTTCCTACATGCAGAAACTCAAACAGGAAGTACCTGTGCTCAGGACTATTCAACGCTGGTCTGACCAATTAAAATCCATGTCTCAAGATTGTTTTGATCACGCGGACTGGGATATGTTCTGGGAAGCCTCAGAAAATAATATCGACATATCCGATGATTCGGTGAGTGAGTTTATAAGGAAGGGTATAGGAGATGTTGTACCCACTGTGACTATTAAAACCTACCCAAACCAGAAATCATGGATAGATGGTGGCATTCGCGCAAAACTGAATACAAGATGTCAGTATAGAGACAAAGTGGAGTCGCAATTCAACGGCTCAGACACGATATGTATGTGGCAGAGTCTACAGACAATCATGGACTACAAAAGGAATACCAACCACGTCACGGACACCGTTGTCTTGCTTCCAGACAAACAAAACACCTTCTTTGCCCGCTTTGAGGATAATACAGTGCCACCAACGAGCCCCTCTACCAAGGACTGTGGGCTCTCCTTCTCCGTGGCAGATGTGAGTAAGACATTTAAAAGTGTTAACACTCGCAAGGGTGCCGGCCCAGACGGCATCCCTAGCCGTGTTCTTAGAGCATGCTCAGACCAGCTGGCTGATGTGTTTATGGACATATTTAATCTCTCCCTGTCCCAGTCTGCTGTCCCCACATGGTTCAAGATGGCCACCATTGTTCCTGTACCCAAGAATGCAAAGGTAACTGAACTAAATGACTATCGCCCAGTAGCACTTACTTCTGTCATCATGAAGTGCTTTGAGAGACTAGTCAAGGATCATATAACCTCCACCTTTCCCGTCACCCTAGACACATGTCAATTTGTTTACCGCCCCAATAGGTCCACAGACGATGCAATCGCCATCACGCTGCCCTATTCCATCTGGACAAGAGGAATACCTATGTAAGAATGCTGTTCATTGACTATAGCTCAGCATTCAACACCATAGTACCCTCCAAGCTCATCATTAAACTTGAGAACCTGAGTCTCAACCCCGCCCTGTGCAATTGGTTCCTGGACGTTCTGACGAGGCTGCCCCCAGGTAGTGAAGGTACAACTTCTCTGCTGATCCTCAACACTAGGGCCTCACAAGGGTGCGTGCTCAGCCCCCTCCTGTACTCCCTGTTCACCCATGGCTGCTTGGCCATGCAAGCCTCCAACTCAAATGATCAAGTTTGCAGAAGACACACCAGTAGTAGGCTTGATTACCAACAACGACGAAACAGCCTACATGGAGGAGGTAAGGGCTCATGGAGTGTGGTGTCAGGAAGGCTTTCCATTCACCTTCACACTCCTGGGCCAGACTACACTCAATCATATGACCCACTGAAGAGATGAGTCTTCAGTAAAGACTTAAAGGTTGAGACCGAGTTTGCGTCTCTCACATGGGTAGGCAGACAATTCCATAAAAATGGAGCTCTATAGGAGAAAGCCTTGCCTCCAGCTGTTTGCTTAGAAATTCTAGGGACAATTAGGAGGCCTGCGTCTTGTGAACATTGCGTTTTGGGTATTTGTACTGGACTGTGTTTTTTTTGGACTTGCCCTGATTAAAAGTTACAAGCTACACTGACATTTCTGCTCTTCTGCGTTTGACTCCTCACTTACCTTCAGTGCACTCGCAACAGGTTATTTGAAGAATATCAAATATATTTTAATTTGTTTAACTCTTTGTTGGTTACTACATGATTCCATATGTTTTATTTCATAGTTTTGATGTCTTCAGTATTATTCTACAATGTAGAAAATAGTAAAATAAAGAAAAACTCTTGAATGAGTAGCTGTTCTAAAACTTTTGACCAGTATTATATATACTGTATTAAATTTTTTAAATGTTTTTTTTACCCTTTTTTCTCCAATTGGTAGTTCACAGTTTTGTCCCATCGCTGCAACCCCCGTACGGACTCAGATAGGCGAAGGTCAAGAGCCGTACGTCCTCTGAAACACAACCAGGCCAAGCCGCACTGCTTCTTGACACAATGTCTGCTTAACCCGGACGCCAGCCGCACCAATATATCGGCGGAAACATCGTACACCTGGCGACCGTGCCAGCGTGCATTGCGCCCAGCTTGCCACAGTAGTCGCTAGTGCGCGATGGAACAAGAACATCCCTGGCGTCCAACCCCTAACTAACTTGCCTATGCCGCTCTGTCATTGCTCATATATATATATATATATTCTTATTCCACTCCTTTACTTAGATTTGTGTGTATTAGATAGTTGTTGTGGAATTGTTTGATTACCTGTTAGATATTGCTGCAATGTCGTAACTGGAAGCACAAGCATTTTGCTACACTCACAATAATATCTGCTAACCAAGTGTATGTGACTAATAAAATGTCATTTGATTTGAATTTAGAGCCATGCAGCAGCCCCCACAATTAATGTGACCAGAATTGTGTGTTAAAGATGCTGTGTTTCATTGGAAGGTTGTAGATTGGGTGTCATTGATGCATCTCTTCCACTTTGCAGTTATAGTTCTTAATTCCAGCGCTTTTGTCAAGGAGTTCACCATCCCATTATTAATGACAAATCAGACTTTAGCAATGTGGAAAGCAGTCTACTGTACTGTCAATGAGAGAGAGGAAAGGACACAGGATGAACTCAGCAAGTGGTGGCAAGTTAGTGACCATTGATGAAGATGGCTGACGTTTTACGTGTTTTTTTTTGTTAGATTTAAGCAACTTATTTTTAAAAAGTTATTCTGTACGTAATGTTGCTGCTACCGTTTCTTATGACCGAAAAAAACTTCTGGGAATCAGAACAGCGATCACTCACCACGAACTGGCAGAAGCTTTTTTCCTTTAACGAGTCCAGGACATACTGCTTTCCCGGAAAAGTCCCAAATCCCTGTCATTTGCATGAAGAGAAGACAGGGAGAAAAAGAGGACGGAGGTCGGGCTGCCTTCTGAGAATTTGTAGGCGATCGAATAAACCTCCACTGCCTTCTGTTCTACGTGCTAACATGCAATGGAAAATAAAATCGAGAACCTACGAGGAAGATTAAACTGTAATATCTTATGCTTCACGGAGTTGTGGCTTAACGATGGCATTATCAACATACAGCAAATTCACTTGATTGGAGGTACAACACATTAGATCAATGCATGAGACCATTTTCCTGTCCTGCTATGCATTCAAAATATAACGAGTACTTTTGGGTGTCAAGGAAAATGTATGGAGTAAAAAGTACATAACTTTCTTTCAGAATGTAGTGAAGTAAAGTTGTAAAAAATATAAATAGTAAAGTATAGATAACCAAAACAACGAAGTAGTACTTTCAAGTATTTTTTACTTAATTACAGCTACCCCCCTACTTTTTAAAATTTCAGCCTGAAGACATACCCAAATCTAACTGCCTGTAGCTCAGGCCCAGAACCAAGGATATGCATATTCTTGGTTTCATTTGAAAGAAAACACTCTGAAGTTTGTGTAAATGTGAATTGAATGTAGGAGAATATAACACAACAGATCTGGTTTAGATAATACAATGAAAAAACCAAATTGTTATTGTTGTATCATCATCTTTAAAATGAACAAGACAAAACAAACATTCAGATAGGATGATGGGGACAATTTCAGTGAAAAACATAAGAGGGCAACAGTACTTGTGCAAGGTTTCAGAATGATAACTTCCAAAATGAGTGTGTCCCACACAAGTAGCCCAAATGTACCCAAGTGGCCAAATTGGTGAAGTTATACATTTTGAATGGAATATACAAAATACCAAAATGGTATTCTAACACCCCCCCCCCCCCCCCCCCCCACACAAAAAAAAAATTGAGAAAAAAACATGAAAAAAAATATATATACATTTACAAAATAACACTTTCAAAATTTGGAAGATCCCCAGTCCTCTACACAATATTGTGCTGCTGATGCCAGGTGCCATAGCAGTCTCTTTCTGCTGTAAAGCAGAGGGTCACCAAGCATGTGGTGCAGGTGATGGGGGACTTCATTTTGCAAAGAACACAGCGACGCCTTCATGCTGTACCCTTTTGGCCCTGAGGCACATCCATGCCTGCAGAAAATACATTTGGGCAGATGAACACCACTTGTGGCAGGAGCTGGTGAACCAGCAACAGTGTGTGAAAACCTTGTGAAGACTTACAGAAAATGTTTGACCTCTGTCATTGCCAACAAAAGGTATGTAACAAAGTATTGAGATAAACATTTGTTATTGATCAAATACTTATTTTACACCATAATTTACAAATAAATACATAACAAAATCCTACAATATGATTTTCTGGATTTTTTTTCTCATTTTGTCTGTCATAGTTGAAGTGTACCTATGATGAAAATTACAGGCCTCTCATCTTTTTAAGTGGGAGAACTTGCACAATTGGTGGCTGACTAAATACTTTTTTGCCCCACTGTATATATACACACACAAACATAGGCTATGGGTCATACACATACATACAAACATACCCCCACCCACAATGTATAGCCAACGTGTACTTTACACATTTCATAAAACATTTATATATTGCTACTAAAATTTGAAAAATACACATATAATATTTTATATTATTAATTTCAAACAACGGCATTAGCATGAGAAGAACTTACCAGTCCAAAACAATGTCCTCTCCGTTCAAAATGTTTTCCTCCATTTGGGAATCGCTAAATGAATCGTCCTCCAAAAATCTGTATCACTTTCCCGATGAATTTCTTCTAAAATTGTGTGTACATCTGTATATCTAGACTTAGATTTAGCTTTCCCTGACTTAGTCGCCATACTGATTGATATATAAACAGCTGAAGATGCGCTTTACCAAAACAATGCTGTGCGTAACATGCGTGACTCCTTCCAGTATGAATCTTCAATGGCGAATGACCCTCTTTACGCCGGAGTTTACTACATGGGTTGGTCTTCCAACACATAACCATTACATATTGCTGTTTACCTCAGCTCATTGGCTATCTACCCAGCTAGATTTCAAGACGATCAGTGGTCATTGGGTTAAAATACAGTCAATCAACGAAACAGCGGTCATATCATTGGTGCACAATGATGTCATTACTTGTTGTCTTCAAATCGGTTTATTTCAGTCAATACGTCCTGCGAAATGACCCATCACGTTTGGTTGTGTTACAAACAAAGCAGTTGATTGCAATGAATCCAAACATGACTGGAAAAGTCACATTTAGTGTGTGTATTTACATCGAATGTGTCGTCAAATGGAATGAGTCGGTATTCACGACACAAGCGGTTCACAAAATGTTTTGTGTTAGGCTATAAAAATGAATTTTATCCCAAAAAAGACCATTCATTGTGTAACAATAAGCATTGGGACTGCAAACAGAGGAAGATCGTCAAAGGTAAATTATTTATTTTATTGCAATTTGTGATGTTGTTACGCCTGTGCTGGTTGAAATAGTTGTTTTTTAATGGGGCTTTGTTCTCAGATAATCGTGTCGTATTCTTTCACAGTAAATCCTTTTTTAAAATCTGACAACGCAGTTGGATTAGCAAGATTCTAGGCTTTTGACCCATGTGAGACACTTGTATTTTCATGAATGTTTAATATGACTACTTATGTAGTGGGGTTCGGTGCGCAGAGAGGTTAACTTGAAATGAAAACGACTTTCTGACAAAATGAGAAACGTTTCATGTCTGAAAATGTAGCTAGCTAGACTATCTTACCCCTCCTATACATGGATGGATGCTTTTCCCTTCTCTGTCATGGATGCCATGGTTGCCCTTAGTTTGAAGATGTAATGCAAATGAACTAACAGGTTATAGAGCAATTATCACAACACACAGGTTGTAATGTGGCTTTTTTTTCCTGGCATGGGTTCCCCAGTGATTTTACCCAGACACCGCTACTGTTAATAGAAACTAAATGTTGCACACCCTCAATACCCCTGCCTGCCCTGTTCGTTACGGACGATGGTTTCAAATTGGGTCATCAGCGGCGGTCCCTCGCAGTACAGACCCAATGTGGTGGTATTATCATTTCACATAACCATACCTCAAAGTTGCTACTCTACCTGTTTCATGAATAATGAGGTAACTATCTGCAACAAGCGAGCTAGCCAAGTTGCTAGTTAGCTAGCTAGCTAAGTTAGTTACTGTAGCTAGCTATCTTTTATTTAACCAGTAGTACAAAATATGCCTAAATGTTTTAAAATGTTAACTGTCACCTTGTGGCTTGATAGAGGGTAAAACATTTTTTTGTTGTTGTTAGCGTTTACTAGGAGTGTGCCGAGTAGTTGGACAAAACAAGTATTGTAATGGATATGGTCAATTTAATGTATACGATTAGGATCCAAGTATGTTTTGTAATTATCTGTGATCGGAACTAAAGTTATTTTGGGGTGCCAGCAACCCTCTTTCTCATGTCAATCATTCACAGTTTCTAAACCTTACTGTACTGTCTTTCAGTCAGTCATGTGCTAGGTTCTAGATGGTCTAAATAACTCAACTGGTTAGTTTACTTGTCTGTAAACAGAAGGGCGGGCTGTACGTTGATCCAGCTGCTCTGATTGGATAGAGTGAAGCTGCGTTTCTCCATCCACTTGCTTCATAATTTCACCCGATCACTTTTCCTTGCATGTTTACGGTCTGATCATTTAGATTGCTGCTGCCTGCTACTATGATAAATCACATGGCGAAGATGTTTGCTATTAAGCTTTGCTATTAAGCTTTGCTATTAAGCTATCAATGAGCATACTATCTAACAAGTGGGGCAAGGGTAGGATAAAAAATATTTAACTCTGATGCGCATTCTGAGGGAGTGACAGCAAACTTGGTTGCCCACTGCAAATTGAGGACGCACAGACAGACACACACACAGACACGCTCAGCCCTCTGTGTGCTGCTCCTAGCCCGCAGCTTTTTTGCAGTGCGAATATGCAGGGAAGTATTTTATATTTAGGCATATTAAAACACTTCCGAGTATCCTCCGGTCCGATTTGACTTCCAACTGTCAATTTACAGATACAATTACAAATATGAGTATGGTCATGTCGGCACACCCCCAGCGTTTACCCCATCAAGCCATCAAGCCTTGCTAGCTAGCTAGCCCTACAGGCTTCTTGCCAAATTAGCTAACTTCTTGATTCTAGTTACTAAGATAAATAAAACATAAAAAATGAGTTAGCTACTCACTTCAGCGGTGACTTCTTTGAGGTATTTTCTGACCAGCGTCTCACTTCTTTGTTTCTCCAGTTGTCAGGTCGAGCACACACCATTTACACACTCATTTGTGGCGCCCAAATTAAAAAACGAAAGTTGGAACTCCACAGCAGAAAATATTGATACTTGTTGCTAGGCTACCAGTTTCTGCTTTTAGTTTGCGATTTGCAAGTGCCTTTTTTACAGATGGAAGATGATAGCCAGTGTCTGAAATAATTATATGGATTTAATACTTGTCAAATTATTGAACATGTCCTCAAAACTCAACTAAGCATCAGAAATTGTACAGATTTACCACATCTAAAAGCATATCAAGATCCTGATATGGACCTTAGTCAAGAGCATATGCATTGTATGTGCTGAGAAAATATACTATGTTGGCGTACTATCAGTATCTGTCATCATATAGAGAAAATAAGATTTCCACATAGGCCTATCTGTCACGTTCTGACCTTAGTTCCTTTTTCATGTCTGTGTGTTAGTTTGGTCAGGTCAGGGCGTGAGTTGGGGTGGGCAGTCTATGTTAATTTTTCTATGTTGTATTTCTGTGTTTGACCTGGTATGGTTCTCAATCAGAGGCAGCTGTCGATCGTTGTCTCTGATTGAGAATTATACTTAGGTAGCCTGTTTTCCCCATTTTGGTTGTGGGTGATTGTTTTCTGTTTTGTGGATATTCCTTACAAAACTGTTTCGTTTTTGTTCTCGCTCTTTATTATTTTTGTCATTTCAGTGTTCAGTTTATTTTGTTTATTAAAATGAACATTTACCACGCTGCACCTTGGTCCTCTTCTCCTTCACCAGAAGAAAACCGTTACACTATCTCAGTATATCTAATGAGTCAATATCCGTCCATCCCATGTATGATATCTGGAGGGAATCCAAAAAGGATTTGAGCATGAAAGAAAAATATGCATTTCATAATTGTCAAATTATTGAGCATGTGCTGAAAACTCAGACATGCAACAAAAAAATAGTCCTTATTTTCAGCATATCAAAAAGCATATCAAGATCGGGATATGGACCTCAGCCAAGAGAAGCACATCTGGAATCAATATAGCTTAATATATTTCATAAATATCAAAAATGTGTCATGAAAAAAATATCCCATGATATGGACCCTTTTCACCCAGTGCCTTTAATCCAGTGTTCTTATCAAGAAGACTACAGGGGCTCAGCTAACTTTGGATTGCAGAGCATATTTGGCCAGCCGTTCATTCTCTAAAAGACATCATGGATGATGTGTTTACTGTGTGTTTCAGGAAGATCTCAGGAATGAAGAATTAGAACATGGATCCAGCTAGAGCAGGTTTTGGCAATAGTATTTAATCAAGGATTCTGATATAAAGATTGCACCCAGATCATTCACTCAATAAACTATGTCCACAATAAAAACTACATTTGACCACGCATTTGTTCTCTGCCCCAATGCCTCTTCATATGCTTCTACATCAGATTTCGTCATATGCAATCACAATTGGGTCATGACTGCTTTAATCTTCTACTCATTAAACTGGGCCTGTCAATTTCTGACCAATGGACATAATTAAAAACAGGATATATTTTTATTCATCACTCATGATCTACTTTGTTTTATTTGGAATCATATCTCAAAACACTGTGCAGAAGCACAGCTTTCGAAATTGGTGTAAAGTTTGAGGCACATCATCCTCTGATTTATTTTGAAACAACGGGCAGAGACACACTTTGTCATTCTTGAGACAAACTACCCACAGTAGAAAACACTTCTGTACAAAACGATTCTGGCCCAGCATGTCTTGAAAACATGTGGTTGCACTGAAGCCAGACTAATGTTCAAGGTAAGGCCAGACAAAGTAAATGGCTGGCCATCAATTAAATAGTTTTCGGGTGAAAAGACGCACACGCACTGACTTGGGTAAATCCCCTGTGGAAGGAGAGAGATGACTGTGAGAGAATGGAGTGAAGGCTGATTATGTGGCATTAACAGGCTTTTAATTTAAGACCTGGTTTATTAAATGTCAAACTTAAAGGGCTGAATGGACGTCAAATACGAGCTGAATCAACGTGCCGTCAGACATGACCACGAAGCCTGCCTCATTGCTATTCCTAACTATTAAGGTGCCATAGATTACGCCGAGACATCTTTAAAAAACCTGCCCTCTGATCAAAAATACAAAACTTAGAGAAGAAGTCAGAGAAGTTGTTGATCCCAGAACAAGATTAAGTAGGCGTACTACCCATATCCTTCAGGAAAGCAGAGACACGCGTTGTTTTATTTTGGAATTATTAGTGAGGGGAGGGAACGGGCAGTTCTTGGTTACTCACATGACAAGACCCTTTCAACCCCTCATTCCCTGTCGTAGGGCTTTCGGGCCACAAACGTTATTTGAACCTCTGATGCAGATGAGCATGCGTGTTTAAAGGCGTCGCACAAGACAATGTCATGTCTGCTCGACAGTGAACAATGGAGAGGAAAAGATGACTGAGAAAGAGCATGTTTAATGACAGCCACAGAGGAAGGGGAAAGAGAGAGATGTGAATGCTGAAACAGCATCCATGATAAGATGGGCCCGATTTGCCTACTAACACTAAAGAGAAATCTTCTGGCATCTGAGTGTAATTGTGCTCATTTTATAGTAATGCCATTTATTTGGGCCCATCATTTGTCAATGAATGATAACACCCAGGGGTGAAAGTAAGGCGGTAAGGTCTGGTAAAGTGTCCTGGCAAAATGAATAGTGGGGCTACGCCATAACTGCAAAACATGCGCTTATCACAATTAATACAACATGTTCAAAAAACTATAGGCTATTACATCATTATTTAACATTGATGCATGTCAACCGCATTAAAAAATGAGGTAATTCACTGTAAACCGGGTGGTATACGCTCCAAATTGCATTGTTGTTTGAGGAGAACACTAATTATGTCAAGGCATAGATGAACCGCCAAGACACGGACAACAAAGGATGCATCAATTCAGGCTACAAGTGTAGGCCTAATGACAAACACTGAATGACATTACAATACACGTGTTTTGTAACTGATGTCTATTTCCATTCATCAAATTGTGGGTGCACAGTGTACTGTTGGGGGTTTTGGATGCTGAATTTATTTTATGAGCGAACGAATGTGCAACGTTTGACACGTTTCTTTATAAAAAAAAAGAAGATTGTTTGCAGCGCACAAATAGATGATTGTTGGGTTGCAATTGTCAGTGAAAAGCAGAGACAGGCTTGAGTGTGAAATTGTTGGCCTGTCCAACACACAAGCATATCGCAATATTAAACAATACAGTACAACCACGGAAAAACTGTTTGGAAAGATAATGGATATTGCTGTAAAGAGATGCGCATTGACAAGACTCCAATCTGGCTTTTAGCTAGCCTATCAAAATTCTTTGAACAGTAGCCTATCCTATTGGCACCAGCGGGGAACATCTGCCTTATCCCCAGTGCCACTTTTGTTTGTTTTTGGACAATCATTTCCTCCTCCAGGTTAGATGGACGTGTTATTCCATTTGTGTTTCCCCTTTTCGTAGGCCGATTATACGTATCAGACAACATCGTTTTTATTGATCTGTTTGTCAGTGTCAGCAGAGTAGGCTACCCTGTACATTTTGTAGTATAAAGAAAAATGTGTGCACTGCACTTGGGGGTCCGGTACCGGTAAGCAGTTACATCTGCTTTCACCCCTGATGACACCAGTCAGCCAGTGCATGACAAAGTATTGGGCGGTGACAATGGAAGGAAACGTCCATTGCACTGTGTTTCTAAAGAAGCTAAATGACCAGTGGATGTTAGGGATGCATCACTTCAACGATAGTCCATGTATTTGGTTAGAATTTCCAAAGTAAAATTGTAATGACGCAATAATAACGTATTATTTACTTGTCTTTCGTCAGATATTTGCCTTTGTGATATTTTAGAACATAATGCATTTCAATACCTTATAATAAGTGCTAAAATTAAAGACATGCAGTAGTAACATGTCAATGATGTTCTCACCTCACAAATAGTCTATAGGGTGGAAGAGACAACAACTTCTCTTTATTTTCCAAATTTCCTTCCCCCTCTGTTGTCCAATTACCTTTAATCAGCTTCAATGCTTCAGTTGCAAGAAGCATATGTCTAGATTCTTGCTCAACCCTGGAGCCAGCATAATATGACTATCTAGGCATGTTGATAGTGCTTTTACAGATGCATCCATCGGAAATTCATCTGACATTCAAACTGCAGTGTGTAAAAAAACAAGCCTTTATTGATCACTTGCTAAACCTGCTGTAATAGATCAGCAATATTCCCTAGAGCAGCGTATAAACGGATTCTGGGAAAATGTTTGATTATATAATTAGCCTGCATTCAAGTCATAATTCATTGCCCAGCCAATACAAAGGGAGCGTATCAGCAGTAGCAGAATTCTAGCCTCAGCACTTCCATATTTTTAGTGCAAGCCTGTATCCTACAACACAGCAGGGCATTCAGGTGTGGTTACGCATTTGCACCCAACACTCAAGCTCATTTACCCTGAAATTCAGAGCACTAGGCTTCAGTTTCCCAGACCTAGATAAAGCAGTTTCAGTGGAGATTATCCATCGTGTATGCTGGCTATTCATGAGCAGGCTCAATCTTGGTTCGGGAAACCGACCACTAGGTGTTTTTCCATTAATCTATTCCTTAACTTAATAACATCACAGCAGCGTATGTAGTCAGTAGTGGAGTGAGTGGCAAGTAGAGGAGGTTTTGATCAGGGGTGCAGGGAGCCATCATTCATTCAATAGATGTACCATACTCAAGGGAAAAGTCTGGGAGCTGCAGGGATTACATGACTTCAGATGAAAACCAGCACAGTAGTCAACCAAAAGCCTTTCCAAAAGCCTCTCCATGGCGTATAGTAATGAAAGTAATGAATGACTTGCCTCCTTTCATGTTGTGATGACCATGGACACCGAGAATCATCTCGCTCAAAAATTTGCAACGACTCTCCTTGAAAATGGGTTTAGTAATGGGACACGAGAAGGTGTGCGTTGTGATGGACTTGAGCATGGTTGTGATGCAGTCAAAGGCACAGGGTGAAGCTAAATTAATGCTGTTGACCAGCACAGCCATGATAAAATCTCCATAATGCATGTAACTATTTAATGTTACTGTTAAATGTTGCAATATGGTTCTACACTGAAAGCAGGTATTCTGATTATGAATTAATTATTTAAATAAGATTCCATAGATAGATTGCCCACCAGGATTTAAACAAACACAGATAAATAACCTATTCACTGTAATTGCTTTAAAGTGTACTATTAGCTAGCTGGCAGGCTCACTAGCTAACGTTACATGTATGATCTGTGTAGTAATATTATTGGTATCTCAGAGCCATTTGCATTGGTAGTTATAGCCTAATGTTAGCTAGCTAACATTGAAACTGGTTAGTTAGCTACCTGCAGATTAAGGCAGGGTAATAATGTTATGAGTTGGGATTATGGTTCATTGTTTAGCTAGCTAGCTACATGTCTAAACAAAATACTCTACTATGCAAGTAACAATTTCAATAGAATGTTCATGATGTCACTGCGACAACTGTCGATAGACGTAGCTGGTAAATTCACTCTGGCTATCTACTCCTATTTCAGAGCACTCTCGTCATATATAGCGGTAAACGTCAGTACGTCGGTAAAAAAGTGTAATTAAATTGGTGCCAGCAGCACAGTTGCTGTCAACAACGCTCTGGGTAACATAAAAACATCCAAACCAGCTCTTCTAGGGTGAGTAAAATGGTCAGAGTGAGCTGTTCTCTCATTTTACCTTTATTTAACTAGGCAAGTCAGTTAAGAACAAATTCTTGTTTTCAATGACGGCCTAGGAACAGTGGGTTAACTGCCTGGTCAGGGGTAGAACAACAGATTTGTACCTTGTCAGCTTGGGGATTTGAACTTGCAACCTTCCGGTTACTAGTCCAACGCTCTAACCACTAGGCACTAGGCCACCCCATTTGTGTCTGGAACTAGCTACCCAGCTAGCCAACATTAACCAGTTAGCTTGGGTGCTTGACTACTGTTGTTAGGTCAGAATGCTCGGATTAACCCTACTCCTCGACGAGAGCGTCCAGTTTGCGCTCTGAATGCTCCGAGAGAAAAATGCTCTGAATTTACGAACGGACAATCTGACAATGGTCTGAGTTTATGAACTTCCAGTTCACACTCTGGCAATCCAGAAAAAAATTATGAACACACCCGTAGTATAAACCAGCTTTTAGTCTTGAAATCTTTGGTTGTTTAGTACATGGCCTCACATGTGAATCATCAAAGAGATGGGTTGGGGGCTAAAACTTAAGAAGGTGGGAACGATGCTGAATGGGTGAAGACTAGAGGTCGACCGATTAATCGGAATGGCCGATTAATTAGGGCATATTTCAAGTTTTCGGTAATCGGCATTTTTGGACACTGATCATGTCCGCTCAGCATTGCACTCCACGAGGAGACTGCGTGGCAGGCTGACTACCTGTGATGCGAGTGTAGCAAGGAGCCAAGGTAAGGTGCTAACTAGCATTAAACGTATCTTATAAAAAAACAATCAATCTTAACATAATCACTAGTTAACTACACATGGTTGATGATATTACTAGTTTATCTAGCTTGTCCTGCGTTGCATATAATAGATGTGGTGCTTGTTCATTTATCACTGAATCATAGCATACTTCGCCAAACGTGTGATTTAACTAGCGCATTCGCGAAAAAAGCCCTGTCGTTGCTCCAATGTGTACCTAACCATAAACATCAATGCCTTTCTTAAAATCAATACACAAGTATATATTTTAAACCTGCATATTTAGTTAATATTGCCTGCTAACGTGAATTTCTTTTAACTAGGGAAATTGTGTCACTTCTCTTGCTTTCTGTGCAAAAGAGTCAGGGTATATGCAGCATTTTGGGCCGCCTGGCTGGTTGCGAACTGTGAAGACTATTTCTTCCTAACAAAGACAGCCAACTGGGGACAAAAGCACATTTGCGAAAAAAGCATAATTGTTGCAGGAATGTACCTAACCATTAACATCAATGCCTTTCTTAAAATCAATACACAGAAGTATATATTTTTAAACCTGCAAATTTAGTTAAAATAAATTCATGTTAGCATGCAATATTAAACTAGGAAAATTGTGTCACTTCTCTTGCGTTCATTGCACACAGTCAGGGTATATGCAACCGTTTGGGCCGCCTGGCTCATTGCGAACTAATTTGCCAGAATTTCACGTAATTATGACATAACATTGAAGGTTGTGCAATGTAACAGGAATATTTAGACTTATGGATGCCACCCGTTAGATAAAATACGGAACGGTTCCGTATTTCACTGAAAGAATAAACGTTTTATTTTCGAAATGATAGTTTCCGGATTTGACCATATTAATGACCTAAAGCTCGTATTTCTGTGTATTATTATGTTAGAATTAAGTCTATGATTTGATATTTGATAGAGCAGTCTGACTGAGCAGTGGTAGGCAGCAGCAGGCTCGTAAGCATTCATTCAAACAGCACATTCGGGCGTTTGCCAGCCGCTCTTCGCAATGCTTCAAGCATTGCGCTGTTTATGACTTCAAGCCTATCAACTCCCGAGATTAGGCTGGTGTAACCGATGCAAAATGGCTAGCTAGTTTCAAACGTCACTCGCTCTGAGACTTGGAGTAGTTGTTCCCCTTGCTCGGCAAGGGCCGCGGCTTTTGTGGAGCGATGGGTAACGATGCTTCGAGGGTGGCTGTTGTCGATGTGTTCCTGGTTCGAGCCCAGGTAGGGGCAAGGAGAGAGACGGAAGCTATATGGCAATACTAAAGTGCCTACTAGAACATCCAATAGTCAAAGGTATATGAAATACAAATGGTATAGAGAGAAATAGTCCTATAATTCCTATAATAACCTCAACCTAGAACTTCTTACCTGGGAATATTGAAGACATATTAAATGCAACCACCAGATTTCATATGTTCTCATGTTCTGAGCAAGGAACTTAAACGTTAGCTTTTTTACATGGCACATACTGCACTTTTACTTTCTTCTCCAACACTTTGTTTTTGTATTATTTAAACCAAATTGAACATGTTTCATGATTTATTTGAGGCTAAATTAATTTGATTGATGTATTATATTAAGTTAAAATAAAAGTGTTCATTCAGTATTGTTGTAAATGTCATTATTACAAATAAATAAATTACAACATTTAAAAAATGAATCGGCCGATTAATCGGTATCAGCTTTTTTTGGTCCTCCAATAATCGGTATCGACTTTGAAAAATCATATTCGGTCGACCTCTAGTGTAGACAAAGAAGAGCTCTCCAGTAGTTTATCAACTTTCAAAGCAGAATTACTTTCACATTGATAATGTCATAGAATTACAACATTATGTTAATCACATTACTTTTATATTACAATGTATTCCTATATTAGTATATTCACACTGTCTGTTTTTCTTAGAGTCAACAGAATAGGGTTCATAGAACTCTCACGATGGCTTGGTAATAAGACAACATTCCATTCCATGATTAGTGTCTATGTGTCTGTCTGTCGGTGCCAGGGAGACCCAATCTCCAGTTTATTTGTCCCATATGGCAGATGAATACTGGACTCCATCATTCTAAGGGAAGAACTTAGTATCCTATGCTGCATTAGTATTTTTGTATAAACAAGCAGGAAATTAACTAGAGACAGATTCTGTATTTAACGCCATGTAAATCTTGATGTCTGTTGCATTAGAGCACAATGTACCTTTGTATAATTTCACATATCTGTTCTTCGTCACAACGACTCAGGAAGACTATAAAGAGTTGTCACCGAATCCTGTTTATTTGGGCTTTAATTCTACACCATTGGGTGACCATTAACACTCCATCACTGCAGTAATTAATACAATTAAATTGTTTTGAAGAAGTCTAAAAGTCTCTCCTTTGATTTGAATAATTACCACAACAATCCTCAACTGTAGTGTATGATATACCATTTTCTAGCTCTGAGTCTCTACTTTTATCCAATGTAATAAACAACATTTCAGATTTTGCCACATAAGACCGAATCGAGCTGGTCGGAGTCAAAAAGTAATGCATAATTTCAATAGACATCATTACGTTTATTTTTTATTGAACCTTTATTTAACCAGGCAAGTCAGTTAAGAACAAATTCTTATTTACAATGACAGCCTACCGGGGAACAGTGGGTTAACTGCCCTGTTCAGGGGCAGAAGGACTGATTTTTAACTTTTCAGCTCTGGGATTCGATCCAGTAAGCTTTCGGTGACTGGCCCAACGCTATAACCACTAGGCTACCTGCCGCCCCCAAGTGCACTTAATTGACATGATATGTAAATTCGTATCATGTAAGGATATCTGTTGAAATTATGATAAAAAAAATATATACAGATACATAAATGATAAGGTAATGACTCCAGATATATTTCTGATGTGGATTCATTCATGCTAAAGTTTAAAGGCTTAGATATGTCAGCATGTTGACTCATAGCCTTTCCGTAGTGAGAATAATCAACAAATATGTAAGCTGGTGCACTCGCTGGTGCACACCCCATATATCTCCCTGGACTCATAAGGTAACATGGAGATTGCTGAGGCCCGGTTTGGATGCATGTAGAAACGTATATGAAATGCTGGACGTGTATCTGGAGCATCTAAAAAAATGTCAGTTATCCGGAGGTATGTAAATAAAGATATCCCCTGATATTGATCATTTTCACCCAGTGACGTTTGCTCTCGAAACACCCTGTGTGTGTGTGTGTGTGTGTGTGTGGGGGGGGGGGGGGTTGACCCACCTTGTGTACTCTTTGAAGCTCTGCGTGGATTGAGTGCACTTACCTGTGGGGTTTGAGGTGTATAAAATATATTTTAAAAAGCTCAGCGAGCACTCAGCCAACTCATCTCTCATCCCATGCTGCAACGCTAAGAGCGTAGTCGACGGCATGGAAACAGCTCTATCAGTTTAATTACGCCCCTTCGAGGCTATGGCGCTTCTTGACTGCCACCCCCACTCATGAATTAATGATATGCGTCTTGACTTGTTATTCAGTCGGGGAAAAGCTGGTCGATGTCAATTTAAAACTCGGACTCTTAAACTTGTGGTTGTTGTTTGTGTCCTCGGCTGAAAAAGATGCTCAACTGCTGTATATTGGCGCATCTAAAATGACTGGCTAGTCTCTCCCGGAAAGAAGTGGAGGGTACTCAACCAACGTGAGTCGAAGTGTAACCAACAAAATAAATAATAATTGACAATGAAAAAGCACATCGCTCGCTCAGCATTAAAAATGCATTGTTTTTTAAGGAAAGTTAAAAGCTTAACATTTCGGCTTTCAATGGCTTTTATCAGAATCTATCTCGTCTCTCCCACTCAGAATTTTTCAAGATGGCTTGGTTGTTTTGTGGTGGATGCTTACTGGCCCGAAAGGGTGACACTACTTAGGTAGGGACCTTGACTAAAGGCCCCTTTATACCTGGTGCTAACATGCGTCCTTTGTCGTGATATTGTCCACATTCTGATGGTGCCCAAATGTTTAGACAGTTGTGGATGATTAAAAGACACATTGTGATCAGATTATGATCAGATCTTCCTGACCACCTCCAGAGATAATCAGGCATGGGATTGTGTCTGGATATGTTAGAGATCAGGAAATCATAATTATCGCACCCTCTTAAATCACTGACAGGTGACACCATTGACTTATGGCATAAATATGTGTCTTCAAATAAATGAATAATCATAATATCTTAAATAATATCTGTCACATAACTTGCAAACAGGGAGGGACCAGGAAATAGAAACACCAGGACCAGGACAGATAGAAACACATTTTAATACCATGTGCGGTCAGACGCATGTCTGAAAATATGGGAACAATCAGAATGTGGACAAGATCAAGACAAAGGATGTATTTTATCACTAGGTATAAACAGGGCATAAGACGGGGTTAAGAAAGACGGTGATGCTTGACTTGGGAAAGGGTGAGGTACAGTGCATTCGGAAAGTTTTTACACTCCTTCCCCTTTTCCACATTTTGTTACGTTACAGTCCTATTCTAAAACTGATTAAATGTAAAAAATGTCCTCATCAATCTACACACATAATGATAAAGATTTATAACAGAAATACCTAATTTACATGAGGATTCAGACCCTTTACTATGAGACTCAGGTGCATCCTGTTTCCATTGATCATCCTTGAGATGTTTCTACAACTTGATTGGAGTCCACCTGTGGTAAATTCAATTGATTGGACATGATTTGGAAAGGCACACACCTGTCTATATAAGGTCTCACAGTTGAAAGTGCATGTTAGGGCAAAAACTAAGCCATGAGGTCGAAGGAATTGACCATAGAGCGCCGAGACAGGATTGTGTCGAGGCAGAGATCTGGGGAAGGGTATCAAAACAAGAACACAGTGGCCTCCATCATTCTTAAATGAAAGAAGTTTGGAACCACCAAGAGTCTTCCTAGAGCTGGCCGCCCGGCCAAACTGAGCAATCGGGGGAGAAGGGCCTTGGTCAGGGAGGTGACCAAGAACCTGATGGTCACTCTGAGAGAGCTCCAGCGTTCCTCTGCGAAGATAACCTTCCAGAAGGACAACCATCTCTGCAGCACTCCACCAATCAGGCCTTTATGGTAGAGTGGTGTGGTGGAAATTACAACATTATGCTATTCACATTACTTTATATTAGAATGTATTCTTATATTAGTACTTTCACACTCTGTTTGTTCTTCTGAGAGGAGCCTCTGAGGCTTAACGCTGATAGTTGATTTACGATGCCTTGGTGATAAAACCTAAAGACTAAATTACATTTCTTAATAAGTGTCTGAGTGAAATGCTGACCTGTCTGTCAGGGTCAGGTGAACCTCCCCCTCCAGTTTCTCTCCCACATGCAGATGAACACTGGACTTCAGAAATTGTGATGAGGACCAAGTGTCCCATGTTGCATTAGTGTCTGTGTGTTAAGGAGTGTGAAACTGAGAAGATAACCCTGTATAAACAAGCAGTACATGACCTAGAGACAGAAACCTGGCGCAATGTAAATATTGCTGTCCGTTGCTTGATTATCACAATGTACCTTTTGTATAATTCTACATATCTGTTTGTCATGAACATTCGGGAGGATGTACTTTGCTATAAAGATCAGACACCCAAATCTGCTCGTTGGGCTCTCAGCGATCACTTAAAGGTGGTCGTTGACCAGCTCCAATATTGCAATAATTAATAATACAGTTTGATTGTTTGGAAGAAAAGAAAAGGTCTCGTTCCTTTGAATCAAACATTTTCCACAAAAGTGGCCAGACGGAAGCCATTTCTCAGTAAAAGGCACAATACAGCCCGCTTAGAGTCGGCCAAAAGGCACCTAAATGATTCTCAGACCATTAGAAACAAGATTCTCTGGTCTGATGAAACCAAGATTGAACTCTTTGGTCTGAATGCCAAGGATCACATCTAGAGGAAACCTAAGCCATCCAACTGCTTGTTGTCAGAATAATTTCAGTCCGAGTAACTCCTCTCTGTTTAGACATTAAGGGAAATCATTTGAAATCATTTTGAATAGGAGAGAGTTGGGGGATTCTCCCAGTACTTTCACAGCACATTTCTCAGCATCACTGCCTCTGCTTTGTCTAAAGTTCAATATATGCTTAATTTATTTTCAGAAGATCTCAACAACCTTGAAAACACCAAAATGCTACATTTAGACAAGGAATTTATCTCTAGGTTTCCAATTAAATCAACTTGCTCATCAACAAGGATGGTATCAGCGGTTTACCGATATAACAACAATCTTTAGTGCTCTTCTACTGATTTTGACTAAAGGCTCTGAGTAACACATATGATTGAAATATACAAGATACAATTTTAAAAGGTATGAAACAAAACCAAAAAGAATATCTAGCTCGAATTTCTGCTTTTATTAATTGTCCTTGTGAATCAAAAGCTCTCATGAATAAACTTGAGAGCATGAGAGCATATACAGTTGAAATCGGAAGTTTACATACACTTAGGTTGTAGTCATTAAAACTTGTTTCTTTAACCACTCCACAAATTTCTTGTTAAAAACTAGTTTTAGCATTTCGGTTGGGACATCTACTTTGTGCATGACACAAGTAATTTTCCCAACAATTGTTTACAGACAGATTATTTCACTTATAATTCACTGTATCACATTTCCAGTGGGTCAGAAGTTTACATACACTAAGTTGACTGTGCCTTTAAACAGCTTGGAAAATTCCAGAAAATGATGTCATGGCTTATGAAGCTTCTGATAGGCTAATTGACATCATTTGAGTCAATTGGAGGTGTACCTGTGGATGTATTTCAAGGCCTACCTTCAAACTCAGTGCCTCTTTGCTTGACATCATGGGAAAATCAAAAGAAATCAACCAAGAAATCAGCCAGAAAGGAATTTGTAGACCTCCACAGGTCTGGTTCATCCTTGGGAGCAATTTCCAACTGCCTGAAGGTACGACGTTCATCCGTATATAAACACCATGGGACCACGCAGCCTTCATACCGCTCAGGAAGGAGACACGTTCTGTCACCTAGAGATGAACGTACTTTGGTGCAAAAAGTGCAAATCAATCCCAGAACAACAGCGAAGGACCTTGTAAAGATGCTGGAGGAAACATGTACAAAAGTATCTATATCCACAGTAAAAAGAGTCCTATATCAACATAACCTGAAAGGCCGCTCAGCAAGGAAGAAGCCACTGCTCCGAAACCGCCATAAAAAAAGCCAGACTCCGGTTTGCATAATGATTTGGATAATGATTTTGATTTGTAATTTTGCAATTAAACATATGTTATGATTTAACTTATCAAAATAGATGTTGTTTTGATTTGATAGGGCTTTGTTAAGGAATAAATTACCAGCTGTGGGCTGATGAGTTCTCCAGTAATGATGATGTCTATCATGTTTCAGGGAAGACCCAGGAGACTGTGAGACAAGGGCTGTGAGACATGGGTTTGATTCTAGACACATGAAAAGTGGGATGTATACGGAGGGAACGGGGCAACAGAAGACGAACAGCAGAGGGGCTAATGACCTTGGAGATGGGGAAAGGGACGATAAACCGGGGGTTATGTTTGCAGGACTCCCCCGGAGGTGCAGATCCTGGGTGGACAGCCATACCTTCTGCCCGAGACGATACCAGGGAGCCGGGGTCCGATTGTGGTCCACTTGTCGTCGATAACTGAAGCTGGTATCGACGACAAGAGAAGGGCCGACCGGGCTCTCTTCCAGGTACGACAACAGCTGCGGACAAACATGTGGGCCGAAGGTATGCTGACCTCTTGCTCAGGGAAGAGCGGGGGCTGATAACCCAGGGAATACTGAAACGGTGAGAGACCCGTGGCAGAGCAAGGAAGGGTATTGCAGGCTTATTCAATCCACACTAGTTGCTGAAGACCAGGCAGCGAAGAGTCGTCTCCATACAGCAAAGAGTTGTCTCACTCTGCGGTCATCCCAAACCATGCACTCAGCCTGTAAGGCAGCATTCATTTCATCACTTCCTGTTGTACGCGAAACGAGGAAGAGCTCGGCTTTGTTTGTTTGGAAAGTTTGTTGTTTAAAAGTATATTTGAAAGTTCTTGGTAGCTACCTAGCTTCTTACGTTGGATCCCGCGATGCAGTTGGCATCAGTTGCTGGGACTGCTTGTATCTTTCCAGTGATCCTGCAGATGCAGCTAGCCTAGCTGGATTTCAAGCTAACAAGGTGTTCTTGAACATAGCCCGCGACGCGGTTAGCCGTTGTGGCTGGGTCCGCAGATTGTCCTATGTTTGTGGCTGTGACCTGCCCTGTCTGGAACTGCAAGGAGTAACAGCCTAACATATGTTGCTAGCTATTATGACAAAGACCAAAGCTGGCGGGAGTACCGTTGAGGACAGTGCAAGTGGTGTCTCTCTATCACACGTGAAGGATCTTTAAAATGAACAAAAAGAGACCTATAAGCAGTTGTTACAACAACAAGAAAATAGTTTCAAGTGTTTGTCCAAATACTCGTGGATTCTACTAATTAAAGAATGGACACCTGACCAGAGAGGTCCAGGACCTGAAGAACAGTTTGCAGTTCTTCCATAGTCAGCTCGACGAGTTGAAACAGGAGAACGGCAAGATGACAGCAATCTGTAAGTCATTGAGAGAGGACATTCTGTGTGTGAATCCATGATAACAATGACAGATAAATCAGACTCTCTCGAGGGACAATCAAGGCGAAATAACATGGTTGTGGACGGAATTGCAGAATCTCCACATGAGACCTGGTTGGAGTCTGAGGACAAAGTGAGGGAAATGATCTCTGAGAAATTGAAGATGGACCACAGGAAGATTGAGGTGGAGAGCGCACACAGGACTAGAAAACCCAACACCGGCCCAGGTGATAGGCCCAAGCCGATAGTGGTCAAGTTCCCGAGGTTCAAGGACAAGGTAGCTGTTCTGGAAAGAGCCGAGAACTTGAGAGGAACGTACATCTTCCTCAACGACGACTATCCTAAATCTGTGCGCCAGAAGAGGAAAGAACTGATCCCAGCCATGAAAGCTGCCAGAGTGCGTGGGGACATTGCGTACATCCGCTATGACAGGCTCATTGTCCACTCTCCTTCCCAGAAGCCTGGAAGGGATGAGAGAGCCAAGCCTATGGGTTCGTAGCCTCAACCCCACAGCACACACACACACCAATTGATTAATGGACTGCTGAATGTATATTTTATCTTGTTTTGTCTGCTCTTTTCAATATTATGTCTATCTCTGATAAGCAACCCAGGAAAGGGCTGAAAATAGCCAATATTAATATATGTAGCCTTAGAAATAAGGTTAATGAAATCAATAACTTGCTAACATCAGATAACATTCATATATTAACCATTTCTGAGACTCACTTAGATAATTAATTTGATGATACATCAGTAGCAATACAAGGCTATAACATAAATAGAACAGACAGAAATTATTATGGGGGAGGAGTTGCTGTATATATTCAGAGCCACATCCCTGTAATGTTTAGAGAAGATCTAATGTCAAGTGTTATTGAAGTGTTGTGGTTGCAGGTTCACTTGGCACATCTAAAGCCTTTTCTTTTGGGGTGTTGCTATAGGCCACCAAGTGCTAACAGTCAGCATCGAAATAACGTGTGAAATGCTTGATAGTGTATGTGATGTAAACAGAGCGGTCTACTTTCTTGGGGACCTGAATATTGACTGGTTTTCATCAAGCTGTCCGCTCAAGAGGGAGCTTCTTACTGTAACCAGTGCCTGCAATCTGGTTCGGGTTATTAATCAACCTACCAGGGTGTTTACAAACAATACAGGAACAAGATCATCCACATGTATCGATCACGTCTTTACTTATTCTGTAGAACTTTGTTCTAAAGCTATATCCATACCCATTGGATGCAGTGATCACAATAGTGGTTATATACAGGGAAGCCAAAGTTCCAACAACTGGGCCTAAAATAGTGTGTAAGAGATCATACAAAAGATTTAGCTGTGACTCTTATGTGGATGATGTTAAAAATATTTGTTGGTCTGATGTGATTAAAACCTGTTAAAGACAGGGCTGACTACTGCCCCCTTTGGAGGAATTGCATGCCCATAGTAAACTGAAAAAAAATCTGTCAAAAATGTCTAATATATGCATATAATAATTATTATTGGATAGAAAACACTCTAAAGCTTCTAAAACCAACACCATCATTAAGTTTGCCAATGACACGACGGTGGTAGGCCTGATTACTGACGACGATGAGACAGCCTATAGGGAGGAGGTCAGAGACTTGACAGTGTGGTGCCAGGACAGCAACCTCTCCTTCAACGTCAGCCAGATAAAGGAGTTGATCGTGGACTTACAGGAAATGGAGGGCCGGCGCATGCCCCCATTCACATCGATTGGGCTGTAGTGGAGCGGGTCGACATCACTAAGGACCTATCATGGTCCAAACACACCAACACAGTCGTGAAGAGGGTACGACAAACTTCTTCCCCCTCAGGAGGCTGAAAATATTTGGCATGGGCCATCAGATCCACAAAAAGTTATACAGTTGCATCATTGAGAGCATCTTGACTGGCTGCATCACCGCTTGGTATGGCAACTACTCGCACCGGCTTTATGCACACTCAGTGGTCTCTACTCACACACTCACTCACACACATACACTCACACACACAAAACACACACACACACATGCATATTGCTGACACACACAAAGACACACTCAATTATAGACACACTTTCACACTCTTTCACGCACTTCACATACACTGCTGCTACTCTGTTTATTATCTATCCTGATTTCCTAGTCACTTTTAACCCTAGCTACATGTACAAAATACCTAATTTACCTCATCTACCTCGTAGCCCTGCACATTGACTCAGTACCGGTACTCCTTGTGTATAGTCTCATAATTGTTATTTTATTGTGTTACTATTTCATTTTTTATTTTTTTGCAAAATTTGCAAAAAATAGAAAAGGACATAGTAACACAATAAAATTAAATTCTTACTTGGTGCAAAAGGTAATGGGTCTTCCTTTTTAATTCTGCATTGTTGGGAAAGGGCTCGTACCTAAGCATTTCATGGTAAAGTCTACACTTGTTGTATTGGGCGTATGTAACAAATACAAATGTATAGGATTTGATCTACATATGGGCATCTTGGCATTGTTCCAATGCTCTTTTAAACAATAACTGTAGTAACTGTCTTTCCTTGTCTCCACTCCTTAGATGTTTGATCTCCTGATGTTTGATCTTTTGATAGCAATATGGTGGAGACCAATCCATGAAGAAAAGGAGGCAAATTCTGCATCAATGATGTCCTGGCTCATGGACTGTCTATTGGTTGGAAATTGAGCGCCTTCAGGCCTTTATTAGTCTTTAACACAGTGTAAATGCCATTACAGACCTCCTGCCTGACTTCTCCATAGATGAAAGATGTACATGATCATAGGCCTTTTAGATTATCAGGAATATCTTAGACTTTGTGTTAATGTGTAGTATTACTCAGTTTTGTAATGACATGCATAAAGCCAATGATCATATGGATCCCACTGTTGGCTATTTTATATGAATATGAAAGGGATCACATGCTTTTCTTTTCTCTCAGTACAAGCACATGCAAGCACACACACACACACCGCCATGGTACATCCTGCGTGCAATCGCTTCTGTCATGGGGGCGCTCTGATCAACACACTCCTCTTGCCAAGAAAACTCAGAAACAACATAAACACAGGAAATGATACAATCTCACTGACACATTCACTGATAGCTGTTGAGATTGGAGAAGGCAGCCCCCTGTTTTCTTGCTCAACAGAACCACTCCTCGTCACCTTCTCCCAGCTTGGGATGATGATGGCGCAAGCTATAAAGGCTGCTTTGAATAAAAAGGAATATGAAAAGGAATTGGATATGAGGCCCCGTGAAGAGAGGAGTGTAGAGCTGGAGAGCTCCCCGAAGCTGTCATATAATTAGATAAAGGTAGATGCTGCGATGCCGGTCCAGCCCCGTCGAGAATTCCCGTGACCCCACAGGTCAGCCTGGAGATAGCGCTGCGGGGAACTGTGCAGTGTTGCTTGATTTTTGTCAAGATCACCTCACAACAATTAGGCGGAAAGAAATAAGTGCCTTGAATATTCCCTTTGAGTAATCGACCGCTGTGTTCTATGATAAAAGAGACGTGGAGTCATCTATGTGGTATGGTTGTTAAAGCGTACACGTTCCTAGCTACTCTCTTCTCACCTTCCTGCTAGCAGCCGAGCTACGTCCCAGTTTGCTGAAAGCCATGTTGAGAGTAGCAGAGTATATGTTAACTAATTTGACGAGGAAGTGCATATGCTTTTATCTGGTACTTTTATTAATACCTTTGTTCCAGTGCTGTTGGTAGTGCGAACAAAGTGAATCAAATCATTTGTGCTTTTGATATGAAATAGCTACTAAATTAAGTGAGGAAATACCATGATAGTTGTTTCTACAGTACAGTCTTAGAAAAAAAGATGCTATCTAGAATCTTAAGCGGTTCTTCGGCTGACCCCATAGGAAAACACTTTGAAGAAACATTTTTGGTTCCAGGTAGAACCCTTTTGGGTTCCATAACCCTTACACAGAGGGTTCTGCATGGGAACCAAAAAGGATTTACCTATGGGGACAGACGAAGAACCCTTTTGGAACCCTTTTTTCTAAGAGTATAGATACGTTTTAGTTGCTGGTATTGTTGTTTTGGACTTTCTTGTTGTATTTGGTCATAAAGGCTGGGATTCAATCCGAGCCCTGCTATAGCGCAGGTCACTATACAGCTGACAATGCAGTCTAAAGGCTTTTTCCCAGGGAGATTACATTTATGGTACATGCTGCATATAGTCAGGTTAAAAAATTATTGGGACCCTTGATAAATTAGAGTAAAAAATACTATAAAATAAATCAAACAAATACTCAGCTGTAAAAAGAAAATGGGGGAAATGATATTATTCTCTACTGATACAATTGCTCAGAGAAATATATTTTGTAATAAATTAAGTAATTGTCACACCCTGATCAGTTTCACCTGTCCTCGTTATTGTCTTCACCTGTCCTCGTTATTGTCTTCACCCCCTCCAGGTGTCGCTTGTTTTCCCCAGTGTATTTATCCCTGTGTTTCCTGTCTCTCTGTGCCAGTTCGTCTTGTATGTTTTCAAGTCAACCAGCGGTTTACCGGTTTCCTGCTTTTTGCATTCTCCTTTTACTATTCCTTCCAGGTTTTGACCCTTGCCTGTTTCTGGACTTTGTACCCACCTACTTGACCATTCTGCCTGCCTTGACCACGAGCCTGTCTGCCACTCTGTACCTCCTGGACTCTGATCTGGTTTTGAGCTTTTTGCCTGTCCACAACCATTCTCTTGCCTACCCCTTTGGATTAATAAACATTGAAAGATTCCAACCATCTGCCTCCTGTGTCTGCATTTGGTCTCGCCTTGCGCCCTGATAGTAATAATTTTATTTCAATACCTCACCTTGTACGGATAACAGCACTGAGCTTTTTTCAAAAATGTTTTCTGAGATTGGAGAACAAATTGGGAGGGATCTCAGACCATTCCTCCGTACAGAATCTTTCCAGATCCTTGATATCTGTCATGTGCGCTAATAGACTGCCATCTCAGTCCGGAGACTGAAATGGCCATTGCAAAATGCTGATTCGTTTTTTTTGGTCAATGAACCATTTCTTTGTAGATTATTATTATTATTATATATATATATTTAAAAAAAAAATTGTAACCAGATGTTTAATTGGTTTATATTTTTTCAGAAGGGGGTTACAGGTATAACATTCAACATCATATTAATTCAGATATCTTCATACACACAGTTGTATTTCATACTTTCCTGTACCTGTGGACTGACACTCGAAAGAGTTCCCTTCCCACCCATCCAGCCCCTGAGTCTCTCCTTAAATTCCCCCCAATCCCCCCACCCCCACAACGAATAGAGAACTCTCCAAACCCTGCTGGAGAGAAGCATACCCATAACATGATGCCACCACAATACTTGAAAATACAAAGGATTCATCAACATTGCATTCACTCCACATTACTGGCCTGTATGACAAAGTCAAAAGAAAGAAGCCTGTGTCAAAAAATCGACTCCAAATCATCCATTCTATTTTCAACAGCAAAGACATTCACTTTTTGGGTAAATTAAAAACTACATTTTTGGGTCTTATCCAAAAAAACAGTGTAACCCTCTGTATTTTCAAGTATTGTGGTGGCAGCATCATGTTATGAGTATTCTTGTCATCACCAGGGACTGGGGAGTTTGTCAGGATCAAAATAAATATGAAAGGAGCAAAACCCAGTTAAAAAGTTAAAGGAAAGCTCGCCTCAGTCTTTTGAAAACCTAACCCTGGGATATAGTTCTATTTTTCAGTGAGACAATTACACACACTTTTATGCCAAATGAACACCAGAATGGCTTTCCATGAGGTGTTGAGTTTTCCTGAATGGTGGAGTCTGAGTCCTGATTTAAAGGTTTGAATATAGCTGTCCATCAATGATTCTCAACCAAATTTTCTGAGCTTGAGTGACTTTGACAAAAACAATGGGAATAGGTTGCTCTAAGAGTTGTGCAAAGTTGGTAATATTATTCCAAATGATTCACCGATATAATGGATGCCTGTTGTAGCGATGAGACAAGATCGAAATTGGGGAGCAAAAGGGGGGTAAAGATGTTATATAATATTTAACTTTGAACATTAGGTTGTGTAGATCTGTAGGAAATGTAATTTTAAGACAGACAATGTGAAGACTGTGAAAAGGGTATATAGACTTCCACTAAGCACTGTACCTCAAATAATTGAACACAATATTACATCTTGTTCTAAGGGCAGTTCTACCTCAAGGCCAGAAATGAGTAAAAAATGTCAGCACATCACAGGGGTATGTGAAGGCACGAGGCCAAAGGACACAAATAAAATCCTCTGGATTGAAACATTGTATTTTTTTCCCTCTGAGAATGATTTTTTTTGCAAAATAATCAAGTATTTTGGGGTCGCGAGAGTTCGGTTTAACTTCTGACAATTACGTATCCCCCACCACTCTCTGTTGCGGTGTCACTACACCACAAAACAAGTTGTCCCATTATGCAGATGTTGACAGAACGATAATATTAGCCTTAGTATTCTTTAGTTGCTAGTAATGGATAAGTGCTACATACCCACCTGGCTAGCCAGTCATTGGAGCAGGAAACGTGCTGCAATTGCATGGCTTCGCATTGTCCTCTCTGTGTTGGTTGCTGGCTGAAGTTCTTGTCACTTCACTTGCTAGTTAGTTAAGTTTCTTCAGCAGAGTCATGTCAGACTATACAGCTGGAATAGAAACTAACTATGTTTGCCTAGTATTGCAATGACTGCTACAGTACCAGTCAAAAGTTTACTCAGCTACTCATTCAAGGGTTTTTCTTTATGTTTTACTATTTTCTATATTGTGGCATAATAGTGAAGAAATCTGTAGTAACCAAAACACTAAAATAACACATTCTAGATCTGAATGAATGAAATATTCTTATTAACTACTTTTTTCTTTACATAGTTGAATGTGCTGACAACAAAATCACACCAAAATTATCAATGGAAATAAAATGTATCAACCTCACACTCAAAATTAAAGAGGAAAACCACACTACAGGCTGATCAAACTTTGATGTAATGTCCTTAAACAAGGCAAAATGAGGCTCAGTAGTGTGTGTGGCCTCCACGTGCCTGTTTGACCTCCCTACAACACCTGGGCATACTCCTGATGAGGTGGCGGATGGTCTCCTGAGGGATCTCCTCCCAGACCTGGACTAAAGCATCCGCCAACTCCTGGACAGTCTGTGGTGCAACGTAGCGTTGGTGGATGGAGCGAGATAAGATGTCCCAGATGTGCTCACTTGGATTCAGGTCTGGGGAACGGGCGGGCCAGTCCATAGCATCAATGCTTTCCTCTTGCAGGAACTGCTGACACACTCCAGCCACATGAGGTCTAGCATTGTCTTGCATTAGGAAGAACCCAGGGCCAACCGCACCAGCATATGGTCTCACAAGGGGTCTGAGGATCTCATCTCGGTACCTACTGGCAGTCAGGCTACCTCTGGCGAGCACATGGAGGGCCGTGCGGCACCCCAAAGAAATGCCACCCCACACCATGACTGACCCACCGTCAAACCGGTCATGCTGGAGGATGTTGCAGGCAGCAGAACGTTCTCCTCCTCTCATGAGGACCGCCACAGGAAAGGCCCAGACCCAGAGTAACCTCTGCTGCAGGTGATTCCTGCATGTGTGTTTCCCACCATGAAGCATGGAGGAGGAGGTGTGGGGGTGCTTAGTTAGTGACACTGTCTGTGATTTATTTTGAAATTAAGCCACACTTAACCAACATGGCTACCACAACATGCTGAAGTGATACACCATCCCATCTTTTTTGCACTTAGTGGGACTATAATTTGCTTTTCAACAGCACAATGACCCAATACACCTCCAGGCTGTGTAAGGGCTATTTGACCAAGAAGGAGAGTGATGGAGTGCTGCATCAGATGACCATGGCTTCCACAGTCACCCGACCTCAACCCAATTGAGATGGTTTGGGATGAGTTGGACCGCAGAGTGAAGGAAAAGCAGCCAACAAGTGCTCAGCATATGTGGGAACTCCTTCAAGACTGTTGGAAAAGCATTCCAGGTGAAGCTGATTCAGAGAATGCCAAGAGTGTGCAAAGCTGTCATCAAGGCAAAGCATGGCTACTTTGAAGAATCTGAAATATATTTTTCTTTGTTTAACACTTTTGGTTACTACAAGATTCCATATGTGTTATTTCATGGTTTTGAAGTCTTCACTATTATTCTACAGTACAATGTAGAAAATAGTAAAAATAAAGAAAAACCCTTGAACGAGTAGGTGTGTCCAAATTTTGACTGGTACGGTATGTGGCTAGCGAGCCACAGTAGTGGGGCAAATTGTCTGCAATTTGTGTAATCCAGTGCTTCTTGGGTTGATCACACAATCATAATTAGCTGGCTCACTTGGCTGCTGCCTGGCCATTGAGCCAGCATCCTTCTAAATGCAGTGGCCAGTGGGTAAGGTAGCTATGAGTTGAACATACAGTATTTATATGAACTAGTCGGCAGTTGTTGCTTCCCATGGTGTATAAACATAGATAATCAGCTGGCTGTAGCCCATGCATCAAACAGCAGCATAAACTCAAAGTCCATTTGAATTAGCTTGCTAGCGTTGCAAATTATCCAGCAATAATCCACTGCACCATGCAGACCTTACTTGCTACGAAGTTACAGAAAACTAAACCAACAATCAAACAAATCAAAATTCGATGCATTCTAAATGCAGGACCATCGAGGGAAAATTTAGCTAGCTAGCTAGCATTCCTTTGTTTATGCAGAGACATCTTTGTTGCATAATCTTATGGTGAGTGATAAACATGCATTTCTTCTGTCAGTTGTAAAATGTATTGCATGACACAAGTGGCGCGAGTGCTGTCAAATACTCCTAAATTTCTAATTTGACCCCCTGTTTTCAACTACATATCAATCCTCATAAAGTAGGTGGTCAGTGGATAAAGTATCCAAGACATGAACATATTTGCCTGAAAATGAACTAGTCACGAGTTGTTGTTGTCCATGTGAAATCATAGCTAACCAGTTGGTTAATGTAGCTATAAGCTCCTGAGTCTAGCTGCATCTAGGTAGCTGGCGTCGTCATGAACTAGAACTCCACATAAACTGAGCAGTTTTATTAGAAAACGTCTGAGATTACTCAAATCCTGTAGCTAGCTAGCAAGTCTACCTCGGTGACAGTGTTATTGGGGTGTGGGAATGTTAGATGAGTGTTTAAGTATGTGGTTACTACTGGTTATGGTTATCCAAGACAAGATTCATTTTCCGCCATGTTTTTTTGTTTTGTTCAGGGCTCTGAGTTGGAATATTGATATTTTGAAAACTGTCACTACTTCCATAGTGCGGATAACATGGAATAATCAATGGCTTGGAACCCCATTTCATTCAATCAGATTGCAGATGTTCTAGGCAAGTTAGGCAAGTTATTCCAATCAGTTAAAGTTAGAGTAAGGAGTTGGGTTAAATTTACTTGCAACCAGACTTTCCGATAACTAGTTAATTTAATTGAATCCCAAAGAAACACACAAAAAAACTTTATGTCATGATACTGAATATGCTATTTTTCCATGTCTTTTCAAATATACATATTACATTGGCACTTTAAAAATGTCATCCTGGAAATTGTTTGATGTGGCAATCATGTGTTGTGTGTAGACAATGCAGCATTCTGGAACCTTGTTACAAGGACAGGTTTTGTCTGCTGCGGGGTTACAGCACTTTGTGGGGAGGCTAGAATGGTGGGTTCCTGTTTCCATGGCAACCATGTGAGTGAGGGAGAGAGTGTGTCGTTCAGCGGATGCCTGAGGTGAGTTCAGGATGTAGAATCATTTGAACCGTGCAAGATTTTCCATTAAATAATCTGCACTGTTTATGCCATTTTAGTAGTGTGCAAAATCCCTCTATGGTATCTTATTCAGAAAATCATGGCTTGCGTTTGACCCACTCTCTGAACTGTTCGCTAACCACTAAGTACAGTAAATGGTGAAGGCTTTGGCTGAATGGATGGATACAGTGATGAAGGCCAATGGACTTACTACTTTTTTGATATATCCTTATTTTGCCCAGCAGGCCATAAAAATACCCTCAAATAAAAGTTGACATTCTGTACTGTCACCTCATACGAAATATTTTATCTAAAATACAAAATGTTGGAGTATAGAGCAAAGTTTTAAAAAATGTGCTTTAGTGTCCGAATACATATGGAGGGGAGTGTAACCTATGAACACAGATAGAAACTGTATGACTGTGGTAACTAGTATTTAAATATTCATGGTGAATTGAACCCATAATATATGTAGCACCTTGGTGAGTACAACACTAAATCTCCACCCCCTAAAGGAACAAATGTCAGTTTTCATTGTGTATGCATAATATTTGTTTTAGTCATTTACATTCCCACCTTTCACATTTTATTGGGTAATTAGTTAGCAGTGGCAGTGCCTTTTAACCTTTGGCTAGTGTTACTCTGTAACCATGTGGCTTCAAGTCTGGTTCCACCATTGTTTTTGTTCATCCATACAGCAAACAGCCCTCACAACCAAACACCACTGAATAGAAAAGGTGTGTGGAGGGCACAGGCTCTTGCAGGCCTGAGGGAACATACGGAAAGACATGGCAACCACAGTCTCGCCTCCAGCTAAGTACTTGTGCTTTTCTATGATTGACATCTCATGTTCTCGACAAAAAGTGATCTTCTGAAATGAACCACAAAAGCCATTTAATGGATTGTCCTTCTCTGGCGACTATTATAACCTACAATTGCCTTTTGGCTAGTGGTGGTAAAACAACTATTGTCCCTCTGGCATTTCCTCTACCACTACTCCTTCTTGGCCTCGTTATTGGCAGATCTCAACTGCATGATTTCGGCGGTAATAATGTCAGACAGGACCTGAGGTTGGGAAGATGCTCAAGGCATGTTTAGAATATTCCATACCTGCCCAAGGCCTCTATTAAAACAAAACCTGATAATTGCAATGTGAACAAACAATAGTTTTCAATTGAATTGGTTGTTTGCATGTGCAGTGTTCCAAGGTCTCTTCCCACGGATCAATTGATTTAGGCAGTGGTCGCCCACCAAATATGAACTTGATGTAGGCCTGTGTCTAGTTTACATACTTTGATTTCCTAAATAAAGACATATGGGGAACAATGTTAATTATTAATTTCTCATTCTCAGAATTCTTAATAGAAGATGAGGAAGATCAAAAATGTTCCTGGGTAAGCAGTTAAACTAATAATGACACGTCTCTTAAAATGGCCCACTTTTCTTTTCACTGGTTCATCAATGAAAATGTTTATACGCAAGTCTACCTTTCGTCATATATCTGTAATTTGGGGGGGAACAGATTCTCCCAGTATCTCAGTTTTGAACACACATCTAAGATGAAACATTCATTGGGCACAAATAGTGTCAGTACTTGGAGTTGCGAACACAAGGTTCAGTTTTCTTCCTTCAATTAGCAGTTCTGCTGCGCAATATCTTTACCTCAGGCTGTAATGTCATGCGGCTTAGTTGACAGGCAACTTTTTCTTCCCCACACAATTAATGCCTTTTCACTTGCTGCTGGCAAGTTGATCCTCAAAAAATAAAATGGTTGATGTTTATTATTTGTTTTTGCATATCATTATTTTCTATATCACTAATTTCTGTCTTCCTTAGATTCAGGGGGATAAGGGTAAGGATAGATGTTTATTTTATGTGCTGGTGTGGTCCATAAACAAGAATTGATCAGCCCTTGATAAAACCTAATGGTCATATTGTAATCCCAAAATATCTAATATACTAAAAGAGGCAAGACAATTTTGGTGTAATAAATGCTGGCCCTACCTGGTCCAAACAAGAACGACAGAACAAGCTTCTGCTGTTAAAAATGGATTGTCACTCACACCGCTCATGAGAAATCAATATGCAGCAGAGTGAGCGGACTGTGTCTCCAAAGCAAGTTCAGCAGAGGACTCTCTTTTCACCAAGCCTATAGGGGAGGTAGAGTGTTTGACATTCATTTTTGCCTGAAGCTTCCACTGAGAGTGACTCGCAATTACTGAACGCAATTGAGAGTTCAAGGAACGCGTGAGTGCTCAGTTGCTAGTTTCATCAGGGATTTTGCAAGCAGGTGGAAAAGGGACAGCCAAAAATGGACTTCTAAAGAAGGCTGCAGTGGGGACTGCTCATTAACTAGTCCTAACCTTAGCCAGTATTGAGGCTAAGGAGAGTTTGTGTCTAATCTCAGGAGAGTGGGAAATGTTTTTCTTCTTCATTAGGTTTTCGAGTTTGTTGACAACTAGGTGAAAGCAAACAGCAGCTTGCTCCTGCCAAAATGAATGATTACTGATCCACTTTTAGTACGATATGACAAGCCTTTGACGGTGTCCTTATAAGCATAACTCTTAATTAGTGTAAAGTGGTTGAAATGCCCTATAGTGATGAGAAATTCAAGCCATGACAAATAATGTAAATGTTGAAGATCTGTAAATACTGAAAGTACAAATGCTTTCTTACATTGTTGGTGATTGTTTGGTATCTGTGTCACACCCTGACCATACTTTGCTTTGTATGTTTGTAGGTTTTGTTTGATCAGGGTGTGATCTGAGTGGGCATTCTATGTTGTATGTCTAGTTTGTCTGTTTCTGTGTTTGGCCTGATATGGTTCTCAATCAGAGGCAGGTGTTAGTCGTTGTCTCTGATTGGGAACCATATTTAGGTAGCCTGTTTTGTCGTTGTGGGTGATTGTCTATGTGTAGTGTTTGTGTCAGCACGATTGTTCATTAGCTTCATGGTTGTCACGTTGTTGTTTTGTAGTGTTCAGTTTTTCCATTAAAATAACGAACACGCTGCATCTTGGTCAAGTCCTTCAGCCAGCCGTGACAGAATCACCCACACAAAAGGACCAAGCGCCGTGGTAACGGACAGCAGTAGCAGCAGCAGCGGCCGGAATTTCAGGACTCCTGGACATGGGAGGAGATTTTAAACGGAGAAGGACCCTGGGCACAGGCTGGAGAATATTGCCGCCCCAAAGCAGAGCTGGAGGCAGCAAAAGCTGAGCGGCGGCGATATGAGGAGGCAGCACGGCAGCGCTACAGGTACGAGAGGCAGCCCTAATTTTTTGGGGGGGAGGCACACGGGGAGTGTGGCTAAGCCAGGTAGCAGAGCTGAGCTCACTCCTTGTGCTTATTATAAGCAGCGCGTTACTGGTCAGGCACCGTGATATGCGGTTAAGCGCACGGTGTCGCCAGTACGTGCCCTATAGCCCGGTGCGCTATAGGGCAGCCCCCCGAAAGTGTCATGCGAGTGTGGGCATCCAGCCAGGGCGTATGGTGCCTGCTCAGCATGTCTGGTCGCCAGTACGCCGTTTCGGTCCAGGGTATCCTGCGCCGGCTCTGCTTGCTGTGTCTCCGGGGCGCTGGGAGGGTGCAGTGCGTCCTATGCCTGTGCTCCGCTAGTGCTGGGCAAATGTGGGAGTGGAGCCTAAGGGAGAGGTGCATGTAGTAGGCACTAGATCTCCAGTGCTTACCCACAGCCCGGTTCAACCTGTGCCTGCACTCTGGAGGGTCCGGGCTAGAGTAGTTATCCAGCCTGGGGGAGTGGTGCCAAGGCTGCGCACCAGAGCTCAGGTGCTCCCCCACAGCCCGGTCCTTCAGGTGGCTCCTCCTAACACCAAGCCTCCTGGGGGTCCTGTGGCAGCCCCACGCACCAGGCTGTCTCTCTGTCTCCTCCCTACAGGTGCTCCCGTCTGTCCAGCGCCGTCGGAGCCGCCCGTCTGTCCAGCGCCGTCAGAGCCGCCAGTCTGTCCTGAGCTGTCAGAGCCGCCAGTCTGTCCTGAGCTGTCAGAGCCGCCAGTCTGTCCAGAGCCGCCAGAGTCTCCCATCTGTCCAGAGCCGCCAGAGTCTCCCGTCTGTCCAGAGCCGCCAGAGCCGCCAGTCTGTCCAGAGCCGCCAGTCTGTCCAGAGCCGCCAGTCTGTCCTGAGCCGCCAGAGTCTCCCATCTGTCCAGAGCCGCCAGAGTCTCCCGTCTGTCCAGAGCCGCCAGAGCCGCCAGTCTGTCCAGAGCCGCCAGTCTGTCCAGAGCCGCCAGTCTGTCCAGAGCCGCCAGTCTGTCCTGAGCCGTCAGAGCTGCCAGTCAGTCAGCAGCCGCCAGTCAGCCAGCAGCCGCCAGAGCCGTCGGCCAGCCAGCAGCCGCCAGAGCCGTCGGCCAGCCTGCAGCCGCCAGAGCCGTCAGCCAGCCAGGAGCTGCCAGAGGCGTCAGCCAGTCCGTAGCTGCCCCTCAGTCCGGAGCTGCCCCTCAGTCCGGAGCTGCCCCTCAGTCCAGTGGGGCCCTTTAGTAGGGTTGCCAGACGGTCGCCGTTCCTAGGAGGCCACAGAAGCGGACTAAGATTATGGTGGAGTGGGGTCCACGTCCAGCGCAAGAGCCGCCACCACGTCCAGCGGACAGATGCCCACCCAGACCCTCCCCTATAGGTTCAGGTTTTGCGACCGGAGTACTGTCACGCCCTGACCATAGTTTGCTTTGTATGTTCATATGTTTTGTTTGATCAGGGTGTGATCTGAGTGGGCATTCTATGTTGTATGTCTAGTTTGTCTGTTTCTGTGTTTGGCCTGATATGGTTCTCAGAGGCAGGTGTTAGTCGTTGTCTCTGATTGGGAACCATATTTAGGTGTGGGTTGTGGGTGGGTTGTTGTGATTGTCTATGTGTAGTGTTTGTGTCAGCACGATTGTTCATTAGCTTCACGGTTGTCACGTTGTTGTTTTGTAGTGTCCAATTTTTCCATTAAAATGACAAACACTTACCACGCTGCACCTTGGTCAAGTCCTTCAGCCAGCCGTGACAAGCTGTTCATATTTGATCACATACAACCAAATTACAGACGTGGAATGGGAGTCAATAATAATATTCTTCCCGCACAGCGAGAATGTTGAAATTCAGGCTTCTATTTGTTTTTCACTGTAAACATTGATCATTTGAATCGCGATGAACATTCGTGCAGCACAGGGGGACTGATTGCTTTCATTCTGAGAGCCTAGTTTACTTCATATAGGGACCATTTTTATCATACTTTCTCTTGATGGATCATGCACTCTGTCTGTGATACAGGCATTTAGTGTTGGTTTGTGACATGCATTATTTTGCATGGTGTATGAAGCATGAGCTGGGGTAATGGCCATGTGTTGGAAACAAATTATGAGTACACCCATTACACATGAACGTAATGTAACAGAGTACAATTCTGTTCTGCCCCAAGGGGGGCTTGAAGTCAGAACCTTCTGCACAACGTCACATAATCAAATTCCAAGCCAACTATCTTAGCCAACAGAGCAAGAGGCATATTTGACATTCTGTGAGCTACTGTTGGCTTTCAGATCTCAGGGAGGGTGACATCACTGATGTACTCCGGCCAACATGCTATGGGTAAGATTTCAGTTAGTGAATGCAATTGAAGGTTCGTCTAGAAGTTGGAGGACAATACAGTATGTTCTGATTGTGTAAGATTGGGCTTGGATATGTTGTGTACTGTACTTCATTAATTCAGAGTATTTTTGTCCTGAAACATGTCTCTTCGGCAGTTGTTCTCTCAAGGTTAAATATTGGGGATGCAACATTTAAAAGAAAATGCAACATTTAAAAGAAAATGTTGAGGTTGTGACTTCTCAAAACAAGGTTTGAACAAGCGTTTTCAGGTGCAAGTCTCATTAAATGTTTATTCAGCATTGCCAAATGTATGCTGAATTCGGCTACAGGACGACAAAATCTGTCTCAAAGAGATCTGAAATGTATTCCCTTTCTGCATAAGCATTGGAAAACACTGTCACTGTCATATTTCTCGTGAGACGATGAAGAGCATCCCCTTCTCTGAGGGACCTTATTGATGTCTCCCCGCACCTTTAATGCGCTATTCTAAAAAGGCCTGTCTTGTTTCCGGAGTGACATTTCTGCTGTCGCTAGTCATAATGTGCACATGCACAGGCTAATATCGAACATATGAATGTACAGTAGAGAGGAAGGCCAGCGGCAATTCCCATGTGTTTCTCATTTGGCTTGAATACCGGTGAAAAAAATAACTGCTATTTTACAGCCGCTGAGTACTGATTATTACATAGTAATAGCCTCGTGTCATGACGTTGGCCTATATTTATGACAGTCATAAATACCTCTTTCCCCCTTTTTCCTCTCTACCCTACTGATGTTACATTTGTAAAACCCTTGGTTAACATAGAGATTCTGGGAACATCAGAAGATGGGGGGAAAATGAACTATATTCTGGTAATCCGACCAATGGAACATATGCGGTGGTATTTAATGAATATGATGTCAGTTCGGTTGTAATCTGAGACATTTTCATCAATGATAAGATGAAAACTCTACAGTGGAGAATCTACACATCAGAGTTATCAGATTCACATGGAATTGTTGTTCAATTGAAATATTTTGAATATTAAATTATTCGTGATGGGATGAAATGTGATTTTAGCTTCTAAAATGTGAGATTTGGGTTTTCATGAGATAGGGCTCTGCTCAATCAGTGGCCCGCCCCTGTGAAGGGACATGGGCTATAAAACCTTTCAAAAGACAATATAACCTCCGGTTCCGAGGACGTGAGGACGACCGTCCTATGTCAGAATGGTTCAGATAATAACTACAGAACGAAGCCAACATCAGCGTGAGCTTTGGTTACAAATGGTATGAACTTTGAACTCTTATTCACTACAGAAGTGATACCTCCTAGCCATTGAGTTAGCAACAGCAGATGCAAACGAGGGTTAGGAAGGAACAGACAGAGTATCCCGTCTATCACACAACGACGTTACTACAACGTATCCAATTGACCACCAGAGACATTCTTCAAAGGACTCGATGGGGCAACACGGCCTTCCATCTACCACCAACCTATCGAAGTGCAGCTCAGAGTAAATATTTATTGCATTTTCCTTTTACAAATGGGTGGTAATTTAGAATGCATAAAATACTGTATTTACGATAGCACAGCTTCTTCCCTTTGTTCCTCAGTCTTCCCGCTCCTTCACTCAAACCCAGCCCCTTTTCTTTTGTGTAACAAGCTGTCATATCTGTTCCGCCCGCCAGGGACGTTTTCCTTTATGACGTAATTTGTAATCAAGTTATGATTTAATTATGTGTATGTGTAATTCTGTGTGATTAGTTAGGTATTTAGTAAAGAAATAATTAAACCCAATGTTGTATTGCTGATTCAAATTGTTAGCCAGGGTTCGTGCAGATAACCAAGAATTTCCAACTTTCAGATGAGACTGAATTAAGATGCCGATTAATATTGACTGCTATTGATGTAAAATACTACTAGGTCTTTAAGAGTTTATTCAGAAGATAACAGCTCTATAAATATTATTTTGTGGTGCCAGACTCTCTAGTTAATTACATTTACATGAATCAGGTAATATTAATTACGGATAAATTATTTTATAGAATAGCATGTCATATCCCTTAATCCGGCATAGCCAAAGACACGACACTAGTAAGTGATAGATTGCAAATGCAGGAGCATACTTAACATTGTACTTGTGTAAACTGCTGAGACTGCAATGAAAATAAGGTAATCTATTAACATTCTAAATTTTAAAAAAAACAGCACTGTTATTTTGTCTCCTAAGTAATTGTTTGTGACAAATCAGTGTTTTTCGATCTGGAAAGCAACTTGTTTGCAGTGGAATGGAGAGGAAGGCACACAGCATGTGGGCTACTGATTAATAAAACATGTCAGTTTCACTGATTATCACATTGTGCCACAATAATGAAATATTAACAGGAAATGTGTTTTATGTTCTGAAATGTTTCTTCAGTTACACTGTAGACTACTTATGAGTTAGATGTGCCACGCAATAATTTTGCAGAAAAAACTGCTTACTGAAGTGTCGATTGCTTTTGTTTTTAGACAAACTAAGTTTCTTGCTCTATAAGGAATATGAAATGCATCTCAATGCTTTTGGTGACATTCAATACTACAACTTTTTTTTGTCACCCACACAGTGAAATTGACTGTTCATTGTCATGTATTTTGGGAAACAATTCTCAAATACCAGTGGAAGTGGGACTGTAAAAAAGCATTACTAGCAGACAGGGGGCCAATGCTTTCAGTGCCAACCCTTTTTATACATTTACATTTTAGTCATTTAGCTACAGAAAAGTATTTGGGCCAAGTGAAGAGAAAAAATCAAAACGGAAATGGATAGTACTTAAAAAACTCGAAATACTTTGAGAACAAAGAGGACATTTTGAGAATAAAGTAAAAATAAGATGGAGAATAAAGTCAAAATGTCACTTCAAGAATGAAGTCAAACTATTTTGAGAAAAAAGTCTAAATATAATTTAGAGAATAGTCACAATTTTGAGAATAAAGTCATCATATTGACAAAGTTGCAATTATATTTATAAATCAAAGTAGGGCATTTGGTTAATTGCATGCCTTCCTGGCTCCCTTTTGCTGTGCACGCCACTGTTGAAAGGCCTGGGTTAGATTGCCTGGAGATAATTTCCAGCTATTCTACACATTTTGCCATGATGGTAAGAGAAAATGTTACAATTTTACAGCTAATTTCTTGTAATTCTAAAAGAAATTGCCATGCCATGTTCATATGCTATCTGTGCATGTGGTTTTCCCAATGTTTCCCAAGTTTCCCAAGTTTCGGGCAAGGGCACGGCACTGAATAGTTTAGATGACACCCGCAGAGGCACAGGTGGTGGTGGTTCTTCTGTCTGATGGGTTGGTTGGTTTTTGGATGGGGGAACTCTTTGAGTTTTAGCGATTGTGCGCACAACGAGCGCATATAACCCGGAGAGATTACTGCTTCCAAGGTTTTCTTTTTCCAAGCTATACGGCGGTTGCTCTAGCAAACAAACAGCGGAGACCTGAGGACACCATTCCATCCTGGAACTGAGCTCCCAGGCTTGAAAGGACAGACCAGATACAACTTCAATTAGCACTAAGGTGTGAAGTTAAAGGGCTTTCGGCCCAACAAGTGTCAGGAGTCTTTGAAGCGTCCCCTGAAGCCCCCTCCTGCTGTTCAAAGACCATTCACTGGCATTTTCTACAAGAAATCTGCCTCCAGAAATAAAATCTTCTTCCAAGTGGGTGTGACACACACCTACTTCCGTTGCCTGCTGAACTGCTGCTTGGATTCCACCTGGCGATCGGTTCACCGTCTGCCCTTGCCTGTCTCCCCCTGTCTGGTACAGGTACATGTATCCCCACCACACTCACCTATCTCTCCTGAGCTTTCGCTCGCCTCCAGCACACAGGCACTGTTGGGACGAGTGACTCTGAACTTACAATGGCTAGCCCCAAGTCATTTAAATATTTTTTTTTTCTTGTGCATTTAGATATTTTGCTATTTGCCTCATGACTCCTGCATACTCTGTTGACTACAAACTTTCTTTACCAAACCGTGGGATAGATTGTTTGTTCCCACACTCGAGATTCTGACTCTATTGGTTACACAGACTTTTGGCCTATCCTAATCTAACCACCTCTCGCCAGCTTTGTATTCATGTTACCTGATGAAATTGCTGTACAATAGGATCGTGTTGGCATCTGATGCACATTCAAATGTCATAAGTCAGCACTGCAGATCTCTCCCTGTCCTCTGCCGTGCCTTGATTGTATTACTGTTTATAATATCTGGAAATGTGCAAGTATACCCTGGCCCACCTACTGTTGCTAGTCCCAATTCTGACTCTGATATCTGCTTCACTGATTTCTGCTCTTGTAAAAGCCTGGCTTATTACCTAAAATGGATCAATTGAAAGTGTGGGTGCACAACTCCCATCCAGATGTGTTGGTCATTACTGAGACGTGGTTAAGGAAGTGTTTTGAATACTGATGTTAACCTTTTTGGTTATGACCTTTTTCGGCCAGACAGATCTTCCAAAGGTGGGTGAGTGACAATCTTTACCAAGGATCACCTTCAGTGCTCGGTTGTCACTGCTAAGTCTGTCCCCAAACAATTTGCTGGTTTTAAGCACTAAACTTTCAAATAGTTTTTTGTTGACTGTTTCTGGGTGCTATCACCCTCCATCAGCACCGGTCTGTACCCTTCCTGCACTAAGCTTTGTCCTGGCCCCTTACACTAAGTCTGAATTTGTACTGCGAGGTGACCTAAAATGAGACATGCTTAAACCACCTGACCAAGTCCTAAAGCAATGGGACTCCCTAAATCTTTCTCAGATGATCAGAAATCCCACAAGGTATGACTCCAAATACCCAGAAAAGGCAACTCTCCTTGATGTTATCCTCACAAATAATCCTGATAGGTATCAGTCTGGTGTTTTCTGTAATGACCTTAGTGATCACTGTTTTACAGCCTGTGTTCGTAGTGACTGCTCAGTGAAACGACCTGTCCGGATTTGTCATAGACGCTTGCTAAAAAACTTTAATGAGCAAGCCTTCCTTCATGAACTGGCCTCTGTAAAATGGAATATAGAATCAGCTTGATCCCCTCTGTCGAAGACACTTGTACCTTGTTTTTTTTATATTTTCAGTGGTATTGTTAAAGAAAATTAGAATTAGAAACAGGTTCAGCCCCTGGTTACTCCACCTCAAGAATTGCATTTGGCGAAAGGCTCGGCACACGCACACTCAGGCTGACTGGCTATTGTTCAGGCAAATGAGAAATAAGTGCACTCATCCTATCCAGAAGGCCAAAGTTAGTTACTTTAAGGAGCAGTTCTCTCTCTGTGGGTCTAACCCCAAGAAGTTCTGGAAAACGGTTAAAGACCTGGAGAATAAACCCTCCTCCTCACAGCTGCCCATGTCCCTTAATGTTGATGATGTGGTTGTTACTGACAAGAAGCACATGGCTGAGCTATTTAATCACCACTTCATTAAGTCAGGATCCCTATTTGACTCAGCCATGCCTCCTTGCCCGTCCAGCATTTCCTCATCTCCCACCCCTTCTAATGCGACTATCCCCGATGCTTCTCCCTCTTTTTCCCCTGCCCCGCTACAAAATTTCTCCCTGCAGGCAGTCACTGAGTCCGAGGTGCTAAAGGAGCTCCTTAAATTTGACCCCAAAAAAAACATCTGGGTCAGATGGTTTAGACCCTTTCTTCTTCAAGGTTGCTGCCCCTATCATTGGAAAGCCTATCTCCAACCTTTTTAAATGTTCTCTCCTTTCTGGGGAGGTTCCCATTGCTTGGAAGGTAGCCACAGTTAGTCCTTTATTTAAAGGAGAGATCAAATTGATCCTAACTGTTATAGGCCTATTTCTATTTTGCCCTGTTTATCAAAAGTGTTGGAAAAACGTAAAAAAAATAATAAACTGACTGGCTTTCTTGATGTCCATAGTATTCTCTTGGGTATGCAATCTGGTTTCCTCTCAGGTTATGGATGTGTCATTGCAAACTTAAGGGTCCTCAATGATGTCCCCATTGCCCTTGATTCTGAGCAATATTGTGCTGCTATTTTTATTGACTTGGCCAAAGCTTTTGATACGGTAGATCATTCCATTCGGCTAAGGAGTATTGGTGTCTCTGAGGGGTCTTTGGGCTGGTTTGCTAACTACCTCTCTCAAAAAGTGCAGTGTATAAAGTCAGAAAATCTGTTGTCTCAGCCACTGCCTGTCACCAAGGCTTAATCCTAGGCCCAATTTACATCAACAACATAGCTCAGGCAGTAGGAAGCTCTCTCATCCATTTATATGCAGATGATACAGTCTTATACTCAGCTGGCTCCTCCCTGGATGTTGGGTTAAATGTTCTACAGCAAAGCTTTCTTAGTATCCAACAAGCTTTCTTTACCCTTAACCTTGTTCTGAACACCTCTAAAACAAACGTCATTGGTTGGTTTGGTGGCCCCTCTTCCCACAGGTGTTATTACTACCTCTGAAAGTTTAAAGCTTGAGGTAGTCACCTCATACAAGTACTTGAGAGTATGGCTAGACAGTGCACTGTCCTTCTCTCAGCACATATCAAAGCTGCAGGCTAAAGTTAAATCTAGACTTGGTTTCCTCTATCATAATCGCTCCTCTTTCACCCCAGCTGCCAAACTACCCTGATTCAGATGACCATCCTACCCATGCTAGATTACGGAGACATAATTTATACATCGGCAGGTATGGGTGCTCTCGAGCGTCTGGATGTTCTTTACCATTCGGCCATCAGATTTGCCACCAATGCTCCTCATAGGACACATCACTGCACTCTATACTCCTCTGTAAACTGGTCATCTCTGTATACCAGTCGCAAGACCCACTGGTTGATGCTTATCTATAAAACCCTATTTGGCCTCTCTTTGGCCTCACTCTCCCCTAGCTGAGATATTTACTGCAGCCCTCATCCTCCACATACGACACCCGTTCTGCCAGTCACATTCTGTTAAAAGGTCCCCAAAGCACACACATCCCTGGGTCGCTAGTCTTTTCAGGTCGCTGCAGCTAGTGACTGGAATGTGCTGCAACAAACACTCAAACTGGACAGTTTTATCTCAGTCTCTTCATTAAAAGACTCAACCATGGACACTCTTACTGACAGTTGTGGCTGCTTTGTATGATGTAGTGTTGTCTCTACCTTCTTGACCTTTGTGCTGTTGTCTGTGCCCAATAATGTTTGTACCATGATTTTTTGCTGCTACCATGTTGTGTTGCTACCATGTTGTTATCATGTTGTGTTGCTACCATGTTGTTATCATGTTGTGTTGTCATGTTGTTGCCTTTGGTCTCTCTTTATGTAGTGTTCTGTGTCTCTCTTGTTGTGATGTGTGTTTTCTCCTAAATGTATATTGTTTTTATTTATTTATTTTAATCCCAGGCCCCTGTCCCCGCAGGAGGCCTTTTGCCTTTTGGTAGGCTGTCATTGTAAATAAGAATTTGTTCTTAACTGACTTGCCTAGTTAAATAAATGTTAAATAAAAAAATATGACATGTCCTACAGGAGTTGGGATAACATCAATATTTTTTTGGTGTGGATATGTCCGATTTGAGTGCAGCATACACACGTTTGTCGCTGAGGTTGGTGTTCCAATATGTGCGATAATATGTGAACTGTGTGGTATCATTATCCATTAAGGTGCCACCAACCTCCAGTGTTCTAGAGACATGTTAGCTTCCGTCCACAAAGCTGCCTGAGGAAGACCAATCAGTTAGCAGGTTGACATTTGGACGTACTGCCAAATTCTCTCAAACAACGTTGGAAGCGTTTATGGTAGAGAAATGAACATTCAATTATCTGGCAACAGCTCTGGTGGACATTCTTTCAGTCAGCATGCCAATTGCACGCTTCCTCAAAACTTGAGACATCTGTGACATTGTGTTGTGTGACAAAACTGCACATTTTAGAGTGTCATTTTATTGTTCCCAGCACAAGGTGTAATTACAATATACCAATTAAACACTGGAGTGATTGATGTGCAAAAGATGAATGTGCAAGTAGAGATACTGGGGTGCAAAGGAGCAAGATAAATAAATAAATACAGTATGGGGTTGAGGTAGTTGGATGGGCTATTTACAGATGGGCTATGTGCATTGATCTGTGAGCTGATCTGACAGCCGGTGCTTAAAGCTAGGAGGGAGATATGAGTCTTCAGCTTCAGTGATTTTTTGCAGTTCATTCCAGTCATTGGCCTCCTTTCCTTCCAGTTCTCTGCTGCCAAAGCAGGATTTGGCTTTGGGGGTGACTAGTGAGATATACCTGCTGGAGCACGTGCTACGAGTGGGTGCTGCTATGGTGACCAGTGAGCTGAGATAAGGTGGGGCTTTACCTAGCAGAGACTTGTAGATGACCTGGAGCCAGTGGGTTTGGCGATGAGTATGAAGCGAGGGCCAACCAACGAGAGCGTACAGGTTGCAATGGTGGGTAGTGTATGGGGCTTTGGTGACAAAACAGATGGCACTGTGATAGACTGCATCCAATTTGTTGAGTAGAATGTTGGAGGCTATTTTGAAAATGACATCGCCGAAGTCGAGGATCGGTACGATGGTCAGTTTTATGAGGCTATGTTTGGCAGCATGAGTGAAGGATGCTTTGTTGTGAAATAGGAAGCCGATTCTAGATTTAATTTTGGATTGGAGATGCTTAATGTGAGTCTAGAAGGAGAGTTTACAGTCTAACCAGGCACCTAGGTATTTGTAGTTGTCCACATATTCTAAGTCAGAACCGTCCAGAGTAGTGATGCTGGACGGGTTGGCAGGTGCGGGCAGCGATCGGATGAAGAGCATGCATTTAGTTTTACTTGCATTTAAGAGCAGTTGGAGGCCACAGAAGGAGAGTTTTATGGCATTGAAGCTCGTCTGGAGGTTAGTTAACACAGTGTCCAAAGAAGGGCCAGAAGTATACAGAATGGTGTCGTCTGTGTAGAGGTGGATCGGAGAATCACCAGCAGCATGAGCGACATCATTGATGTATACAGAGAAGAGAGTTGGCCCAAGAATTGAACCCTGTGGCACAACCATAGACTGACAGAGGTCCAGACCCACTGGCCCTCCGATTTGACACACTGAATTCTATCAGAGAAGTAGTTGGTGAACCAGGCGAGACAGTCATTTGAGAAACCAAGGCTGTTTAGCCTGCCGATAAGAATGTGGTGATTGACAGAGTTGAAAGCCTTGGCCAGGTCAATGAATACGGCTGCACAGTAATGTCTCATATCGATTGCGGTTATCATATAATTTAGGACCTGCTCTGAAACCAGATTGCATAGTGGAGAAGGTACGGTGGGATTCAAAATGGTCTGTAATCTGTTTGTTAACTTGGCTTTCTAAGACCTTAGAAAGGCAGTGTAGGATAGATATAGGTCTGTAATCTGTTTGTTAACTTGGCTTTCTAAGACCTTAGAAAGGCAGTGTAGGATAGATATAGGTCTGTAATCTGTTTGTTAACTTGGCTTTCTAAGACCTTAGAAAGGCAGTGTAGGATAGATATAGGTCTGTAATCTGTTTGTTAACTTGGCTTTCTAAGACCTTAGAAAGGCAGTGTAGGATAGATATAGGTCTGTAATCTGTTTGTTAACTTGGCTTTCTAAGACCTTAGAAAGGCAGTGTAGGATAGATATAGGTCTGTAATCTGTTTGTTAACTTGGCTTTCTAAGACCTTAGAAAGGCAGTGTAGGATAGATATAGGTCTGTAATCTGTGTGTTAACTTGGCTTTCTAAGACCTTAGAAAGGCAGTGTAGGATAGATATAGGTCTGTAATCTGTTTGTTAACTTGGCTTTCTAAGACCTTAGAAAGGCAGTGTAGGATAGATATAGGTCTGTAATCTGTTTGTTAACTTGGCTTTCTAAGACCTTAGAAAGGCAGTGTAGGATAGATATAGGTCTGTAGCAGATATACAGTGGGGCAAAAAAGTATTACTTATTTTCCACCATCATTTGCAAATAAATTCATTAAAAATCCTACAATGTGATTTTCTGGATTTTTTTCTTCTCATTTTGTCTGTCATAGTTGAAGTGTACCTATGATGAAAATTACAGGCCTCTCTCATCTTTTTAAGTGGGAGAACTTGCACAATTGGTAGATGACTAAATACTTTTTTGCCCCACTGTAGGTCTGTAGCAGTTTGGGTCTAGAGTGTCTCCCCCTTTGAAGAGGGGGATGATCTCGGCAGCTTTACAATCTTTTGGAATCTCAGACGTTACGAAAAAGAGGTTGAACAGGCTAGTAATAGGGGTTGCAACAATTTCGGCAGATCATTTTTAGAAAGAGAGGGTCCAGATTGTCTAGCCTGGCTGATTTGTAGGGGTCCAGATGTTGCAGCTCTTTCAGAACATCTGGATTTGGGTGAAGGAGAAATGGGGAGGCTTGGGCGAGTTGCTGTGGAGGGTGCCGGGCAGTTGACCCGGGGTAGGGGTAGCCAGGTGGAAAGCATGGCCAGCCATAGAAATATGCTTATTGAAATTCTCAATTATAGTGGATTTATGGTTGATGACAGTGTTTCCTAGCCTCAGTGCAGTGGGCAGCTGGAAGAAGGTGCCCTTATTTTCCATGAACTTTACAGTGTCCCAGAACCTTTTTGAGTATGTGCTACAGGATGCAAATTTCTGTTTGAAAAGCTAGCCTTAGCTTTCCTAACTGCCTGTGTATATTGGTTCCTAACTTCCCTGAAAAGTTACATATCATGGGGGCTATTCGATGCTAATGCAGTATGCCACAGGATGTTTTTATGCCGGTCAAGGGCAGTCAGGTCTGAAGTGAACCAAGAGCTATATCTGTTCCTGGGTCAACATTTTTTGAACAGGGCATGCTTATTTAAGATGGTGAGGTGGTGAGGAAGGATGGTGAGGAAGGCATTTTTAAAGAATAACCAGGCATCCTCTACTGATGGGATGAAGTCAATATAATTCCAGGATACCCCAGCCAGGTTGATGAAGTGAAGTGTTTTAGGGAGCGTTTGACAGTGATGAGGGGTGATAATTTGCGCGCAGACCCATTACGGATGCAGGCAGTGATCGCTGAGATCTTGGTTGAAAACAGCAGAGGTGTATTTGGAGGGCAGGTTGGTTAGGAGGATATCTATGAGGGTGCCCGTGTTTATGGATTTGGGGTTGTACGTGGTAGGTTCATTGATAATTTGTGTGAGATTGAGGGCATCAAGCTTAGATTGTAGGATGGCCGGGGTGTTAAGCATGTCCCAGTTTAGGTCACCTAGCAGCACGAGCTCTGAAGATAGATGGGGGGCAATCAATTCACATATGGTGTCCAGGGCACAGCTGGTTGGCAGAGGGTGGTCTATAGCAAGCGGCAACGGTGAGAGACTTGTCTCTGTAGAGGTGCATTGTTTGGGTGTGAAAACACTTACATGAATACAAATGTTGGGATATGTTGGATATATTGGGCAACCTACATTGAAAGAGTGGAACTTGTTTGTGACATTAACGATGTCGCTGATGGGAAGAAAGTGTCTGTTGTGCTTAACATTATGGTTGCAAAGAAATACAGCTTGTTACGCAGCTTGTTTACACCAGAAAAGCCAGCCGACATGTCATTCGAAGACATTGTTGACACATTACAAAACCATTTAAGCCCAAAAACCTTTGGTAATAGCAGAGAAACTCTGATTCCATAAACGGAGCCGGTCAAAAAGTGAGACCATATCAGAATACATTGCAGAGCTGAGGAAAATATCTGAATATTGCCAATTTAGGGCAGGGCTGTCAGATGCATTGAGGGACACGCTTGTATGTGGCATGTAAAGAGAAAGCATACAAAAGTGGTTGCTAACAGAAAAGGACTTGACATTAGGACGTGCACTGAACATTACAATTCCAATGGCAAGCGCAGCAAAGGATGCATCTGAATAGCAAAGAAAGGGCTTGAATGTGGTAACAAATAAAATGTCATTTAAAATATAAAGGGAGAAACATGTTTTCCCTGTGGCAAGACATCACGTGATGCAAATGACTTTTGGTTTAAATCAGTGATCAACAACCGGTAGATTGCACTCGACTTGTCAATATCCAAGGCTTTCCTAGTTGATCGCCAAACATTCCTGAAAAAAACATTCCTATTTGTGTCTTTTTTTGCACTGTTTGGGGTAGGTGCACTTGATTCAGCTGCCCTGTGCCCCGGGTAGTCGAAGTTCCCCCGTTTTGAACCATTTTCATGTGTCTGAAGGTACAAACTCAGCCTACCCAGCGGGCCCGAAGAGCAAATCAAGTGCACCTATAGGTCTACCGCTGGCCAATCAGAATATTAGTTATTTAACCTTTATTTAACTAGGCAGATAGCTTAGAGCACCATGTCTGTAGCTTTCTCGAGCCCACAGCAAAGTTGATAGTTGACTACTGTGTGACTCATGTAACGGCCGTTGTTGGTGGAAGAAGGTGAGGACCAATGCTTAGAGTGGTAAGTGTCCATATTGATTTAATGGAATAAATGAACACTCAACAGAAAACAAAGTGACAACGAACAAAACGAAACAGTCCTATACGGTGAATACACAAAGCACAGAACAGAAAATAATCACCCACAACTCAAAGGTGAAACCAGGCTACCTAAGTATGGTTCTCAATCAGGCACAACGATTGACAGCTGCCTCCGATTGAGAACCATACCAGGCCAAACACAGAAATCCCAAATCATAGAAAAAAAGAACATAGGCAACCCACCCAACTCACGCCCTGACCCATACTAAAACAAAGACATGACAAAAGAACTAAGGTCAGAACGTGACAACTCAACATGACTGGAGACACACTGTCAACGAATAGATTACAGCGAAGAGCTGCTGTTTTTATCAGTTAGTTCATGTTTAAGATTTTATTCAACACTTATAAGCCATAAAACGCCCTCTTCCTATCCACCTGCTCTACAAAGTGTATTGATAGACTTGCGTTGTTCTTAGCGGGTTGTGTCTTTCTAATATTGCGGAGTAGCCTATTTCACGCTCTCTGGTCATACCAATAACAACATGAATTGGTGCATGAGTCAGAAATAATGAAGGGCGACTCAAGTTTCGCCGTCAGCTGGAAGACAGAGTCCCCTTTTTGGTCAGTTAGAGGAGGGAGGAAGAGCTGAGGGACATTGAGAGGCAGCCTCTCCGCCTCTCTCTCGCTCTCTCCCCCTCCCCTCCTTCCACCATCCACGCATCAGCTCAGTAAAAAAAATAATACTTGTATTTCATGACTCACAAGTAATACAACAACTGATCTATTGTCAGTGAGATCTTACACCTCATGTTTTGAAATAAAAACGTTAAATGGTCTGAGAAGAACAACTTTGGCAGGGCAATTCAATAATGACCAATATGCAGTGCTAACGTATTGAACCTATAGCCTACTGCACAAACCTCATTGTTTAATAGGTTAAAGTTTGCGTGGGCTCATGTTTTTTTAAGTCATTTTTAATAAAACATCTTAGCGGTAGATCTTGGCCTGCATTTTGTCTCAAAGTGATCTTGGTTTGTGCCACAAGCAGGAGAGAGTGTGTAAAGCAAACAAAAAGCACACACAAAGCAAACAGAAATTGCATAGAGAGAAACGCAAAACTACAAAATGTACACAAAGTGACAGAGTGAGTCAGACTCAACTGGAAACGACACAAACTCATAAAAAGATGCTCTGTCATTCCTTGAACTGCATAGAATTACAGAAACAGACCGCAGAGTAATATGGATTACTCCAGAGAGCTGACAGGAGTCCATTTATAAATGGAGATAGACACCGGGTCAGCGTTATCAGTAATCTCAGCTACAGATTACAACAGACTCTTTTCAAAAATACCATTACAGAAGACAACTGTGATGCTCAAAACACACACTGTGGAAAAGGTTTCTCATTTGGGAAAAATGAAGGTACATTTTACAAAGGCAAAACACAGCAGCTAGACCTGTACGCACAACAAAATGGAGGACCAGCACAGCTGTCAACTGGACAGGCACACTATCAAAGCACTGCACTGAATGTGTCATCACTAGGCAGCAGCAGCACTGCTAAGAGACTATCCAACTGCTCACAGATTCCCAGGATGTTTTCAAAAAGGGAATTAGAAAACAGAAAAGAATGAAGGCCAGGACTAAGAGAGATGAAAAGACTACTCCAAAATTTCACAAGGCCCATCCTGTGCCATATGCAATCTGCCCTAAAGTGCAGGCAGAGTTGCAGAACTTAAAGAATTCTGGGATTCTGTCCAAGGTGGACTGGAGTGAGTGGCCATTGTTACAGTTTTGAAGAAAGGGAAAGCTGGAATCTGGAAACTTACACATCTATGGGACTTTAAACAGACAGTCAACCCCGTATCCACTGTCTCGCATTGACGACATAGAGTTGAAGTCGGAAGTTTACCTTAGCCAAGTACATGTCAACTTAGTTTTTCACAATTCCTGACATTTATTCCTTCCTGAGCGGTATGAAGGCTGCGTGGTCCCATGGTGTTTATACTTGCGTACTATTGTTTGTACAGATGAACGTGGTACCTTCAGGCGTTTGGAAATTGCTCCCAAGGATGAACTAGACTTGTGGAGGTCTACAATTTTGTTTCTGAGGTCTTGTCTGATTTATTTTCATTTTCCCATGATGTTAAGCAAAGAGGCACTGAGTTTGAAGGTAGGCCTTGAAATACATCCACAGGTACACCTTCAATTGACTCATATGTTGTCAATTGGTCAATCAGAAGCTTGTAAAGCCATGACATAATTTTCTGGAATTTTCAAAGCTTTTTAAAGTCATAGTCAACTTAGTGTATGTAAACTTCTGATCCACTGGAATTGTGATACAGTGAATTATAAGTGAAATAATCTGTCTGTAAACAATTGTTGGAAAAATGCCTACCTGTCTGTCTCGTCCCGACTCCCGACACATTCATTACTATGGCACAGGCTGGAGATCGAATTTGAATATCGAAACAATGTTGCAAATGTCGGAGAGACAGACAGGAAGGTTTATACAAGTCTCTGCTGTTGAAAACTAAATGTCAGTCTCAAAGAAATGTGAGATAATGTCTAGATGCTTTTTTATAGTGGAGATCAAGTTTATAAATGCCTGGCTGGGCTGATAAACAGTGGATTATGCAGTCAGATGGAGCAGAGTAAATATGCATTTTAATGTCATAGATTTAGCCGGTGGTAACTTGTGGAATAGACACCGTCTGGAATGTGGTTTTAACCAATCAACATTCAGGATTAGATTTACCCGTTGTATAAAAAGGTAGAAAACACGACGCCGCCATTTAAATCCCTGTAAGGATACTGACGAGTTCATTCAGATTTCTTTGAAAATGTAATCAAATTGTTTGAATTGGTAAACTGTCGCTTTTGTAAACCTGCCAAATGTTTTTGACTTAAACCACAGTATGATTCTCAAAGTACAATAACTATTCCTCTCTAGCAAAACGCATGGAGAGAAATCAAAGCAATACTAATTGGACAAATTGAAGGGAAAAGTTCAACATGCTTCATTACCTTTCACAACCTTTGTTTTGCCATGCCTAGGGAAATGCACACCACAAATCCACACACATACAATTTGAACTGCTGCTAACGTGAACAAGTGGGAGTAGATAGTGAATGTATGGTACACCCACCTAACCATCCTGGCCAATTTAATCGTTTGCCCTCTCAGTGCATTAAGCATAGCTTAAAAAAACTGTGAATAAATAGTGGACGAAGTCAGCAATCTCAACACATTCTCCGGCACACTATGTTCAAAGATTTTGCAATTGCTCATGCGCGCCTAGTTTGAGTATCAACTGACAGCTGAAATACAAAAAAAAGGAGCTGGGGGAAGCTGTGTAATTAATGTGAGTGTTTAATTGGGTTGTGTGTCTAGTGTACCGAATGCTATTCACACGGATATTACCGCTGACCTTCAATATTTAATGCGGGCATCCCTTCAATTTTCTATTGTGTAAGGAACTTAAAATCTTCACAATTCTTGAACAGCGTTTGTCATTTTGTCATTTGGCTGTCTGCCAGATACAATACTGCCACATCCATTGTGGGGACTCTTATCTTGAAGTGGCACCGTAAAGTCTCCTCAATACAAATGTGTTTCATTACAAAAAGTAGTTATGGTGTAATTATTACATAGTACCCACAACAGTCACACCTGCTTTCAGTTTGTGTAATTACACTTTTGTATGAACATTTGTACTGCATTGCATTTATGTCATAAATGTGTGTATAGGTGGCAGGGAAGTCAGGCGCAGGAGAATCGAACTTGGTAAAATGGAGTAGTTTAATAATTTAAAAACATAGCTCCAAAACCATGACAATAAATCAAAACAAAGTGGGTACGAGGACCAGTCGAGCACCAATACAAGCAACACGATAAATGAACAACAAACAATCTCTGACAACAGAGGGTTAAATACACAACAGGTAATGAATGGGATTGGAACCAGGTGTGTAGGAAGACAAGACATAACCAATGGAAAATGAAAAATGGATCAATGATGGCTAGAAGACCGGTGACGTCGACCGCCGAGCACCGCCCGAACAAGGAGAGGCATCGACTTCGGCAGAAGTCGTGACACATTTACTACAATTGTGTCTAAGCAACCACCTAACATTACATTGCTAAGCCTTGTTTATACATCGTTTGATCTGATCTTGCCCACATTCTGATTGTACCCACATTTTCCGAAATATGTCTACACGTGTCTCATATCCGTCCACAGTGTCTGCATTGTGACCACATTTCCTGTTCCCTCCCTGTATGCAAGTTATTTGAAAGTTATTCTTTCAAAATAATATTATTTATTTATTTGAAGACACATATTAATGCCATAAGTCAATGGTGCCACCTGTCAAAGATGTAATGATGATTTTAAATGGTTTCACTGTCCAGATCCGTCTACACTTGTAAGACACAATGCGTGACTGACTTCCTCCGGAGGTGGTCAAGACCTGATCACAATCAGACCACAACTAGTCTTTTAATTGTCTACACTTGTCTGAAAATGTGGGCACAATCAGAATGTGGACAAGATCAGGACTAAATATGAATGTTAGAACCAGAACAGGGCATAAGATCACTCAATGTTCAATCTCTGTTATTGTGCATGCTGGAAACAGGAATACGAGGTACTATGGTACAGTATGTAACAATATGTTATGTAACTACCACATTAGTACATAGATATGGGGAGTGACCCAAAAGTAAAATCTGAATGTGCTACTTTTGTTTAGCGTCTAATTACATGACATACTGATTGCAGCTCTTGTTTCCTTAGAAACGACATAGTTACACCAGCACTGCCTCTGCCCTCGGCACTCGTGGAATCTTTTTCCAGCCAAATCATGGGGAGGAACCCTTGTTGCTTTGTTGGAAAGCTATCCACTAGACCCCTGTGATATGCTATAACCTGCCACAAAGAAGGATTAGAGGACCAAAAAGAGTTGTACACCTGTCATGACATATTTTCCTGCTCGGTCACACTCGGATCCTGCTGACTGTACCAAATATCACAGGGAAAGGGATAAAAAAAAAGTATTTTAAAAAGATGTGATACAGTAGGCCTACTGTGTCCAGTATCACAATTACTTACAACTAACTAACTACATACTTACTTATACATACTGTCATGTTCCCAACATGTTTGGGGGCGCTCAGCAGATGAAGGGAACTAATCAATAAGTTACTGATAACCAAAATGAAACAGGTGGGGTTTTAAAATGCATTAATGGGGGGGGGGGGGGTTTGCCTGAGAACAGACAAACTAAAAGAAAATCCCACACCAATTTAAGTTAGGGCAGGGGGCCCTCTCTGTGCGTCCTGGGGCCTTCCCTGGGTGCACGTTTTTAGTTTCATGCACTAGCACTACCACAACTGATTGAAATAACTGACTCATCATCAAGTTTTGTTGATTTGAATCAGCTGTATAGTGCTGGCGCAAGACCAAGTTTGGGAAACCCTGGGTGAGGTAGGGTAAAAAAACAAAGCCTGTAACACATACTTACGTACTTATGTATCATAATGGTTAATGTCATTGCTATTTGAATGATGAATATATTTTCTTTATTTACATGTAATTGACAAGTCCTCATCAGCTGTATGCCGATTCAAAAATGTATTTCGGGACCCACTCCTAAATCACACAGTAGTTCACGACACTGCTATTGAAACATCTAGGTTGCTTTATAAAGGTGTGTAATTATTATTATTATATTATTTTGACAAAAAAGCAAAGCTTTGCTATCATTTAAAATTACACACCTATTGACATTCATCACACATCTGTTGTGTGTCATTCTACTCCATTTCAAGTGACGCACATACATTCACAACAGATCCGTGAAGTTGCATCATGTCAACAAGAGACTCCCCACAATCTGTTCACTTTGTTTTTAATGTCATTGGTCATGGATATGCTAAAAAAGGCGATGATGGTAGCCCTATAATGGTAGCGGCATTAGCATATTATAAGCAGTATTTTTATGAATCATTACATTCCAGTTCTATTAACCGGCCAAACATAGCCTAGCTAATAAAAAAATCACACCAAGACTGATTAAATACTTGACTGCTTTACTTTTCTTTTTAACTCTGCTCCTTTATAAAGTCTGGAATAATTACTAGCTGCCCTCCTTTGAGATTTCTTCCGTAATGAATTAGTATGCAACTGCCAATGCTGGAGTGAACATAACTTGAATAAAAATATATCTTTTGGTGTACAGCGACAAAAGAGTAAGTATTTGCTTTAATGACAACAACAAAAAAATATCAGTTGCAGTGTTTTCTTCAGGTCCTTCTTTATGTTTCATTGACCTTATGCCATAACATTATAAATACCCTTGGCCTAAAAAATAGTATATAGTAACTACTGTGATGCCTAGTTGAATTTTCTGTAATTAACGCGTCATTTGTTATACACATATTATATCGGCAAGCAAACTGAAATTCATTGTTTGATTCTCCCCGTACATTTCCGGCTACCTATGCTGCAATTACACTGCACTTACAAGGGTGTGATACATTTTTTACGGAAGTGGTATAAAGTCTACATTTTGTAAATAGTTCTTCACACTATAGGTTAAAAATAGACCAGTCGATTAGTTTTCTCCACAAATATCCATTTAATCTTCACAAATTTACTGAAAATCACAGTTTATTGAAAGAAAGGGTCAAATAACACAGATCAATGTAGCTAGGAGTAACTACTCAGTGCATGGCACATTCTCAGGGAGACGACTCATTGTGAGTCTTTGGCTCTTCACCTCTAGCATGTTAAAGGCAGAAAGAGCTCTGAAATATTAAATGTTGAAAGAAGTTGGCCAGCCAACTTGAGAGCCTATATACTTTAAAATATGGAGGAGAGAGTAAATTAACCTTGCTACAATGAGTGTCAAACCATATTTGTAAGTTTGGTGTTACAGCAGTTTTTGTTAATGGGACTACTTATATACCAGAATATCATGACCTCACCAGTGCAAAGGGATTTATTTAGAAATAACACACATTTACTGTAGAAAGTAGTGTCCTCGCTCTGAAAAAAAAACAACAATGAACAATCATAAAACAAGTTACCAATGCCATTGCTACCTTTTAAAAGAAGTCTAGAATGCATGCCATGTTATTATGCAGGTTTTCAATCGAAAAATTTAAACATTTCACGGTTGAGAAGTTTGTTTTCGTCCAACAATTCCTGTGTCTCTTTTGCAAACTGTGTGTGTGTGTGTGTGTGGGGGCACAAGTATGTGCTCTGAAAAAGATCTCCAGGTAACGCAGGTGTTCTGCATCTCCAATGACATCCCATCCACTCAGTTGTTTTTGTGTAGTTTCGTGTTTTTGCTGCCTCCCTCTACTTCCTCCCTGCCATCTGAGGGCTTTGCATTTGATTTTCCAATCTGCGCTGCAGGCCTTTGCTGTTGACAATACAAAAGACAAGAATGTATAGCTCATAAACAACAGCGGCAGAGTAACAGAGAAACAATGGGCTACTGTACAGAAACAATACTGGATTGATGACAGCAGTACTAACAATACAGCAGTATTACTTAAATAATACAGCAGTATTACTTTAACAATACTGCAATCCTACTTCACACTCGTGTTGATTAGCCTATCCCTTTTACTGGAAATATACACTCCACATACACTTAGGTCTGGGACAATACCAGTGTTGCAATATATATTTTGTTCCCAGGCAAAATAGAAAACTTGAAGCTGTCCTTTAAAAAGCTGCTGTATGTAAAATATTGTGTGATTATAACTACGTTTCCATCCACAGTTTTTATGCAAGTAAAATCATACTATATATATTTTTTTTACAGCTGTGATAGAAACAGGTAGTTTCGGTACAATTTAATAAATGCAGACAGATAATTTGAGATGAGATCTTTTAGTGTCGGTTAAATTAATTATGCGAGAAATGCTGGTGGAAACACTTATGTACAAATATTGATATAATAACAAAAGTTGAGCTTTAACCAAAATGTATGTTATTTTTCATTTTTTAAACAACTAATTTACCAACATTAGTTACATTTTTGAATTCCATTTAATTTTTTTTCTGAGCTGAATGCGCAGTTTCTCTAGAGATGAATTAGATCAAGCCCGAACTGTGCAATGTGGTAGGGGGTTGTAGTTTCCAACAGGCTAATATTCTACATACAGTACCAGACAAAAGTTTGGACACACATACTCATTCAAGTGTTTTTCTTTATTTTTACTATTTTCTACATTGTAGAAAAATAGTGAACACATCAAAACTATGAAATAACACATATGGAATCATGTAGTAACCAAAAAAGTGTTAAACAAATCAAAATGTATTTTATATTTGTGATTCTTCAAATAGCCACCCTTTGCCTTGACAGATTTGCACACTCTTGGCGTTCTCTCAACCAACTTCACCTGGAATGCTTTTCCAACAGTCTTGAAGGAGTTCCCACATGTGCTGAGCACTTGATGGCTGCTTTTCCTTCACTGCGGTCCAACTCATCCCAAACCATCTCAATTGGGTTGAGTTCGGGAGATTGTGGAGGCCAGGTCATCTGATGCAGCACTCCATCATTCTCCTTCTTGGTCAAATAGCCCTTACACAGCCTGGTGGTGTGTTAGGTCATTGTCCTGTTGAAAAACAAATGATAGTCACACTAAGAGCAAACCAGATGGGATGGCGTATCGCTGCAGAATGCTGTGGTAGCCATGCTGGTTAAGTGTGCCTTGAAATCTAAATAAATCACAGCAAAGCACCATCACACCTCCTCCATGCTTCACGGTGCGAACCACACATGCAGAGATTATCCGTTCACCTACTCTGCGTCTCACAAAGACACAGCGGTTGGAACCAAACATTTTAAATTTGGACTCATCAGACCAAAGGTCAGATTTCCACCGGCCTAATGTCCATTGCTCGTATTTCTTGGCCCAAGCAAGTCTCTTCCTTTTATTGGTGTCCTTTAGTAGTGGTTTCTTTGCAGCAATTCAACCATGAAGGCCTGATTCATCTGAACAGTTGATGTCGAGATGTGTCTGTTACTTGAACTCTGTGAATCATTTATTTGGGCTGCAATTTCTGAGGCTGGTAACTCTTAACTCTAACTCTCTTATCCTCTGCAGCAGAGGTACCTCTGGGTCTTCCTTTCCTGTGGCGGTCCTCATGGGAGACAGTTTTATCATAGCGCTTGAAGGTTTTTGGGACTGTACTTGAAGAAACTTTCAAAGTTCTTTAAATGTTCCGGATTGACTGACCTTCATGTCTTAAAGTAATGATGGACTGTTGTTTCTCTTTGCTTATTTGAACTGTTCTTGCCATAATATAGACTTGGTCTTTTACCAAATAGGGCTATCTTCTGTATACCCCCCACCTCGTCACAACACAACTGATTGGCTCAATCACATTAAAAAGGAAAGAGATTTCACAAATTAACTTTTAACAAGACACACCTGTTAATTGAAATGCATTCCAGTTGACTACCTCATGAAGCTGTTTGAGAGAATTCCAAGAGTGCAAAGCTGTCATCAAAGCAAAGGGTGGCTACTTTGTAGAATATAAAATATAAAATATATGTTGTTTAACACTTTTTGGGTTACTACATGATTCCATATGTGTAACATCTTCACTAATATTCTACAATGTAGAAAATAGTTTAAAAAAAATAAAGATAAACCCTGGAATGAGTAGGTGTGTCCAATTTTTTGACTGGTACTGTAGTTTTAGCACAGAGGCGGACAGAAGAATGCACGATCGAGAGGGATAGAGAGCAGTTGCTTTGCGAGGTGTTAGTACCTGAAATCGAAGTGGATCAAAGTGATTGATAGTTGGTATTCAGTAGTCATAAAAGTGTTCCTTACAAATACAATTTTTATTTTGTCAGACAGCATAGGCAGCAGCTCTATAGAGATGAGATGATGACTTGGGATGAAATAATGTCAGCTAGCATCCGTTTACTGTTAACCAACATTGCATTGGGCTCCCGAGTGGCGTAGTGGTCTAAGGCATTGCTTCTCAGTGCAAAAGATGTCATGGCAGTCCCTCGTTCGAATCCAGGCTGGATCACATCCAGCTGTGATTGGGAGTCCCATAGGGCGGCACACAAATGGCCCAGCGTCGCCAGGGTAGGCTGTCATTGTAAATAAAACTTTGTTCTTAACTGACTTATGTAAAGGTAAAAAAAAATGTTTTGCTGGATACCTTGAGGCTTCTGCATCACACTTTGTTAGTGGCCAAGCCTTTCATTGCCTGTAGTAAAGCCAACACAAACAAACAACATATAAAGTGGGGCAAAAAAGTATTTAGTCAGCCACCAATTGTGCAAGTTTTCCCACTTAAAAAGATGAGAGAGGCCTGTAATTTTCATCATAGGTACACTTCAACTATGACAGACAAAATGAGAAAAAAAATCCAGAAAATCACATTGTATTGCAAGTGGGAGAACTTGCACAATTGGTGGCTGACTAAATACTTTTTTGCCCCACTGTACCTGTACAAATGCAGGATCTTAATTGTATCACCCTTTTGCAGTGTATTTGAGGTATAAAAAAGCTTCTGAAGTTTATAAATTCCACTTTGACATTTCAGACTATATTTTCCCTCACAAAAATGTCTATTAATTTGAATCCACACAATAATTCACATTTCCTCTTGCTGCATGATTATTTCCATGCTGTAGCAGACTGGCTAAAATAAAATAAAATAAAATGGTATTTGTCACATGCTTCGTAAACAACAGGTGTAGACTAATAGTAAAATGATTACTTAAGGGCCCTTCCCAACAATGTGAGAGAAACATAAAATAATGTTAAAATAATAACACAAGGAATAAATACATAATGAGTAACGATAACTTGGCTATATACACGGGGTACCAGTACTGAGTCGATGTGCAGGCGTAGGAGGTAAAGGTAGGGGTAAAGTGACTAGGCAACAGGATAGATAATAAACAGTAGCAGCAGCTTATGTGATGAGTCGAAAGAGTTAGTGCAAAGAGGGTCGACGTAGATAGTCTGGGTAGCTATTTGGTTAACTATTTAGTAGTCTATTGGCTTGGGGGTAGATGATGGTTCCAGACTTGGTGCATCGGTACCACTTGCTGTGCGGTAGCAGAGAAAACCGTCTATGACATGGGTGGCTGGAGTCTTTGATAATTTGTAGGGCTGTCCTCTGACATTGCCTTGTATAGAGGTCCTAAATGGCAGGGAGCTCGGCCCCAGTGATGTACTGGGCCGTACGCACTACCTTCTGTAGCACCTTGTGGTTGGATGCCAAGCAGTTGCCATACCAGGTGGTGATACAGCCAGTCAAGATGCTCTCAATAATGCACTGTAGAACATTTTGAGGATGTGAGGGCCGATGACAAATCTTTTTAGCCTCCTGAGAAGGAAGAGGTGTTGTCATGCCTTCTTTACGACTATGTTGGTGTGTGTAGACCATGTTAATTCCCTTAGTGATGTGAACACCAAGGAACTTGAAGCTCTCAACCCTCTCCACTACAGCCTCATCAATGTGCTCAGCCCTCCGTTTCCTGTATTCCACGATCAGCTCCTTTGTCTTGCTGACGTTGAGGGAGAGGTTGTGGTCCTGGCACCACTGACCTCCTCTTTATAGGCGGTCTCATCATTGTTGATGATCAGGCCTACCAACATCATGTCATCAACAAACGTAATGATGGTGTTGGAGTCGTGCCCCAGTGTTAAGGGTCAGCGTGGCGGATGTGTTGTTGCCTACACTCACCACCTGGGGGCGACCTGTCAGTGTTCAGTCCCAGGATCCTGAGCTTATTGATGAGCTTGGAGGACACTATGGTATTGAATGCTGAGCTGTAGTCAATGAACAGCATTCTCACATAGGTGTTCCTCTTGTTTAGGTTGGAGAAGACATAGTGGAGTGCAATAGAGATTGCGTCATCTGTGGATCTTTTGGGGTGGTATGGAGTGGGGTGATGGTGTTGATGTGAGCTATGACCAGCCTTTCAAAGCATTTCATGTCTACAGATGTGAGTGCCATGGGCGATAATCATTTAGACAAGTTACCTTGGCGTTGTTGAGCACAGGGACTATGGTGGTCTGCTTAAAACATGTATTGTAGGTATTACAGAATGGGTCAGGGAGATGTTGAAAATGTCAGTGAAGACACCCGACCAGCTGGTCAGTGTATGCTCTGAGTACGCATCCTGGTAATCTGTCTGGCCCCGTGGTCTTGTGAATGTTAACCTGTTTAACACTTTGGCTACGGCGAGGGAGATCCGAGATTAATCCGGAACTGCTGTTGCTCTCATGCATGGTTCAGTGTTGCTTACCCCGAAGCAAGCATAGAAGGAATTTCGCTCATCTGGTAAGCTTGTGTCACTGGGCAGCTTGTGGTTGGGTTTCTTTTTGTAATCCGTGGTCGGTTTTAAGGCCTGCCACAGCCGACGAGCATTAGATCCGACTTAGTAGAATTTGATCTTAGTCCTGTATTGATAGCTCGTCGAAGATATTAGCGGGATTTCTTATAAGCATCCGGATTTGAGTCCTGCTCCTTGAAAGTGGCAACTTTAGCCTTTAGCTCAGTGCGGATGTTTTTGGTTGGGATATGTACGTATGATCACTGTGTGGACGACTTCGTCAATGCACTTATTAATGAAGCCGGTGACTGATGTGGTAAATTCCTCAATGTTATTGGATGAATCCCAGAACATATTCCAGTCTGTGCTAGCCAAACAGTCCTGTAGCTTAGCATCCTCTTCATTGGACCACTTCAGTTTTGAGCGCGCCACTGGTATTTCCTGTTAGAGTTTTTTGCTTGTAAGCAGGAATCAGGAGGATAGCTTTATGGTCTGCTTTGCCAAAGGGAGGGGGAGGGAGGGCCTTTAGTGCATTTCTGTGTGTGTACTAAAGGTGATCTACAATTTTGTTGCCTCTAGTTGCACATGTGACGTTCTGGTAAAAAATAAGTTAAGACGTATTTCAGTTTCCCTGCATTAAAATGACCAGCCATGAGAAGCACCGCCTCTGGATGTGCATGTATTTTATCCATGTCCTTGTTCTGACACGACTCCAGGGAACATAGGATAGTCTTCAACGGAGCTTGCCCAGTTTCTTCTCTAGTGAGTCTATATTGGCCAACAAAAACAGAGGACATGGCAGTCTAGATGCTCGCCGACGTAGTGTAATCATGACGCCGCCGCTTCCTCTTTCAAGACCTGGGGATCATAACGTCCAGAGCTGCTGACTTACTGAATTCAAAATCTTTCTCCAAATTGAGGTTAGTGATTCTGCTCTGATGTCCAGAAGCTGTTTTCGATCATAGGAAATGATGCAAAGAAAGTTAAAATCATAATAACACAAAATAAACGCAGAATTGGTTAGGAGCGTGTACATCTTTAGGCTACATTTATCCTGTCACGCTCTGGGTGGCTACATTTATCCTGTCACCTTTAGTGACGAACAAAAATCAGTTTATCAAACAAAACACACCCTGAAAGAAATATACATTTAAGAAAAAAAAAATACAAAATTGTGTTATTCTCAGTGTTTTTGAATGGTGACTACCCAAAATGGCAGTGGAATTTAGGTTGACGTAAGGTCTCTTTCGCTCCCTCAGTCAGGCAGTTGAGTATCACATGCTCTGGGTGGCTGGCTGCCACATGGCCTTATCAGTGAGGGATCAGCCCCTTTGTGAGCACCTCTCCCTTATAATCAGTCAATTTGACAATGACCACAGGAGGGAGAAAGCACTGGGCCTTTGCTATTCCAAAGCTTTCCCGTGACCTAATAATATTGTCATGTTCATTCCATTCAATCTTTTCTCGTCCCAGGTTCGTCTCTATTATAATATAATCTCTTTTACCAGGGACCCTGACTCATAAGGTTAAGAATGAGGTTAAGAATAAACACTCGTTTGAATGTGGGTGGTATTAGATAGATCATACTGTAGGCATGGTATAGGTATTAGCCATTTCCCCTGCAAATGGTTATAGAATCGATGGTAGCTGATCCTATTTCAGCATGACAGAGATGGAGAAATCTCACTTAAAATGCATGGCAGCGGCTCAGTTACACAGTGTTATACTACATTGCAATGGGATCTGTTTCGCTGTACCATCTGCCACGTCCAAACAGGTGTGACACTGCTTCCTTATGATTGAGTGAGCCAGGCTTGGATTTGTTTGGCAGAGCGCAATACAATCAATATCACAGTTCAGTAGATTGTGGTGGTATTTGCTGTAACAACGTGTATGTGCATGCAATGTATTAATTTCACCAAAATATCCCACACAGCCCACATTGTTATTCCCATGGGGAGAAATGCAAGAGGCACCTTGTAGAACGGGTCTTATGCTATGTACACCACCGCTCAAAAGATTGGGGTCACTTAGAAATGTCTTTGTTTTTAAAAGAAAAGCACATTTTTGGTCCATTAAAATAACGTAAAATTGATCAGAAATACAGTGCAGACATTGTTAATGTTGAAAATGACCATTGTAGCTGGAAACGGCAGACTTTTTATGGAATATAGGCGTACAGAGGCCCATTATCAGTAGCCATCACTCCTGTGTTCCAATGTCACGTTGTGTTAGCTAATCCAAGTTTATCATTTTAAAAGGCTAATCGATCATTAGAAAACCCTTTTGCAATTATGTTAGCACAGCTGAAAACTGATGTCCTGATTAAAAAAGCAATAAAACTGGCCTTCTTTAGACTAGTTGAGTATCTGGAGCATCAGTATTTGTGGATTCGATTACAGGCTCAAAATGTCCAGAAACAATGACCTTTCTTCTGAAACTCGTCAGTCTTGTTCTGAGAAATTAAGGCTATTCCATGCGAGAAATTGCCAAGAAACTGAAGATCTCGTACAATGCTGTGTACAACTCCCTTCACAGAACAGCGCAAACTGGCCCTATCCAGAATAGAAAGAGGAGTGGGAGGCCCCAGTGCACAACTGAGCAAGAGGACAAGTACATTAGAGTGTCTAGTTTGAGAAACAGATGCCTCACAAGTCCTCACTTGGCATCTTCATTAAATAGTACCCGCAAAACACCAGTCTCAACGTCAACATTGAAGAGGCAACTCCGGGATGCTGGCCTTCTAGGCACAGTTGTCCTGTGTGTGTGTTCTTTTGCCGATCTTAATATTTTCTTTTTATTGGCCAGTCCGAGATATGGCTTTTTCTTTGCAACTCTGCCTAGAAGGCCAGCATCCCGGCCTCCCACTCCTCTTTCTATTCTGGTTAGAGACAGTTAACAATGTTTACACTGTATTTCTGATCAATTTGATGTTATTTAATGGACCAAAAATTGATATTTTCTTTAAAAAAAAAGGACATTTCTAAGTCACCCCAAACTTTTAAAAGGTAGTCTATATAAACATTTAAATGCTAACCTTCTGTTCAAGCAGCTTTTTACTGTCGGGAGAGGATTCTGTCTCCGTCTGGTTTTGGAAGCAACCCCCGCCAATCTGTTGTGATACAAAGAAACACAAACTTAAATGTATTTCTTTATTTGACGGGGACAGTGCACATGAATCAAAATGTCATCGTAAATCTATGTAACTGTACCAGAGTTAGCTAAAGAGATCAATTTCATAAGGCCTGAACAAACAAGCTGGTCTAATGAAAACGCATGAGATGAAAATAACTATTATACTGCAGATTAAAACAAATTTCACTGTGTGTGTCCGTGCATTCATGCGTGAAAGTCATACAAGGACATCATTAGCGCCAGCGGGAATATTTCAAAGACCAACTTCAATAAACAGAGGCGGGATCCAGGTCTCTCACAACCTGCATCCTTTCATTGTTGGACGAAAAGTAGTACATTTCCCTTTGAACAGAACTACTTTACTCATTACACCTACAGTGCTGTACTGTGGCTAAACGACCACAGATAATATAAAGACATACACCATACACATACACTCTGTTTCTACCCTCCAGTGTGGGTCTTGGCAAATAGTATTTGAATGATGTGAATGCCCATCGTTTTTTGCTTTCGTGGACGGTTACCACAGAATTCATATAGTTCAGTGGCAGTTACATTTGCGAGTACTCCTCAGTTTACAAACACAAATGTTATGGGCTCTGTGGCCCATCTCTTGGTGGCGGAGAGAAAAAAATTGCAGTTTCATGTCATGTGTGCTCCCTCTCTGGCCTCTAGGTCACCAGGCTGCTCGTTATGGCCCACACCTGTCACCATCGTTACGCGCACCTGCGCGTCATCAGATTCACCTGGACTCCATCACTTCCCTGATTACCTTCCCTATATATGCCACTCCCTTTGGTTCCTTCCCCCAGGCGTTATTGTTTCTGTTTCTTGTCTGTGCTGTTAGTGTTTCTTATTATGTTCTGTTTATTTGATTAAAAACACTCACTCCCCAACTCTCAGCGCACATTGTTACATTTTAAAACAAATTTTCTGCTATTCGACACATTTGGCCATGACTTATGTCATGTTAATATGCTACATGTATCTGAGTATGCATGCCCAGTCAGTAATTCGGCCATGATTACGACAAGGTTTAGATACCGGGCTAAACTAACTTACCTAGCAATCTATAAAATGTTAGTTGACGTGGGCTAATTGAGTGACTGTCAGTGACTGACATACAGTGCCTTGCGAAAGTATTCGGCCCCCTTGAACTTTGCGACCTTTTGCCACATTTCAGGCTTCAAACAAAAAGATATAAAACTGTGTTTTTTTGTGAAGAATTTAATAATAATTTTGCACGCCCAATTTTTCAGTTTTTGATTTGTTAAAGTTTGAAATATCCAATAAATGTCGTTCCACTTCATGATTGTGTCCCACTTGTTGTTGATTCTTCACAAAAAAATACAGTTTTATATCTTTATGTTTGAAGCCTGAAATGTGGCAAAAGGTCGCAAAGTTCAAAGGGGCCGAATACTTTCTTAAGGCACTGTAACTACAGGAAAACTGCTGATGCACTACAAAATGTCAAAATTGCACCTTCGAGAACTTGGGACCAATGTTCCCTCAAATGTATTTTGTCACTGAGCAAATGTCAGGTCTGCTGAGTGCAAAGTTGAAGGTGTTAAAAATTCTGTGTGAGTTTACTGTGAACGTTGATGATGTACCTGCTTTGATGTACTGTTTTAACAGCCGCTCCCGCTAAACAGAGGCGGGATCCAGGTCTCTCACAACTTGCATCCTTTCATTGTTGGATGAAAGTAGAATCCAACATTTCCCTTTGAACACCCCAATGGGCTCGGGAGGCGAAGGTCGAGTCATGCATCCCCCAAAACGTGGCTCGCCACCCGCCCGCACCAATGTGTCGGAGGAAACACCTTTCAATTGACAACGAAGTCAGCCTGCAGACGCCCGGCCCGCCACAAGTTGCTAGAGCACATGAGAAACGACACTGGGCCAATTGTGCACCACCCTATGGGACTCCCGGTCATGTCCGGTTGTGACACAGCCTGAGATCGAACTCAGGTCTGTAGTGAAGCTGTAGACGGCTGCGCCACTCAGAAGGCCAACACTGCCCCTTTGTAGCGCTTTATCTGACTCACTTTTCAAAGATGGCTAGAAATGTACACCTTTTGTGCTCTTGTAAGAAGAAATCACTCCAACATTGCTGACTACAAATGAGCTATAACTGGGCTAACTCACTATCTGACAAAGAATATGAATAAATGTGCACACCTGGCTACATGCAGTTCTCGCTTTGTTCTCAAAACAAGTGCACAATAATCGCGACTGCTCATGCTGTAAAACAGTCCAGTTCAAAGTAAATGGCACAAATCTATATATGGCAAGCTAGCTCTGATTGGTTATAGCGCACCGGTCTGTGTAGAGTACTGGCCTGAGTTGTGCCTGTCAATGCAATAGAATCCTACTCCGAACAAAATCTCTTGCATAGTTTGTTTTGTTTTGGTATGTTGCATTGAAAGTGGCTAATATTGCGTTTATTCGATCACAATTCCCACAGTAAAAGGAAAACTCTTAACAGTTGAGTGAAGTTTAATCTCGAGCTTCTCTGTGCGGACTGATATTTCTTCTGCGTGGCAGTCCCGGTGAGCTGTGCACCCGCGCCCAGCTTAGAGGGAAGATTGCTTAGGCATAGTTAGGCAAAGCATAGTTCTGAGATATTGAGCATAAATGTTTTCATATCCCAGATCTCAAAATTGTATTGTAGTGAATTCTTCTTTCTTAACCCATTAATCTCCTCACCTTAAAGGTACCTAAAGTGCAGAATATCAACAAAAAGGGGGTTTTAAGGGGGTGCATTTGCAGATACAAACTTATGGCTCTGAAATGTCATTCTGGGTTCAGAATCTATCAATTATTTAAATTTCAATAGAAAAGTACAGATATTTAATGATTAAATGAAGAGAATACTCTTCCTTCCTTCTTTCTAATCATATCATCAAATATATTAATTCATGTTCATCACAAATTGGTTATCTCGATAGTTCCCTAAAATGCCAAATACACTATATCCTATGGATGGATAACTAGCAACATTGCTAAAGCTTGTGTCTGTAAAATGTATATCGGTTCAGAACTTTTGTGAAACAGCACAGTTAAAAATATATGGCAAATAGAATCTTCAGAGATACTGTAGATGGGAGGGATTTAGGGTAAAAAGGGATTAAAAATTTAAAACAAACAAAATATAACTATTGTACAATACTTTGTGTTCGTAAAATGTATCTAGCATGTATAAGCTGGAAGTAGAAGCGTAAGTGTTGTTGTCCATTCATTTACTCCAATTAGGATAAAATAGGTTTTGGGGCAGGCACTGGTGGTACCGGGCTGGTGACACGCACCTCAGGACGAGCGCGAGGAGCAGGCACAGGACGTACTGGGCTGAGGAGGCGCACTGGAGGCCTGATGCGCGGGGCTGGTACATGTTGACCAAGTTTTGAAATCAGTGGAATGCCCGATGGAAACAGAGTATAATTACATCTGGATTACATCTTCAAACTAAGGGCAACCATGGCACCCGGGGTAACAGAGAGGGAGAAGCATTCATACATGTATACGGGTAATAGAGTCTAGCTAGTTATATTTTCAGATATTATACACTACCGTTCAAGAGTTTTGGGTCACTTAGAAATGTCTTTTTTATTTTGAAAGAAAAGCACATTTTCTGTCCATTAAAATAACAAATTCATCAGAAATACAGTGTAGACATTGTTAATGTTGTAAATGACTATTGTAGCTGGAACACAGGAGTGATGGTTGTTGATAAGGGGCCTCTGTACACCAATGTAGATTTTCCATGAAAAATCTGCCGTTTCCAGCTACAATAGTCATTTACAACATTATCAATGTCTACACTGTATTTCTGATACATTTGATGTTATTTTAATGGACAAAAAATTAGCTTTTCTTTCAAAAACAAGGACTTTTCTAAGTAACCCCAAACTTTTGAACTGTAATGTTTCTAATTTTGTTATAAAGTAGTGTCATTGCAAGTTAAAGTGTACTGCTAACTAGCTAGCTAACGTTAGCTGGCTCGCCAGCTAACGTTACATGTATGATCTATGAAGCAATATTATTAGTATCTCAGAAAGCGATTTGCATTGCTAGTTATAGCCTATTGTTAGCCTAGTTGGTTAAATTGAGTTACCAGATTCATGCATGGTAGTAATGTTATGAGTTGGGCACTGCATCACTACAAACACCCTGGTTCGAATCCAGGATGTATCACAACCGGCCGTGATTGAGAGTCCCATAGGATGGCACACAATTGGCCCAGTGTCGTCCGGGTTTTACCGGTGTAGGCCGTCATTGTAAATAAGAATAGGTTCTCAACTGACCTAGTTAAATAGTTAAATAAAAAACATTTTTATAAAATAACAAAAGACTCCTGTGCATGTGACAAAAAAACGTTGATTTTATTTTATATTGTGTGTGTTAACCAGAGACAGCAATGCGAAGAACAACATGACCTGCCCCAGAGTCAAATTAGGATATATCGTTAGGCCAAAGAGACAGTGTCTAAGTTCAAAAATTCCCCATTAGAATGTCCTGCTTATATTTTGTCACACTTAGAACCGTAAGCAATTTTCTGTAATTAGTTCACCATTAACTTGTAAATAATGATCTTGTTGTGAGTTTATTTTCCTGTACTAATGAATAAAAATGTGCTAAAGTTAAGACGTTGTCAGCTATGATCGTCATTATTTGAACTGGCTAGCCAGCTAACTTAACATTAGATAGATAGCTAGCTAGCTAGCAAGCTACAAACTAACCAAAACAATGTTTAGAAAGTTGCTTTTATTTGCCGGGTTTGCTAGATTGACATATCCTAAAATAATGTTTAAATGGATGGGTTTGTTGATGTTAAAATATATCAGTTATGCTATTTTGGACCACCAGGCATGTCGGTAGACATATAGTATACCAAAAAACATTCAAGGGCCATTTTCTCAAAAGTGGGGTTACAAGTTTATTTATTAAGTTTATTCCCCTCAACCGTAGTGTATGATATACCATTTTCTAGCTCTGAGTCTCTACTTTTATCCAATGTAAAAAACATAATTTCATAATTTTTCTACATACTGTGTATTCGGTAAGTACTCAGACCTCTTATTTTTCCACATTTTGTTGCATTACAGCCTTATTCTAAAATGGATTAAATAAATATTTGTCTTCCCTCAATCTACACACAATACATCATAGTGACAAAGTGAAAACAGGTTTTTTGACATTTTTGCAAATGTATTAAAAATAAAATACAGAACAATCTTATTTACATAAGTATTGGAACCCTTTGCTATGAGACTCAAAATTGAGCTCAGGTACATCCTGTTTCCACTGATCATCCTTGAGATGTTTCTACAACTTGATTAGAGTCCACCTGTGGTAAATTCAATTGATTGGACATGATTTGGAAAGGCACACACCTGTCTATATAAGGTCTCATAGTTGACAGTGCATGTCAGAGAAAAAACCAAGCCATGAGGTCAAAGGAACCGGATGGTCACTCTGGGGGACTCCAGAGTTTCTCTGCGGAGATGGGAGAATCTTCCAGAAGGACAACCATCTCTGCACCAATCAGGCCTTTGTGTTAGAGTGTAGAGTACCCAAGAAGACTCTAGGTTGTAATCGCTACCAAAGGTGATTCAACAAAGTACTGAATAACGGTCTGAATATGTGAATGTGATATTTCAACTTTTTATTTTTAATAACTTTGCAAAAACGTCTAAAAACGTGTTTTTGCTTTGTCATGATGGGGTATTGTGTGCAGATTGATGAGGGGGACGACGACAATTGAATCCATTTTAGAATATTAAATAATATTTTAGAATAAAAAGTCAAGGGGTCTGAATACTTTCTGAATGCCAAATCCAGGCCAAATCCAGGTGGTCGGTCACAAATGAAAAAACACAAGGTGATAGAAGGTTATGTGACGTTGCATTTCACCTACTGTATATATACCTCTAGAAACTATAATGTTTATGCCTTTCTCTTCACAGTATATAATCTTAAATAAGACCTAATAACATAACACCTACAGAACATGTTTTGGCTGAAGCCTGTCAGTAAAACCAATTATTCTAGTCTTCTGGTTTTTTTCGATTCTCAAATAGCTGATATTTCTCCAACACTAGCCTGACCGATTATACCAGCCAACACAACCATCTACTGAAGCTGATTAAGTGAGCACAAATACATCTTATGATATTACCTGTGTGCAGAACTTTGAGCCCTATAATTTCTAAGCAAACAGCTGGAGGCAGGGCTTTCTCATATAGAGCTTCATTTTTATGGAATGGTCTGCCTACCCATGTGAGAGACGCAGACTCGGTCTCAACCTTTAAGTCTTTATTGAAGACTCATCTCTTCAGTAGGTTCTATGATTGAGTGTAGTCTGGCCCAGGAGTGTGAAGGTGAACGGAAAGGCACTGGAGCAACGAACCGCCCTTGCTGTCTCTGCCTGGCCGGTTCCCCTTTCTCCACTGGGATTCTCTGCCTCTAACCCTATTTCAGGGGCTGAGTCACTGGCTTACTGGTGCTCTTCCATGCTGTCCCTAGCAGGGGTGCGTCACTTGAGTGGGTTGAGTCACTGACGTGATCTTCCTGTCTGGGTTGGCACCCCCCCCTTGGGTTGTGCCGTGGCAGAGATCTTTGTGGGCTATATTCGGCCTTGTCTCAGGATGGTAAGTTGGTGGTTGAAGCTATCCCTCTAGTGGTGTGGGTGCTGTGGCAAAGTGGGTGGGGTTATATCCTGCCTATTTTGCCCTGTCTGGGGGTATCGTCGGATGGGGCCACAGTCTCTCCCGACCCCTCCTATCTCAGTATTTATGCTGCAGTAGTTTATGTGTCGGGGGGCTAGGGTCAGTCTGTTATATCTGGAGTATTTCTCCTGTCTTATCCGGTGTCCTGTGTAGATTTAAGCATGCTCTCTCTAATTCTTTCTTTCTTTCTTTCCTTTCTTTCTCTCTCTAGGAGGACCGGAGCCCTAGGACCATGCCCCAGGTCTACCTGGCCTGATGACTCCTTGCTGTCCCCAGTCCACCTGGCCGTGCTGCTGCTCCAGTTTCAACTGTTACGGCTATGGAACCCTGACCTGTTCACCGGACGTGCTACCTGTCCCAGACCTGCTCTCTAGAGACAGCAGGAGCGGTAGAGATACTATGAATGATCGGCTATGAAAAGCCAACTGACATTTACTCCTGAGGTGCTGACCTGTTGCACCCTCGACATCCGCTGTGATTATTATTATTTGACCCTGCTGGTCATCTATGAACATTTTAACATATTGGCCATGTTCTGTTATAATCTCCACCCGGCACAGCCAGAAGAGGACCACCCCTCATAGCCTGGTTCCTCTCTAGGTTTCTTCCTAGGTTTTGGCCTTTCTATGGAGTTTTTCCTAGCCACCGTGCTTCTACACCTGCATTGCTTGCACTTTGAGATATCAGCTGATGTAAGAAGGGCTTTATAAATACATTTGATTTGATTTGAGCACTCTGCAGAAATATTGTAAACACTCATCGCTTCACTGAAAACATCACCAAACTTGGTGAATTAATTGTCTGTTTGGATAAACATGATGTGCAAAAATGTTTATTGCTCTAGGCTTCTTTTGCTGTAAAACTATGTTGGGATGCATGTTCTTAAGCTCAAACTTTGACTGGTTAGAAGGATCCTAAAAAGAGTACACGGTTGTTTCAGAACACCCTTTTGCAATCCCCAAGCTCATTCATTTTGTATGATACAGGAATAATACAAGTGCTAACGGTGGTCGGTGAAGCTGCCTATGAAGAGGAGATTTAAGGATTGCAGTAAAACAATTCCTAAATGTGCAAGAGAACACATGATAAGACTTTCTATGAGGCGCGGGGCACACACACACACACACGATGCCGTATAAATCCATTTATCATGCCTCGATGTACACTTACAGCGCATTATAACGGTTGTTATAAACTGTCCTCATTTCTAATCTCTCTTCCCTCTCTCCATTTCATCCAATCACACAGTGGAAGAAAAGCAGAACTTGACGGTGTCTGTGGGGGACAGGTCTCTTTGCTGCAGGATTTCCACTTTTACGGCCCCGCCAAAAATGATATCATCAATAACACGACAGGAGCGAACATTGTTTTTGGCACATGGGTTCATTATGGGACTATCTTTTTGACACGTTTCTCCATAGAGGGTCATTTAGTCTCTGGAAAGGATCCCTCTGGACAGTGCACTGTCTCTCCCCAGCATCCCCCCGCCTCATTTCTGTCATGGTTATTGATAACCACATGTCAAGGAGAACCTTCCTCCCTGGAACTGTCCCTTCCCTGCCGCCCAATCCAATAGAGTCGGGGCAGTCGTAATTTGGCTTCCTCGTCCACGGATCATAACCATACTAATAAAAATGGCTTGAGTTTGTTTGTTTGTGTCTTCAGCGAAGACCGGCTGAGTATTTCTGGTTTCTTGAAAATACAAACATTTACAACAAATTATTTTTCTCCAATTTCTCCAATGACACTGAAAGCCTGGCCCAAGCCTCACAGACTAGTTGTTGATTGACCCAGATCCTGTGATCTGAAATTAGCCACAGTGCCGGTGTAACACTGTGCAACGGAAAGACGTTTTGGGGTAAAAGTTGCCAGTGATTCATAATGACTGAAGGATTAAAAGGAATTTAATGAACAGATGAACCTGCTGGATTGGGGCCTGAGGGTCACAAATAGGCTATTACAGATTAATTAGTCCAAAGGTTCACCTTTTCCATCTGGCAGTCCTTGACTCCGGGACTACTGTCTCTCCTCATTACCCCAATGTTCGCAGGCGATTTACTGGCTGTGATGATTCTCTGAACTTTCGGGATATCCTGCGAGAAAGAAGTGCAGGAGAGAAAAGGAAATTCTAAATATGGAAGGTGGAACATGACAGGTATGGATAAGATTGGTATAAGTCATGACACACAGTGCCTCTCTGTTGAAATAGACCATGACAAGAGATTAGGTACTGAGGTGCATTCAAAGTGGTTTGTTTTTCATTGAACTGGACAGCGCTGAGCATTTTATTTAGCTCATACCACAGCTACTTTCCAGAAAAAGAAAAAGACCCATTTTTTTATTTATTTTGAATTTGCCTCTTGAAGTGACCTATTTCAAAGTACGTATCATGAATTATTTCAGTTCTTTTTGACAGAATCCGTCCGGGCCAGGACAATTCAATGGAACAGCGATGGGGTATGAGTGCCTGCTGAAATGGTTTTCTGCTCACAACGGTCCTGCTACTCAAGGGACACAAGAGATGTCATGTCTTTAGAAATTCATTCATGGATGGCTGGCCTGGAGAGTTCATTTTCTGTTCTCTTAACAGCTCTCACAGCACATAGATCTTACCAGAAATATTAACAAAAACATCTAGAACATTTAAAATAGACAGAAATATGCAAATTGCAGAGATCTTACCCAACTCAACCAAAACATTTAAATAGTTCTCAATACTTCACTCTGCAGTTTCATGGCATGTTGCACACTTCCCTTTCAATCCGCATGAATTATTCCTGTCCATCTCATGGACTTCGTTAAAAGAGAAATTTTAAGTCATTCAAATGAATGTTGCATATTTTAAGAGATCCAATGCGTTCTGATCATAGAAATACTTCTCTACACTGTAAAAAAAAAGGACAAAAACAAACTCACTGTTTAACCCCGCTACTGATTTCAGCTGGAGAAACCATCAACAAGTCAAAAGGAAAGTTTAGAGAGGAATCCAGCAAATAAATATCCAGCTGTTTCTTTAGGCAGTAAATTACTGCCCCAAACATTCCACAGAATCCACATTCCACACATCATCTCCCATTTCTTGGTTGAAAATTGCATGCTATCACCACCACCACATGACTTGGCTTCCTCCCTCGGCCTGTTAAATATGAAGAGACTTCCACCCTGATCTTGCTGATCCCGGCAACCTCTCACTAATGAATCTTTCACCAACAGGGGATTGTGTCTGCAGCCAAAGACTGGAGTCTTATCTAGTAATTGTTGTCTAGTGGAGCTTAAGGCCCATTACGTTTAGAAACTCAAACACCAAACATGATGCTGAGAGGGTAGCTGGTACACACAAATATCCCAGCACTTATCCACTTTGGAATCCAAAGACAGAAAGTGGGTTTTAGCATAAGAGTGCTTATATAAGCATTATATTTTGTAAAGCTGTAGAGGAAATAATGGTAGCCCTTCAAACCTTTCTCATTTCAATGATGTAATATCATATTGCTTTCTGTGCAAATTAATTGTACCTTTTAAATCACAGACAATAATGGCCCTTGTCAGGCTAGTCAGGCATACTAACACATATCAGCATGTCCAGCAGAATGTTTTTAGTAGCTATTCATTTCTATTAAATACCTAATAGATAACCAAATATGCAACGGAAACTGGGCCACAAAAGGGCTGATGGAATACATTTGGTTACATTTTTAAGAGGCCCAGCTTGCCTTAGAATATTGAGCCCGTTCGAGTTGTCCTCCCGCAAAAGGAGGCGAAATGTGGGGTGGTGTTAACGTTTGTCAGTGGTCCCCAGTTTTTGTCCATCTTTGACAGTGATTTATATTAGATGTGGGCCCCTTTACATTGAACAGACAGCGAAAAACAGATGGGCAGGTCTAGTTGTCTTTACAGTGAGGAGAACCATCTTTGATTCACCCCGCAGACAGTATCCGTGGATACAGCAGCGGATGGCCGTAGTGAGTGCTCAGGATGGAGTGGAGCTATCTGTATGCTAATCAAGTGAGAAGTAAACACTTGGTTTGCATAAGCAGGTCCCTAGCACCCGTACGTATGTTTTCCCTCAGTTGTCTTTCCTTTTGTCAGATCCCCCCACCCTCAACCCCCACACAACCCCCTTAATTTGGCTTGGAATATGAGACGACGCCCAGAACATTTCACTCATATCGGCTGTAATAGAGTCATCTTCTGCCATTGTGAACATTGACTATAGTTTATAACTTTGGAGATAAAGTCTCCATTACATCTTTTGCTTTATGTGATGCTTCCGTGTGGAGGGGTATTGGAGCGTTCTCTGAAAGAGCTGTAAGTCCTCTGGGTGGCACATAGCTAACGTCAAGGCTCTTAGCTTGACACCCAACACACAGACAGGCAGAATGACTTCCGACTGCATCAGGGATTAAAGCCTCTTTGAAACAGGATTGCTCACTAGGATCAGGGCCAATAAGAAACCGCAACGGAGCTGTGATTGACTTCGAAAATTCTGATTTTGATATGACTGCAGTAGTTGACTGATATGACCTGTGATTAGGTCCGACATGACTTTGCACAGCGTATAAAGAAAGTGAATGGGATGTAGAAGACGTGGATGTCAATCATGGCAGTCCTCCGCACCTCTCTGATTCAGAGGGTTTGGGGTAAATGCGGAAGACACATTTCAGCTGACTAGGTACCCCCTTTTCCCTTTAGTTCAGAACAGATGAATGTGCCGGAAGAATTGAGCTCAATTTCGTTTTCATGTGAAAAAGTACAGTCACTGAGAGGGAGGCCGTAAATCTTTAAATAAAAAGTCTGTGCCCTCAAAGGGTTCATCCTCTTGGCAACGCTGCTGACAAACTTTTCTACATATCCTTGGGCAGAGTGAGTAAGACACAAACCTTCATTTACACTCTTTATGAGGTAAATCACTTTTCTATTTACTGTGGAAAGCTACTAATGATAAGCTACTCATCATCTAGAAACCTGCTCCATTACAATTCCTATGTTTATTTATTTATCATCCATTTTTGGGTGGGTGGAGGATGTTGAGGCCTATGTCTTGTGACAGTACCTACCCAACTAATCAGAGTGACAGCCAGGTGTCAGCATAACAAATCAGCTGTCAATCCTGTAAGCTAGTTGCTAATAGCGCCCCTCAAAATAAATCCTCACTGATCTTCTCTATAAATCACTCACGACATATCCAACTTCGAGTTATTGTGGCCTGTAGGTGTTTCACTGTGCACTCTATCATGGTGACCGTTTTGACTGAAAACGTGCGTATAGAGGTTCCCCAGGTTAGTCCTCCATAGATATAATCCTGTTTTCAATAGATAACCTTCCCCTTACCACTGTCACCCTTGGTTTGCTCCCAGGGGATTAAGTCATTTTGTTAAGTGCTCTACGAAGATGACTTTGAAAGACATTCAACAAAGAATGTGTCACATTTAATTACAGTTTTTATTGAAAACAAGTGCCGATAGCACACCCTTACATTTCAAATAATTGGGTCTTATATTCCTGGCAATAGAGTGTGAAGAGTAACATAAATTACACAAAAGCCTGCTTTATTTGGACATGTTATTATTTTGAACAACTTCTGCAATCCTATTTGCCCGACTATTGTCTTTAGTAGTAATTATGTTCGGAACGACTCCTCCACAGGGAGTGACACTGGGTGCATTCGATTGAGAAATCGGTACTTTGCTCTGTGGTCGTCACCCCCTATAATCTGCCGCAATGTTTATGTTGCTGTTTCTCTTAACTGGCGGGAGTTGCATGGGCTCAGAATGTGCATTACCTTGGCGTGTGGCTGCTGAAAGGTGACTCTGGAGCTGTTGACGAGTGAGGAGTATCTGAACAAGTGGGTGGGGGTGGCGGGGAACCTGTGGCTGCTGGTGGGCTGGTTGTGCAGAACAGCAGAGAAGCAGATGTGCACTGTGTCCTTCAGTGCCTTCAACTGAGACTCCTGTTCCAAGCAACAGAAGCAAACAGATATGAGTCTTTGACCATCCATCCATGTAACAGTAAATAACAATCACTGGGGCTTCCCTTTCTACCTTAATCTGACAATTCCCTCAATTACACACCAATTATTGTATATCCACCCATTGATAAAATGTAACCGTTATCAAATCACATTATATTGATCGCATGCGCCGAATACAACAGGTGTAGACTTTACCGTGAAATGCTTACTTATGAGTCAATTCCCAAAAACGCAGTTAAAAAGATATTTGCTAAATAAAAACAGAAATAGTAACACAAAAAAATAACAATAACAAGGCTATATACAAGGAGTATCAGTACCGGGTCAATGTGCAGGGGTACGAGGTAGTTGAGGTAATACAGCATGAACATATACAGTTGAAATCGGAAGTTTACATACACCTAGCCAAATACATTTAAACTCGGTTTTTCACGATTCCTAACATTTAATTAGAGTAAAAATTCCCCTTCTTAGGTCAGTTAGGATCACCACTTTATTTTAAGAATAAGAAATGTCAGAACAATAGTAGAGAGAATGATTTATTTCAGCTTTTATTTCTTTCATCACATTCCCAGTGGGTCAGAAGTTTACATACACTCAATTAGGATTTTGCAGATTTGCCTTTAAATTGTTTAACTTGGGTCAAATGTTTCAGGTAGCCTCCCACAAGCTTCCCACAATAAGCTAGGTGAATGTTGGCCCATTCCTCTTGACAGAGCTGGTGTAACACACTTTTTCAGTTCTACCCACAACATTTCTATAGGGTTGAGGTCAGGGTTTTGTGATGGCCACTTCAATACCTTGACTTTGTTGTCCTTAAGCCATTTTTCCAGAACTTTGGAAGTATGCTTGGGGTCATTGTCCATTTGGAAGACCCATTTGAGACCAAGCTTTAACTTCCTGACTGATGTCTTGAGATGTTGCTTCAATATATCCACATCATTTTCTCACCTCATGATGCCATCTATTTTGTGAAGTGCACCAGTTCCTCCTGCAGCAAAGCACCCCCACAACATGATGCTGCCACCCCCGTGCTTCACTGTTGGGATGGTGTTCTTCGGCTTGAAAGCATCCCCCTTTTCCCTCCAAACATAACAATGGTCATTATGGCCAAACAGTTCTATTTTTTTCATCAGACCAGAGGACATTGCTCCAAAAAGTACGATCTTTGTCCCCATGTGCAGTCGCAAACCGTAGTCTGGCTTTTTTATGGCAGTTTTGGAGCAGTGGCTTCTTCCTTGTTGAGCGGCATTTCAGGTTATGTCGATATAGGACTTGTTTTACTGTGGATATAGATACTTTTGTACCTGTTTCCTCCAGCATCTTCACAAGGTCCTTTGCTATTGTTCTGGGATTGATTTTCACTTTTCGCACCAAAGTACGCTCATCTCTGGGATACCGAATGCGTCTCCTTCCTGTATATAACAGCTGCGTGGTCCCATGGTGTTTATACTTGCATACTATTGTTTGTACAGATGAACGTGGTGGTACCTTCAGGCGTTTGGAAATTGCTCCCAAGGAAGAACCAGACTTGTGGAGGTCTACAATTTTTTTTCTGAGGTCTTGGCTGATTTCTTTTGATTTTACCATGATATCAAGCAAAGAGGCACTGAGTTTGAAGGTAGGCCTTGAAATATATCCACAGGTACACGTCCAAATGACTCAAATGATGTCAATTAGCCTATCAGAAGCTTCTAAAGCCATGACATAATTTTCCAAGCAGTTTAAAGGCACAGTCAACTTAGTGTATGTAAACTTCTGACCCACTGGATTGTGATATATTGAAATAATCTGTCTGTAAACAATTGTTGGAAAAATGACTTGTGTCATGCACAAAGTAGATGTCCTAACCGACTTGCCAAAACTATAGTTTGCTAACAAGAAATTTGTGGAGTGGTTGAAAAACGAGTTTTAATGACTCCAACCAAAGTGTATGTAAACTTCCGACTTCAGCTGTAGGCAAACAGGATATATAATAAACAGAGTAGCAGAGGCATGTGTGAAGACTGTGAAAGTGTGCGGCTTCAATATGCATGTGCGTGTTAGCGTATGTAGCGTGTGTTGGAGTGTCAGTGTAGTATGTGTGAGTAGAGTCTAGTGAATGTGCATAGAGCCCGTGCAAGAGACGTCAGTGCAATAAAATAAAGAGGTAAAAATAAATCATAAAGGGCGACAATATAAACAGTCTGGCCATTTGATTAACTGTCCAGCAGTCTTATGACTTGGGGGTGGACGCTGTTCAGGAGCCAGCCATTCCACAATTACGCATTCATCCCTACACCTACTGTGGAATAGCACAATGAAACTCCTTCTCCGAAGCACCCATAAATATAAATAGAGCCGTTGAAAACTGTAGGGCGCAAGCGTCGTCTCCTGCCATCCATTTATTCATTTAGTAACTAAGGAGTAAAAAGCTACACTTAAAACAGTTTGGCAGTGCAAAGCATTTCAATAGGTTAGACTGAGAACACTATCCCCGAGAAGAAATGAAGAGGAGAAACACAATACAAACAATAAGTCATCAAATATCAAAGGGAAAGACTGAAAAGTGATGGATTACAAGGAAGTAACAGTTTAATGACATCCACCTTGTCCAGTGCAGCCTTTTCCAGCTCTTCTTTGGCAATGGTTAACTTGTGCTCCAGATCCATTAGCTGCTGTCCCTGCGGAAAGACAAGATACTTGAGCTGAAACAGTTGAACTCTTGCAAACACAGCAATTTCCTAAGCTACCGTGTCTTGACTACTGAATACAGGGCGGTCACTTCAGTCAGAGGCGCTTGCTAAGACTTGCTCTGCGTGGGTTCATCACTTTTGGCTGAAAATCCCAGTGATTGTGTTCCTCTCAAAATTATTACCCCCAAAAGCCTACGATAAAAACGTGACAGAATCAAGAAGATTTGATTGAACATGGCTCAATTACAGTACATACCAAACTGTTTGAGGAATAAGGTGATTTGGGGTAATGAGTTTTACTTTAAATCGACTGATATATCACCAAACTACCTTTGCAAGTTCCAGTATTCCAACACAATGAAAATGTAGCCTAGTCTGGCTTTTAGGATTACGAATACCATTCTGCTTTTAACAAAATATATACATATCCACGACTTATCCCTGTGCGATGTGGTAACTCTAAGCCAAGCTATAGACCGCTAGACACCTTCCCCTCAAAAGCGTCTCAATGTGTAGACCAGTACATTTCAAGGTTCAAACTTCAGGGTTACATACTATAGGAGGGATAAGGGGGAATAAAGGGATCCACCTAGATTTATTCAAGACCGTCTCGACTAAAACAAGATGGCTCTTCACCAACGGTTTGATCTTGTAAAAAAAAAGAAAAGGCTACCGGTAAAACCATCACGCGTGCTTGAGAGCAGGGTTGAGGCCAACTCGATCTCAACGCAATTAAAATTCCATCCATAAATTTCAAATTTCAAAAAGGCTTGTTTTTATTCGCCCTTTGAACAAATTTAATCTGATTCATTATGTGAATTGACTGAGTTCAAATGAATTTGATTCTAGAAGGACTCATTACAATATTGAGGAAGTCATCAGGGAGGGAGGACATGCTTAATAGGAGGGGATTTACAGAGGGTGTGTAAAAACAGCCCGGGTGGTGGACTTCACATTGTGAAAGTTTATAGCGCGCCTTTTACAGGGCTCTCCGACTGATATACTGTACAGGCGTACGTTCACAAATTACAAGGTCAACGTCTTCTGGCATGGAAAAAAACTCAGGTCTAAATGATCGACAATGAATATGTGTAGGAGACTATATGTGAGGGTGTCAGTTCACGTAAGACCTATGGCTATTATGGAGATGTGGAGTGTTGCATGGTGTACATTAGCACATACATTTGGCATGGTTCCCCAGATCCTCAAAAAGTTCTACAGCTGCACCATCGAGAGCATCCTGACCGGTTGCGTCATCGCCTGGTATGTCAACTGCTCGTCATTCAACCGTAAGGCGTTACAGAGGGTAGTGCGTACGGCCCAGTACATCACTGGGAACAAGCTTCCTGCCATCCAGGACGTCTCTACTAGCCCCCCCCCCCCTTTTGTTTTTACACTGCTGCTACTTGCTATCTATTATTTATGAATAGTCACTTTACCCCTACCTACAGTACATGTACAAATTTCCTCAATTACCTCGACTAACGTGTACCCCCGCACATTGACTTGGTACCCATTGTATATAGCGTTGTTATTGTGTTGGTTAAGGGCTTGTAAAAAAGCATTCCACGTTAAGGTCTACACCGGTTGTATTTGATTTGATTACATATTTCTCCACTCCTGTTCCCGAGACCAAATTTACATTTGCAAGAAATACTTAATTTTGATCATTTGTTCAAGTTCATTTCATATTTGACTACATGTGAGAGGTTGGCCTACAGTCATTGTCCAGTTCAGTCCAGTTCATTTAACCCATCTTAAATTCAAAGGTTTTTTATTTTACCTTTATTTAACTAGGCAAGTCAGTTAAGAACAAATTCTTATTTTCAATGACGGCCTAGGAACAGTGGGTTAACTGCCTGTTCAGGGGCAGAACGACAGATTTGTACCTTGTCAGCTCAGGGGTTTGAACTTGCAACCTTCCAGTTACTAGTCCAACGCTCTAACCACTAGGCTACCCTGCGGTAGACCATGGGGTGCTGCCGCACCTGCTACACCCCTACTTCCACCATCACTTAATTGAAACTTCTAGAGATAGCACCCTTTTTTCAATTTTCGCCTAAAATGACATACCCAAATCTAACTGCCTGTAGCTCAGGCCCTGAAGCAATATTATTGGTACCATTTGAAAGGAAACACTTTGTGTGAATTGAATGAAAATAATATAACACAATAGATCTGGTAGAAGAAAATACCACCATCTTTGAAATGCAACAGAGAGGTCCCAGTTCTAGCCATCACTCTGTTTGTAATTCTGATGGTGTCCACAAGAGGGCAGCAGTGTAAGTGCAAAGTTTCAGAAGAATAACTTGAAGAATGAGCGAACTACATGACATTTAGTGTGAAGTCACCTAGGTACATTTGGGCAAATCGTGAAGGAGACATTTGCATTCATATTACATTTTTCTGTAAGAATATCGCCAAATCTGTATACTTGGACTTTGATTTAGCTTTTTCAGTATTAGTAGCCATATTATAAGTTCAACATTTGCAAAACATCCAGTTTTCATAACTCTGAATATCCTTATAATTTTTGCCCAAAAGGAAAAGGCATGCTGTTGCACAAGGTTAGCAAATACATTTTACGACAGATACAGGGTTTCCGGATACACCCGTAAAGCCCAGCTCATTGGCTATCTAGCTAGCTTTGTTTGACCCCAATTGGTGCTTATTTGACAAAGTTAGTCGATCAAGTGAAGACGCCCGCGTCATCGGCGTGCCATGAAGGCGTCGCTCTCTGACAAAATTTGGTGTCATATAGGATATACTACACCCCTAATGATATAGTGAAGTCTGGTTACATTCTAGGATCTCTGAGGAATACATACAAATGTGATTTGACTGGTTGAAACAACTTTTTGGGTTAGATTTTCACAGATTCCTTTCTTTGCAAATTGAACAAGTGGAAATACAAAATCAATCGTGCATGCTATATGGACCTTTTCAGGATATGAAAAAGGATGTTATCTAACAAAACAACATTTCATGTTATTTCTGGGACCCTTTGGATGATAAATCAGAGTAAGATTTCAGAATGTAAGTACACATTTCACCTTCAGAGGTGAATTTATCAAACTTATCGCTGTGAAAAAAAGTATTTTGTTGTTAGGAGCTTTCCTCAAACAACAGCATGACATTTTTTTCCGCTGTAATAGCTACGGTAAATGGAACAGTGCAGTTATATTAACAAGAATTCAAGAATTTCAGCCGATACAAATCACTTATATGTACCGACATTTGTTGTTTCTCTAAAATCTGTGATCGTGACACAAGGCGCTGCATGATTTACAACTGTCCCATTGACGGGACACCGATCCCTAAGAAGTTTTTAATATGTCCACCATACTGTTGTGGAACATGTTGTTTCTTATCTTCCCCTCCTCTTCTCTAGAACCTTAGAAAAAAAAACTTTCTGTGGAAAAGGTTCTACATGGAACCCAAAAGGGGTTTTCAAAGGGTTCTCCTATGGGGACAGCCAAAGAACCCTTTAAGGTTCAAGATAGCACTTTTTTAAAGAGTGTGTGACCTTTCTGAGTTGTCTAGTGTCTGAATGTATCCTGTATTTTCCTGCTCTTAGATCATACAGAAATGCTTACACCTGATTATAATGGCAATGACAGTTGAAACATGAAAAGGCGCGTTGAACTGCACCTATGTGAATGCACCTGTGTTGTGTTGATTATGTGACAAGGTTGGTTTACACCCTCCTTTGTAGTACATTTACATGTTGGGTGTTGCATCAGTAACATTGTGTAAAAGTGAAATACTCAAATTCAGAGTGCTGCTGAGATCACCCAATTGATCTGATCAAAGAGAAGAAGTAGTCTTATTTTGTATTTGTCTTCACATGGTAAGAAAACAGAGCAAGTACACTCAGGCTGAGGCCACAAAAAGACAAATAAAATACACATACGCATTCATCATTATCCGTTTTTGTCCGTCAAAAGCTCAACTCACCTCAAACTTTTCAGTCAATATTGACGGAGAGCTTCAAGTTGCAAACGTACAAAGGCGGACATCTTGGCAGTGTTTTTGACAGGCAAGCATCTCTGTTGTCCATCATCCGTCAACAGAAAAACTATTGACTAAATACATTTTTGGAGTAAACAAAATCTCTGTGGTTGTACTGTTGTCAAGTTGTCTCCAGGTTTCAGTGAGCGAGCAAGGACATTAACTGTTGTGCTTTTGAAGGCATCACTAAGATGTAGCAATGCAACAAGTCAGCCTTTCGAATGAGGCATTGCAGAAGTTTTGTTTTGTTATTGCGTGGATTTCTTGCAGAGCACAGTCATGGACAGAACTGTGATTCAGAACGAACCGTTTACACTGAAACCAAGGAATCAAGCAGAACACCATAGTCCCTGTGCCCAAGAACACTAAGGTAACCTCGTAGCACTCACGTCTGTAGCCATGAAGAGCTTTGAAAGGCTGGTCAAGGCTCACACTAACACCATTATCTCAGAAACCCTAGACCATCTTCAATTTGATATCGCCCCAACAGATCCACAGATGATCCAATCTATATTGCGCTCAACACTGCCTTTTCCCACCTGGACAAAAGGAATACCTATGTGAGAATACTATTAATTGATTACGGTTCAGCTTTCAACACCATAGTGCCCTCAAAGCTCATCACTATGCTAAGGAACCTGAGACTAAACAACTCCCTCTGCAACTGGATCCTGGACTTCCTGACGGGCCACCCCCAGGTGGTAAGGGTAGGTAACAACCATGCCATGCTGATCCTCAACACGGGGGTCCCTTAGGGGTGTGTGCTCAGTCTCTTCCTGTACTCCCTGTTCACTTATGACTGCATTCCCAGGCACGACTCCAACACCATCATCAAGTTTGCCGATAACACAACAGTGTTAGACCTGATCAATGATGAGACAGCCTATAGGGAGGAGGTCAGAGATCTGGCCATGTGGTGCCAGGACAACAACCTCTTCCTCAAGACAAAGGAGCCAAGCTTCCTGCCATCCATGACCTCTATACCAGGCGGTGTCAGAGGAAGGCTAGCCACCCTAGTCATAGACAGTTCTCTCTTCTAACACACGGCACCGGAGCACCAAGTCTAGGTCCAAAAGGCTCTTAACCTCTCTGGGATATGTGGGACGGTAGTGCCCAAAATCCAGTGAAAATGCAGAGTGCCAAATTCAAATAAATTACTATAAAAATCTAACTTTCATGAAATCACACATGCAAGATAGCAAATTAAAGTTACACTTTTTTGTGAATCCAGCCAACATGTCAGATTTAAAGGATTTTTTTTTTGCAAACGATGCTATTATCTGGGGATAGCAAGCAACATAGTAAACAAAGAGAGAGAAGCATATTTCAACCCTGCAGGCGCGATACAAAACACAGAAATAATAATATAATTCATGCCTTACCTTTGACAAGCTTCTTCTGTTGGCACTCCAATATGTCCCATAAACATCACAAATGGTACTTTTGTTTAATTAATTCCGTTGATAGATATCCAAAATGTCCATTTATTTGGCGCGTTTGATCCAGAAAAACACCGGTTCCAACTTGCGCAACGTGACTACAAAATATCTCAAAGGTTACCTGTAAACTTTGCCAAAACATTTCAAACTAGTTTTGTAATACAACTTTAGGTATGTTTTAATGTAAATAATCAATCAAATTGAAGACGGGATGATCTGTGTTCAATACAGGAGGAAAACAAACTGTAGCTAGCTTTCTGGTCACGAGCCTCTATCTAACAGTACACTACAAGTTACCCTCGTTCAAGATGGCCGTACTTCTTCATTACACAAAGGAAAAACCTCAAACAATTTCTAAAGACTGTTGACATCCAGTGGAAGCGATAGGAACTGCAAGAAGGTCCCTTAGAAATCTGGATTCCCAATGAAAGGCCATTGAAAAGAGAGTGACCTCAAAAAAAAAATCTGAATGGTTTGTCCTCAGGGTTTCGCCTGCTAAATAAGTTCTGTTATACTCACAGGCATGAGAGTGTTTTCTATCCAAATCTACTAATAATATGCATATCTTATCTTCTGGCGATGAGTAGCAGGCAGTTGAATTTGGGCATGCATTTCATCCGGACGTGAAAATACTGCCCCCTGTCACCAAGAAGTTTAACAGCTTCTACCCCCAAGCCATAAGACTCCTGAACAGCTAATCAAAGGGCTACCCAGACCCCTCTTTTACGTTGCTGCTACTCTCTGTTTAACTCTCTGTTTATTTACCTATGCACAGTCACTTTAACACTACTGTACCCACATGTACATATTACCTCAAGTACCCCGACTAACCGGTGACCCCGCACATTGACTCTGTACAGGTACCCCCGGCATATAGCCTCGCTATTGTTATTTTACTGCTGCTGTTTAATTATTTGCTACTTTTATTTTATATTTTTTACTTACTTTTCTTAGAACTGCATTGTTGGTTAAAGGCTTGTAAGTAAGCATTTCACTCTAATACCTGTTGTATTCGACGCATGTGACAAATAAAATGTGATTTGGTTTGAAACTAATAAACAATATGACAGGATTATTCTTTAGATTCCCATGGACCATTCTTAACATTCCTATCTTTTATGAATATTGTTCCAAAGTTCAAAGACTGTTCCAAAGTATCACAGGCGTAAAGGCTAGTATATAATTTCCTCATTTCAAATGACGTTTGAAAAGAGAGGTAGTCATTGCTCCCTACACTAAATTACTCTGAAGAAGATGGTGGATACAGAAGTGCTTACAAACGATTCAAAGCGGTCCATTTCGAGACAATTGGACAGAAAAGATTATCAAGCATTGCTGGTCAATAACAAGTGGGGTTATTGTCATGCTGTAAACATCTCAGCTGTATACTGTATGCAATGAAGGCTTTGTTCCCTTTTATGCGGGCTATACAGCCTCAATTTGAAAATGTCAATATATGTTTTTTTTTATTGGAGAATAATATGAGTGCAGGGAGTTAAAGACTATTGAGTGTTGAATTTGCCTCTTTGAAAGAATTGACCACTAAAGAAAGGCCATCGAAGGCTCACAGTTTGTTTCCGTGGGGAATATACAATAAGGGTGTGGGGTACATACGGTGGAGAGTAGAACCATTACAATAGCTGTCATCATTCAAGAGTGCTCTGAACACTATACGGGCAAAGTGACCCATATATATCGAATTGTGTCTATAAAAGAAGTCACAAAAGGGAAAATCTTCTCCAGTATATCCATAGATATCCAGGCAGGGGGGAAAAAACTGGCATCTTCAGGATGTTTTTTAAAAAGTATAATAAGTAAATGTAACATACACCATCACAATAAACCCATTATTTATTTTAGGCAGGTCTAAAGAAACATTGATGATACTGTATGAAGAAAATGTATTTCATAAGCACAGAATCTGAGTTGGCCTACTGTATGTTATCTGGCAATGCGTCATGCCGCACGCTGGAAGGCTTGTTCATTTAGCAGACAAGATATTCTTATAAATCCCATGTCATTGTTTTATATTAGATGATTTGATAGTATGAAGCATAAAATAGAAAGGATATTTTTCCCATCCTGGAGCGCGTGTGCATGTGAAGTGGCTATGTTGGAGCATAAAAGTGATCATTTGAAACAGGTCCTATATGCTAGATCTAGAGTTATTTGACCACATTACTTGTGAATGATACAAGCCTTAGAATGTTGTAGAAATCCAAACAAATATGGGCTGCGTGATGCGACTAAAGGCTTTTGATGATTTGAGAAAGTCACAAAAAAAAAAACTTCCTTGCCTCCGACTGCACATGCTGTTCTCTCATCAAGTAATCATGTTTTTCACCCATCAGACTATTCTCAATGTAATCTTGTCTTTACTAAGATGTCAAATGTGTTTCAATTTAGAATGGCCTATTATCAAATTGTCAGGAACAGGAGCAGGAAAAAAAATACATGTCAGTCATATGCACCCGAATAGCGAATGGAGACCATGGGCTCTCGAACCCTGTTCCTGCAGCTATCCAGTGCTTAATTTGGGAAACCAAGTTAACCTGTTGAATCTATGGGGGCGCTATTTCATTATTGGATAAAAAAAACGTGCCCGTTTTAAGCGCAATATTTTGTCACGAAAAGATGCTCGACTATGCATATTATTGACAGCTTTGGAAAGAAAACAGTCTAACGTTTCCAAAACTGCAAAGATATTATCTGTGAGTGCCACAGAACTCATGCTACAGGCGAAACCAAGATGAAACTTCAAACAGGAAATGAGCAGAAATTCTGAAGCTCTGTTTTCCAATGTCTCCTTATATGGCTGTGAATGCACCAGGAACGAGCCTGCGCTTTCTGTCGTTTCTTCAAGATGTCTGCAGCATTGTGACGTATTTGTAGGCATATCATTGGAAGATTGGCCATAAGAGACTACATTTTCCAGGGGTCCGCCCGGTGTCCTTTGTCTAAAATGGTGCGTAATCTTCAGTTGCGGGCATTTTCTCCTGGGATTCAGGACAGAAAGCACACTTCCACGAACGATATATCATCGAAGAGATATGTGAAAAACACCTTGAGGATTGGTTCTAAACAACGTTTGCCATGTTTCAGTCGATATTATGGAGTTAATTTGGAAAAAAGTTCGGCTTTTTGATGACTGGATTTTTGGGTTTTTTGGTAGCCAAACGTGACGCACCAAACGGAGCGATTTCTCCTAAACAAATAATCTTTCAGGAAAAACTGAACATTTGCTATCTAACAGAGTCTCCTCATTGAAAACATCTGAAGTTCTTCAAAGGTAAATGATTTTATTTGAATGCTTTTCTGGTTTTTGTGAAAATGTTGCCTGCTGAATGCTAACGCTAACGCTAAATGCTACGCTAGCTATGAATACTGTTACACAAATGATTGTTTTCCTATGGTTGAGAAGCATATTTTGAAAATCTGAGATGACAGTGTTGTTAACAAAAGGCTAAGCTTGAGAGCTAGCATATTTATTTAATTAAATTTGCGATTTTCATGAATAGTTAACGTTGCGTTATGCTAATGAGCTTGCCGGGATAAATACACTCCTGGATACAGGTTGTTTTGGTAGCCAAACGTGATGTACAAAACGGAGCGATTTCTAATACACAAAGAATCTTTTTGGAAAAACTGAACATTTGCTATCTAACTGAGAGTGTCCTCATTGAAAACATCTGAAGTTTTTCAAAGGTAAATTATTTTATTTGAAGGCTTTTCTTGTTTTTGTGAAAATGTTGCATGCTGAATGTTACGCTAAATGCTACGCTAAATGCTACGCTAGGTATCAATACTCTTACACAAATGCTTGTTTTGCTATGGTTGAAAAGCATATTTTGAAAATCTGAGATGACAGTGTTGTTAACAAAAGGCTAAGCTTGAGAGCTAGCATATTTATTTCATTTCATTTGCGATTTTCATGAATAGTTAACGTTGCGTTATGGTAATGAGCTTAGGTCTATAAATAGGATCCCGGATCCGGGTTTGCTCGCCGCAACTGGTTAAATCTGCTTGGGAACATCAATAGTAACATGTTTTCACAACTAAACATATTTTATTTAACTGTTGACAGCCCCTCTCTCTGGAAAGGAATGAAGGAGGGAGGGGAGGAGATGGAAATGCACGGTGGTGGGATATTCTGTAGCTAAAGGTCATGTCAGCCTATTAACTATGAAAATATAAAAAATGCACTATTACTAGGCTATTCAAAATCAAATACAAATTCACTATAATTGTAGGCTAACTCTGTAAGCCGCACAAGCTGCACAATCAATGAACCAACAGCATTGCCTAGACCTATACCTTCTTTCCCAGACTCATGTTTGAAGCATAGCATAAGGTAACGAGTCCATAAGTATGCCTAATAATACAGTCCACACTCAAAGGTCATTACTAGAATTTGTTTCATTTTGGAGTAAAGGCTAGACCAATTCTGTACCAAAGACATATTAAATCCGTTTTTCTTTTCTTTTTTCTGCCATGCATAATATAAGTAGGCTATGTAATTGTATAAAGGCACCATCATCGGGCTTGGACTCATATATAGGCCTATGCTATGCATAAGCTCTAATATGCATGAGGGTTTTGAATTAATCATCCCCTTAGAAAGCGCTGTCCATTTCGATGTGTTAGGCTTTTTAACAACATCCCAAACGACCTTGTTTTTCACTCAGTTTCAACCTGTTATTGAACTTTTCTTCAAATTCATCAATCAAAGTGAAGTGAGTTTTAAAAGTACATAGAGTTTTGATGATAAGTGTTTGATGTGATGTTCTATTGCATTTAGGACAGAGTGGTTAGAGGGACAATAGAGCCCGGAGTACCAGGCCATTAGCGAAACGATGGTCGTTAGTGAGTTGGGCACTACCAACGCATGTCCGTAGTGCATATGAGGAGATTACCGTTGTCAACGGTCACGTGGAATTTTACTGCGGTCATGACTCATGACTGCTGGTGTGGCAGTAATACGGTGACACCAACAGCCTTAGCCACCCCCATGCTTCACGGTAGGGATGGTGTTAGACAGGTGATGAGCTGTGCCTGGTTTTCTCCAGACATAGCGCTTTGCATTTAGGCCAAAGACCTCAATGTTTGTCTCATCAGACCATACAATCGTTTGCCTTATGCTCTCAGTCTTTCACATGCCTTCTTGAAAACTCCAGGCGTGCTGTCATGTGCCTTTTTCTCAGGAGTGGCTTATGTCTGGCCACTCTCCCATAAGGCAAAGAATGGTGAAGTGCTGTAGAGACTGTTGTCCTTGTGGCAGGTTCTCCATCTCAGCCAAAGAATTCTGTCAGAGTGGTGATTGGGTTCTTGGTCACCTCATTGCTCCGTTTAGTTGGATGGCCAGCTCTAGTCAGGGTCTGGGTACTTCAATATTTTTTCCATTTCCCAATGTTGGAGACCACCGTGCTCTTGGAAACTTTCAACACTCTAGAAATTGTTTTATACCCTTCCCCAGATATATGCCTCATCACAATTATATCTGGAAGATCTACAGAGAGTTCCTTGGACTTCGTGGTATAGTTTCTGCTCTGACATGCTCTGTCAACTGTGGGACCCTATAGACAGGTGTGTTTCTTTCTAATATATATATAATGTCCAAACAATTGATTTGGCCACAAGTGGACTCCTATTAAGTTGCAGTGACATATCAAGGATGATCAAAGGAAATTGGATGCGCCTGAGCTCAATTTGGAGTGTCATAGCAAAGGGGTGTGAATACTTATGTAAATAAGATCCTGTCCAAAAACATGTTTAGACTTTGTCATTATGGGGTAATGTGTGTAGATGGGAAGGGGGGAGGGGGGGGGGGTCTATATTTAATCAATGTTGAATTCAGGCTGTAATACAACAAAATGTGGAATACCGGTAAGTCAAGGGGTATGAATACTTTCAGAAGGCACTGTGTTGGAACACAGTAACAACTTATTTCTATAATGACCAAATAAAATATATACCCTAATCACCAAGACACAGGGTCAGCAAGATGCGTAGCCAAATGATGAAAACATCAGTAGCCTAAACATCATTGTAAATGACAAGTAGCCTTGATAAATAGTGAAAATCATCACAAAAGTTATATGTGTCGAAATGCCCATTATTGTTAGCTCATAAAATAGTCAGTTATTGTCAGATTGTGTTCACATTGTGTGCATCTTCATGCAATGTTGGATTTCATTTACCTGTTATCCCTTGTCCTAACAGTTGACACAAATATTCACACCTTTCACTTGCTTGACACACTTTGACATACAGTACCTTTGTTTGGTTGTAGTGCGTAATAGTATCCAGTTCTCTCTTTATTGTTTCCATCATCTTGTCATTCTTCAGCACTGTTGCACAACCGCTGTGCAGGTGCCTTATTTTGCACAGAGGGAGGGAGCTCCTAACTCACTTTGTTCATGATGCCGGCCAATGAAGGCACCAAGAAATTGTCCATGGTGAAATTTCCAAGAAATTGTCCAAGGTGACATTTACATGGTGACGATGTAAGGTACCACAAGCTTCATCACCACATTCTCCAACAGTCGCTCACCTGATTCCCGATGTGGATCTTTTCCCATATATTGAAAGTCATTCAACATGTACAATTACGCACACTCTCACTGTAGCCTAGCGAGTAGACTGATAAGACTGTTTGGATTCTGTGGACTGATATAGGGTACATACACCCCCCCCCCCCCCCCCCCTCATTTGGGTGGTGAAGCATTCTTGATACACACGGGAAACTGTTGAACGTGAAAACCCCAGCAGCGTTACAGTTCTTGACACTAACCGGTTCGCCTGGCACCTACTACCATACCCCGTTCAAAGGCACTTAAATATTTTGTCTTTCCCATTCACTCTCTGGTACACATACACGATCCATGTTTCAATATCTCAAGACTTAAAAATCCGTCTTCAACTTGTCTCCTCTCCTTCATCTACACTGATTGACGTGGATTTAACAAGTGACATCAATAAGGGATCATAGCTTTCACCTGGTCAGTCTATGTCATTAAAAGAGTTCTTAATGTTTTGTATACTCAGTGTATGTGTGAAATTAGTTTTGGTTTAGGTTCAGTTTCGAGGCAAGTATCGGGGTGATTATCAGCTGGGCACTGCACTTTCAACTGTCGGAAGGGGAAGAGGCAATGGGGGAAAACCATTCAAAAAATAACATCTCCTAAAACTGGTTATAACTCCAGTTCTGTTTGTGATACTAAGCTTCTAACACCGACAGTGTGTTATATATACTTATTTAGGAAATATCAAGAACAGAGGGCATGTAATGAAAGATTAATACATGTTTTAAATTCAGTCAAAATGACTGCTTTAGCAGTTCTAGTGTTAAAGAGCAGATGAAATGTATCCTGGAAATGCTCTTGTAACACCAGGTGAATCTATCTTTTGTGACGTCCCCACAATGTTTTCACCAGACTGTTCCAACAACCTAATGAAACATTCTGGGAACATTTAAAGAGCACATTAAATGTCTTACAGGAGCGTTCTTGCAACATCAGGCAAATGTTTTATACAAACATGCTATGATCATCAACAAGAATGGACCGTTTTTGTGTTATGAGAACATTTGCCGCGACCTAACGAATGCTCTGAGAACTTTCACTGAACCAATTTTGGCTTGCTGGGGAAACATTACTGGTACATTGTGGTAACACATTACCTGGAAACCTAATGAATGTTTCTCTCTGAATGTTTTTGAGACCTTTATCATCCTAATGTTAGATAAAAACCCTAACTCGAACTTAATTGGAATCTTCAATGATGTTCTGGGAAGGTTCCCAGAAAATGTGTTTTTCTAGGAAGCAAACCATGAAAATGAGCCACACAATTGGAATGGTGTCTTCTCATCAGTTACAGTAAAATGTTATCATGTATGAATCATGTGAAGCATTAGCAATAAAGTATTTTTGTATTTGTACATAACGATGCCCAGCCCTTATGTTCACTGCAAAAATCACTGCAGTTCTATAACAGTCACGCCCAGTGGCTTATTGGCAAAGTCATCAATAACTACATTTATTGATTAAACCTATAGCTGACCTCAGCATCAGCACTGCAAAGCTGAAAAAACATTGAAGTCAGTGAAGTGTCTGCCTCTTACTTTCTGTTGAAATGAATGCCTTTGGTCAGGTCTTACACATGACTAAACAAGAACTGAAGACTGGAATTAAATCAAAAGTAGCCACTTTTGTCTACTATATCGCCTGTGTTTAATTTTCTAAAGGCCATAATAGTTTTTAGGTTGAAGAATGAGGTTGTTCTGGATGAGCATCCCTGAGAGATTTGGGGACAACGATTTCCAACCTGTGACACAATCCCCCACAAAAAAGTCTAGACTTGAGACTGAAATTGAACAGTCGAGAGGACCAACTGGACAATATATTCAAACTATTTGCTATTGGAAGCATTAAACTCAGCGGGGAGGATTGAGCCCTTTTCTAGCCACTGTCATTATTCTATCTGACAGAGCTTAAAAAATGACAGGTCTGAGGGATCAAATCTCGCATTTATGAAATGGTAATAGGAGGCACTGTGGCAGAAATGTCAACTGACATTTCTCGACCGGGCCCTCCAAACAAAAACCGAAAGGTCAGCCTATGTCCCCGTAAATGCCAATGATTATTACATGAATTCTTAGATACACTTAAAAAGGTCAATTCTTCCAATTAGAATGGGATTATAATGTGTAGTTGTGTGTAAGCGTATAGTTTACTTTATGTGATAGACCTGTGGATTTTCTTCACTGCTTTCACTTACATTTTATTGTAGATGGTTTATGATACCAGAGCTTGTAGTCTTGTCCAGGTCTCCTTTATCTCAATAGGTCTTCATGGATTGCATAAGGATTCATTTATATATTTAACACCATATACTGATTTATGTATACTACTTTCCAAGGAATTTGGCAATGCAGCATAGATCGAACTTAAATTTCAACAATATCTCAGAAAAGGTTTGACATCGGATAATGTACTTTTTGGTTGTGGAAACGGATGCAACACATGACAAATTAGATGTATTTTTGGAAAGGGGCTTATTCACTTCGGGGATGTGACAACAGTGTAAATAATGTGTGGCATGTCAATGACAATAGGAGTTGACAAGACAGCACAAACAGATCTGGAACCTGCAACTTATCTGTCCAAAGCTGTACACATCATGAAACCAAAGGAAACCTTCCAGGGTGGTAACAGAATAATGCACGTTGCACTGACTACAGTATAAGAGGGGAAAGCAATTGTGCAAAAGCCTGTGAGTCCTCTGTGTACTGGCCATCCCTTCCATTGGGAACTTACTAATCGCAGACTCAATTAAGCCAAGTGGCCCCAGATAGGATCTTCTTTTCAGGGTGGACTGGAGCACCTGTTTACTCCTGGTCTGGTACCATAATAAAGCAGCCCCTTTCACTTTGCGCTTACCTTGAAAATTAAATCCTTTTTCCCGTACCGCAGCTCTTTCAGTTGAGCCTGGATTTTTTTGGACTGCAAGTAGAAGATAAGAAAATAAGTGTTAGCTTATTCAAATTGTGAAATTGGTTTTAGATCACGTAGAAGGATTTCGCCGGATGCAGCGGAGCACACCTTTGTGCGTGTTACTTGGGCAAAGCTCCGGCTCAAAGGAGGGACCTACAGAGAGCAAGAACATGTAAAATCTCCCATTCAGTGAACTGCAAAGCCCACACAATTATTCAGTCATGCACTGGCTACTTACCCACTGTCTAAAGCCCTATTCCCACTCCCACTCCACACAACCTCTACCACACATGCAGTTCCCTGGTAGCACCCCTCCCTTCTCATCTCGATGGCGACACACACTCACACATACAGGCACACACAGAGCTCAGACAGTCTGCAAAATACATGGCTTTCCCTGGCCTCCGACTTTAACTGCAGCACACGTGTGCACAAACACACACGGTGCCCAGCTATCCCTGCCATTACACTACTATTGTTACGCATCGGTAAGCTCATGGAAGCACATGGGGGTTGGTTCCCTGATGCTGGAGATTACAGTCAGTCCTCTTGGGGCCTTTGCACTAATAAGAGTTTAACAGGTGTTTTCGTCCTCCGGGAAAGTAACTTCTTTAAACAAAAGGTGGATAGCGTGAAAGGGCAGAAAGCCCTATTTTAAAAGAATACATAAAAAGCACAAGTTTAAAAGACGACATAAAAAGGTGAGAGTGAAATGAGGTAAGGGACAGATCAAATTTTACTGGGGGGAGGTGTGGTCCAAAATAGTGAAACTTTTATTTTTGCTTTGGGGGCACAGGGAAGGGTAATGCATTTTTTTCCCCCTGGTTTACTTTTACTCTTCTGCTCATATTTTCCCTATAAACAATGGCTTGACTTACTTTTGATATTACCCTAATAAAGATTAGATACGTTTGTGAAGGTTTGGTATGGTGTGGCTATTATTCAGCTTAAACTACTGCAGGCCTATGATATGAATATCATATAGTGAACACCTAAGCCTATTGCCCTTTGCATGCAATGCCCTCATACATTTAGTGCTAAAATCTTTGAGAACTGAACAGTGAGGTGGACAACTATTGTTTTAGGAAAGTAGCCTAAACCCCTCCCAAAATATAGGAGATAAAGTTTTGCATATGCTACACAGTAATTTTGTAATTTTGGCTGTTTTTATAGGACACGTAAATGTGGCTCATTTGGCCAACATCCCTTGTTTAGTGATGCTTCTGGCTGCGCCAGGTTGGATCTGAATGCATATGGACGTCCATTACATTTCTCAAATGTGTGTCCGGCGACAAATTTTCCTAAAGGAAATTCTGAAAAGGCATATTGTTTTCATGAAGATTTTAGAATATTCACATGAAAATCTGTCGCCAATTAGATGGAAACGTAGCCATAGACACCCTAAAGACTCTGGTAAGTGTGCAAGTCCAGCGTCACTTTGATTATGACTGCACTTCATGGTTCACCAGCAGCCCCAAACATCTAAGCTACCAGCCAAACAAGCTTGTAAGAAATGTACTCTCCCCTCATACTCATCTGGAGGTTGAGCATTTTCTTCATCTCTATCTCCGTAATGTGTCTATCTATGTAATTGTATATGTATTTATGTATAGAATAGGGACCACAATAAGTCCCCGACTGTATTGTGCAATTCCGGTCACTTAAAAAAATATTTTGAGTATACAGTTAGAAGTTTAAATACACTTAGGTTGGAATCATTCAAACTCGTTTTTTAACCACTACACAAACTATAGTTTTGGCAAGTCGGTTAGGACATCTACTTTGTGAATGACACAAGTCACTTTTCCAACAATTGTTTACAGACAGATTATTTCACTTATAACTCACTGTATCACAATTCCAGTTGGTCAGAAGTTTACATACACTAAGTTGACTGTGCCTTTTAACAGCAAGGAAAATTCCAGACAATGATGTCATGGCTTTACAAGCTTCTGATAGGCTAATTGACATAATTTGAGTCAATTGGAGGTGAACCTGTGGATGTATTTCAAGGCCTACCTTCAAACTCAGTGCCTCTTTGCTTGACATCATGGGGAAATCAAAAGAAATCAGCCAAGACCTCAGGAAAAAGATTGTAGACCTCCACAAGTCTGGTTCATCCTTGGGAGCAATTTCCAAATGCCTGAACGCAAGTATAAACACCATTGGACCACGCAGCCGTCATACCACTCAGGAAGGAGATGCGTTCTGTCTCCTAGAGATGAACGTACTTTGGTGCAAAAAGTGCAAATCAATCCCAGAACAACAGCAAAGGACTATATCTATATCCACAGTAAAACGAGTCCTATATCGACATAACCTGAAAGGCCCCTCAGCAAGGAAGAAGCCACTGCTCCATAACCGCCATAAAAAAGCCAAACTACGGTTTGCAACTGCGCGTGGGGACAAAGATCGCACATTTTGGTGAAATGTCCTCTGGTCTGATGAAACAAAAATAGAACTGTTTGGCCATAATGACCATCGTTTTGTTTGGAGGAAAAAAGGGGAGGCTTGCAAGCCGAAGAACACCATCCCAACCGTGAAGCACGGGGGTGGCAGCATCATGTTGTGGGGGTGCTTTGCAGCAGGAGGGACTGGTGCACTTCACAAAATAGATGGCATCCTGAGGTAAGAAAATTATGTGGATATATTGAAGCAACATCTCAAGACATCAGTCAGGAAGTTTAAGATTGGTCGCAAATGGGTCTTCCAAATGGACAATGACCCCAAGCATACTTCCAAAGTTCTGGAAAAATGGCGTAAGGACAACAAAGTCAAGGTATTGGAGTGGCTATCACAAAACCCTGACCTCAATCCTATACAAATTTTGCGGGTAGAACTGAAAAAGCGTGTGCGAGCAAGGAGGCCTACAAACCTGACTCAGTTACACCAGCTCTGTCAAGAGGAAATGGGCCAAAATTCAACTAGCTTATTGTAGGAAGGTTGTGGAAGGCTATCCGAAATGTTTGACCCAAGTTAACCAATTTAAAGGCAATGCTACCAAATACTAATTGAGTGTATGTAAACTTCTGACCCACTTGGAATGTGATGAAATAAATAAAAGCTGAAATAAATAATGAATCTCTATTATTATGTGACATTTCACATTCTTAAAATAAAGTGGTGATCCTAACTGACCTAAGACAGGGAATTTTTATTAGGATTAAATGTTAGGAATTGTGAAAAACTGAGTTTAAATGTATTTGGCTAAGGTGTATGTAAACTTCCGACTTCAACTGTATGTGTATTTTTTTAAATGACAATTAAAATCAATCACTCAATCAATCCAAACTGTATAGCGGAAAATTGACGAATGCAAAGAGACATCTGTTACAAAACACCAAAATGTCTAAAATACTGGGTAAGCCTACAAGGTAGGGAGGGATGTATTTTCTGTTTGTCGAGATTTACATTTATTGTGGTGTTGAAAATTGAAGTGCCCAAAGTCAGTATGCTTTGTTTGTTGGTTGTGTGGTACATTAGCACAGAAACCTGTTGATGGAAAATTCGTTGCCTATATTTTATATAATTATCAAAATCAAAATCTTATCAAAATCTTGAAAATCTGATTTCCCCCTTGCTGATCATTGTCTGCAGCCGGATGTGATCGTAGTGTAATGAAACAGGCAGGGAGAGTGAGCTCGTCTGTGGTGGTCGAAATATCAAACTTCTGGCCCTCCGTGGCATCGAATGTGCCACAAAATCATGCTGATGTGGCAAAGTTGATATCCATGTCTATAAACACAGGGTTGCAGTTACTGTTATTTATTATCATAAACATTATTTTGAGTTAATTCTATGAGTGGGGAGGAATTAAAATTTATTTGACAGTACAAGTGGAGGGTAGTGTGAAAATATGTTTTACTTTGGGTAGAGGGGTGCAATTTCTTCTTATGACGCCTCGAGTTGGACCAGTTACCCCCCCCCTCCCCCCCTCCTAGTAAATTTCGATCTGTCCCTTAGCGTTTCATGTTTTGTCAGTTTGTTTCAACTAGTATAAACTGGGCACTGAATGTCAAAAATGAGTTGAAATGGTAACCCAAGCACAGTTAACTTTTCATCGGTCTTAGACTTGAGTGATTGTTATTAACAACCAATGTTGTTAATCCATTTTGTAACATGGCCCGCGGCCTTGTGAATGTTGACCTGTTTAAAGGTCTTGCTCACATTGGTTACGGGGAGCGTGATCACACAGTCGTCCTGAACAGCTGGTGCTCTCATGCATGCTTCAGTGTTGCTTGCCTTGAAGCGAGCATAAAATTAATTTAGCCCGTCTAGAAGGCTTGCGTCACTGGGCAATGCTCAGCTGATTTTCCCTTGCACAGAGCCCTGGCCTCAACTTCATCGAACACCTTTGGGATGAATTGGAGCGCCGTGCCCGACCTCACTAATGCTTTTGTGGCTGAATGGAAGCAAGTCCCCACGGCAATGTTCCAACATCCAGTGGAAAGCCTTCCCAGAAGAGTGGAAGCAGTTATAGCAGCAAAAGTGGACCAACTCCATATTAATGCCCATAATTTTGGAATGAGATGTTCGCCAAGCAGGTGTCCACATACTTTTGGTCATGTAGTGTACGATCAGCTGATTGGCCATTGAAAGTGTCCATTGACAGCAGGATAAAGATGATAGGAAGTGTACCGGTCAAGCTTTGAAGGGTTTTGGTTTCTCTTCAGTGAGTACGTTACTGAGGAAAGAAGTATATATGTCACACCTCCCTCAAATGACTGGAGAAGCTGCTGGGACTTGAAAAGACATTCACTTTTTGAAAAGACAAAAATACACACAGGGAAAAGCCTAATTGCACACAACATATTGTGTTGCTTATCGTCGGCGTCCTCGAAAAACCTTGTATGTCCATATTTGCCTATTTTTATCCTTTTTACATAGACTGAAAGTAATCATTCCCCTCCATATGCTGTGAAAGTTTCATGACTTTAGGACCAATCAAAGCAATTCCAAAATATCACACTGCTTTTTCAATTGCTGAAAAGTTAACTGTTTCGGGGTACAAAGTTATCCAAGGCGCCGCTGGTTGTTTTGGCTGGGTAGGCTGTTCTAAGGGGCTTGTGTGCAGGAGAGATTCAGCCACTTGGGATACTATTAAAGTTAAACAAAAAGTGATTATTCATTATTAAAAGCTAAAGGTTTTTGCCAGCTTTCATGACAAGCACTCTTATGAAGGCTGCAATGCCAAAAATATATTTAAAAAAATAATATATGCATGATCAGAGTAAATGCATGTAAAGTGAGGGACAGTCTAATCAATGAAGACTTGGGCCCCAATTCAATCCAACTGAGTTATGACCTTTTTTTATTTTTTTAAAACCTGTTCATCGGTGTGATTGAAAGGGCTTACCTCTTCTGCATGGACATCACACAGTTTGTTGCCAGATAGCAGTTTATTTTTCAAGCTCTTGTTCTGCAAAAAAATAAACAAATAAAAAGGTGGTATTAGTTAAGGGTTGATGAGAGAAAATCATTGATAACATTTAGTAATGGCTTGCACTGCTTTTCTGTTTCATCCGCAGTGACAAATGTAATTACATTAGACGCTCATACAAGCCAGTTTCGATTCATCAGGCCTAAGTATTGACTACAGAACACATTTACAACAGCAAATGCATTCATCAATGATCTAATTAGCTAATCCAGAGCCTATTCTTCAACCACTCTCTGTTTAACACATGCAGTACGAGAGTAACACGAATCAACATTGACTAATCACTCATGAACATGAAGCAATAGAAACGACTGACAGCATGAGACATATACAGGTGCACTATTGTACAACATTGTTCCTTCACGCACACAGATTCATCAGAACAACATGTGCAGGGACACAACTCAGAGCAGTGGTGCTGACTGACTGGCATGCAGTAAGAGGTAAGAGGTGGCCTTACAAAGAACACGTTTTCTATACCAGGGAATAGCCCTCTTCCTTAGAATTGTTACATATGTTGGTCATAGAAATATAAAACATGTTGGTTCCAATTTTGGTTTTGGGAAACTGGTCAGAATTGAAGAAATTATGGATGGCTCTAAATACAGGGAATTCTTGCTGGAAACCTGTTTCAGTCTTCCAGAAATTTGAGACTGGGACAGAGGTTCACCTTCCAGCAGGACAATGACCATACTGCTAAAGCAATTTAAGGGGAAACCTTTAAATGTCTTGGAATGGCCTAGTCAAAGCCCAGACTTCAATCCAATTGAGAATCTGTGGTATCATAAAGATAGCTGTACACCAGCGGAACCTATCCAAGTTGAAGGAGCTGGAGCAGTTTTGCCTTGAAGAATGGGCAAAAATCCCAGTGGCTAGATGTGCCAAGCGTATAGAGACATACCCCAAGAGACTTGCAGCTGTAATTGCTGCAAAAGGTGGCTCTACAAAGTATTGACTTTGTGGGGTGAATAGTTATGCATGCTCAAGTTTTTTTTTTTTTTTCTTGTTTGTTTCACAATAAAACATATTTTGTATCTTCACAGTGGTAGGCATGTTGTGTAAATCAAATGATACAACCCCCCCCCCCCCCCCAAAAAAAAAAATGTTAATTCCAGGTTCTAAGGCAACAAAATAGGAAAAATGCCAAGAGGGGTGAATACTTTCGCAAGCCACTGTATCACTTTTTCATTTATTTTACTATCTCTCTCCCGCTTTTCTATTTCTCTCTATGAAACACACACACACACACACTCTCTTACACACAGAGTTAATGAGGTGGAATGACAGCGCTATGTGATTCAATGAGCTAGAATTGGCCGGGATTCCAGTATAGACACTTACGCCTCCTCTCCTCTCTAAAGAAAGGGTACTGTGGCTGGGAGAAATGGCAGCTGTCATACAAGGTGACGTGTGCCTGCCTGAGAACAGACCCACAGTGAAATTTTGATCCAGTAGAGCTCATATGTCATGGAGTATTATGCTAAATGAGATCCAGTGAACTGCAAATGTCATAATATATTATGAACCAAGTGTTGCCAATATTGGGAACCATGCATGAACTTTATAATAAAAAAGTGTGCGAGACATTACTGATTATGATCATACTTTCCTCTATATTTATTGTTCGCACTTACGCAAACAATAGCATTTTATTTGTATGTATCCTTTTTTTCCTCGCTGTATTAATAAAAATAATACATATTTTTGTTTGACCTTTTAAGCTGTTCAGTGTGCTTATGTATTGGTCATCAAGCAAGCAATGCAGCATGACTATTGTAAAGCACAACTAAGACATAACATTAATAAGTTCAGATTATTCTGACAATTTTGTGAATGGAGGGGTAGATAGAGGACCACCTTATTTTCTTCCTCTTCAGTATATTAAAGGGATACTTCAGGATTTAGGCAAGGAGGCCCTTTATCTACTTCCACAGAGTAAGATGAACTTGCTGATACCACTTTTATGTCTCTGTGTACAGTTTGAAGGAAGTTGCTCACTAGCGTTAGCTCAATGACTGGAAGTCTATGGTAAGTGCTAGCATGCTAGTCGATACCATAGACTTCCAGTCATTGCACTAACGCTAGTTAGCATTGGCATGGAAAACTACCTCTAACTTCCTTCATACTGGATGCAGAGACTTGAAAATGGTATCCATGAGTTCTGACTCTCTGGAAGTAGATAAAGGGCTTCATTGCCAAAATGCAAAAGTATCCCTTTAAGGTTTCATACACAATATGACAAATTCTGTGATCAGATTTGACATTTGGACTTATATATTATAATTCGCTACAACAACAAAGTTTGAAGGTCAGGGAATCCAGGCTAATCAGCAAAAAAATGCTGCGGAAATGCCTCAAGCTATCTCTTTCGAACTTGTTAAAGTTGCAGGTGCAGATGCTCGCTAGAGGATGATTGGACGAGACACGTGTCACCCTCATCTAAACGGTCACCAATAAAAGCATCTGGCAGACCATACTAAACTTCCATTTACCCCTCAGGACTCTTCATACACTGTTTCCGCCTGTCAGAGTGATGTCCTTCACACTCGCTGCAAAGAGTTTGAGCAGCTTATGGATCAGCTGTCTCCTACAGAAGCTCCACTCTTAGACCACACTTCCGCTTTGATATGACAGTCGCTGTGTCGATCACTCAATCATTCTCTAGCCTTAATCCTAAAATGCACATCCTCAGCCCTAAAAGTCAATTATAGAAGATGAGTTTACAGCGAATTGCAGCCATACAGATTTTCTGGTGACATGATCGATTGAAACGGATCCTTGGAAGGGCTGATGTGAAAAGAGCATGGTTTGTAAATGACTGCAACAAAGAGTTATCTGCAAATGCAAATGACCGCATCACACTCACGGACACCATATTTGAATTCCGTTGCAGTGAACAATCGATCCAAACTCGAGTCGGAGTTTAAAAAAGAAGAACAAGAATAAGATCAAGAACAAGACCTCTACGGGCTAATATTTTATTCAAAAAGGAAAAACATGTAGCTTAGCTGAGGTCTGATTCTAATTGGAGAGGAAAGCGTCAAACCTTTTAAGGGAATTCAAGGTCTTTACAAAGAGCTCATCAGAGCACCGGATCAAGTAGAAACTCAGACGTCATTGTAAATAATAATTTGTTCTTAACTGACTTGCCTAGTTAAATAAAGGTTAAATAAAATACATGTAAAAAAAATCTGAGTGTCCTGTTTTATACTCTTAACAGATCGCTTAACAAATCAAATTCTCGGAGAGAAATATAAAATGGTCGCACTTTACACTAAGGGGTGGTTTCCCGGACACAGACTAAGCCTAAAACGCACATTTATTGGATAATCTATTGATGCTTTTTAGTGCATGCTTAATCTGCATCTGGGAAACCACCACCTTGTGTGCAAAAAAAAAAATGTAAATACAGTATAGTTACAGCGTACCAATTACTATTACTATTACCAATTGAAATGTATATGGCGATACATAGTTTGCCACAAAAAAAATCTTTAATTAGAGGAAAAGCTGATGGCCTTCAATGCCAGACCTTTCTAGCTACAGTATCAACATGGGCCCTGCCTACAAAGTGTCCCTGATATTGAAGAAAAACAAGGCTCAAGATTAATCAGCATCTGCAAGGCCCCATATTACTCATTAATATGGTAATAGGGACAGATGCTCAAGCCAGGGTGGCCCACTATCTACTCTCCTGTTTGCATATTGATCTCAAGCTCCTTGCTAATTGAATAAGGTACTGGCGATAATAAGGGAATAAAAATAGTAGCCACAACCCAGTTCAAGTTGAAGTCAGAAGAATACATATACCTTAGCCAAATACATGTAAACTCAGTTTTTCACAATTCCTGATATTTAATCCTAGTAAAACCCTGTCTTTGGTCAGTTAGGATCACCCCTTTATTTTAAGAATGTGAAATGTCAGAATAATAGTAGAGAAAATGATTTATTTGAGCTTTCGTTTCTTTCATCACATTCCCAGTGGGTCAGAAGTTTACATACACTCAATTAGTATTTGGTAGCATTGCCTTTAAATTGGTCAACTTGGGTCAAACATTTCGGGTAGCCTTCCACAAGCTTCCCACAACAAGTTGGGTGAATTTTGGCCCATTCCTCCTGACAGAGCTGGTGTAACTGAGTCAGGTTTGTAGGCCTCCTTGCTCGCACATGCTTTTTCAGTTCTGCCTACAAATGTTCTATAGGATTGAGGTCAGGGCTTTGTGATGGCCACTCCAAAACTTGACTTTGATGTCCTTAAGCCATTTTTCCACAACTTTGGAAGTATGCTTAGGGTCATTGTCCATTTGGAAGACCCATTTGTGAACAAGCTTTAACTTCCTGACTGATGTCTTGAGATGTTGCTTCAATATATCCACATACTTTTCCTACCTATTGATGCCATCTATTTTGTGAAGTTCAGCAAAGCACCCCCAAAACATGATGCTGCCATCCCCATGCTTCACGGTTGGGATGGTGTTCTTTGGCTTGCAAGTGTCCCCCTTTTTCCTCCAAACATAATGAGGGTCATTATGGCCAAACAGTTATATTTTTGTTTCATCAGACCATAGGACATTGCTCCAAAAAGTACAATCTTTGTCCCCCATGTGCAGTCGCAAACTGTAGTCTGGCTTTTTTATGGCGGTTTTGGAGCAGTAGCTTCTTCCTTGCTGAGGGGCCTTTCAGGTTAGGTCTCGTTTTACTGTGGATATAGATACTTTTGCACCTGTTTGCTCCAGCATCTTCACAAGGTCCTTTGCTGTTGTTCTGGGATTGATTTGCACTTTTTGCACCAAAGTACGTTCATCTCTAGGAGACCGAACGCGTCTCCTTCCTGAGCGGTATGACGGCTGCGCGGCCCAATGGTGTTTATACTTGCGTACTATTGTTTGTACAGATGAACGTGGTACCTTCAGGCATTTGTATATTGCTCCCAAGGATGAACCAGACTTGTGGAGGTCTACAAATTTGTTTCTGAGGTCTTGGCTGATTTCCCCATGGTGTCAAGCAAAGAGGCACCGAGTTTGAAGGTAGGCCTTGAAATACATCTACAGGTACACCTCCAATTGACTCAAATGATGTCAATTAGCCTATCAGAAGCTTGTAAAGCCACAGTCAACTTAGTGTATGTAAACTTCTTACCCACTGGAAATGTGATACAGTGAATTATAAGTGAAATAATCAGTCTGCAAAAATTGTTGGGAAAATGACTTGTGTCATGCACAAAGTAGATACCGACTTGCCAAAACTATAGTTTGTTAACAAAAAATGTGTGGAGTGGTTGAAAAACTAGTTTTGATGACTCCAATCTAAGTGTATGTAAACTTCCGACTTCAACTGTATATATGCAGATGACATTTCATTAATTATAAAAGGACAGGAAGGATATATCTCTGTTCTGTACTGAATTTTTTAAATTTTTTTTAATAATTCTGGAATTTCCCCAGACATCCTAATAAGACAGGAACTTCTGTTATTATCCGGTTATTTTAGAGATCCATTTATTTAAGCCTTTTGAAAGTCAATGCCAATGGTTTGTCACAACGAGATTACAATGTATCTGAAATCTAAGAAAACGACTTCCATCTAGCCTCAATGGTATTGCAGAGTGTAGTAAAAACAATAAGAGTGGACAAATTACATATGTTTTGTGATGGGATATGACAAAATTAGGATACCACTCTGACTTACACAGTAGGAATGCACAACAGATGAACCCTCTGTATCTAGTGAAAAAAGAGACCCAAAGATGTTGAGATATTTTTCATGACACAGGATATAGCCAAGACTTGAAATGTCAAAGCTACAGCCGTCAAAGTAGTTCTCAGACGCCACTATCCACTACTGATGACCCCTCTGTATCAAGCTACAACGACACTCAAATCTGGAGAGATAGATCTGGCACAGGAAAAAGCCAAGACTTCAAATGTCAACACTATAGCGACCAACTGATAGGGAAGCGCTGGCTCTACATAATGTACTTCCAAAGTGTTCACAGAGCCCATTTCCAGTGCTTCTGACTGCCAGCAGAAATCTCAGAGGTTCTGCCCAAACACAACTTCAATGAACTGTGTAAAACATTTTCAATTGTAACTCTCCCAAAGACCCATGTTTATTTTGAGCTTGATTTAAGTACAATTCAACTCCCTCCTACATAGGTCATGCTACTGGAAGCCTTTGTTGGCATAATGATTGGTGTGATTCTGTGCCTTGCAAGTATTTTTAAAGACGCGATTGAGGATTTATACTGAACAAAAATATAAACGCAACATGTAAAGTGTTGGTCCCATGTTTCATGAGCTTAAATAAAATATCCCAGAAATGTTCCATGCGCACAAAAAGTGTATTTATCTCAAATTCTGTGCATACATTTGTTTACATCCCTGTTAGTGAGCATATCTCATTTGCCAAGATAATCCATCCACCTGACAGGTGAGGCATATCAAGAAGCTGATTAAACAGGATGATCATTACACAGGTGCACCTTGTTCTGGGGACAATAAAAGGCCACTCTAAAATGTGCAGTTTTGGCACACAACACAATGCCACAGATGCCTCAAGTTTTCAGGGAGTGTGCAATTGGCATGCTGACTGCAGGAATATCCACCAGAGCTGTTGCCAGATAATTAAATTTTTAATGTATCTACCATAAACCACCAATGTAGTTTTTGACCAACCGGCCTCACATCTGCAGACCACGTGTAACCACGCCAGCCCAGGACCTCCACATCTGGCTTCTTCACCTTCAGGATCGTCTGAGACCAGCCATCCAGACAGCTGATGAGTATTTCTGTCTATAATAAAGCCCTTTTGTGGGGAAAAACTCATTCTGACTGGCTAGGCCTGGCTCCCCAGTGGGTGGGCCTGTCCCCCAAGTGGGTGGGCCTATGCTCTCCCAAGCCCACCCATTCATGTGAAATCCATAGATTGGGCCTAATTTTTTTTTCTCAATTGATTGATTTCCTTATATGAACTGTAACTGTAAAATCATTGACTGTGGCATACAAAGGACTGTATCCTTTCATTGCCTCATTTACAAGTCATTTAGACTAATCTGTTGTACAACATTACTGTAAAGAGTGCGCTGAGAGTCGGGAAGCAAGTTCAGGGAGTGAATACGTTAAACAATGTTGGTGACAGTCGCCATAAAGAGCAGCCAGGTGACCTCCTGGTGACCTAGAGGCCGGAGAGGGAGCACACGTGACAGTACCCCCTCCACGACGCGCGGCTCCTGCCGCAGGACGCTGACCAAGATGACGATCATGGAGATCAGGAGCGGACCGGTCCCCTCTGCCAAGGCACGGGAACCTGTAGATCCGGCTGATGCGCGGAGGCATGACAACCTAGAGTGCCGAGAGAGAGCATACGTGACAGCACCCCCTCCCCGGCGCATTCGGCTCCAGCCGCAGGACGCCAACCAAGGGGACGACCCTGGGGATCAGGAGCGGACCGGTCGCCTCCGCTGAGGTGCAGAAACCTGGTGAACCGGCTGAGGCGTGAGAGCCTGATGAGCCGGCCGAGACCTCCCCGGTTCCCTTGGTCGAGGCACAGGAGCCTATCGAGCCAGCTGAGGCATGGGAGCCTATTGAACCAGCTGAGGCAAGGGAGCTTATCGATCCCGCTGAGGTGTGTAAACCCGTCGAGCCAGCTGAGGCAGGGGAACCTGTCGAACCCACCGAGGCATGGGAATCCGACAAACAGGCTGAGGCCTCCCAAGTATCTCCGGTTTTGACAACCGGACCCGACATCACCTCCAAAATGATGAATATTGTGGTAGCTTCTGGTCCATGCAGCTGTGGTAGAACATCTTCCAAACCGTCGTGACTCCATTTATGATTGATTACTTTCTTCTCCTCTGCTCTGGGGCATTTGCCCTTAAGCTATAGGATTTTGCGCCAGCCACGCTGCAGCCTGTAACTACCCACTGACCCCAGGTTAGCCAATTAGAAGGTCCCACGACACCAGCCCAGCTCAAAGCCCCGAGGCTCTGACGAATTCAGCGCATCCAGTGGTATTAGTGCTCATAATAGGCCTCTCCACCAATTACATCATTCAACACTGACAGTATAAGGCCCTTAGTTGCCTATGGCTATCTGTGACCTTTGTAATCCAAAATGACAGCATCATATTGATTTAGAAAAAAGGATATCAAAACTAGTTCACGTGATGTCGATGAACATAGATATTGTATGATACGATTACTGAGGCATTACTCTTATAACAGTAACATAACATTTACAGGTCATGGTGATCATGAATTAGGAATGAGTCAGTCATTGGCGGTAGGTGAGGAGAACAAAAGTACCTCCTGTTGCAGGTCCTTGATTATTTTGGTCTTTTTCTCCATCTCCATCTTGAGGAACTTGATCTGTAGGTGAAATAAATCAAAGTAAAGACATATATTTTCTTACTGACTGTCCATTTTTTACAGACTGTTTCTTACATTTAAACTATGACATTTACGTTAAGCTATCATGAAGGTAGTAACTGTCACCAACCATGCCACCTGCCTGCACTGGATTTCATCATACAGTATGTTGTTGCACTATCTTCAAAACAGATCTATACATCCCAAAGTCAAACAACTTAAAATGATTCTCTGCCTTTAAATCAGACATCCTGCTAATGCTCCAAGTTCCTCCGTGTGGTTATATTACACGTTTTACTGCTATTTTAGTCAGCTTCTAAAGATTCACAAAAACACATATAAAACATTATGATTCACTGCTTGTTTTGACTGTGATTTATCGTAAATGTGTGTATCTAGAAAAGGTAGGTTGACTGTTGGTGGGGTTGCTGTTTCTCATATCGGATGCATTTATGCCTGTGATGGGCGACTGACTATTTCCCAATGTGTGATTCATTTAATAGCCATATGCTCATTGTGTCAGAGTGATATCTTTGTTTATTGCAATCCCTATATCGCGAGCTCGGCATGTCTCTGTAGTGCAGCCGTTCCCCATGCCCTGTATTTTAACAAGCAGTCAGGCCTTAAACGGCTGATGCAGATAGCGGCCAACCGCAGCGCAGGACTACAACTATAAGACTGGATAGCGGTGGGGGTGGGGGGTTATTCCAATCCCGATTCTGCTTTCTATTTCACCTCTGCGACGAAGGATTCTGAGGGAAAGGTTGTCCTTCAATGAGGCCATTGAGATTGTCCCAGGGAGGAAGGGGAGAGAATTCATTGCCCAGGTGACCTCAGCTCTGAAGGCACCCAGGGGACTGTAAACTGGGGCTAGGCGGTTGACACACGAATAACATCACAGTTCATGTTGATGCATTTGTAGTTCATGGCTCTGCCCCTGGGTACGTCGATAACACATCCCAGCACAACATTCCCTTTGGGGCTGTGGCATGACACACTGAAATGATGGATAGAAAATAGAAAACTGTAGCATTCTACATGGTTAAGATTTGACATTTTGAATTGTGTTATTACAGTATAATTCATTTGTATGACGTACTGGTTAAATCAAAGCAATAAGCCTGAGTAATGTTGGGAGAGTTTTGTGTGTTTCCAGAGCTGTTATACAATTAAACGGTATATTGCAATGCACAGCATGTGCAACTAGTGTTACAAATACGATGCCATATTTGGTATGAAAGTGATGAAATAACCAGGTCAATCTTTTTCATCATGGTGTAATACTTTTTGGAATAGAATGCCTCCCACTGGGAAATTCAATCATACATTTTTGTGTGTGGTTTATCTATTGGAGTTTTTCTTGGCCTACCTAAATTTGTTCATCTTTTAACATTTTTTTACCAGGCTGCATAACTTTACTGATGCCAGGTTCATAGACCAGTCATACAGAGCTAATACAATTGGATCTGTGTTTAATTGACAGGCAGAACCTTTTTGCTAAGAAAGTTCTGAGATGTGGGCATCTAGTGTTGTTGCTACTGTCTTGTCTAAGGTACCATTAATTCATGATTGGTTAGTCATGATTGGGGGTGGGGGGGGGGGGGGGGGGGGGGGGGGGGCATGCGCCTGTCATCCTCACACCTATGTCATAATGTTATTAATTTTGTAAATAATTCTGACAGTAACCCTCCTTTTTAATTTCCACATGTAGCAGGGAAAGTGTTTGTTGTCCAATCTTCATGGTAGTGAAGACAGACAGACAGACAATATAGTTATCATGCATCTAGTTAGACTATTTCTCAGCGGCGCCAGCCCGCCTCGGCTTCCTCATCTAATTGGCCTCCTCATCATCTCATCTAAAATCAAGTTTTAAAAAATTTGGTGAATCAGGTCAGATTCGGATGGAGAGTGAGTGCGTTGTTCAATATGGATAAACAAAAGTCAAAATGAAGTGGTACACAAAAACTCCCCAAAAAAGATTTATCTGATCAAGCTTATGCCAAATTACAGAAGATAACTACATCAGCAAAGCTACAATCACCTCGACTGATGAAACACCATTACAGGTGGAAGATTAGCTAAAGGCTAGAGCTGCCGCTTTCAAGGAGTGGGCTCTAACTCGGAAGCTTACGAGAAATCCTGTTATGCCCTCCGATGAACCATCAAACAGGCAAAGCTTCCATACAGGACTAAGATCGAATCATACTACCCCGGCTCTGACGCTTGACGGATGTGGCAGGGCTTGCAAACCATTACAGACTACAAAAGGGAAGCTCAACCAAGAGCTGCCCAGTGACATGAGCCTACCAGACAAGGTAAACTACTTCTATGCTCGCTTTCGAGGCAAATAAAACTGAGCCATGCATGAGAGCACCAGCTGTTCTGGAAAATGGTGTGATCACGCTCTCCGCAGCCGATGTGAGTAAGACCTTTAAACAGGTCAATATTCACAAGGCCACAGGGCCAGAAGGATTACCAGGACGTGTACTGTGAGCATGCGCTGACCAACTGTCTTCACTGACATCTGTAGCACTCACATCTGTAGCCATGAAGGGCTTCGAAAGGCTGATCATGGCTCACATCAACACCACTATCCAAGAAACCCTAGACCCACTAGAATTTGCATACCGCACCAACATATCCACATATGATGCAATCTCTATTGCACTCCACACTGCCCTTTCCCACTTGGACAAAAGGAACACCTATGTGAGAATGCTATTCATTGACTCCAGCTCAGCGTTCAACACCATAGTGCCCTCAAAGCTCATCAATAAGCTAAGGACCCTGGGACTTAACACCTCCCTCTGCAACTGGATCCCGGACTTCCTGACGGGTCGCCCCCAGGTGGTAAGGGTAGGTAACAACACATCCGCCATGCTGATCCTCAACACAGAAGTGCGTGCTCAGTCCCCTCCTGTACTGCATGCCCAGGCACGACTCCAACACCATCATCAAGTTTGCCGATGACACAACAGTGGCAGACCTGATCACCGACAATGACGAGACAGCCTATAGGGAGGAGGTCAAGACCTGGCTGTGTGGTGCAAGGAAAACAACCTCTCCCTCAACGTGATCAAGACAAAGGAGATGATTGTGGACTACAGCAAAAAGGGGACCGAGCACAACCACATTCTCATCAAGTTGCAGTGGGAGTAGGTTGAGAGCTTAAAGTTCCTTGGTGTACACATCACCAACAAACTATCATGGTCCAAGCACACCAAGACAGTTGTGAAGAGGGCACGACAAAACCTATTCCCCCTCAGGAGACTGAAAAGATTTGGGATGGGTCCTCAGATCCTCAAAAGGTTCTACAGCTGCACCATCGAGAGCATGGTTGCATCACTGCCTGGTATGGCAACTGCTCGGCGTCTGGCCGCAAGGCACCACAGAGGGTAATGTGAACGGCCCAGTACATCACAGGCCAAGCTTCCTGCCATCCAGGACCTCTATACCAGGCAGTGTCAGAGGAAGGCCCCAGCCACCCCAGTCAAAGACTGTTCTCTCTGCTACCGCACGGGCAGAGCGGCAAGTCTAGGTCCAAGAGACTTCTAAACAGCTTCTACCCCCAAGCCATAAGACTCCTGAACACCTAATCAAATGGCCACCCAGACTATTTGCATTGCCCCCCCCCCCCCTTTTTTTTACACCGCTGCTACTCATATGTTATCATCTATGCATAGTCACTTTAATAACTCGACCTACATGTGCATATTACCTCAACTAACCGTTGCCCCCGGACATTGACTCTGTACCGGTACCCCGCTGTATATACAGTTGAAGTCGGAAGTTTCCATACACTTTAGCCAAATACATTTAAACTCAGTATTTCACAATTCCTGACATTTAATCCTAGTAAAACCCTGTCTTTGGTCAGTTAGGATCACCACTTTATTTCAAGTATGTGAAATGTAAAAATAATATTCATAATTTATTTCAGCTTTTATTTCTTTCATCGCATTCCTAGTGGGCCAGAAGTTTACATACACTCAATTAGTATTTGGTAGCATTGCCTTTAAACTGTTTAACTTGGGTGAAATGTTTCAGGTAGCCTTCCACAACCTTCCCACAATAAGTTTGGTGAATTGTGGCCCATTCCTCTTGACAGAGTTGGTGTAACCGAGTCAGGTTTGTAAGCCTCCTTGCTTGCACACACGTTTTCAGTTTTGCCAACAAATGTTCTATAGGATTGAGGTCCATTCTTTGTGATGGCCACTCCAATACCTTGACTTTGTTGTCCTTAAGCCACAAGTTTGGAAGTATGCTTGGGGTCATTGTCCATTTGGAAGACCCATTTGCGACCAAGCTTAAACTTCCTGACTGATGTCTTGAGATGTTGCTTCAATATATCCACATCATTTTCCTACCTCGTGATGCCATCTATTTTGTGAAGTGCACCAGTCCCTCCTGCAGCAAAGCACTGTCACCACCGTGCTTCACGGTTGGGATGGTGTTCTTTGGCTTGCAAGCGTCCCCCTTTTTCCTCCAAACATAACAATGGTCATTATGGCCAAACAGTTCTATTTTTGTTTCATCAGACCAGATGACATTTCACCAAAAAGTACGATCTTTGTCCCCATGTGCAGTTGCAAACCGTAGTCTGGCTTTTTTATGGCGGTTTTGGAGCAGTGGCTTCTTCCTTGCTGAGCGGCCTTTCAGGTTATGTCGATATAGGACTCCTTTTACTGTGGATACAGATACCTTTGTACCTGTTTCCTCCAGCATCTTGACAAGGTCCTTTGCTGTTGTTCTGGAATTGATTTGCACTTCTCGCACCAAAGTACGTTCATCTCTAGGAGACAGAACACGTCTCCTTCCTGAGCGGTATGACGGCTGCGTGGTCCCATGGTGTTTATACTTGCGTACTATTGTTTGTACAGATGAACATGATACCTTCAGGCATTTGGAAATTGCCCCCAAGGATGAACCAGACTTGTGGAGGGCTACAATTTTGTTTCTGAGGTCTTGGCTGATTTATTTTCATTTTCCCATGATGTCAAGCAAAGAGGCACTGAGTTTGAAGGTAGGCATTGAAATACATCCACAGGTACACCTCCAATTGACTCAAATGATGTCAATTAGCCTATCAGAAGCTTCCAACGCCATAACATCATTTTCTGGAATGTTCCAAGCTGTTTAAAGGCACAGTCAACTTAGTGTATGTAAACTTCTGACCCACTGGAATTGTGATACAGTGAATTATAAGTGAAATAATCTGTCTGTAAACAATTGTTGGAAAAGTGACTTGTGTCATGCACAAAGTAGATGTCCTAACCGACTTGCCAAAACTATAGTTTATTAACAAGAAATTTGTGGAGTGGTTGAAAAACTAGTTTTAATGACTCCAACCTAAGTGTATGTCAACTTCCGACTTCAACTGTAGTCTCACTATTGTTATTTTACTGCTGCTCTTTATTTACTTGTTACTTTAAATATATATATATATATGTATATATATTTTACCTTTATTTAACTAGGCAAGTCAGTTAAGAACCAGTTCTTATTTTCAATGATGGCCTAGGAACAGTGGGTTAACTGCCTGTTCAGGGGCAGAACGACAGATTTGGACCTTGTCAGCTCGGGGGTTTGAACTTGCAACCTTCCAGTTACTAGTCCAACGCTCTAACCACTAGGCTACCCTGCCATCCCTTATTTTATTTCTTATTCTTATCCATATTTTTTTAAACTGCATTGTTGGTTAGGGGCTCATGAGTAAGCATTTCACTGTAAGGTTGTTGTTTCGGCACATGTGACTAATATAATTGAATTTGATTTGATTTGTAGATAGGAGGCCTACTTAAGCCTCAGCTAGCACAAGCAGCCTCCCAGTCCCGACAGAGGTCCAGAAATGACAGTAGCCTTGCTCCTCCTCATCTTCCTCCCCTTGAGAATAGTAACAGTTCTCTAGTGATGGTGCCGGCCTTCCTTATCCGCCTCCTCTCCCAGAAAACCAAGCTGACGACTGCCAGAGGCCCAGCGGTGCTCATGAGAGCGACCCCCCCCCCCCCCCCCCCCCCTTCTGTGAACACTTGTAAGCCTACAGTGATGAGATGGATAGCCCCGAAAGCGTGGAGTCCACGTTCCAATGTGTAATATAACTAGGCTGCCAGCTAAATACTGTACATAGCTATAGACCAGGGTATCCCAAACTCGGCCCTGCCCTCAACCCCCCCCCCACGCCTTTTTGTTTTATTCCCATAGCACTACACAACTGCTTCAAATAATCAAAGCTTGATAATGAGTTGGTTATTTGAATCAGCTGCGTAGTGCTTGGGCAGAAAACAAAACGTACACCCAGGGGGAACCCAGGACCGAGTTCAGGAAACCCTGGGCTTGACTGCATTGTCTGCATAATGAAACAATCCCTAGTCAGCTATTGTTTTGAAGGTGGACTGATTGTATTATTTGGAATTAATAGACTGGTTTTATGTAGCACAAACCTTCTATCCAAGCTGCAAGAGAGCATGAGGACGGCTAAGGTAGGCTATAGGTCTACATTCTTAAATGTTTAATTGGTTACTGATTAGTATACGCATGTTTGAATTTCCCACTTTAATTACTTAACAAGGAAATACATTATTGCCGCCGGCCTACATTCTAAATAGCAGCATTGCGACAGCGTAGGCCTATAGCTTCGTAAAACATAAACGTTTGGCTTAACATGAGAAAATGACGACCAAATAAAAATAAACATGTACCCATTAAAGCAAAGCTACAGGATACTTCAAGCACTAGCACCACATAATCTGATAGCTATCGATTGGCAGCCGCGCAGACATCACAATTTCAGAACAATTGACCGCGATCAATAGTCGAAACTTTGAGTGGCTGACAGGCTCATATTTTTTTGGGGGGGGGGGGGCAAACTTCGAGAAACTGAGAAACCGCTACGCCTGTCACGCCCTGACCTTAGTTATCTATGTTTTCTGTATTATTTTAGTCAGGTCAGGGTGTGACGAGGGTGGGTATGTGTGTTTTGTCTTGTCTAGGGTGTTTGTATATCTATGGGGTTTTGATATGTCTAGGTAAATGTAGGTCTATGGTGGCCTGAATTGGTTCAATCAGAGACAACGATAAACAGCTGCCTCTGGGGATCCTTTTTAGGTTGCCATTTTCCATTTTGGTTTTGTGGGTTATTGTCTATGTGTAGTTGCATGTCAGCACTTGTTGCAATTAGCTTCACGTTCGTTTTTGTTAGTTTGTTTAGTGGTCTTCGTTTATTAAAGAAGTATGTATTCTTATCACTCCGCGCCTTGGTCTCCTCGTTATGACGAACGTGACAACGCCAGTGAACTTACATTGAATATGTGAACCCAAACAAGGTTTCTGAACCACACATTATGAATTAAATACAAATAAAATTAAAAGGGATCTTTTGAGTGGAACCACAGCTTCACGGTCATCAAATTCTCTACATGTTATAGGCATTTATGATGAGTATGTGTTTCCCATCGCAAATGTCAATTTCCAAGTACAGCTACAGCTGATCGCTGTCTGTGGTCCACTGGGGATACTAAATTATAGTTTTTGCGTGTAAGGAGAAGGAAGATACAGATTCAGCTTCTAAATGATTGATTTATTTCAGCTTTTATTTCTTGAATCACATTCCCAGTGGTCAGAAGTTTACATACACTCAATTAGTATTTGGTAGCACTGCCTTTAAATTGTTTAACTTAAGTCAAACGTTACGGGTAGCCTTCCACAATTCCCTTTAACACCGTATTGATAATTGATTATCGGTTGCACTAATTTTCATAAATTCCAAATGAGGCAACCCAAGATTATGAAATGTATGAAGTGAGAACTGCTCATTAAAACATAACCACGTTTAAAAAATAACGTTGATGGTTTCGTGCAGTATCGTCCCGAACAAATTAATTTCACTGTGCTTGTTACTAACCCTGGTTTCCACTTTTGCTGCTTAGTAGGTTAATAGAAAACAAACTCTAGAGCTCCCTAGGGGCAGATTACAACTCCAATCAAACAATGTCTTCTACCCAATGCCTCACATCAAATTCGCCCAGCTACGGAGATGTCAAATAGCCTCAACTCACACTCTGTTTCTTCACATAGAGCTGTAGGCATGGTCTCAATTGAAAATTAAAAAACTGCACCTTATTACAAACAAGACAGGTATTCATGTAGCATCATCGTGCGCTTTCCAAAACTCTATTAGCACACTGAATAGTGGCAGTAGCAGAGTTATCCTGTATATGATACAACCAAGAAACTCAACTTTACAACACATTCTTGTGTTATCCCAGAAACGTCACATCATTCAAAAAAAACTGTTATTTCCCCTTGGGAAAACACAGGCATTGATTTGATGCATTGCAGTAGCCAATACAATTTCCTTTAATATAGATAATTAACTCCCTTACACCAGGGACTTGTCACTCATCTGAACATGAAAATGTCAACAGCGACAGTTTGATTGTTGGCTACCCACATCAGCCACCCTTGTTCTGTGCTGTGGAAATAAGACGGACGACCATTTTAAGACGTCCATGTTGTTCTTATTAGCATATATTGAATATCTCAAAGCCATTCCACGGTCTGTTTTGAACATTAATTAGGCCTCCCGTTGATTTTCTGATCATTTGTTTTGAGGGGGAATTAGATAGCCATAAGAGATGTGGCAGTAAATATCAAGGCACAAAACAAGGCACAAAAAACCTACAGGCTAATCCATAGAGTTCTTTAGGTATGAAAAAGGGTCCACATGAGTATAATGTTAATTACTGATATTATCATGGCTTTTGTAGCTGTTATAAAAGCTTTATGTGGGCCTACGGTAAAGTTCATTTCTACATAAAGGGCATACAGTAAACTGTTACCTATAGGTTTCATTCATTCAGTAGGTATAAACATGACTCTGCATGTGTGGTACCAAAGTTCCCTTGTAGCCTGCTATTCTCAGACGTCTGTATAGATTGGCAATGTAATAACGTCTGAATAGAACAGAATTGATACTGGAACGACAGCCAGGTATAATTGAAAAGGGACTGAGTTGCATGAAGGATAGAGGCCTGGATTACTGGGCAAATGAAAAGGAATGTTTATGACAGGATGATAAAAGGAACTAAATGTAAAAAAGGCGCCTGGTCTATTAAGTTTTTATCAGAAACTTATCGTTTAAGGAGAGAGCAAAGAGTGGACCGACCTCCCTCACTATGCTTCCTATTTCTGGGTTACACCTACAGTTGAAGTCGGAAGTTTACATACACTTAGGTTGGAGTCATTAAAACTCGCCTTTCAACCACTCCACAAATGTCTTGTTAACAAACTATAGTTTTGGCAAGTCTGTTAGGACATCTACTTTGTGCATGACACAAGGCCCTTTTCCAACAACTGTTTACAGACAGATTATTTCACTTACAATTCACTGTATCACAATTCCAGTGAGTCAGATGTTTACATACACTAAGTTGACTGTGCCTTTCAACAGCAAGGAAAATTCCAGAAAATGATGTTATGGCTTTGGAAGCTTCTAATAGGCTAATTGACATCATTTGAGTCAATTGGAGGTGCACCTGTGAATGTATTTCAAGGCCTACCTTCAAACTCAGTGCCTCTTTGCTTGATATCATGGGAAAATCCAAAGAAATCAGCCTCAGAAAAAAACTGTAGACCTCTACACGTCTGGTTCATCCTTGGGAGCAATTTCCAAACGCCTGAAGGTACCACATTCATCTGTACAAACAATAGTATGCAAGTATAAACACCATGGGACCACGCAGCCATCATACCGCACAGGAAGGAGACGCGTTCTGTCTCCTAGAGATGAACGTACATTGGTGCAAAAAGTGCAAATCAATCCCAGAACAACAGCAAAGGACCTTGTGAAGATGCTGGGGGAAACAGGTACAAAAGTATCTGTATCCACAGTAAAACGAGTCCTATATCGACATAACCTGAAAGGCCGCTCAGCAAGGAAGAAGCCACTGCTCCAAAACCGCCATAAAAAAGCCAGACTACGGTTTGCAACTGCACATGGGGACAAAGATCGTACTTTCTGGAGAAATGTCCTCTGGTCTGATGAAACAAAAATAGAACTGTCTGGAGGAAAAAGGGGGAGGCTTTGCAAGCCAAAGAACACCATCCCAACCGTGAAGCACGGAGGTGGCAGCATCATGTTGTGGGGGTGCTTTCCTGCAGGAGGGACTGGTGCACTTCACAAAATAGATGGCATCATGAGGTAGGAAAACGATGTGGATATATTGAAGCAACCTCTCAAGACATCAGTCAGGAAGTTAAAGATTGGTCGCAAATGGGTCTTCCAAATGGACAATGAATCCAAGCATACTTCCAAACTTGTGGCAAAATGGCTTAAGGACAACAAAGTCAAGGTATTGGAGTGGCCATCACTAAGCCCTGACCTCAATCTTATAGAACATTTGTGGGCAGAACTGAAAAAGCGTGTGCGTGCAAGGAGGCTTACAAACCTGACTCAGTTACACCAGCTCTGTCAAGCGGAATGGGCCAAAATTCACCAAACTTATTGTGGGAAGGTTGTGGAAGGCTTTCCGTAACGTTTGACCGAAGTTAAAGAATTTAAAGGCAATGCTGCCAAATATTAATTGAGTGTATGTAAACTTGTATGTAAACTTCTGACCACTGGGAATGTGATGCAAGAAATAAAAGCTGAAATAAATCATTCTCTCAACTATTATTCAGAAATTGTGAAAAGATGAGTTTAAATGTATTTGGCTAAAGTGTATGTAAACTTCCGACTTCAATTGTAGCTCTCTCACTCTCCCAGGCTGGTTATTAAGTGGTGGGAGGGAGGGGGCCAGCCAGGAGAGATGACTGCTGGGTAATGAGATGGGTGACGGGCGCCCACAGGCCCGGATGACAGGTGACAAGGGGGAGGTTAGAGGAGTGAGGTGTAGACGAGGTGTGGACGACTGAGGGCTCCTACTCACGGTGGCCTGCTGTTTCTCGGCTTGCTCCGTTGCCTCGTCCAGCTGCTTCTGCAAGGCAGCCTGGAGGGACTTCATCTCTCCCCTGTTGAAAGGAAAGGTGAGAAACTTTCAGTTAGCACATATCCTTCTCCTCTCCAACTCTTCTCTGACTTCCCGCAGTGGCGAGGCAGTAGTAATAGTATCTCAAGCACTGGCTGACTGACTGACTGAGCACTGAGTAGGATCAAGCCATCAAATCAATTCATGCTTACTTTTTCTACCAAACATTTGTGATAGAATGCGTGACGAAATACCAAACTTTAATCCAGAATACCAATATACGATTACAGCAGCAAAGGAATTATTCCCTTTGACTGGGCTTAGTGTAGGTTTAGAGTTTAATTACATATGACTTGGTCATGGTCCATCACTTGTGCAGTCGAGGAGCAGCATCTGCAGTCAACAGCACTGTTTGTCAAACTCGGAAAGAAAAGTCTCTCTTCACTGCTGTGCTGCCCTGTCATATTTCACATGCCAAGGGTTGTGCCTGTTGGCATGAGCCCAGCCAAGCAAACATTTTTCTTTTCTGCTAGTTGGCATTTCATTTTTCTGATCTCACCCTCAAACCAGCAGTATGACGTTTTAAGGGGAGACAGAATGATTTTTTAGAAGTTAGAATATGAGGTTGACATTTAAAGGGAGCCCAACACCGTTTGGTGCTGTAAGTGAGCTTCAAGTCAACACATTGAGTCAACATATTTTCACCGATATTTAGAGACTTTTTTGCCTATGGGCTACAAACAACCAAAAATTATTCTGAGTGCCATTTTCCTCAGACAACACAGCACTAAACTGTGAATAAAATAGTGTATAACCCATTATGGGTATCTGTGGAAAGGCAGTTACTATTTTAACCAAAGCACAAAAGTAAATGACTTTGACTTTCAGTACTGTCTTCCTCTGTCCCTCCTTGTATTTCATTGGCCACTCAAGTTGGCTGTATTTCTGCAGTTTAAATATAGTAATTGGTTATGCCCAGGATTAGGTCAAATGTGGTGGTTAGGACGAGGGTTAACGTTTTTGTTTTTTCAACTTGTAACCCTCACGTTTGTAATTATTCGACATGTGTTGACCTGAGGATGTGGCTACCATGGTTTCACATTAAAATAGTTGCTAGTTATTACTCCCTCGAAGCAATCATAAACATTGCTTGAAAGCTGTCAAAAACAAATGATTTTCCATAAATCAGCAGCCTGGATCGCTCGTGATGAAGTCATTCGATAATCATTCTTGGCAATGGAACGAACCAAGAGCAGGATTCATTCGGATTTAAAGTGGAAAACAGGTGGCTGCTCAAATCGTCTGTGGACCAGGAGCCATTGCTCCAATAAAACATTGTTTTATGGTTTGTTTATGATTGTCATGTGTTATTGATATGTTGGTTTGCTATTTACAAAGCAGTAGGATATAAGTATATACTGTGTATACCAAAGGCTGAATTTCAGGTAACATCACATTGTTCCTGCACCATAAAAGGAATGAAAAGTAATGTTGCTCTTTGAAAGAATCCATACGGTAGGAATGTGCAATAGCAAATGGTTAAGAAGCTTAGATCTACCTCTGCTTGTGGCTGAGCGCCAGGATTTTCAGGACATCCGCCTTGGCCACGGAGTCGTCATTTTTCAGTGTCTAGAAGAGAGGAATGAGAGCTTTTTAGTCTCACAAGAGAAATTGGTTTATTATATGACCACTCACAGTCTCACTCCAACACTCCAATGTGAAGGAGCTGATTCAAAGCACTCATAGGAACATAAAGAATACAACAATGCCCCTTTCGAGTGTAAATGCACACATTGCTCTAAGCTGTCATACAGTAGCCTATCTATGCTCAGGCAAAAAAAAAGATGTGAATAATTATTAGAATTTTTCATACATATTGTGTAACGCCTCATAGATTATTTATGTGTATGCTTTTATGAGGGTAGTCAAATACTTTTTGTGGTCCAAAAAGTATTAGTTCATTTGTAAGCTTGTAGGAACTCATATAGTTTAGATTCAGGTTTGAGGGTAATTATGAATCTTTTTTATGACACTTTTTGGGGAAGAAAATTGAAGTGGTACAGTGTCTTGTTAATAATAAATTAGATCTTAATTTCCATAAATACACTAATTTGAGTTCAATAATTGCAGCTCTGCAAGATTACTGAACGGTTTTCAAATGTGCTTCAGTATAATAATGAGAAGAGACATTCTGAAAAACACCAATATTTTTTTATCACAAAAACTTTAACCTGGGTGCATCCAATCAGGGCTTGATTTAGAGGGATGCTGGCACTACCACAACAAACCAGGGCAGTAAGCAGTTAAGTTGCAAAGGAATGGCCCACATTAAACCATATACTAGCACACCACAGAGCAACTGCCAAGAATCAAAGCTCTATCATGCAAAGTTTAATTATGAAGGGTTGACCCAGCACCCAAGGGATGTCTAATTAAAATAATAAACACTTAGGACAGTGAATCTCCACCAGAAAGGTTAATCAGTTACACATACATAATTGATTACTCTAAAAAGTTACTGATCGTTTTCACCCCTTTTTTTGGTAAGAGATCCATCCCCCCTCGCTTCTCCCTTCATCTCCCGCCCCCTGCTTTTCCCGGTACATTTGCACAAGGCACAGGGTACACTGCCATCCAAGTCTGCACATAATCACATAATATACAGTAGCTGACTGACGTCAAAGCCTGCAACCGGGGACATTGGTAGCGTAGACTACACACAGTGCCAGCCAGCCCCGAACAAGGGACAATGGATGCCACCGAAAACTGTCAGGAGGACAACACCATGAACCCAGGTTGGCCAGGTCACGTCATACAAGTAGACAGGATGTATTTGGGAAGTCACTGATTAAAACTGAAATGGGCTACAGCCATCCAAGCCTACTAAAAAGAACACAGCGGCCCAGACTAATCCAAGGGACCACTGCCTACCAGAATTGGCAAAAGAGATTCCATTCAAGACTGACTAGGGGACAATGATACTCTGGCTAACACCTGACAGACACATTTGTGTCTGCTGGTTCTCTATGGGACACAGGATGTTGAAAGTATAATTTTGGACTGAAAATACTTGTCAAACCAGATGTCTTTTTCAATCTATTTGTTCAATTCAATTCATTCCCTACTTGTTTGACGAGAACTGAAATGGAATCGACCGCAGCCCTGATCAGTGGCGATATACAGATGTGTCAGAGAAAAAAAAACGTATTGCCCTGCTGCGGTAAACAATTTAATAACAACCAAATTACACTGGATTCACAAGACCTAGGATGAACTATGTTTATGTGGTCTTCCATCCAAGCCGTGCCTTCCCCAATTCTCTACGGGACTGATGATCATACATTTGTCTTTTACCTCTCATTACCTGTCATTCCCCATTCCGTCAGCCCTATTCTGCACTGTGCTCACAGGAATGAGTAACGTTGTAGCGTACATGTACACACAACATCCGGTCTATACAGCGTTTGCGGATCTGTATGTCAAAAAAACGGATGACATTAAGTTGTGGTAGATATCGAGGGTAGAAGCAGAGATACCATTCAAATCATTTCAGTGTTTGCTCAAGTCCGCCTGGACTTCCAGGTGGATAGGGTTCGCACCATTGAGACAGGCAATTTCAAATCGAGCACATCTAAAAGTATTTGAAAGATGTAAAATGACGTAACATAAACACCCTCCAGCAGCATCACACATGCACATCCTGTCACGATAGTTATTAGATCCTCTCGTAAATCTTCTGCAAGTAAACAAAAGGGTCGCTATCTAGAACCTAAAAGGGTTCTTCGGCTGTCCCCATAGGAGAACCTGTTGAATAACTTTTTTTGGTTCCAAGTAGAACCCTTTTGGTTCCATGTAGTGCCCTTTCCACAGAGGGTTCTACATGGAACCGAAAAGGGTTCTAAAAAAACCTGTGACCAAAAATAATTATACCTGGAACGAAAAATCGGACAGCTGAAGAACCCCCTTTGGGGCCCTTTTTTCAAAGAGTGTAGGGACAGATTTCTCAACACTGTCACCTTGGAGTAACTTTCCAGTTTTTACAACTGTACCTCAACTACAGGAATTCCACTTCCAAAACAGCTTTGCATTCGTATTCATATCAGGGGGACTGATCGTCAAAACGAAGGACATATCGCTTATTTGCTTTTGATAAATGAGGCCCCAAGTATGTAGTGGCTCATTATACGCTAGGACAGTGGATGAGAACGAGTGAATCACAGGCTGAGCTGAATTCTTAAGCCATTTTTTTAAAGTCCTAAAACAGAGCCCTTCGAAATAATCTCAGGGTTCCAAAGGCACTCAAAGCCATCCACCTTTATTTAACATCCCACTATAATCTGTCAGAAAAGGAAACAGTGGGGCTCTAACCTGAAGGTTGCCTTTTATGCTGTCCAGTTCCTTTGAAGTCTTGGAGAGTTGACGCATGATGCCAGTCCGCTCGGTGAAGACCTCCTTCAGCTTCTGCTCCAGCCCCTCATAGCCATGTCTGTCAAGGGGGAGAGAGAAGAGAGAGAGATTTCACTACTTTATGTCCGCCTGAGAGAATCACCCTTTATTGGCACCCTTGGGAGTGGGAGACGGTGTTAAGTGGATTAAAAGTGTTGTCATTAGAGCAAAAATGTAAAGAAATACAGACAAACTAATATCTACTGAATGCTCAGTCCTTGGTTTCGAGATAAAAAAGCACTTCACTCACCCTATCAATTTGGGAAAGTGTTTTACTCCAATGTGTCATTTGGCCAGAGGTCCTCCTCTGCATTTCTATCAAGTAATCCAACTGTCAAAAAGACTGAAATATCCGCAACACCAATTTGTCAAATGGCCTTTCTATTTCTATATAAATCCAACTATTGGAATGTAAATTAGGACAATTTTTAATGGTGACCTTGCCAAGAGGCAAACATGACTTTTCGTGCACATGTGCATGCAAATTTGGTCATTACAGACTCTTGTCTGAGAATCCTGAATGAATGCATTCCATATGATGGAATATGTGTACCCAGCAAACCGGGAACATTCCAGAACTAAGATTCCCATTAAGTTCTAATTAGGGTTTTATCTAATATTAGGATGATAACATCCCCAAAACACTCAAAGAATGAAAAATATATATATTTGGGAATGTTCACAAACATTTTGTGCACAACATCTGAACAACCACCACAAAACATTCTGGGGAAGTTCTGGGAACTTTCACATAACCAATTTTGGTTTGCTGGGTATACTGATAAAAGATTAATTGAAAAGTAATTTTTTATGAGTCCGTTTGACTTTGTCTATACCTTTCGACTACTATTTTAGGGGTTTGCGTCTCTGACCTTACTAGCCTACCAATTGATAAAACAGACATGTGGCTCTTGAATGACAAGCACACTCGTCAGCCAAGTGAAGTAGAGTTAGGGGACAAGTGAAGTAGAGTTAGGGGACCCAGTGGGTGAAAGCTCAGGAGTGGCAAATAAAGAGCTGGAGAAGAAGCTGACAGCTCTGGCCTTTTGGGGCCACGGTTGGCCATGTGAGCTCTCTCTCTCTCTCTCTCTCTCTGGTCAGAGATAAAGACATTGCAGCTTGCCTACATCTTCCCTAGTGCCAACTGCCGATGTCAGATTGAAAATCTATTTTTATTGAATGCAACACCCTCATTTACAAACACAAATAAACTAATCAATCTTTTGGAAGCTTCCTCAAGATCAAGCTGGTCAGCCTGTGGTTTTCAATGTAAACCGGTCGTCCATTTTATATCGACATGCTGTGCATCACTGATTGCTTTCAACTCCGCACAACAGAATCATTATTTGCAAATGTTGTGCGTTACAAAAAAACATTAAACCACTCCCCCTGTTTGACCCTCCCCTTAATTTGACATGCTAAATAGACAATAAAAGCACTATCTCTACAAGTGACAAGAACATCAAGGATCTTCTACAATCAAAACCAAGAAGCAGGAAGTGTAGGGGGGAACACAACATCCTTCCCACACTGCAGAAATGCCTGTTAGACCAATACCCAAATGACATTGCTTTGTCTTACGTTAGAAGCTCCTGAGGAAAGAGTAGAGCCGCAAGTGCAAGAAAATGTGACTTATCATCTGGAGAAAAACAACAACACGCCATGCAGCTTAATGAGCTTCACTGTAAACCTCTCTGAGAGTGGATTTTTGGGAGCAGGTTTGAAACAAAATATATATACTTTGTAATTGTTTTTAATCAATGCACTTTTAAATGCAACACTGCTGCCGTCATATTCGGGCTGAATCTGGGAGGGCTCCCCACCTGTTCGACCTGGGGCCTTTTTCCAAAAGTCTCATACACCTCATGTCCCAAATCCCATCACCGGATCAAGCACAATAACACATAAATCAGTAATAGAAAAGCAGTTCTTAAGAAATAAAGAACATTTTGTAATGTATCCTGCGCATGAGTTGCCACCGTATGGCATCTGTGAAATCTATTGCTAGCTCACGCAACAGAGAGAGGTGAGGAAATCACTCCCAGTCTGCCAGCTTATTCATTACCCAATGGAATTGGCCCATCCTCGGGAGGGGAATGAATAATTTTTCGTAATTTGAGGCCCACTGAAACAGCTATATATCATATGAAGAGTCACAGATAACAGTAAAGAACTTGGTCCGACATTAGTGCACATGGTTCGACATAAATTGGTAATTACTGCCAAAAAATGGCACCAGATACATAATTATGTTATGACCTTTCTCCGACACCAGCGTCCTGGCAACCGCTCGGTTTCACGGCTCCATTGGACGAGAGAAAAGTGTGCTAATGACAATCGGGTTGTCTGACAAACAGTCTTATGATCAGATACGAGGCCGCTGTCCTCAGAATTCTGCTGCCAGTGATCACATAATAACATCTTTTTTTTATTTGGGGCCTCTGCAATTCCCACATTCTTTTACATCCATCTTGATCTAGCATCTTAAAGTCAAGCCAGTAAAACACGCCCGGCTCGAAATAATGAAAAGTACCACACACACAAAAAAAAAAGAAAATGCAGACAAATGAGCTTTCTCCTACATGAGGAGCATCATCATTTATTGGTGGATACTGCGTAAAATTCTCGCGGACAAACATTTCTCCAGCAAATCACAGCAAGTTTCTGAGTAATATGAGGTTGACCCTGCCATGTAAAAGAGAAGTGCTGAGCCGTGGGCCTGGAGAGGGAAAAAGTGCTGAGGTCCACAATCAACAGCAAAACAACAGCTCAATAAAGGGAAGGAGGCAAGGCCATGCACATGTCCCGCTATACAGAGCAGCTGCAGAAGCAGCTTGGTCTTCAGTTCAGTTGACAGGGCTGGCCTGGAAACGCTCTATCGTAGCACCGGTTAACAGCTATTGACCAGGGCCTTTTTTAAAATAACGGCTAATAGCTTATGAGATCATTCAGCCTCTCTGTGCAACGCCACGGCAGTCAAAGTGTGGAAATTATGTGTAGGAGGTGAGGGAGCGAAGCCATCTGTGAGTGTACATAAAAACAGTATGTAGGCCTGGCTCGCATATACACACTGGTGTGTGTAAAATCAAGAATGTCCACGCTTGTTGAGGGCACAGTTGTTAGTTGTGATTCATACATTTGGCTATCTACTAGAGGGATTAAAGAAGAACCAGAAGTAAGCGTGGCTTATCTGATGGGGATACTTCCATCCAGCTACCGGGCAATGCTTAATAAATCATTAACGAAGGCATTTCTAAAAATGACAATTAAATAAATCCCTTCTAATCCAACTTTGTAACAATACATTTTGAAGAAATCCAAGGGGTCTGTAACAATGTGCGCTGAGAGTCGGGAAGCACAGAAACTTAAACAATGGCGCATGGTGAAGGAACCAAAGGGAGTGACATATAAAGGGCAGAAAATCAAGGAGGTGACGGAGTCCAGGTGAGTGTCATTATGCACGTAGCGATGGGGACAGGTGTGCGCCATAACAAGCAGCCTGGTGACCTACAGGCCGGAGAGGGAGCACACGTAACAGTACCCCCTCCACGACGTGCGGCTCCAGCCGCAGGACGCCGACCAAGATGACGATCCCGGATCAGCAGCAGACCGGTCACCTCTGCCAAGGCGTGGGAACCTGTCGATTCGGCTGAGGCGTGGGTGCATGGCGACCTAGAGCGCCGGAGAGAGAGCATACGTGACAGCACCCCTTCCCCGGCACACAACTCAAGCCGCAAGAACCTGTTCACCCAGCTGAGGCATGGGAGCCTATCGATCCCGCTGAGGTACGGAAACCCATCGAGCCAGCTAAGGCAGGGGAACCCGTGGAGCCCGCCGAGGCATGGGAATCCGACAAACCGGCTGAGGCCTCCCAGGTAGCTCCATTTCTGACACCCGGACCCAACATCACGTCTAACACACACACGAAAAAACACTCTTCGGTGAGGCGTCATTCTGTAACGATGTGCGCTGAGAGTCAGGAAGCAAGTTCAGGGAGTGAGTGTTTTAATAAATAAACACAAACATAATACAAACTGAGAAACACGAACAACGCACAGACATGACACAGAAACAATGACGCCTGGGGAAGGAACCAAAGGGAGTGACATACTGTATAAAGGGCAGAAAATCAAGGAGGTGACGGAGTCCAGGTGAGTGTCATTATGCACTGATGCGCGTAACGATGGTGACAGGTGTGCGCCATATCAATCATCCTGGTGACCTAGAGGCCGGAGAGGGAGCACATGTGACAGGGTCTCAATACAGACACTAACTGTAGCTGGCTGGCAATGCTTCATATTAATAGGCATTTGTCAATGACCTATTCACAATCCATAAATCTTTCTTTTAAAATAAACTAGGCACTCATTGATATTAATGGATGTACTTACTTGAAAGGATCCTACTCACACCAGAAGTAAGGATGTATGATAATAAAAGGAATATGAATAATAAGGAATTCCCATGGTGCCCCATGCGAGGACAATCCATAGATAGTATATGAACACAAAACTACACTGAGTGTGGAAAACATTAGGAACATCTTCCTAATATTGAGTTACCTCCCTTTTGCCCTCAGAACAGCCTCAATTTGTCAAGACATGAACTTTACAAGGTGTCAAAAGCGTTCCACATGGATGCGGGCCTATGTTGACTCCGATTCTTCTATTCTTGATACACACGGGAAACTGTTGAGCGTGAAAAACCAAGCAGCATTTCAGTTCTCGACATACTCAAACCGATGCGCCTTAAATCTTTTGTTTTGCCCATTCATCCTCCGTATGGCACACATACACAATCCAAGTCTCAATTGTCTCAAGCATTAAAAATCCTTCTTGAACCTGTCTCCTCCCCTTCATCTAAACTTGATTGAAGTGGATTTAAGGTGTCATCACTAAGGGATCATAGATTTCGCTTGGATTCACCTGGTCAGTCTATGTCATGGAAAGAGCAGGTATTCCTAATGTTTTGTAAACTCAGTGTATATTAAGCATTGCCCGGTAGCAAGAAAGATGAAACCCCAGCAGATAACCCTTATTTAAGAATGCGCTCCGAAACCAATATTGCGTGGTGAACAAACTGAAGGGGAACATATTTTACGATGAACAAGCGACAAAATCAACAGCAGAAGTTATTTGTAAGTGCTAGCATTTCATCCGTCAAGTATAAAATGACTTTATTTGCTGTAATGCAGATTGTGAGGAGACAGCAGTGTATGTAGTGCCTCCAAGTTCAGGCTGGATTATTTGTGTCATTAAGAGGGTGCAAATAAATAGTCGTAATAAGGGGAAATGCACAAGGCTTGTCGAAAAATGTACATATTTCCTTTCCCCAAGCATGACTACTACTGACTCTTGTCTTGTATAAACATAGCAGACAGCAGGGAATAGGAATTGCATTGGTTGTCAGACTGACACAAAATCTTCTTTAATTGTTTGGTTGACGGACATGGTAAAATGGTAAAACAAGCTGGTGCACGATATCTGAGTAAGCCTCAAGGTTTGATAAGCTGCAGACCACACTATCTACTTAGAGAGTTTCAACTGTACTTTATGTAGCGGTCTACATACCACAGACCGGTGCTGGCACTAAGACCGCACTCAATGAGCTGTATTCCGCCATAAGCAAACAGGAAAACGCTCATCCAGAGGCGGCGCTCCTAGTGGCCGGGGACTTTAATGCAGGGAAACTTAAATCAGTTTTACTACATTTCAATCAGCATGTTAAATGTGCAAGCAGAGGGGGAAAAACTCTAGACCCCCTTGTGTACAAAACTCTCCCTCGCCCTCCATTTGGAAGATCTGACCATAATTCTATCCTCCTGATTCCTGCTTACAAGCAAAAATTAAGCAGGAAGCACGGTCAATAAAAAAATGGTCTGATGAAGCAGATGCAAAGCTACAGGACTGTTTTGCTAGCACAGACTGAATATGTTCCGGGATTCATCCAACGGCATTGAGGAGTACACCACAACAGTCGTTGGCATCATCAATAAGTCCCGTATGTATATACCCCAACCAGAAGCCATGGATTACAGGCAACATCCACATTGAGCTAAAGGCTAGAGCTGTCACTTTCAAGGAGTGAGACTCTAACCCAGAAGCGTATAATAAATCCCACTATGCCCTCCGACAAACCATCAAACAGGCAAGGCATCAATACAGGACTAAGATCGAATCGTATTACACCGGCTCTGACGCCCGTCGGATGTGGCAGGGCTTGCAAACCATTACAGACTACAAAGAGAAGCAAAGCCGAGAGCTGCCACAGTGACACAAGCCTACATAAGAGCTGAACCGCTTTTAGGCAAATAACAATGAAACATGCATGAAAGCACCAGATGTTTCCCGTACGATTGTGTGTTCACGCTCTCCGCAGTCAATGTGAGTAAGACTGCAAAGCCAGACGGATTACCAGGACGTGTACTGTGAGCAACGCGCTGAACAACTGACAAGTGTCTTCACTGACGTTTTCAACCTCTCCCTGTTCAAGTCTGTAATACCAACATGTTTTAAGCAGACTACCATAGTCCATGTGCCCAAGAACACTAAGGTAACCTGCCTAAATGACTTCCGACACGTAGCACTCATTTCTGTAGCCATGAAGTGCTATGAAAGGCTGGTGTGGCCCACATCAACACCATTATCCAAGAAACCCTAGACCCACTCCAATTTGCATACCGCCCCAATAGATCCACAGATGATTCAATCTCTATTGCACTCCACACTGCCCTTTCCCACTTGGACAAAAGGAACACCTATGTGAGAATGCTATTCACATTGACTACAGCTCAGCATTCAACACCATAGTGCCATCAAAGCTCTTCAAAAAGCTAAGGACCCTGGGACTAAACACCTCCCTCTGCAACTGGATCCTGGGTTTCCTGATGGGCCGCCCCCAGATGGTAAGGGTAGGTAACACATCCGGCACACTGATCCTCAACACAGGGGCCCCTCAGGGGTGCGTGCTCAGTTCCCTCCTGTACTCCCTGTTCATTCATGACTGCACGGTCAGAAACGACTCCAACACCATCATTAAGTTTGCCAATGACACAACAGTGGTAGGCCTGATCACCGACAACGACGAGACAGCCTATAGGGAGGATGTCAGAGACCTGGCCGTATGGTGCCAGGACAACAACCTCTCCCTCAACGTGAACAAGACAAAACAGATGATTGTGGACTACAGGAAAAGGAGGACCAAGCATGCCCCCATTCTCATCAACGGGGCTGTAATGGAGCAGGTTGAGAGCTTAAAGTACCTTGGTGTCTACATCACCAACAAACTAACATAGTGCAAGCACACCAAGTCAGTCATGTAGAGGGCATGACAAAACCTATTCCCCCTCAGGAGACTGAAAAGACTGAAAAGATTTGGCATGAGTCCTCAGATCCTCAAAAAGTTATATAGCTGCACCACCAAGAGCATCACTGCCTGGTATGCCAACTGCTCGGCCTCAGACCGCAAGGCACTACAGAGGGTAGTGCGTATGGCCCAGTACATCACTGGGGCCATGCTTCCTGCCTTTCAGAACCTCTATACCAGGCGGTGTCAGAGGAAGGCCCTAAAAATGGTCTAAGATTGCAGCCAGCCTATTCATAGTCTGTTCTCTCTGCTACCGCATGGCAAGTGGGACCGGAGCGCCAAGTCTAGGTCCAAGAGGCTTCTAAGCAGCTTCTACCCCCAAGCCATAAGACTCCTGAACATCTAATCAAATGACTACCCAGACTATTTGCATTCCCCCCCCTCTCTTTTATGCCGCTGCTGTTCTCTTATTATCTATGCATAGTCACTTTAATAACTCTACCTACATGAACATATTGCCTCAATTACAGTTGAAGTCGTAAGTTTACATACACCTTATCCAATTACATTTACACTCAGTTTTTCACAATTCCTGACATTTAATCCTCATAAAAATTCCCTGTCTTAGGTCAGTTAGGATCACCACTTTATTTTAAGAATGTGAAATTTCAGAATAATAGTAGAGAGAAGGATTTATTTCAGCTGTTATTTATTTCATCACATTCCCAGTGGGTCAGACGTTTACATACACTCAATTAGTATTTGGTAGCATTGCCTTTAAATTGGTTAACTTTGGTCAAATGTTACAGGTAGCCTTCCACATACTCCCACAATAAGTTGGGTGAATTTTGGCCCATTCCTCCTGACAGAGCTGGTGGAATGGCAGGTTTGTAGGCCTCCTTGCTCGCACACACTTTTTCAGTTCTGCCCACAAGTTTTCTGTATGTTTCAGGTCAGGGCTTTCTGATGGCCACTCCAATACCTTGACTTTGTTGTCCTTAAGCCATTTTTCCACAACTTTGGGAGTATGCTTGGGTCATTGCCCATTTGGAAGACCCATTTGCAACCAATCTTTAACTTCCTGACTGATGTCTTATATTCCTGACTGCTTCAATATATCCACATCATTTTCCATCTATTTTGTGAAGTCCACCAGTCCCTCCTGCAGGAGAGCACCCCCACAACATGATGCTGCCACCTCCGTGCTTCACGGTTGGGATGGTGTTATTTGGCTTGCAAGCTTCCCTCTTTTTCCTCCAAACATAATGATGGTCTTTATGGCCAAACAGTTCTATTTTTGTTTCATGAGACCGGAAGACATTTCTCTAAAAAGTACGATCTTTGTCCCCATGTGCAGTCGCAAACCGTAGTCTGGCTTTTTTATGGCGGTTTTGGAGCAGTGGCTTCTTCCTTGCTGAGTGACCTTGCAGGTTATGTCAATATAGGACTCGTTTTACTGTGGATATAGATACTTCTATATCTGTTTCCTACAGTATCGTCACAAGGTCCTTTGCTGTTGTTCTGGGATTTGCACTTTTTGCACCAATGTACAGTTTCTGATTGAGAGGGGGTTGGTTAAATACTTATTTCCCTCATTAAAATGTAAATCAATTTATAACATTTTTACGTGCGTTTTCTTGATTTTTTTGTTGTTATTCACTTTCACTGTTCAAATAAACCTACCATTAAAATTATAGACGGATAATTTCTTTGTCAGTGGGCAAACGTACAAAATCAGCAGGGGATCAAATACTTTTTTCTCAGAACGCGTCTCCTTTGTGGGTATGACGACAGCGTGGTCCCATCGTGTTTATACTTGAGCATATTGTTTGTACAGATGAATATGGTACCTTCAGGCGTTTGGAAATTGCTCCCAAGGATGAACCAGACTTGTGGAGGTCTACAATTTTTTTCTTGAGGCCTTGGCTGATTTCTTTGGATTTTTCCATGATGTCAAGCAAACAAACAATAATTGTTTGAGAAATTACTTGTGTCATGTACAAAGTAGATGACCTAACTGACTTGCCAAAACTATAGTTTGTTAACAAGAAATGTGTGTAGTGGTTGAAAAACGAGGTTTAACTTTTTATGGCTGCAGGGGCATTATTGAGTAGCTTGGATGAAAAGGTGCCCATTGTAAACGGCCAGCTCCTCAGTCTCAGTTGCTAATATATGCATATTATTATTAGTATTGGATAGAAAACACTCTAAAGTTTCCAAAACTGTCAAAATATTGTCTGTGAGTATAACAGAACTGATATTGCAGGAAAATCAAAGCAGGAAGTGGCTTCTATTTTGAAAACTCCAAGTTCCATAGCCTCCCTTTGCTCCATCCAAGGGATATGAACCAGATTCCTTTTCCTATTGCTTCCTCAAGGTGTCAACAGTCTTCAGACAGAGTTTCAGGATTTTATTTTAAAAATGAGCCAGAACGATAACATCGCATCAAGTGGTCACATGAGTTTTGCTCTCGCAACAGAGTTTGGATAGGTATTGCTTTTCCCTCTCCTACTATGAAAGATATTTGCGGTTGATATATTATCGATTATATATTTTAAAAACAACCTGAGGATTGATTATAAAAAACGTTTGGCATGTTTCTGTGGACATTATGGAAACTATTTGGAATTTGTCTGCGTTGTCGTGACCGCTCTTTCCTGTGAATTTCTGAACATAACGAGGGCAAACAAAGGGAGGTATTTTGGATCTAAAAATATTCTTTATGGAACAAAAGGAACATTTGTTGTGTAACTGGTGGTCTCGTGAGTGAAAGCATCCGAAGATCATCAAAGGTAAACAATGAATTTGATTGCTTTTCTGATTTTCGTGACCGAGCTACCTGATGCGAAGTGTACTTAATGTTTTATCGTGCGATCGATAAACTTACACAAACGCTTGGATTGCTTTTGCTGTAAAGCATCATTTCAAAATCTGACACGACAGGTGGATTAACAAAAGACTAAGCTGTGTTTTGCAATATTGCACTTGTGATTTCATGAATATAAATATTTATAGTAATATTTATTGTATGCTATTCAGCGGTTGTTGATGACACTTATCCCGATATCGGGATTGCAGCCATAACAAGTTAATGGCGCCAACCTAAGTGTATGTAAACTTCCGACTTCAACTGTAGCTCGACTAACCGGTGCTCCCGCACATTGACTCTGTACCGGTACCCCCCTGTATATAATCTCGCTATTGTTATTTTACTGCTGCTCTTTAATCACTTGTTCCTTTTATTTCTTATTTCGTATTTTTTAAACTGCATTGTTGATCAATGTCAGTATATTGATCTATGTCATATTCAGTGACAGTATCCAAAGCCAGCTAACAAGAGTTGTTTGATATGAAATAAAATATAGAATTGTATCTCCCTCCAAGGTCTTGCATGAGATGAATGTTTTCTCTTTTCGTATTGATTTGTTTTTCTTTGTGATTTATATCTGAAATTAAAGAGTGGGGGTTCTGAGATTAAAAGAGACGCTAAAATGTACATTTGCATGCCTATAAAAAAAAACGAATTAGGTTTCTTAATTATTTAGGAACTTTAAAAGTGGTGTGTGTAGGTGTGTCCATTTTTGTAATGTGATCCACTACCCAATTTCTTTGTCAGGGACCTACTATGAAAGGGCCTGAAAACTTTTGATTAATGAATTGATTGATACATTTTTCACTGATACAACAGTAATCTGATTATATTTCGTAATTAAAAAGTAATTAGCTGTTCTGAGAAATATGTTGAAAAAGTTCAACTACCTTAAATCAGGTGCAAATAAGCACATTTCACATTCATTTGTGTTAACACATTGCTGACTAGTTTTTTGAGCAGATAATTAAATATTTGACTTATCATTGGGAATGGAAAGATTGCAGTGTCAGTTCCATTGACTCACTTGCCCCAGTCTGCTGCCCCCACATAACTGTGACAAGTCTAAATGAAACTTGAGATAGATGGAGTATTCTATTGAGTCCTAGAAGACCTAGTTTAAAAAAATATTAGACCTTCAAAGAGGCCACCCAAATCAATTCCCTGAGGTAGCGCTGTGTGTGCCTGTGTGTATGTGTGTAAATCCCCTGACTGAACTGACCTGGCCTGCATCTTCAATGATCAACCAGAACAAATTATTGCAGGGTGGACCTTTGGGGACCAGCACGACCCAAAAATTCCCCCTGCTTATACATGTGTAGGGTAAAGATGCATTGCAGATATATAAGACCATTTTCAGTGTCACCCAACCCAAGCTGGTACACAGCAACTGATGCAATAGTCCATTATTGTGTAGAAGTTTTACAATAAACTGAGCAAGGAAGTGAAACATTATTCCACAGTGAACAGGAATCTCTCGCCATAATCTTTTTCTTTCACGTAAGCAAGGCCAGCTAATTTGTTCATCACTTAAATTGCATACGATTCTACAGTGTTCGAATTTCGAACTTCCCTTGACATTATACACTCCATCATTCTGTTATTTCCTCTTTGGAGACAGCATTATTTTTTGGACATTCATTTAAATACTGTTTATGAATAACGCATCAAAGGATATAATGACATTTAAAGAAAAAAATCCACCCCACTATCTTTGCTATTTGTTTCATTAGACTATTGTTCATTTATTCCCATAATGTTTCGTATGTCAACAATCAAGTTTTCAATATACAGAAATACAGCCAGAAATTTATCAAGTAAGAATTTTGCTAGTCTCCCGGGTGGTGCAGTGGTTAAGGGCGCTGTACTGCAGCCACCAGAGACTCTGGATATCCCTACCGGCCGTGACCAGGAGGTCCGTGGGGCGACGCACAATTGGCCTAGTGTCGTCCGGGTTAGGGAGGGTTTGGCCGGTAGGGATATCCTTGTCTCATCGTGCACCAGCGACTCCTGTGGCGGGCCGGGCGTTTCCTCCGACACATTGGTGCGGCTGGCTGGATGCTCGCTGTGTTAAGAAGCAGTGTGGCTTGGTTGGGTTGTGTATCGGAGGACGCATGACTTTCAACCTTCGTCTCTCCTGAGCCCGTACGGGAGTTGTTGTTTGAATGCTAAATGACGAGACAGAGGCATTGATGCGAGTAACCAGTCTTGTTCAGTACATCACAACACATCCGGGTATCTCAAGCACCCCGGTAAAACACAAGAGTTGCAGTAATGAACATTTACCAACAGATGGCATCACTGTGCCATCTTACACCCATAACATCTTCCCTTTAATAAAATAGGACAGGAGGTGTCAATTCACTAACAAAACAAACCTAGTAACAATTTCCAACATGAACAGTTTAGTATTTTTTTTTTTTTTTTTTTTTCCAGAACAACAACACATTTTGATATTCTCTTCACTTTTATCTCTGTCAACAATCCCTGATGGGAAACCTACAGATTAAGTCTTTTTGGTGGCTGGGACAGACGCCCGCATCGTGAAAAGACAGGGGGCTTGTCTGCGAGGACTGCGGGTTCCCGCACAGGCGTGTCACCTGAATGTCTAAGGGGAGAATTGATGGGTGAGGGAGCGGCCGACCTGTGATCCCCTGGCTCTTCGCCCAGTGCCTCAGGCCCCATGTGACTTGCTGGGGTTCTGTCTTTTGTCATGCGACCCCTTTGACCATCAGGGTTCTGAGTAGGTGCTGGCTCAGCAATCCGAAGGTCAACCCTGTTACGACGGTACAGTGATCCATTCACTTCGACCAAGTAGGAGCGTGGTGCCACTTTCTGTACACAGGATCCAAGTCTCCAGAGGCCTGCCCGGTCCCCTGGTAGTGGCTTCATTCGCACCGTTTCACCCACCCTGAGCTCAGGTAAGTCTTTTGCTGATTTGTCGTAGATTAACTTGGAGACCTGTCTTCTGTGACGTAGCTTCACCAGCACGTCTGTCACCACACATGGCTCCAGGAGAGTGCTGGCTACTGGCAGAGCTGCTTTTAAGCGCCGTGCCATGAGGCGCTGTGCCGGGCTGCTGTCCATGCCTTCTGTCGGGGTATTGCGCCACTGCAGGATTGCTTTCCAGGCATCTTTGCCCTCTCGCAGAGCCTTTTTGCAGAGGTTCTTTGCGATTTTTACTGCGGACTCTGCCTTCCCATTAGCTTTTGGGTGTCGTGGTGATGAAGTGACGTGCTCGAATCCCCATCCTGCAGCAAATTTTCGGAACTCAACTCCTGAGAATTGGGGTCCATTGTCTGAAATTACCCTATCTGGCTGTCCATAGCGGGCAAACTGAGCCTTGCAGCGTTTGATCGTTGTCTCTGCTGAGAGGTCGGGGAGGAGGTCGATCTCCCAAAAGTCTGAGTAATGATCGACTACCAGCAGAAAGTCTTTGCCACTGTGCTGGAAGAGATCTAGACTTACTATCTGCCAGGGGCGCATCGGTAGCTCGTGGGACATCATCGTCTCTCTCTGTTGCTCAATGGCATATTCATTGCAGATTGTGCATTTACTGACATAGTCTTTAATTTCACTCTGCATTCCTGGCCAATACAGTGTGTCACGTGCTTGTCTGTAACAGGCCTCACCTCCTATGTGACTTGAGTGCACGCGTGCCAACATCTCAGGGCGCAGAGACCGGGGAATAACGACTCTCTGACTCTTGAATATCACTCCGTTTTGAACACTGAGCTCCTCTTTGATTGGCCAATATTCTCTGACGGCTAAAGCAGTTTCTTCCCTGCAGTCGGGCCAGCCCATCAGAATCACAGACCTCAATGCCTGGAGTTGCCCGTCCCTGTCTGTGTGCTGTCTGATTTGTATAAAGCGCTGGTCCGTAACATTAAGGTAGTCAGCCTGGTTGATGTGTTCAACATCCACTTGCTCTGTTTGCAAGCTGCACACTGCGTGTTGTTCATGCATGGAGCGTGTGTGAGTGCCTGATGCAGTAGCCCTGCTGAGCGTGTCACTCACATACATCTCTGGCCCTGGCTTATACACCACCTTGAGGTTGTAGTTTTGTAGGGCCAGTAGCATGCTCTGCAGTCGTTTTGGGGCATTCAGGAGAGGCTTGCTGAATATAGCAATAAGGGGCTTGTGATCGGTCTCTGCGGTAATATTGTCGCGCCCGTACAGGTAGTGGTGGAAGCGTTGGCATGCAAACACAATGCTGAGGCACTCCTTCTCTATCTGGGCATAGTTCTGCTCTGTTGGGGTGAGTGCCCTAGAGGCGAATGCCACAGGCTGGCCCTCCTGCATGAGGCAACAGCCAAGTCCATACTGGCTTGAGTCACTCTGAATCGTGACAGGTTTTGACACATTGTAGTATCGCAGTACAGGTGTCTGGGTGACCAGTTGTTTTATTTCCCTCACCGCTGCGTCATGTTTTGGGAGCCAATGCCAGATGGTGTCCTTGTCCATGAGCCTCCTCAGTGGCTCACACACTTCAGAGAGCCGCGGTAGGAATTTGGCCAGGTAGGTGACGAATCCGACGAAGCGCTGCACTCCCTTCACGTCAGATGGGTGGGGCATTTCCAAGACAGCCTTCACTTTTTCAGGATCCGCCTTCAATCCGGTGGAGGACAAGATGTGCCCATGAAAGCGGACCTCTGGCACTTTAAACTGAAGCTTTTTTATGCTTAGCCTTAGCTTGACCTGTCTGCATCTGACCATCAGGGCCAGCAGCTTGGCGTCATGGTCACATTCTGCCTCCTCATCACTGTCCCCACAGCCCACTACGAGAATGTCATCTGCTATGGGTTCCACGCCACTAAGTCCCATCAACAGCTCATGCTGTTTCCGCTGATACACCTCTGGAGCCACGGAGACACCAAACGGAAGCTTCAACCACCTCTTCCTGCCCCAGGGTGTCCAAAAGGTGGTCATGTAGCTGCTGGGCTCGTCGAGCTTGCACTGCAGAAAGGCATCTCTGGCATCCACGAGCGTGAAGACTCTGGCCTTTGGGAGCTTGTAAAGAACATCCTCCAACGTGGGCATAATGTAATGTGAACGTCGCAGAGCCCGGTTGAGGTGTTTAGGATCAATGCATATCCGTAGCTTGTCTGGTTTCTTGACGATAACCATATTACTTATCCAGTCCGTAGGCTCGGTGACGGATATGATGTGGCCATCTGCTTCGTATTTGTCAAGCTGAGCCTTCGTAGCTGCTTTCATGGCCACTGGTACATTGCGGGGTGCACACTGGACAGGCTGGATTTCTGCGTCCAACTCAAAGTGGACTTCCCCAGGAACTGACTCGACCGGTGCGTTGAAGACATCATGGTACTTGCTTAGGAGTGTCTCCTTGCTCAGGGGCCCAGCCTGGACTTTGTCTATAATGTTAAGATCAGCTGGGATGGTGAAGTTAATAAGTCCAAGGCGCTCGCATGTAGAACCTGACAGTAATGGCTGTTGACTAGCCTCAACTATTTCAAACTCAAGGGTGTATTTCTGGCCACGTAAAACACACTCTGTCACAAACAGGCCTAAAGAGGTCATGAACTGGCCTGAATACAGTTTCAGCTTGGTGCTACTCTGTGTGAGTTTGTCTCTGGGCGCAAGCCTCCTTTTGTCTTTAAGGCTCATAACGTTGCATGTGGCCCCTGAATCTAGCTGGCATTGCTGTGGTTTATTATTAAGTAGCAGAGTGACAAACCACTTTTGTCCTTTTGCCCTCACTGCCCCTATGCACTCGCTAGCATATACATCCTCTGTGCTGTCGTTCCCTTCATCTGTGTTTGTTTCCATGGAGTGCACTTTACCCTCCTTTCTCTTGCTTTTCATGCAGACCCTTGCGAAGTGATTAGCTGTACCACAGGATTTGCATATTTTTCCATAGGCTGGGCAGTGTTCTTTTCCTCGTCCATGAGAAATGCCACAATATCGGCATGTATTGGGGTTGTCTACTGCAGAGTTGGCTGTAGTATTAGCATTAGCTGTGGCAAAGGGGAATTTCTTTACTGGCTGCCTGAATGTAGCATTTACATTGTCCGTATGTTGCCTTTCTAGCTCCATGGACCTCATCCGTATATCAGTAAGCTCTGCTGCACGGCATGTCTCCACTGCCAAGGCCAGCGTCAGGTCACGTTCTCTCAGCAAACGTCTGCGGGTGCCCTCATCCGTTATGCCAAGCACAATCGTATCTCTGATCAGTTCATCTCTTAAAGCACCATAGTCACATGTAGCTGCCTTTTCCCTTAACCTAGTGACAAAGCTGTCAATGGACTCCCCGTCCTCCTGTTTGCAACGACCGAAAACATAACGCTCGTAGATGACGTTCTTTGCTGGCGTAAAGTAATGTTCAAGAGCATCAAGAATAGCTATAGCGTTACCTTGCTGTGCTGCTGTTAGGTTCAGGTTGTGTTTGTATACGTGTCGGCATTCAGTTCCCATTATAGTCCTCAAAGTGGCAGCCACTACCTCATCTTCCTTTTCCAGAAGTCCCGTTGCTAGCGCATAGTCCTCCCATTCACCTCTAAACGTATCCCAGTTCGTGCTCCAATCCCCGCTGAGCTTCATAACGGCGGGAGGGGGAATGTTCGCTGCCATGTCTAACCGGTGCTAACAACACTGAAGCTAACTAGCAAACTCACTCTAGCTTAAGGCCAATTCCGGGCGAAATTTTACACAAATAAGCATTTGTTTGTAAACCAGAGCAGGTGACTCTAATTTGCGGAAAGCATGGTTAGTTATCCGACTCTGACACCATGTTTGAATGCTAAATGACGAGACAGAGGCATTGATGCGAGTAACCAGTCTTGTTCAGTACATCACAACACATCCGGGTATCTCAAGCACCCCGGTAAAACACAAGAGTTGCAGTAATGAACATTTACCAACAGATGGCATCACTGTGCCATCTTACACCCATAACAGTTGTAGCAATGAGACAAGATAGTAGCTACTAAAAGCAATTGGATACCATGAAAAAGGGTTAAAAATAAATAAAATAAATACAAAAAAAAAAAAGATTGTAAATTTGCTAGGACTGTTTGGGAATGGTTTGACTCGGGTGGGGGGAATATTTAAAACGTCCTGTTATTGGAAGAGGTTTGGAACGCTCTTTCTTATTGGTCTATTTACTGCCTGGCGATCACTCCATTACACCAACAGCTTTTACCAACAGCTCCAACAGCTTTTACACTAAAATGGCATTTATCGTAAGATTCACAATTTCACAGTATTATTCCAACCTCATAGTGTGGAAGTATATTGTAATGAAAGCAGCAAGGAGCAGGTCTCGAACCCTCTACCTTCTAGCCCGCGGTCCGGCGCGCTATCGACTGTGCCGCAAAAGCATGCTCGTGCGGCAGGGTCGATTTCCGCGCTTATAAACCCAGGGTCGTTACAATATATAAAACACAGGAAAATCGTGTTCGCCCCGGCGCCTTTGCTATTGTTTTGTAGACAAAACAGAGGTGGGGAGAGTCCAAATCGCAGTACATATTCTACTGTTCTATTGATCGTGCAATGATGTCCGAGAGAGGAAAAATAAAAACTGTTCGCAGTTTGTAGTAACTTCTTAGACGTTGTAATATCCCAAATGGATGTGGCTGTTTCACCATTAAGGATTCCAGCTTTAAGCCTATCTTAAGGTGTACACCAAATGTACTTGCTTGGAGGTGAGAGCTTGTCAGCATTCGGTCTGCTCTCTCCTCGGTCATGCACACTCTGAATCGTTTTCACAGTAGACGTTCAACATGAAACCATCTTCCCAGCTGTGGCCGCGTCTCGAAACGGCATACTTTATTTAATAACACTTGGCCCGAGCCGTCTAGACGCGCAGCCTGCATTAAAGTGTCACCCAGCGAAGGGAAGAAAAAAAAACCTAGGGGGAAAATCGCTTTTTCAGGCAACTTCAATATCCGGACTGTGTATGTGCGCACCATATCACTTCTGTGCCTTTAATAAATACGCCCTGGTACACAAAGAGACAAGGAGCGCCTTGCTCCTTCCCGCCTGATTTACACACGAGTTGTGACTCACTCTCCCTTCCCGTGATAGGAGGCAGAAGCTCTCAACTGGGTCCTATTTTACAAAGAGGGTGTTAAAAAGATAGATTTGAGCAAGGTTGCCAGCTCCAATGAAATCTTTGACATAGTGTTTTCGAATTCAGCTCCCACTAACATCCAGTTCCTGTAATGTGTTGTGAGCCCCTGTGCAAATCTTGTGTTCCAATCAAGCTGAATGCCGTTACACTCTTTTCTTTGAAAGGCACACATGCCAAACATAAAAATCTACACAGTATCTCTCTATTGAGGCTATAGATAATACACTTCCACTGTGTGGGAGAGAGAGAACACCTTTTCAGTCGAATACATTTGAAAACGACTACAAAATTAATTTGGGCTGCTGCAAAGGCAGTACACACCTACAAACCAGGCAGAAATGTGTAGGATGAGAAAGTCAGAGCAAGTAACATTCAGCCTTATATTCCGTTGAAATCCGCTGTTAACTCTTATTCATTTAGAATGCTGTTACGGCCTTGTAAAACATGTGCCATATAGAATAGACTGTAGTATGATTATTCTATACTCTTTTATATGGTTGTATGATGTCAATATCTTCTCAGTGTGCCAATGTGGAAAGAAAGCAAACAAACACATATGTATATGTGAGGTTTGCCAGAGCATGTGAGGTTTTGCAAGCCTTTCGAGTTAAAGCTCACATCTTTCACTCCTACTAATTAAAAATTGATCCTGCTGTCGCAGAAGGACGATAACTGCGTCCATGAACCCAGACACACAATGGAAAACTGTCACGACTTCCGTTGAAGTCGGTTCCTCTCCTTGTCCGGGGGGCGTTCGGCGGTTGACGTCACCGGCTTTCTAGCCATCGCCGCTCCATTTTTCATGTATCCATTTGTTTTGTCTTGTTCCCTGCACACCTGGTTTTCATTCCCCAATCAATTCATATGTATTTATTCCTCTGTTCCCCATCATGTCTTTGTGTAGGATTGTTTGTGTTTCGTGTATTTTGATATTGTGGATATTGTTACACGCATTACTTTTTGTCCATGTTCCGTGTTTTGAGCATATTATGTTCCGTGTTGAGTTATTTTGTGCTGTCATTTTGACCGGAATAAAAAGTGTGCCTGTTCACTACACTCTGCTCTCCTGCACCTGACTTCACCTCCAATACACACTCCGAACAAAAACGACTAAATATGAAATGCATTATTTGAGAATGGTGGACAAAAACGGGTTGGATAGAGCACGATAACAGAGCATCAGTGTAATAGGCCGTAGTGGTAAGATGGGATAAAAAGGGGATGATGCGAGCAACCAAAGCTTCGTGGTCAGACCACATGAGTATTTCTCGGTTTGTAAATAAGTAAAGGCTGTATAATCGCCTTAGACACACACCACAATAAGCAGATGTGTTTGGAAGCAGCACTACATCTCGAGAAAAACATTTGCCTCCCATGAATTCTGTTACTTTGCAGAGAGAGTGGAATAGCCAGGAAAAATACAATGCATTGTGGTCCTGCCTAATCACATGTAAGTGTGGAATAATGACCGATCAAAGATGTGTTTTGAGATCTACTGCATTGCATTGGGGTTTTACAGCACCACTGATCTACAAATCATGATTCTGCTCCTCACCTTGCTCAAACTGATCCCCTCAAGCAAGCCGGTTATCTATGGCAGTGGTTCTCAAACATCTCCTCGGGGACCCCCAGCCAGTCCTTGTATTTGATCTATTTCAGGATTTTCAAAGCTAGCACACCTGATTCAACTTGTCAACTAATCATCAAGTCTTTGACTAGGTCAGTCAGGTGAGCAAGTTCAGGGCTACAACAACATTGTGAAATGTCTGGGGGTCCCAGAGGAGAGGTTAGAGAAGCAATGATCTACATATGAGAGCTATCGTGGCTCTGTGGGACTTTCTGACCAATAGCAAAGGAAGAAGTGAAGTTGGCAATAGGCAAGCACATGCACCTGATTCACATCAAGGGCAATCAGTGAAGCTTCTGCCCCACTTACAAGTGTAATTCAGAGAGAGGGAAGAAGAATGAGCCGAGAGGGGAGGAAGGAGAGAGCGAGTGAGTGAGAGAGGGTGGGGAATTTGGAATTGGATGACGGATGGGACTTGATTACTGGTTAACGACACTGCTGGTGCTCCATTCCGTTTTGGATGACAAATCCTCTGGGGGTGGGATGATCAATTTAGAGTAGGCAAGACCCTGTTTGACTCCATTGTTTAGGCACAGTCGGGCATGTGTCTGGGAGTGCTTTGAGTTTGTTTTCTGTCACTTATTTGCTACAGTGATTTGCCACTTCACCAACTCCTCAATAAAATCCCCCCAATCAGGCTTTTCATTAAATTTGTTTGTGTTCCACTGGTCTACTGTGTAGAACACCGTCGCAAGGTTAGATGTCTCTTCTCCACACTATCTTGGCAGAGTTGCAAGACGGACATGATGAAATGCAAAGTCGAGCATGCAATATGGATCTTTTCACAAAAATCGCAGCTTAACAACGAGGAAAAGGCTCAGAAAGGATGACTGACACGCTGAAATGAAACTCTTGACAGGTTTGAAATTGACATTCACACATCAACAAACATTCTGAATTCTAAACATCAGGGAGGAGTGGGCTAAGATGAGAGACCATACATTACTGTTATGAAGAGAATATGTGGTTCTATTACATTGATGTGTAATATAAATTGTTGTTCAACGGTGACCCAACCCCTCAAACAAACCACATCTTTAATAACTGTCCTACTCAGATATTCCAAGAGGAGCTATCTTACATGCTGAGAATACAGCATTGTTTTGCCTCCAGTTTTTAAGCATCTGTGAGACTGTCGTGTAGTTTCTCTTTTACATTGCATGGAATGTGAGCTGACTGAATTAAAGCCAAAAAACAACAATATATACATTGATTAGGCTGGTCTGAGAATTTCAAGTTGAATATAGATGCTTTGTCCATCAACGCCAATGTCTGTCAGATATTGACATTTTCTCCAGAAATATGGGCACGTTAATTACCTCAATCCTAACCTCGAAAAGCCCTTACTTCTCCCTAACCCCATCCTTCACCTCAACCACAAACTTAAATTCAGAATCATAACCCTCACAATGATGGAAATAAGATGAAATTGGAGGGTTTGATAAAAATATAAAATATGGCATAGTCAGTTCTTTCAAAACGTCAATACGAGATGTTGGCCTACCCAAATACTGCACATTTATCTGACCTTTCCCCAAAATGTCTGCATGCGATGAAAAAGGCATCACACCAAAAAAGCTCTCTTATTTGTCCTCTATAGCCCATCAAAGTCAGTTCAACCTGGAATATAAAACAAACCAACATTCAACGATTCACAACATTCTTGTTAAATAATTCCCATTGCTTCAATGTCAAATTCATTATGAACGGCATAAAACCTTTGACTACACTAGCACAGACCCTACCAGACAACACCGTCTGACATACATTTGATTAAATTAGCAGCTACTGTGTTGCTTTTTCTTTCACAGCATTGTTAACAGGAATCCAAACACGTTACAGTGTAACAACACCGCAATTTTATTCTAAAATCTAGTTCATGTTTTTAATAAGAACCTCGACAACGGGAAAAAGTCCAACCCTATCTGCATAACATGTTCATAACAATAGACATAAAATATACTCTGCCAGCCCCACAAAACTAGATCCTTCACATCAAGCCCCAGGCGTGTTTTTATTTTACACCATGCTTGTCAACATGCTGAATTAATAGATGAAGGAATCCATACACCCATAGTGTGGAAGTGCCCATGATGTTTTCAAGCTAATGGAAAGATATAAGCCCCTGAATTTGAATTACAGTTCTACAAACTCCTTGCATCCAGAGAATCAACAGTGGTATGCCAAATGCTTTCGATCTCGCTGAGAAACCCAGTGTTGACGTCTCTCATTTATAGCTGCTGTGTGATCACAATAAAGACAACCAACCATTTGGGAAGTTTTACATTAGAGGAGATGTTTGCACTTTGAGTGACTCACGTTGTGGTTTTTGTTGACTTTTGCTGTATGGGAATCATCTTGCCTTGGTGAGTCCTCCTTCTGCAGCAGCAGTGTAGCACAAACATTTTAATTAAGGCAGATAGATTACCAATAAACAAAAAAGTCTTTGTCTCATTTCAAAGAGCAGCGCAACATTCAGAATCAATCTAAATTCATCACACTCGGAGCACCTGCTTTCACAACTGCGCGGGGGTCCTGGCTGATGAGAGAGAGACGACAACGGACAGCAATCTGACAGAAGCATCCAAGTCAAAAGACCTCCTCTCGATTTAGCTGTGCGAAGCAGGCCAAAAAGCCACCGTAGGTCACTTCAAGGCTCCACACCCCCACACAAAGCAATTTTCCCAGAGGACCAAATCCACTTGTGCCCAGACAAACGTTAGTGGAAACAGGCTAATGCAATGTTACTTGTGCCAACCTGGGCGAGCCTGGGGGGGGGGGGGTCACGTATTAGCAGGGCTCGACATTAACGTGCGTTCCCTTGTCCGGGAAAACAACCCCAAAAAATGTTGGGCAAGCAGAATATAGATTTACTTTGATCAGAATTGGATCAGTGTCCTCTGGATGCAGTTTTGCACGCTCTTCTCCCAATTACTGCACAGTGCATCGGGGTAGAATTGCATTGAACTGACAGGCACAAGAGGTCTTTTTCAATTACCTTTTGTGATCAAAGTGCAGAGCCATGTGTAAACTCGTGTGCACATCCGTTGTCATTCCTCGCTAGCTTGTGAATTATTTGCCCAATTAAAGCACATTTCTGGTCAGCAAATAGTGTTCGTATGGCCATGAAAATCATGGAAAAGTTCATGTGTGAATCACATGCTTGTGTGTCAGTGCGAGTGGGCCTAAGGAGTGGGAGAGAGACATTGCAGCAGCAGATTGTCTGTTGTCTATTAGATAGACAATTCAAAACACACTGTGCTGCCTGGTTAGTTATCTCGGCAGTTAACTTTCCAGCAATTAGCATATACACTGAATGCAACAGTTCTGCACATAATTTGAGAGAAATTAGCTTTTTTGTGCGTATGGGACATTTCTGGGATCTTTTATTTCAGCTCATGAAGCATGGGACCAACGCTTTACATGTCCCATTTCTATATTTTTGTTCAGTTTATTAATGTCATCGTGTCACGTTCGCGAGGAGAGGCGGACCAAGATGCAGCGTGATATTGGGTTCCACATCTTTTAACCCGTGAAACACACAAAAAAAATCAAACAAAGGGCAAACGACACGTGAAGACAATGACGTGCTCACAGGCAACGACACGTAAACAAAGATCCCACAAAACAGCTGCCTAAATATGATCCCCAATCAGAGACAACGATAAACAGCTGCCTCTGATTGGGTACCATACCAGGCCAACAGAAACAAACACACTAGATTACCCACCCTAGTCACACCCCGACCTAACCAAATTAGAGAATAAAAAGGCTCTCTATGGTCAGGGCGTGACACAGTCATGTCCGGTGTCCTAAAAAAAGAATTCACTGGCACTCCCGCAAATGGCCGACATGCAATTGATGAACAGGGGTGCGTTAATCAACCAATGCAGCAAACTCCGGTTGTAAAACAAGTCCCTCAAGCGCTCAATATTGGGAGGTGAGAAATAAAGACAAAAAGTATTTGGTTGTAATTGTAATGTTGCCATATTTTATAGGCCACTAAGGGTGAACCACCATCCGCCAAGAGCGCCTTAGTGGTTCCTTGCGTCATACCCTTTTTACAGGATTGTGTGAACAGTCAGTCCCACTTGTCCAAAGGACAAGTGGCTTAAAAAGTGAATGTCAAGCCCTGATTATAGTAAATGAACACTAATGCCTAGAGTAATTTAGTCTTACATTAACTAAATTGCCTAGTCTCATGGCTAGCTTAACAAACTCAAGCTTATATACATGATTAACACTTTAATATTTTATTTGTACTTAACCTTTATTTTATCAGGGAGTCATACCGAGACCAAGGTCTCTTTTACAGATTAGCCCTAAAATATAAATACAAAATGCAAGCAGAAAGAAAAACCTCGGTCATAAAAAATAAAACACATTCATCAGTAATAAGGTCCTCAAATCAACTTTCTGAATTACCCTCGAGGCACCAGAACATCAAATGTAAGAACATGTTTTAGATTGCACCTTATTTGTGGAACAAGAAAGCTGATTTAACTCAGAGACCAAAGGAATTTCCAGAGTTAGCCATCCCTGAGACCGGGTGTGGTAACTCGTATGTCTAAAGTAGTAACGGTGTTAGGTACAGTGGGACTTTTAGTAAAAGGGCTTTATAAATAAATAAACATAAAAACGTAGCAATGTATCAACCGGCGTGACGTCAAAGGAGGCACACCAACTTTCTATTAAAGCGTGACATCATGAACTTCAGCTAATGGCTTTAATGAAGTGGCAGCTGCGTTCATATAGATCAGTGGTTCCCAAACGTTTTATAGTCCCGTACCCCTTCAAACATTCAACCTCCAGCCTCAAATGTTGTTTTCTGCCATCATTGTAAGCCAGCCACACACACTATACGATACATTTATTAAACATAAGAATTGAGTGGGAGTTTGTCACAAACCCAGCTCGTGGGAAGTGACAGAGCACAAATTATTATTATAATCAATAATTTTGCTCTTTATTTAGCCATCTTACATAAAACCTTATTTGTTCATAAAAAAAGTGTGAATAACTCACCACAGGTTAATGAAAAGAGTGTGCTCTAAAGGATGCACATAACTCTACAATGTTGGGTTGTATTGGAGAGTCTGTCAAAACATTTTCCACAGTCTGCCTGTATTTAGTTTTCATGCTAGTGAGGGCCGAGAATCCACTCTCACACAGGTACCTGGTTGCAAAGGGCATCAGTATCTTAACAGCACAATTTGCCAAGGCAAGAAACTCTGAGCGCAGCCCAATCCAGAAATCTGGCAGTGGCTTCTGATTAAACTCTATTTTCACAGAACTGCTTGTTGCAATTTATATTGGTGTTACGTACGCCTCTAGGAAGAGGGAACGCAACACCCTGCTACAACTCAACTCCCCGTGGAGTGAAAGAGGTATGGGACTGTGGATGACAAAGGCAGAGACTTACCGCTTACTGGGAATTTATTCCTTCACACAGTAATTTGGGGAAAGGGGGCTGAACGGAAACAAAGAAAGTAAATGTCAAAGCCCCCTCTCCTACCTTACCTGCCTACCCACTACTTACCTAACGTGGCACCACCTGGTGCACTAACCAAAATACAGGGGGTGGTCCGCCTAGGTCTTACCTAGTGTGCATAGACAGTGAATACTATGCCCACGGGCCTCTTGCCTAACCACTCCCTAGGTGCCTTCCCCTCCCCCCCGGGGAACTAATGAAACAGAATAACACAAACAATGTCAATAAAATAAACTGCATCCTATTGACAAACACAGGACAGACTAATAAGCGCTCTCTCAGCAACAACCAACATAAGACATGCCAATCAGCTCTCTCAGCAACAACCAACATAGGACATGCCAATCAGCTCTCTCAGCAACAACCACAGAACATCATCTCTCTCAGCAACAACCAACACAGGACACACTAATCAGCGCTCTCAGCAGCAACCACAGAACATCATCTCTCTCAGCAACAACCAACACAGGCAACACTAATCATCCTCAGCTCTTTCTAAGAAACAACCGACACAGACTATCACCCTCAGCTCTCTCCTAACAAAGGAACACTGGCTTATATAGCTGGAGAAGGAGTCTGTAATGGGATACAGCTGTGTCCTCTGACGAGAGGGCAGGGTCAGCTCCAATTAGCAATGGGGCCGACCAATCAGCTGCTTGGGGGAATTTCAGGAAGCCATCCTGAAACACACATACAAACAAAACCACAACACAGAAACTGGGGAACGTAACAATTGGTAAGTGGACTGGAGCCAGTGCATGTAATGTTGCCATATTTTATAGGCCACTAAGGGTGAACAACCATCCGCCAACCTGCGTAGTTGCGCACCCAGCTCACTCAGGTGTTTCGAAATATCAAATTTAACGTTGTCCGTAAACTTGAGTTAATTTGCACACAAAAAAATCATACAATGGAAAGACCTGTGTGTTGTCCTTGTTAATGCAGACAGAAAAGAGCTCCAACTAATTAATCATAGCCTCAAATTTGTCCCACACATTGAATATAGTTGCGGAGAGTCCCTGTAATCCTAGATTCAGGTCATTCAGGCGAGAAAAAACATCACTCAGACAGGCCAGTTGTGTGAGAAACTCGTCATCGTGCAAGCAGTCAGACAAGTGAAAATTATGGTAAACTCAAAAAAACGTGTCAGTACTTTGCCCCTTGCATTACCACTCCACTATGTCTCCCTGTCATGGCTTTTGTGCCATCAGATCATATAGCAACACATCTTGACCACCAAATTCCATTTGATGTCCCAAAGCAGTCTAGTGCTTTAAAAATATCCTCTCCTGTTGTCCTGGTTTCCAGTAGTTTGCAGAAGAGGATGTCTTCCTTAATTGACCCCCCCCCCCCATAAACGTAACGGACATATACCAGGAGCTGTGCCAGGCTGTTGAGGCTGGTCCAAATGTCAGTTGTGAAGCTAATAGCAGTGACGCCCATAGCAAGTAGCTCATGGATGTGCGTTTCAACAATACTGTGTAACTGCGGTAGGGCAACATCTGAAAAATAGCGCCTACCTGGTAGTTGTGTACCGGGGCTCAAGGTGCTCGACCAGTCGGCGAAAGCCAGCATCATCCACCGCAGAGAACAGTTGATTGTCAAGGGCAATGAATTCCATTATCTTGGCGTTAATGGATTTTGCCTTTGAGTTGTCGCGCTGAAATGTTCTTACTCTTTCAAATGACTGCTCAACTTGAGCTTGTTTAGTTGTTGCAAGTGTGCGCTTAGTTTTTTTTCTGCTTTTGTTCGAAGTAGTCGCTGAACATCTGGGGGTGATTCACTTTCAAATTAGTAATTTAGTTTGTGGTATTGAAAGATTTCACTTTCTCCGCTCCTCGGGAAATAATAGCAGCACAAATGTTGCATATGGCCTTTTTGTTATCTTCCTTTGAAACTTCCAAATAGATCCACACAGCAGACATTGTGGGCCAGGTTAGGAATGCTGTGTTGCACATGTAACGTCATCTACCTACATTATACAGGTATGCACATCAGCTTTGATATCGGTTTTGCACATCGGCGTTAAACTACACATAGATGCCTGATTTAACACCATCAGTAGAAAAACATTATCTTCTATCTGTCAAGTAATTGTTAAACCAGTTATATGCAGCCTGGTCTAGGCCAATTGAGGAAAGCCTCTGAATTAGCAGTGAGTGACCAACAGTATCAAAAGCCTTTGACAGGTCAATGAAGAGGGCAGCACAATGTTGCCTTTTATCCATACAGTTAAGCACATCATTTATAACTAGGGATGCAGCAGAGATAGTGCTATGACCTGGTCTAAATCCAAACTGATGTACATTTAGAATACATTTAAAGGATTTTAATATTTTAACTAGGCAAGAAAGTTTCAAAAAAAATAGGCCGATTAATTATTTAGGTCATATGGGTCACCAGATATAATCGTCAGGTTAAAAATATGGGTTAATGATTGAGCAATCAGCAAAAATGGATCAAGCATATCTGCTCCCGTGGATTGGTGGAGTGCTGCAGAGATGTTTGTCCTGCTGGAAGGTTCTCCCATCTCCACAGAGGAACTCTGGAGCTCTGTCAGAGTGACTATCGGGTTCTTGATCACCTCCCTGACCAAGGCCCTCCTCCGATTGCTCAGTTTGGCCGGGCGGCCAGCTCTATGAAGAGTCTTGGTGGGTCTAGAATTCTTCCACTTCAGAATGATGGCGTCAACTGTGTTCTTGTGGAACTTCAACCATTCCCCAGATCTGTGCCTCGACACAATCCTGTCTCGGAGTTCTACAGACAATTCCTTCAACCTCATGGCTTGGTCTTTGCTCTGACATGCACTGTCAACTGTGAAACCTTATATAGACAGGTGTGTGCTTTTCCAAATCATGTCCAATCAATTTAATTTACCACAGGTGGACTCCAATCAAGTTGTAGAAACATCTAAAGGATGAGCAATGGAAACAGGATGCACCTGAGCTCGATTTGGAGTCTCATAGCATACTCATACTTAATGTAAATAAGGTATTTTTTTATTTTATTTAGAATACATTTGCTAAAATGTAGGGGGGGGAATCCCAGCAACACATAAATATGTATTCTGGTTTATGGACACATCTACAACCAGTGGCAAAAATGTATTTGGAACATAAATATTTAAAGATTGGGACGCCATGAAATTAGGCTTGACATATATAGCCACTCCCTCCCCCTTTCTGTAACGTCACATCTAAATACATTATAATAATGTACGTCAATGTTTTTTATCACAGAACCATTTCACCATGTTTCCCGAGAGAGCCAGAATGTCAGGACATGAGTCCTGTACCCAAATGTCAATTGTGTCCATTTTATTTTTAAGCTCATTCCCATGAGAGCCAGCAGGCATATTCAAGTACTATTACTAGGATTAGACGCCCTAATTCTTTTGAGTTATGTCATTATTGGAGCTTATGAGCTTATGTAAGACGTACAATCGTTGCCACCCACAACCATTTGCACAAGTGTGATTGTAAACAAATAATCAAAACTTCATGGCAGCTGACCTGGAGTGTGCTCACACAAGATTATAAGAGAAAAACATCAAACCACCATCAAGTGCTGAGTCAGTGTACAGTGAGCAGGAAAGCTGTGTAGCAAATGCCAAGACGAGCTACTAAAATATGTAATGCACTCAATGAAGGTGACTCAAATCCGCTCTTTTCAAGTGTATCACCGCCGAAAGCCATTAGTCTATGTGCCAATTGACTGGATCGTCGTTGATCTGAAATAATCGGAAGACATGTTTAGATAGAGAGAAAAAACATGAGGCGTGGAAGAAAACTTGTTGCTGAACCTACTTCTGGAGCCAGCCCATCATTTCTGAAGAACGTTGAAGATTTGTCTAAAACACTGAGACACCTCCTTGAGTTGTTACATTTGGTTAACTTGGGGGAAACGGATGGCCTGAGGGGAAACCGAATGAGTGCAGATCCCCCAATGGATTGGGATGGGAGGGCTAATGTTGTCTCACGAGAGCTTCAATCAACGAGTAAATGGAAAAGTTGATCTCACCTGCATGTACTGTCCAAATGTATACACGGCATAGTTTACCACAGGGGTTAACAAACGTTTTTGGTCCGCAACCCCATTTTGATATTCACATGTTTTTGGTGACCCCACCATAGAAATGAAGTGACGTAATCAACGGCCAATGTTTACGTTTTTAATTGGGGCTATGGCAGTCTATTACAAATCAGTCTGACAGTACCTTTGACAGTATTTCAATCTGAAAGAAGTATGGTTTGAAGTGACTGAAATGTACCAGAAAGCTATTGGGAAGTTCAGGAGATCATCAGAAGATGTGTAGAAAAGAACATCATCAATGTCCCCCCCCCCCCCCCCCCCCCCCCCTCCTGTATGTGTTCCTGATAATCTTATCGTTCAGTGATGGAATCATAATATTTTGTGGTTTAAACCGTTCAAAAGATAGGGACACATTTGTAGGAAGGAAACAAAACCGATCTGTTTATTACAACCGCATTTAGCAGCTACCGGAGGTTACTGACGTAACCCTGGTTCTATGAACCAAGCACAATTTTATTTAAAAAAATTCAGTTTCACTCACAACCCCATTTTCAAATTGTGACCCCTAATTTGGGAAACACTGTTTTAGACTGTGGGAATTCAATAGAATGCTTTACCTGCTTTGCCTCCTTAGGGCTGGGTAATTCTCAGGGGGGCCGAGTAATTTTTCCCACTTGAATCTCAGCATTCTGAAGAATGCTCTGAAATGCTCACGTATAGGTGGGAGGAGTGTTTTTTTCCCCATGAAGAATAATAAATAGGGGTTTGAAAGACAGACTCCGCGCTCACAATTCGACATGCGGTATCCAAACATTTCCTTTTCTTTTGAGTTTTGAGAGCAGACTGTGTGCACTTTGCCCATGTTCATTTGGAGCGGGTTCTATTTCTGCATTGTGCGGTCCGAAGAGAAAGGTTCAATCTTAAGTCTCTTCTTCTGTTTGCCAGATTGGCTTAGCATCAGCCTGTCTCCTACCATGGCCTCTTGAAACGCTCACTCATACAACACTCAGCTCATGCATAATAACAGACTGACTCAAAGGACCTTGCCGTAGCCTGACATAACTGTCTTTCCTGAGCTACACTGTAATACACAAACAGTGTTTCTTGGTTTGATCCCCCCCAGGCATTTGGATGCACTAGCTGAGCTCTCTACCAATCTGCCAGTATTGGTACTAGGAACCGGGATCTCTTGCACGTCGTACCTGTTTCAAATCAGTTTCCGTAATGTCAATGCGAAGACACATCTCACATTTCGCACCCCACTTGCGTTGAGTTTTGTTTGCCGTCTGTAGTTGCTCTAAAGTTGCTCTTAAATTGCTTGTCTGACGAATAAACCACAACTTGATTATGTTTGTTGAGGAAGGGCAGTGCTCTTGCACTCCCTTTGCCCCGAGGCACAGAAAGGTTTTAAATGGGGTTCATCATTCCTTTCACAGTCTCTAGCAAATACTTGTCGATGAATAGTAATGTTATAAGCAAACAGTCATATCTCTAAGCCAAATAAGGGTGAAGACCCTTTTGAAGTGACCGTTTGCATATGGGGTGAGGTGAGGTTGGGGTGCCTTGTGCAATCCCTAATTTAGTATAAAATATTATGCAGACTAATTTCTAGGCGTATGCTTTGTGGTCATGGCAATTTATGGGATTGCAAAGCCAGTATTTAAATCCACACTTATATGGTTATTGAGGGGGTTCATATGTTTACGTGTAGCTATCCTCTCCAGAGGACACAATGATGATCAGTCGTGCTCTAATTAAGCAATATGGCCCGAGGAGGTGTGGTATATGGCCAATATACCAGGGCTAAGGGCTGTTCTTATGCATGACACAAGTGCCTGGACACAGCCCTTAGCCGTGGTATATTGGCCATATACCACAAACCCCTGAGGTGCCTTATTGCTATTATAAACAGGTTACCAACGTAATTAGAGCAGTAAAAATAAATGCTTTGTCCTACCATGGTATACGGTCTGATATACCACGGCTGTCAGCCAATCACCATTCAGGGCTCGGACCACCCAGTTTATAAGAACAAAGATGACATTTACTCAAGACAAATAGGCATTTGGACTGATCTTGAATGTGTAGGTTTGCCAATTTAGTTAAAATATCTCAATATAATTTCACCCAATTCCAATCAAAAAATGACTCCACAAGATGTCCATGTGCAGAAAGTCTCTCAGTGCAGGAAACAAACACAAACAGAATATAGAATGATGCATCCCAGCAGGCAAAATTTGGCTGAAATCAGATTTTTTTGGATAGAGTTATATCAATTAGCCAAATTACAACCAGGTAATGACGTCTTTGGGTTGTTATTTGGGTGTTGTTATTTGACCAGCCCATGACATCATTAAATATGTCAGCCTTATGTGTTTTAAACCAGTTTTGCATAACAGGGCTTGATTGACAGGACCCATGGAGTTTCTCAATATTAAAAAACAACCAGGATCTCTTTAGGGCTCAATTATGTTTCACAGTAGGCTATGACGTCAAGCTAATATCAATCTACTACCCTTCAATCACTTCCACACTTCCATCAAAAGTCTATTACCAAATGTTTAAACCCGGCAAATAGAAGAAACCCGAAGTCATTTTTATTAGGAAGGAGCCAGGTGTTTGCACTCTTAAGCCAATTAGTATGTTTAATGACTCAACTTAAACTTTAATGTATCAATTAAGTGTCAGGGAGAAATGAAAAGCAGCATGACTGCAGAATTATAGGGCCTGAGTTTTGGAAGCCGACCCTCTGATATAGACTGAATAAAACCATTTTAGAGTGTATTGTCCTTAGATTGATGTACAATGAGGTAAAGGCGCATGACACAGTCACGCCAGTGTGAAACGCTGATCAAGGACCACTTTTATCACTTAGGAACAATTCCAAATTGAGTGCTCTTAAAATTCCAATATGGTGAACCTGCTGGTCTTTGATAATTCTGCTTTTATGCTGTTCTAGTATTATCAGGCCCAAGGACCATTGAGTGATTAAATGGAGCATAGCAAAGACAAGATTCCTGTATGTTTGAGTTTGCCTCTTCCTATCTCATCCTGCCTCTTTCCTATCTTTTCTGATTATACCAGCCAGTGGGGTTTATTCGCAGACTAAAGTAACTAAACTTGGAGTTCTACAGGGAGCTAGAAACACTTAATATGCAAGTTGGTAACTTCGTATCTACTTTAGTAATTACACTGTAATTGCACAGTAATTGTTGTCCCACATACAACGAGAAGTGGACAACTTAATTTGATTCCATATTAACTGTAGATATAGTTACAATGTAGTCACAGATAATTCATTAGCAATGGTTTAGCTTGATTATAATAGGTCATTCGATTGAGAACACATTCTCATTTACAATGACATGGGGAAGAGTTGAAGTGGAGAGGGGAGGGGTTTTATGAGCCGTTTGGAAGCCGGGGATTATTGACTGGCCAGGCAAGTATACGGGTTGGAATGTAACCAGGACACAGGAGTTACATCTTCACTCTAGTTGCTGAAAGGCAAGACCTGCTGGTATCATGGCAACTTCACAAAGAGGAAGATCAAAATAACGGTATTGAAATATCCCTTCTTGCAGTCTCTCACATATCGTTGCTTTAATTACAAAAATACAAAATGGGTCAAACATCATGCCCACACATCCATTTACAGTATCAATATTGTGCCAATTTTTTTTCAAATAATGATTATGATCCAGAGATTAAAAGAGCATAAATACATTCTGAGACGGGTGGCAAAAATATGGGCACAAACGTTTGAATATATATATTTGAATATACAGTGGATCAAAATGTAATGTCATTGCATAGGGTAAGTATGTGCCCTCATCACTCCAGTGTAAATGAGATCCTGTACACTTTTGATGGTTACTTTGAATTCACAAAAGGTATGCCGTGTCATACTTGAGTTCTATGCAAAACCTGCACAATGAATGATGTCTGTTGTCCGAACGCCTTGAATATAAGCAGGGCAGAGTAGAAGGTTGCACTGAGATGTTTATTCACACAAAAACAGAAGAGGTCCTACCCTTTTTAGCCAATAAACACCAAATAAAAATGTATTTGCCACATGCGCCGAATACAACAGGTGATATGCTTACTTACAAGCCTTAAACCAACAATGGAGTTTTAAGAAAAATAAGTATTAAGTGAAAAAAATAGATAAGTAAAAGAAATTAAGAAATAAAAGTAACAAATAATTAAAGAGCAGCAGTAAAATAACAATAGTGAGGCTATATACAGGGGGAACCGGTGCAGAGTCAATGTGCGGGGTACAGGTTAGTCGAGGTAATTGAGGTAATATGTACATTTAGCTAGAGTTCAAATCTATTCAGTCTCCTGAGGGCGAGTAGGTTTTGTAGGTTTTGTCATGTAGGTTTTGTCATGCCCTCTTCATGACCGTCTTGGACCATGATAGTTTGTTGGTGATATGGACACCAAGAAACATGAAGCTCTCAACCTGCTCCACTACAGCCCCGTTGATGAGAATGGGGGCATGCTCGGTCCTCCTTTTCCTGTAGTCCACAATCATCTCCTATGACTTGATCACGTTGAGGGAGAGGTTGTTGTCCTGGCACCATACGGCCAGGTCTCTGACCTCCTCCCTATAGGCTGTCTCGTCGTTGTCGGTGATCAGGCCTACCACTCTTGTGTCATCAGCAAACTTAATGCTGGTGTTGGAGTCGTGCCTGGCCATGCAGTATGAGTGAACAGGGAGTACAAGAGGGGACTGAGCACGCACCCCTGAGGGGCCCCCATGTTGAGGATCAGTGTGGTAGATGTGTTATTACCTACCCTTACCACCTGGGGGCAGCCCGTCAGGAAGTCCGGGATCCAGTTGCAGAGGGAGGTGTTAAGTCCCAGGGTCCTTAGTTTAGTGATGACCTTTGAGGGCACTATGGTGTTGAACGCTGGCTGTAGTTAGTTAATAGCATTCTCACATAGGTGTTCTTTTGTCCAGGTGGAAAATGGCAGTGTGGAGTGCAATAGAGATTGCATCATCTGTGGATCTGTTAGGGCGGTATGCACATTGGAGTGGGTCTAGGGTTTCTGGGATAGTGGTGTTGATTTGAGCCATGACCAGCCTTTCAAGTGTTCTTGGGCACAGGGACTATGGTGGTCTGCTTGAAACATGTTGGTATTACAGACTCAGACAGGGAGAGGTTGAAAATGTCAGTGAAGACACTGGTTGGTCCGCATGCTCGGAGTACATGTCCTGGTAATCCATCTGAATGTTGACCTGTTCGCAGAGACATTTAACTGAAGGGTGGAGCATCAGCTCTGTGCACATCCCAGACAGGGATAAAAGCACTTAGCGTCAGGGTTTTCAGCTGCAGATTACCGGTTTACCCATAGCCCCGCTACACAATGACTAGATGTATTGTCTTGTTGCCATGCTAGGAGACTGATTTTCTTTTAGTTTTTAGTTTGTCACTATAAGTAGATAAACAGCCTCCCTCTGTCTGAAGACCTGGTTCTGACTGGCGTTGCTAAATCCACCTCCTTGTTTGTGGAGGATTTGCTGGGATCTTTCCTGTGCCACTGCTGTATTTTATACCCACTAACACTATTGATTGTTACCAGGAGGTTTGAACAAATGTAGGGTGGAAAAGTGACAAATCAATAATGGTACAGTTTAAAGTAGCAGCCAGATATTTATTTCTACAATGCTACAATTCATTCTGAGTTTCCGTATTTCTTGGCACGTAGGGCATTGCAATACTTGCAACAATCCATCATCTACATCCAAACCTGACAGCAAGGTCAAACGGTGAAACTATGCCTCGATACTCTGATACTCGATACTCCAGTCTGTACTAGCAAAACAGTCCGGTAGCTTAACATCACCAACATAAAGGTTACAAGTCGCTATATAGTATATATAAACAACAGCCCTGTGAATTATAGGCTACAGCGTGTGTAAATCTCATACCCAGACCTTGCAGAATTCCTTGGATCAAAACATTGTCTCTTGCTGGCTTGTCACATGGCTAGGGTTGGCGAGGGTCCACCGAGAGCAGTACTCCATGCCCTCCACCTAAATAGACGTGATGTATGCTTGACCAGGAACATTTGCCGTACCAAATTGAACAAATGAGAGGAGAATAGTGTGCTGCCCATGAGAGACAATTTCATCAAAGGCCACTCTTAAATGATATTTCATCTGCATATTTTCAATTTGAGCTAGCTCACCAGTCGACCCAGTTGATACGAGTCATATTAAATGAATGGGGAGACTTGTGAGCACTCATTGGGGCTCTCACGCCTTCTTCAAAATGCGGTCATTTTGTCTATTAATTCATATTACAGTTATCCCAAGTTTTTGTTAAACCAAAAGGGAACAAGTGGGCGTAGTAACCTGGGGTTTTCTATTTCTCTGTGGACTTGAGATAAAAGTGTTTAGTTTAGTAGGGGCGAGAGACTTTGTTGTTGTCTGGAAGGCAAGAAGAGGAAAAGATGAAAAACAAAACATTGAATTGACTTTTTCTAAGAATCTGTTTACTATGACTTTTTGAGGGGACAGTAATTTGAGCTTTTCCCAAGCACCCGTAAGCAAGGCACACTACATATCCTATTTAAATCCTCTTTTCCAGCTCTAAACATTTCACAGGAAAGGGGGTAGTTAGATCTCTTCATGAAAAGCAAGCTACACAGGGGAAGGAGAAGCTTGGAAAGATTATGCTGTTGATTTGATTATTGATGGCTCAACAGCTAACTGCAAAGACCATACATTTGGCCTCAGACCATAACACTCCAAGGAGCTCCAAATCATACCCTGCAAACATCAACAGTGTTATGAGCCTCTTGGCCTGTGCTCGAGTCCAGGACTCTGACTCAAGTCACGATATTTCTGAATACAGCTATATCTACAGTATATCAATGTTCCAACTCCCGGCTGAATAGGGCTTCTGGAGCAGTTTAGGGTTAAGTGTAAGGGTACAATGTTGGTGGTACTAGCCCCTGAGATGCTAATGAGGTTCCAAGCTCACATCCTGCAAAATATTTCCAATCAGACGTGAGGATTTAAACCAGCAACTTCTAACCTCAAAGCTACCTGCCACCCCAAGAAGAGAAAAGTTCACACGATGCATGTAAAAATTGGGGACATTGTGAAGTCTCACATTTAAACTGTAGCCATACAAAGCATTTCATAAATGAATGTGGATTTTTATCATGCATTTTTTTTAAATTACTGCAAAAAGCTTCAGTCATTACGTTGTCAATTGCAATAATTAGACGCAAACACAAGGCATTAATTAAAGACACATTCATCTAGCCTGATTAACACAAGCAAAACCCCAGGTCGTAGAACATGCAGGTCCCTGCTTATTGCTGACAAGCCGGGTGCATATTAGCGTTGCATAAAACATATCTCCGTATTCTTTGTACATGTAAATTAATAAAGTGTTTGAATTTGATATGCTGCATATCGGGCAATATGTAGTCACAATAATTAACATACTGTATGCCCAAACAGTCTTAACCTAAGTGCAGTAATCATAGTCAGTCTGCTTGATAAGCTAATGAATGTTAGCTTGACCCAAGACTTCAGGAAATTGGCCCGGCCAATGACAACACAGGAGCATCACTGTCGCTGCCCATCCAAGCTTATAAGGCTTGGATAAACTCTGCTTTTAGACTGGAGGCTTCAGTGGCTTAAAATGAGGCCTCTGATGAGATGAGACAGAAACGGGTTTAAAATCACGCTTGCTTAGATGCAGGAGTGTTACATTTGTCTCTCTGAATTACGTGCACTTCATCTCTCTGCAACGACGGCATGCTGAAGGCACTGGGTCCCAACCACCCCTTCTCCTCCTCCCACCCCCGTCCCTGCTATGACAATGTAAAGAGCATGGGCCCTTCTCTCTCCCATTTCCCTCCCTGTCACCTCTGCTATCCTGTCTCTTTGTATGGATGTCAAAGTCAGGAGGATCCCTCATTCCTGCTGCTTTGAGCCTCAGTTCATTCATGACCTTTTCAGATTAAAGATGAGCCACAAACTCTTATCTTCGGCTCAATTCTCTTTTTTTACACTGGTGGTTTTGATGAAATATTTAGAATGGCATTTGAAGGTGCTTCAAAGAGGGACAATGTGCCAATGAACAATTATATTCTGATTAATAGGCATTGAGCACTGGGTGTGAAGGAGCTGATTCAGAAATCTGTGAACTACTGATTTTGTTATTTAAAAGTGGGGATGGCACATTCCCATTATTCACAGAAAAAGCCTAAAAGTTATTGCTAATTTAAGGCTGCACATCTAGCTATATCAGAGGAACAGTGACATAAAGGGATAGTTCACTCCAAAATCAAAGTGTATCAAACATTTTCAGACTTCAACTTTTGATGCAGCTACACAGTTATACAGTATGCCTCAATCCAAACGTAATGGGAAAGATAGATACCATTTGAAAGATAAAACTAGATGGGGGCCCTTTTTCCCATTCTTCTGGAATCCCAGCATAACTGGATTTACACCAAATACTGTAAGATAACCGCCGGAGGGGAAGAAGGCTGCCGTCTTATTGGCTCTTAAACAACCATGCTATTTTGTTTGTTTTTCACATTGTTCATAACTTGTTTTGTACATAATGTTGCTGCTACTGTTTCTTATGACCCGAAAAGAGCTTCTGGTCGGACGGGAGGGATATAATACACATCCCCATCATTTGCTGAAAAAGAAAACAGAGATTTTGCGGAAAGAGATCAGGGTGCCTTGTGAGGATCAGGCGACGAGTGGCTAATCTGCCCTTGCCTTCCGTCCTGCTTGCTAACGTTCAATCCCTGGAAAATAATTGGGATGAACTGAAAGCACGTTTGTCCTACCAACGGGACATAAAAAACTGTAATATCCTATGTTTCACTGAGTCGTGGCTGAACGATGACAATAAGAACATATAGCTGGCGGGTTATACAGTGTATCGGCAGGATAGAACAGCAGTGTCTGCTAAGACACGGGGCGGGGACCTATGCATTTATGTAAACAGAGGGAAATATTTTCCCCAGAGGGAAAAAAATTCTAGACCACCTTTACTCCACACAAAGAGACACGTACAAAGCTCTCCCTCACCCTCCATTTGGAAAATCTGACATAATTATATCCTCATGATTCCTGCTTACAAGCAAAAATTAAAGAAGGAAGAAGCAGTGACTAGGTCTATAAAAAAAAGTGGTCAGATGAAGCAGATGCTAAACTACAGGACTGTTTTGCTAGCAAAGACTGGAATATGTTCCAGGATTCTTCCGATGGCATTGAGGAGTACACCACATCAGTCACTGGCTTTATCAATAAGTGCATCGAGGACGTCGTCCCCACAGTGACTGTACGTAAATACCCCAAACAGAAGCCATGGATTATAGGCAACATCCGCAATGAGCTAAAGGGAAGAGCTGCCGTTTTCAAGGAGTGGGGCTCTAACCCGAAAGCTTATAAGAAATCCTGCTATGCCCTTCGACGAACAATCAAACAGGCAAAGCGTCAATACAGGACTAAGATCGAATCGTACTATACCTGCTCCGAGGCCGTCGGATGTGACAGGGCTTGCAAACTATAACAGGCTACAAAGGGAAGCACAGCCGAGAGCTGCCCAGTGACACAAGCCTACTAGACAAGCTAAATAACTGCTATGCTCGCTTCGGGGCAAGTAACACTTTAACATGAGCATCTGAGCATCAGCTGATCCGGACAACTGTGTGATCACGCTCTCCGCAGCCAATGTGAGTAAGACCTTCAAACAGGTCAACATTCACAAGGCAACTGGATCCCGGACTTCCTGACGGGCTGCCCCCAGGCGTTAAGGGTAGGTAACAACACATCTGCCATGCTGATCCTCAACACGGGAGCATCTCAGGGGTGCGTGCTCAGTCCCCTCCTGTACTCCCTGTTCACCTATGACTGCACGGCCTGGCACGACTCCAACACCATCATTACATTTTCTGATGGCACAACAGTGGTAGGCCTGATCACCGACAACAATAAGACAGCCTATAGGGAGGAGGTCAGAGACCTGGCCGTGTGGTGCCAGGACAAGAACCTCTCCCTCAACGTGATCAAGACAAAGGCGATGATTATGGACTACAGGAAAAGGAGGACCGAGCACACCCCCATTCTCATTGACAGGGCTGTAGTGGAGCAGGTTGAGAGTTTCAAGTTCCTTGACGTCCACATCACCAACAAACTAACATGTACGGCCAAGCTTCCTGCCATCCAGGACCTCTATATCAGGCGGTGTCAGTGGAAGGCCCTAAAAATTGTCAAAGACTCCAGCCACCCTAGTCATAGACTGTTCTCTCTGCTACCGCACGGCAAGCGATACCGGAGCGCCAAGTCGAGGTCCATGTGCCCAGCTATACCGGAACCCCTGTATATAGCCCCACTATTGTAATCTACTGCTGTTCTTTAATCATTTGTTATTCTTATGTTACTTTAAAAAAAATATTTTCTGAAAACTACATTGTTGGTTAAGGGCTTGTAAGTAAGCATTTCACTGTGAGATTGTATTCGGCGCATGTTACAAATAACATTTGATTTGATAACAGGAATGGAGTGGACTGATCTCAACACTACACCACTTTTGATGTCTTGAAGGACTTTGATTTTGGAGTGAACTATCCCTTTAAACTGTGGTTTCCTCAGTTTGCTCTATTACAAGCATTAATAAATGGAAATCAGTTAACAACTTATTTTTTAAAATTGGTATACATAGGGAGTAGGCTATACTAATATTCAGCACTGCAAAATACATTTCTCGTGTTGTGTGTTTACATACAGTAGCTTGTTAGAGTGTGTATGTAAAGAAAACAAGCTCAGTAACCTACTAAAGTATTCCTGGAGAAGTAAAATTATATTATTTCCAAAAGAAGAGTTGTTTTAGCCGTTGTGAGGTAAGTGCATTGTGTTCTTCATCACATTAGTGCAGACAGGCAGCTCGCTCAGACAATAAGTCTAAGATTATAAACATTAACAAGAGAGTAAACTGGCAAAGTAGATTTGGTAAATGTACCTGACTCATGTTTCCAAACGTAACCTTTCAGAGCGTTGGTTAGTTTGGTACACAAGTTGTTGACATTTGGTCAAATGTTTGTAAGCTTAGTAAAATAGAAGGCTAGTTCGGTTTGTTTATCTTTTCACTCCTGTTTCGAGTTTACACACAAAATGCTAACTAGCTAGCTTGCAACACAAGACATTCAATATTTTTTGCAATATACTTTATTTGATTTACTACCTTAAAACGAGAGGAAATGGACCCCACGTATTGTTGTGACTCATGAGCAATGGAGATATGGCCTCTCATCGTAATTTACGAAGTACTTCAACCACATCATCCTGATTGCATAGAAATAAGCACCGTTGCACATTCAAAGGTCTTATAATCATTATGAATTTCTACCAGCATTATATAGTCAGTCATATGGCAGCCAGAGCATTAAATATTTCACATTTCCTCAGCAAATGAAGGACACTGTATGTACAATTCCACAACAGAGATTTACCAAACTGAAACTGATATGCATGCAATTCTGAGCTCATAAGTCTCAGCTCGAGCAATTGTTAAGCTAACACGTCCCGCTGTTTAATCGTCAAATCGGTGTTAAGTGTTTGGTCAATTACTCTCTGTATTCCCACACTCAACCCCATGTGTTGATTAACCTTCACTGTGAATTCCAGCTTGACCTGGTCCTATCTCTCCAACTCATCTGCCTAATAGAGCGTTTCAGCTCCTCTTCTATATGCACCACTTCCTATCATGCCAAAAGGAGATTGTGTATTTTGCATGAAGTAGTGTACAGAATAGATCCTAATGAAAGACAATGGCATTAAAAAAAATAACTGAGCTTTCAATAGGAGTTTTGCATTTTGAATTCAATCATGTTCAAAATGGGTCTAAGGGGTTAGAATTGCACAGCCTAAGGATGTCAGATAGATTTGAAATTGGAAAAGTGGAACAGTAGTAGTAAAATAAAGCACCAGTAAACCAATATATTTCCCTTGATCATTATGGCATATGAGGTAAAGAAGGAAGTCATGTAAGGGTATCCTGGTCTAGGGAACTTACTTTTTATTTAATAAAATCACATTTGCCTTAATGAGAAATTCCTCTACTACTGCCTCAAATTACGCAAATATGGGCCGAAAACTGTGTGGACGTACGGTATGTGCTCTAGCCAGAATACTGAAATCACAGCCACCGTGTGTCACGGATCCCTCCGGAACGTTCATTATGCACACCTGGCCCCTTTTCCCAAAGATTAGTAATTGTATAAGTGTGTCCTTGGTTTACAAGTGTCCTGTCGATTATGGTTACAATGTCCGTTGGTGCGTGTGAGTACCTGTGCTGTGTGTTTTGGCTTTCGTGCCATTGTGGATTGCGCAGATGACTATACGTCTCGTCCTGTGTGTTAATCATTGTGCGCATGTGTTATTTATTCGAGGCACTCCTTGCTCTTCTGTTTTGGGTTTGTACCCTGTGTTTGTAAAAGTGTTTGTTTGGTCTTCGTCCCTGTGCCTTTACACGGCACGCCGTAATTTTGGTGTAATAAAAAAACAAACTATTACGCATTCCTGCGCCTGTCTCCCAAATCATTCATACCAACGTTACACTGTGTTCTTTGGCATGTAAGAGCATGATAAACAACATGTGAGGTGTGCAGTCCATTTATTACAGTGTATTAATGGCCTGGAGAAATAAGGGAATTATTGGGTTGAGAACCCAGCTTATAGCTGCATTGATTGTGTTGTGGAGGGAAACTGTAGGGCAACGTTTCTCAAACTCGGTCCTGGGGACCCCAAGGTGTACACGCTTAGTTTTTTGCCCTAGCACTACACAGCTGATTCAAATAATCTGAGCTTGACGATTAGTTTATTCTTTGAATCAGCTCTGTAGTGCTAGGGCAAAAAACGAAACATGCACCATTTGGGGTCCCCAGGACCGAGTTTGGGAAACACTGCTGTAGGGCATTGTTTAAGAGATGAGGCTTTAGACAAAGAAGTGATATAACAACGTGTAATTATACAGGAGCTGTCTGCCAATCCAAATTGGCCGGCGTTGTTGTCATAGCATTGCAGCAGAGGGGCGGACTGACTGCAGTGCACAGGCGGAGACTGACTGGGGCACACTCATTAACGCTGCTCCTGAGTGCTCTTCTCCTGACATTGGCGATTTACTGTCTGGTGTGAACTCTCAAAATTGAATGTTGGGTGGCTTTTCCCCGAGACCCAGAACAATGGGAAGCCTCTAATAAGAAGTGACGTGTGTGCGCGTGCGTACGTGTTTGTGTGTGTCTGTGTGGTGGGGGGCTAGGTGATCATCAGAGAGCTGAGTGACACAAGGATCGCCTCCTTATGGGGTGACTGGTGAGAGGATGCATTGTGAATTTCAGACCCCGTCCCCATCCACCAGTAGCTCCAAGCTAAACATATTATGTAAAACACTGCACAGCAAGTGAGCCAAGACGCTTTTGCCCAAACTCGCATTGAGGATGCTCTTCATGCTTAGAAAGCACTATTTTAAGCTCAGTGTGTGTCTGGTTTTCTCCTTTGAGGACAAGCTCCATCGTCTTTGACATTGAATCTCTCCCTCAAACTGCCATGTCTCATAACATAGCACAGGTAACGCACATCTGACTGCCTCCCCTGGGGGATGAGAGAGACACAGGGAAGGAAGAATAAATTGCACAGTCCCAAACATTGAATACATAACACTCATGGCTAAAATTATAGCAGAAATAATGATGGCTGGGAACACAGAGGAACAGATGGCTCAACCTAAAACGGGGGCGGGTGCATTTGCTGTAAAATAACTTAATCAAGCTATTCTGTTGCAATACAAGTAGAAAAGTAGAAAATACGACCCAGTACATTACATGGCTGTTTTGATAATTGAACATGCTAATTTACTGCAACGATGCTGTAGTTAAGACTTATGTTTCCATTGTTCATGGTTATTATAATGCCAGTGAAGGAACTACCAAAGGTGCTAAATACACAGCTTAGAACAACCACACACTCCACAATCTGATTGGTCAACGAGAGGTCATCTCCACATCTACAACCCAATATTTCAACGCTACTGCAACCCAGGTTTTACATCCGTACATGTATCCCTGCCAGGAAATTGCTAAATGATTTCGGACATTACCTCTGACAGCTAAAATTGACCATTGCTTTTGCATTGTCAGGACTCAAACCCAAATGTGGGAATACTGGGTACTGTCTGGGAGAGGTCTAGTGCTGGTTAAAATGGGTCACAATGACAAAACGTACCCAGCACCTTCAGCTAAAATGAAGCCTAGGGACCGTTTGATCTTTGAAAAGGATTGACAGTGATGCCGACACAGATCAAGCCCTCATGAGCTGAATCTGTGCGAGTGTTTGCTGGAACCTCGGCCTTTAATGTTTGTCGTCTCTAGACAGTAATCCTCCATCACAGCTGGTGTGACGTGGCATGAATCTCATGGCCTAACGCCAAAATCCCTCAAAGTGATTCGCCATTAACCTTGCAATGGTGACAGACTTTCGGTAGCTCACAGGGTAAGCTGGGCCATTTCTCCTGCTTGCTGTTCGATGGAAAAGTAATGGTTGGCATTTCACATGTAATCTATCACTGTACAAGAAAAACGATGGCAAGGATCAATAACTATGAAATTGGCTGAGGGCATTAGTAACACTTAAACCCTGTGCCATTACTACACCTCAGACCGAGTCAGGAAGACTCGAGATGTTGTGACGATACGATCGAGATTGAACCGTGCAATTCGGGCACCGACCTTTGGCGACCTTCAGAATCAAGGTCTGCACATTCGAGCAGGATGCTTTTGGGAAGCGTAATACACGTGCGACGCGATGGACGAAAGGAAATAATATTTCATGTCACATTCGAAAAGGACACCTGGAGATCAAACAAGCAATAATATGTTTTAAATCAATGCTCCGCTGCCTGTTGGAGAGTTCCCCTGAAGGTCAACTTCACTAAGTCCGGGAATATGAATAGTCTGACCTTCTCAGCTGCTGCAGAATCGATAGAAAATTCAATCAGGTGGTGTCTGCTTGGAACTCAAAATCAAATGATGTCCAAATCAAGTAGCTATAGATCCCTGGTCAGCATGTATGATGGAGACAGAGTGCCAAATACAATCTCATTAATTGGCCAAAGCTTTAATGTTTACCCGCTCTCCCCTGACAACATATCTTGTATTTTGTATTGTATTTTCAACCAGGAACTATAATGACATAACACTGAAACATTGTTTTCACACTTTTTGTTTCATCGGCTGTTGTACAATATTATATAAAACACAGGGAAAACAGAATTTTATCTGCACTGGGCCTTTAATGTTTAACTTTCTGAGAACTCAAAGCTCTTTTCCAAGCACTCCTATGCAATACTTGTAATTGTCAGAGGATTCTTATTTAACAGAAGTCAGCCAAAGTCATTCTACAGCAGTCTCTTATGGTTAATATCTCAGTGTTATGGAAGATTTACACAATAACTAACATGCTTACTGTTGTTCATTAGTTTATTAAAATTAGGGGAGGAATAGCAGGATTAGTGGAAAATAATAAAGGAAAAAATATATTTTTAAATATGTGTATTTATATATGTATATGTATGTACAGTGCATTCGGAAAGTATTCATACCCCTTTACTTTTTCCACATGTTGTTACGTTACAGCCTTATTCTAAAATGGATGAAATAGTTTTTTTTCCTGATCAATCTTCACACAATACCACCATAATGACAAAGCAAAAACACATTTTAGCAAGTCTGAGGTCCTGATAGCTCTGGAGCAGGATTTTGTGCTGTATCGCCACCATCTCTTTACAACACAAACAATCCTACTCTAGCCATTATCTGGCAGCATCCTCACTCACACCTGTTCGTGTTTGGCTACGCAGACCCTCTAGCTGAGGTGTTTCAGGCAGCATGTCTGTGTTGTTATTGCTACGAGAATGATCTCTTTGATCTGGGGCAACGATCGGCTCAAACATGAAGGGCTTCAGTAGGTTTATTGGCTCCCCAACTAACATTATTTCATTTTCTATAATAAACTAATTCTCAGACTCAGAGTTACTCTGTTCTCTCCTGCCAGTGACACAACAATGCCAATATGGCGATTTACAGTTAGCTGGCGTTCTAAATCCTAGTGTTTCCATTCCCCTTTAACAGTCTGATGGTCTTGAGATAGAAGCTGTTTTTCAGTCTCTCGGTCCCAGCTTTGATGCAGCTGTACTAACCTCGCCTTTTGGATGATAGCGGTGTGAACAGGCAGTGGCTCGGTTGGTTGCTGTCCTTGATCTTTTTGGTCTTCCTGTGATATCGGGTGCTGTAGGTGTCCTGGAGGGCAGGTAGTTTACCCCCGATGATGCGTTGTGCAGACTGCACCACCCTCTGGAGAGCCATGCGGTTGTGGGCGGTGAAGTTGCCGTACCAGGCGGTGGGTACAGCCTTACAGGATGCTCTCAATTGTGCATCTGTAAAAGTTAGTGAGGGTTTTAGGTGACAAGCCAAATTTCTTCAGCCTCATGAGGTTGAAGAGGCGGTGTTACATCTTCTTCACCACACTGTCTGCGTGGATGGACCATTTCAGTTTGTCAGTGATATGTACGGCGAGGAATTTAAAACTTTCCACCTTCTCCACTGCTGTCCCGTCGATGTGAATGGGGGGTGCTCCCTCCGCTGTTTCCTGAAGTCCACAATCATCTCCTTTGTTTTGTTGACATTGAGTGAGAGGTTATTTTCCTGACACCACACTTCGAGAGGCCTCACCTGTGTCCTGTCTTGTCGTTGTTGGTAATCAAGCCCACTACTGTTGTGTCGTCGGCAAACTTGATTATTGAGTTGGAGTCGTGCATGGCCACACAGTCATGGGTGAATAGGGAGTGCAGGAGGGGGCTGAACACACACCCTTGTGGGGCCCCAGTGTTGAGGATCAGCGACACTGGGGCCCCACAAGGGTGCATGCTCAGCCCCGTCCTGTACAATGTATTAGCTGTGCACCAGTGCGCTCTGAAGAGGAAACAACGACACAATGTAGAACATCGCTCGCAAATGGCACAGATGTGGGATTTTTCTCCACACTGGTCCTCTTAAATTTGAATTCTAAATTCAACATCAAAATATGTACGGTCACATGACGGTCTGCTCTGCCATTCCTCTCCTTCACAACAGTGTTGCCAATAATATAGGGTTGCTACAAGTAAGTAAATGGGAATATAATGGACCTGTTGAAAAAAATACATAACAGCTCCCCTCTACCATGAGACGTTTATAATATTTTTTGAATGTTTTTATTTTACCTTTATTTAACCAGGCAAGTCAGTTAAGAACAAATTCTTATTTTAAATGACGGCCTAGGAACAGTAGGTTAACTGCCTGTTCAGGGGCAGAACGACAGATTTGTACCTTGTCAGCAACCTTCCGGTAACTAGTCCAACGCTCTAACCACTAGGCTACCCTGCCGCCCCAATATAGGCCTATTCCATTTAAAATGTGGCTTTACTTCCAGCCTATTATGAGGCATTTGGCAATTCCTTCTCTGTATGTTCCTAGAATAAGTCATTTACAAATTGCATCTGAGGTTGCTACTGATCTTGACATAATACATGGCTATGGTGATATTAATAATATATCATTAACACACACTGAAAAAAGTGTTATCTGTTATTGCAGATTTATGAGCAGCAAATCGGAAGTTTACATACACTTAGGGTCCACAAATTTCTTGTTAACAAACTATAGTTTTGTGCATGACACAAATTATTTTTCCAACAATTGTTTACAGGCAGATTATTTCACTTATAATTCACTGCATCACAATTCCAGTGGGTCAGAAGTTTACATACACTAAATTGACCATGACTTTAAACAGCTTGGAAAATTCCAGAAAATTATGTCATGGCTTTACAAGCTTCTGATAGGCTAATTGACATCATTTGAGTCGATTGGAGGTGTACCTGTGGATGTACTTCAAGGCTTACCTTCAAACTCAATGCTTCTTTGCTTGACATCATGGGAAAATCAAAAGAAATCAGCCAAAACCTCAGAAACAAAATTGTAGACCTCCACAAGTCTGATTCATCCTTGGGAGCAATTTCCAAATGCATGAAGGTACCACGTTCATGTGTACAAACAATAGTGTGCAAGTATAAACACCATGGGACCACGGAGCCGTCATACCCCTCAGGAAGGAGACGCGTTCTGTCTCCTAGAGATGAACAAAAAAGTGCAAATCAATCCCAGAACAACAGCAAAGGACCTTGTGGAGATGCTGGAGGAAACAGGTACAAAATGATCTATATCCACAGTAAAACAAGTCCTATATCGACATAACCTGAAAGGCCGCTCAGCAAGGAAGAAGCCACTGCTCCAAAACCGCCATAAAAAAGCCAGACTACGGTTTGCAACTGCACACGGGGACAAAGATGGTACTTTTTGGAGAAATGTCCTCTGGTCCGATGAAACAAAAACAGAACTGTTTGGACATAATGACCATTGTTATGTTTGGAGGAGAAAGGGGAGGCTTGCAAGCCGAAGAACACCATCCCAACCGTGAAGCACGGGGGTGGCAGCATCATGTTGTGGGGGTGCTTTGCTGCAGGAGGGACTGGTGCACTTCACAAAATAGATGGCGTCATGGGGGAGGAAAATTATGTGGATATATTGAAGCAACATCTCAAGACACCAGTCAAGGTATTGGAGTGGCCATCAGAAAGCCCTGACCTCAATCCCATAGACAATGTGTGGGCAGAACTGACAAAGTGTGTGCCAGCAAGGAGGCCTACAAACCTGACTCAGTTACACCAGCTCTGTCAGGAGGAATGGGCCAAAATTAACCAAACTTACTGTGGGAAGCTTGTGGAAGGCTATCCGAAACATTTGACCATGTTCAACAATTTCAAGGCAATGCTACCAAATACTAATTGAGTGTATGTAAACTTCTCACCCACTGGGAATGTGATGCAAGAAATAAAAGCTGAAATAAATCATTCTCTCTATTATTATTCTGACATTCCATTCTTAAAATAAAGTGGTAATACTAACTGACTTAAAACAGGGAATATTTACTAGGATTAAATGTCAGGAATTGTGAAAAACTGAGTTTAAATGTATTTGGCTAATGTGTATGTAAACTTCCGACTTCAACTGTTTCTAAAAAAGGATAGTAACCTTGGTAAATGGCAAACAGGCTGGGTCTCATAGCCCACTATTAAATTGTGATAATATACAGATAGCATTCACTTTTAATAAAATTATTGCCCTATCAAAAAATTCAACAGAGCATGAATGCGAGTGTAATGTCAGAGCTGCGTTTTATATAGTTTTGTCGATCCACATAAGCCTTGGGTGTTGCTTCTGTTTCTATCATCTACTGTATAATGTCAGATGTCAAATGTCACTACTTATAATGTTTTATTGTGAAAATGAACATGAGCTCCCATGAGAGAATGTGCCACTATCAATCAGATTATTATTTCCTCTTACTGATGTTTTCCTTTTCCTTTGGATATTAAGTAATTTGGTCATATAAATAGGCCACTCGGTAAAATCCTATGAGGTTGGAGTGCACTCTTACAATCCCTTCGGAGCTCTCTGCAGGAACTGATGGCCAAACAAAATCAAAGTCACTTCTCCTGTTGTCACATCTTGCAGATAAATTACACTTATTTTGAAGAAAACACACACACGCAGACACAGGCACTTCCACATGAACACACACATGAACACACACACATACACACACACGCACACAAACATGCATGCACACACACACTCATGCATGCGGGGCGTAGCCTAGTGGTTAGAGCGTTGGACTAGTAACCGGAAGGTTGTGAGTTCAAACCCCCGAGCTGACAAGGTACAAATCTGTCGTTCTGCCCCTGAACAGGCAGTTAACCCACTGTTCCCAGGCCGTCATTGAAAATAAGAATTTGTTCTTAACTGACTTGCCTGGTTAAATAAAGGTAAATAAAAAAAATAAATAAAAAATAAATATATAAAAATAAAAAAAAATGCACACACAGACACACACTAAATAGTCAAACAAAATTATCCCTATCACTCAGAATTGATGGGAATGCTAGTCTACCTCTACAGTCCTGTAACCTGGGATCATTCCTGTGGTGTCACCTTGTGTTACAAAAGCAAGTAGATGCAGTTTTATTACACCAACAGGAAACATTCCAAGTAAAAGCACTCAAAATACCACACAGCCCCTAGGAGACCGATATCCCACCGGAATTCATTGTTTAACTTAATGTGGGATTACCAACAGGACATTTTTGCAAGGTTACCCAAACATGTTAAAAAAAATAAATCCAAAACCGCAACTTGCCGTGACTCCAAATTCAACAGAGAGAGCCAGGGACAAACAATAAGCCTTGACCAAGTGATTAAGACATATAAAAAAGAGCCAGTGAAACAGCAATCAAACCATCGTTGAAATATGACACGAACCATTTCGGTAAACATTGCTCAACGTTGTGCAAGACATGGTTGTCCAGCATTTGCAGCACGATCCATATCAATCGATTACGTGCCCTTATTCTGTCCGTCGACACTCAGGGTTCCATTTCGCACCCTGGATTCGTTTATCAGGATTATGAGGCAGACCAAACCTCTAGCGAGGCTTAGATGATGTGCCAAGTACAGGCTAGGGGATAATTAACTCTGCTTTACAATTAGGACCAAGCAATCCATTGAGAATACAACAACGGCACAGGGATAAATACCCAGCCATCAGTAAGGCAGAGGAAGAAGGATAGGATAACTGCCAAACAATCAGAGAATACGTATACAAAGTGTAAGATTAAAGATATGTGAGCAAAAGCCAAAGCCGGAGATTGATGCTATTTTGGTATGGAAAAAATATTGTGCTATTTTGATGGCATCAACAGATCAATCATCTTGAATGTTCCTTCATTCTTTTGAGATTTTTCACTCCATGTCTGATATAGACATTAGGTGATAGGTCGCAAAGTTTCATTAAAGGCTCAACGTGATTTCCCTGTGTTTTATATACAGGTAACTGCCATAATAAAGGAAACACCAACATAAAGTGTCTTAATAGGGTGTTGGGGCACCCCAGCCAGAACAGCTTCAATGCACCTTGGTATAGATTCTACAAGTGTCTGGAACTCTATTGGAGGGATGCGACACCATTCTTACATGAGAAATTCCGTCATTTAGAGTTTCGTTGATGGTGGTGTAAAACCCTGTCTCAGGTGCTGCTCCAGAATCGTTCGTAAGTGTTCAATTGGGTTAAGATCTGGTGACTGAGAAGGCCATGGCATATGGTATACATTGTTCCAATGCTCATCAAACCATTCAGTGACCACTCGTGCCGTGTGGATGGGGGCATTGTTATCCTATGGGAGCAAAATGGGTGCCAAAATAATGCCAAACATTTTAGTTTACCCCCCCTGCAATTTTGTAATAGGACAACAGAACAATATTTTCCATAACCAAAAATATAAATGGCGCACATAAAACAGATCTACTGTTACGTCTACAGCCGCTCCTCCCCTCCGGCGTTCGACATCGGCGGAATACTAACCACCGGTCCTGGGATCCATCATTACGCACACCTGTCATCAATCATTACGCGCACCTGCACGTCATCATGAGGCACACCTGGACTCCATTACCTCGCTTATTACATCCCCTATATCTGGCAGTCCCTTAGGTTCCTTCCTCAGTCAGTATTGATACTGTGTTTATGCTTAGATGATACTGTTATGCTGTTTCGGCCCACGTTTGTAATTTTATTAAACGTTTCACCGGCACCTCGACTCACAGCATCCCCGTTACAGAATATTGACTCAAACAATGGAAGCAGCAGGAGAACAAAATATCTCCCAGACAATCGACGATTAGGGATACCTTCAACGTCAACACCAGGACCAGATGGCACAACTGGGCACGGCTATGGGAGAATTTCTTTACATTGTGGAACGTCTCGAACATACCCGGGAGAATGAAGAAATGTGTCATAAACTAGAATCCCACCCGACACCCAACACTAGAGTTATTTGTATTTACTAGATGATGCCACGGCAGCAGCTACTCTTCCTGGGGTCCAAACACATTAAGGCACTTACATAAAACAAAAGATAAAACAGTACATCATTTAACATTATTACACCACTATATATCTACAATACAAAGTGTATAATTCCATCACACAACAATATTACAATGTACGTCTGTGTAGAGTGCTTGTGCTAGCGTTTGTGTGCGTATGCGTGTCTGTACCTGTGTGTGTGTGTGTATCTTCACTGTCCCCGCTGTTCCATAAGGTATTTTTGTATCTGATGTTACTTGATGTGGAATAGAGTTCCATGTAGTCATGGCTCTGTGGAGTACTGTGTACCTCCCATTGTCTGTTCTGGATGTGTTTTTAGTTTTTGAAATATTTAGGACTTACTTATTCCTTGCCGCCCATTCTGAAACTGACTGTGGTTCTTTGTGCCTGAGGGCACACACTTTCTAGTAGACTTAAATTGAAGATATAGCTAATAGGAGTGGCAATATCATCCACTATTATCCTCAGTCATTTTCCATCCAAGTTGTCAGACCACGGTGGCTTGTCATTGTAGATAGACAATACTTTTTCATTTCTTCCACACTCACTTTGTGGAATTCAAAATTACAATGCTTGTCTTTTATAATTTGGTCAGTTATACTTGGATGTGTAGTGCCGGCATTTGTTGCTGGCATGTCATGCCTAAATGTGCTAATCTTGCCAATGAAATAATCATTAAAGTAGTTGGCAATATCAGTGGGTTTTGTGATGAATGAGCCATCTGATTCAATGAATGATGGAGCTGAGTTTGCCTTTTTGCTCAAAATGTCATTTAAGGTGCTCCAAAGCTTTTTACTATCATTCTTTATATAATTTATCTTTGTTTTATAGTATCATTTCCTCAGATTTTTATTCAGTTTAGTTACCTTAGCTGATACATGATAGTTCCTTTTTAAATCCACCACCAGTATGCAATAATTCTCTGTGATCACTCCTTGTATGGATTAACATATTACCTGCCTCCTCACAGATAAAATGATTTTACATTTGATCACAGCGTCTTTTGTACACCCATGACCAGGTTGACACAAAGCTGTGCACTTTGAAGCGGTGCTATTTTGGTCAATTCTACCAGAACAGGAAGTCACTATCTGAGCAGCTACTCTTTAGAGAGAGGTGGGAAGGGGCGGTTAGAGATAGCAGGAGTGACATGACGGCAAGACAGAGGGAGAAAATGGAGGTTCAAACTCGCAGCCCGAGGGTTTGTGTGGTGTGACAAACTGTCCGTGTCTATTGTTACACCTATTTCCGGCCATCGTCATTTAGAGCATGTCATCGGTGACTCTCGAAATGTAAAGTGTCTAATTCTTAAATGTTAAGCGCACATTAGATTTGAGAAATGTCACAGGACAGTGATTTTCATGTTGTCATCTACACACCCAATCATTAAGTGTTAGCCAATCCCTGAACATGTATTAGGAGCGCTTAACAGTGTACAAAACATGCTAATTATTGAGTCACAAACATTTATTAAAACATTCAAATACATTTTGTTTTTCTTTTTTACTTTTAGTTGTTCATGCGTTGGTCTATACTTTCCTCAGACATGGTTGCAATTGTATCTATCATCCAGTGACCTTCTAGGCAAGGGCATAGGCACGGGTAGGCCCAGGCCCACCCACTGGGAGCCAGGCCTACCCAACCAGATTGAGCAAGCCCCCCCCTCACAAAAAAAATATATTTATTTTTTATGGTCTTGACAGTTCACCTCAATGGGGCCACATATTTGATGCCGCCACACATTCAACATGTTAAAGCATTTCTACTACACCAAAGCAAGCTCCTTATCAGTCTAGCTCCATGAAGAATGGTGGGTGTGGAACTGTGGATATCTACTCTATATAGGTCAGTGAGAGACAATGGGAGTTCCCATGGTGATGAAACTGTGTAAATCTTGTCTTTACTTGAGTGTACCAAACAGGACGTTATTTTTCCCTTTAACAAAACATTTCAAACACCATCAAATAGAATGCATAGCAAGCAGTGCACTGGGTTAGTCAGATTTGATTAAATATAACAGAACAGTTGAACTGGAATGATATTCACTCTCACAGAAAGCCAAACGACCAATAAGCCACAAAAATGACTGCATTGAGGCATATGACACTGTGCTTCTATTGCTTTATAATAATTTGTTAACATTATTATTATTATTATTATTTATTTAACCTTTATTTAACCAGGTAGGCCAGTTGAGAACAAGTTCTCATTTACAACTGCGACCTGGCCAAGATAAAGCAAAGCAGTGCGACACAAACAACAACACAGAGTTACACATATAATTATTAATAAACGTAGTCAGTAACACAATATAAAAGTCTATATACAGTGTGTGCAAATGAGGGAAGAATTAAGGAGGTAAGGCAATAAATAGGCCGTAGTTGCGAAATAATTACAGTTTAGCAATTAAACACTGGAGTGATAGATGTGCAGAAGATGAATGTGCAAGTAGAGATACTGGGGTGCAAAGGAGAAACAAATGTATAATAATAACAATATGGGGATAAGGTAGTTGGATGGGCTATTTACAGATGGGCAATGTACAGGTACAATGATCTGTAAGCTGCTCTGATAGCTGATGCTTAAAGTTAGTGAGGGAGATATGAGTCTCCAGCTTCAGTGATTTTTGCAATTTGTTCCAATCATTGGCAGCAGAGAACTGGAAGGAAAGGTGGCCAAAGGAGGAATTGGCTTTGGGGGTGACCAGTGAAATATACCTGCTTGAGCGCGTGCTACGGGTGGGTGCTGCTATGGTGACCAGTGAGCTGACATAAGGCGGGGCTTTACCAAGCAAAGACTTATAGATGACCTGGAGCCAGTGGGTTTGGCGACGAATGTGAAGCGAGGGCCAGTCAACGAGAGCATACAGGTCGCAGTGGTGGGTAGTATATGGGGCTTTGGTGACAAAACGGATGGCACTGTGATAGACTGTATCCAATTTGCTGAGTAGGGTGTTGGAGGCTATTTTGAAAATTACATCGCTGAAGTCAAGGGTTGGTAGGATAGTCAGTTTTACGAGGGTATGTTTGGCAGCATGAGTGAAGGATGCTTTGTTGCGAAATAGAAAGCCGATTCTAGATTTAATTTTGGATTGGAGATGCTTAATATGAGTCGGGAAGAAGAGTTTACAGTCTAACCAGACACCTAGGTATTTGTAGTTGTCCACATATTCTAAGTCAGAACCGTCCACGTCCAGAGTAGTGATGCTAGGCGGGCAGGCAGGTGCGGGCAGCTATCGGTTGAAGAGCATGCATTTAGTTTTACTTGCATTTAAGAGCAGTTGGAGGCCACTGAAGGAGAGTTGTATGGCATTGAAGCTTGTCTGGAGGTTAGTTAACACTTCCAAAGAAGGGCCAGAAGTATATACAATGGTGTCGTCTGCGTAGAGGTGGATCAGAGAATCACCAGCCGCAAGAGCGAAATCATTGATGTATACAGAGAAAAGAGTCGGCCCGAGAATTTAACCATGTGGCACCCCCACAGACACTGCCAGAGATCCGGGCAATAGGCTCTCTGATTTGACACACTGAACTCAGTCTGAGAAGTAGTTGGTGAAACAGGCGAGGCAGTCATTTGAGAAACCAAGGCCGTTGAGTCTGCCGATAAGAATTCATGTTTTAATTGTCTCTTGTAGAATTTACTTGGCTTGGCGTAACTTGATATTCACCAGATTCATTCTTGTGGTGTATAACTGACCAAATTTGATATTGACAGCGTTTGGTGGGAAATGGGCCGCTGTTTTACCAATTCCGTGTGCCTCAAACCGGAAAATCGTCACAAACCGAGAGTCAATCTTTGAAGATCATCCACCATCTTTTTAGGAGGCATCAAATGATATTGTCATCTGTTAAAATGTGAGGGAGTAACGTGTGCAAATGTTCTCATACTTTTGTTTTAGAACATATTTTATTGCAGACATGGATTATTTATGTGTTGCTAACGTTACTTGTCTTTTATTGCGTTGTAACCTGTAGCTAGCTAGCTAGTTCATTCAGCTAGCGCTACTCCGGTGAGACTTGCTAGCTTTTGCCATCTGTAAAAACTCAAAAGCGACAATCGTGCTTTTACAATTTTCAGACTACACTTTATTGAAGAGCATGTGTATCGTTGTGTGCACTCCTTGAATTGTGTTTAATGTGTAGCTAGTTCATTTAACTGCATTTTTGCAGGGGAGGGAAGAGAAACACAAGGTTAGCTAGCTGGCAAAGTGCAGCTGGTTATATGCTACCTAGTAGGAATGTTGTTCATATGCTGAAGTGTAGTTGTTCCTGCTGTAGCCTATCTTGTATTTGGTATTTAGCTAGCTAACGTCGTCGTTGAATATTCAGTGATGACATGATAGCTAATAATACCACTAGGTAGCATATATGTTTTCCAGATACATGTAGCTAGCTAGGCATAAGATAAAGCTGTTTTTTGCATTGTGCCGATTTTGACAAGAAAGAATATCACATTGCAATTTCCTGTTACCTAGGGATAGTCTGCAATTTAAATAAATTCGGAGCAATTGGAATTGGCTGTACTAACCCTTTTTGTCCTGTAACCATTTTAACTAGACATTGGAGGGCCAGTCCACCCCAAATTGAACATTTGCTTTCAGACCTCAAAACTGAGTGTGGTATTAAAGTGGTTGACATGATACACCATGCCACTGCCTATTTAATTTGTTTATTTAGCAAACAAGACAGCTCATAATCCAGTGCCTTTATCACAGTCATCACACCTATATTTGAGCTTTAATTAACTTTAAAAATGCAACATTTTGTCTCAGCCTCATGGCAAAATGTGTAGAATAGCATGAAAGAGCTATAAAACTGCACATTGTCCACTCTGCCCCATGGCAAAATGTGTAAAATTGCAGGAAATTAGCTTTAAAACATTTTCTCTCAGCCTCATGGCAAAATGTGTAAAATGTGTAGAATAGCTTGAGATTAGCTATAAAACTGAACATTTTTATCTTTGCCCCATGGCAAGGATTGTTATAATTCAATCATTTGAAAGTAGACATGTAAACACCTAACCACCATATACTGCCGGTAACAAGTTGATGTGATTGGTCTCTCAGACACAAAATGTTCACCCCAAGGAGCCATTCATAAGATAGTATCTGCACTTCATCAAGTGACCATGGCTTTTTATTTCCCTGTTGACAGCATTTTATCTTCCCTCTGTTGTGCGCTAGCCACCTTCTACGACAGCATTTTATCTTCCCTCTGTTATGCGCTAGCCACCTTCTACGACAGCATTTTATCTTCCCTCTGTTATGCGCTAGCCACCTTCTACGACAGCATTTCATCTTCCCTCTGTTATGCGCTAGCCACCTTCTACGACAGCATTTTATCTTCCCTCTGTTATGCGCTAGCCACCTTCTACGACAGCATTTTATCTTCCCTCTGTTGTGCGCTAGCCACCTTCTACGACAGCATTTTATCTTCCCTCTGTTGTGCGCTAGCCACCTTCTACGACAGCATTTTATCTTCCCTCTGTTGTGCGCTAGCCACCTTCTACGACAGCATTTTATCTTCCCTCTGTTGTGCGCTAGCCACCTTCTACGACTGCATTTTATCTTCCCTCTGTTATACGCTAGCCACCTTCTACGGCAGCATTTTATCTTCCCTCTGTTGTGCGCTAGCCACCTTCTACGACAGCATTTTATCTTCCCTCTGTTGTGCGCTAGCCACCTTCTACGGCAGCATTTTATCTTCCCTCTGTTGTGCGCTAGCCACCTTCTACGACAGCATTTTATCTTCCCTCTGTTGTGCGCTAGCCACCTTCTACGGCAGCATTTTTTACGTCACTGGGTCACTGGTGTCAATAACAATATTACATCCACCATCCTCCCCTAAACCTGAATATAATCAAGGGCAGTACCTGCCGCCATAGCTACCATCGAGTCATTGTCGAAGACTGACAGTTCACCTTAATGGCGCCACATATTTGACACCGCCACACATTCAACGACATGTAAAAGCATTTCTACTATACTAAAGTAAGCTCCTTATCAGTCTAGCTCCATGAAAAATGTTGGGTGTGAAACTGTGGATATCTACTATATATAGGTCAGTGAGAGACTATGGGAGTTCCCATGGTGATGAAGCCGTGTAAATCTGGTCACTGGCCTGTTTGTGGCTTTCACACTGCCAAGCCACACAGAGTAGTCGCTAGAGGACAGAAGCCTTGAGAGCAACGAGACATGAGAACAAACCAGACTTAACCAGATCAAGACTTAAAGGCACAACCTGGAAGATATGCTCTGTTCAATGTTAATTGAAATGAATGCCATATAGGTCAACAGTAGAGGATTTTGATAATACAATCTACGGTATGTTATGATAGGAGTGCGATATAGGCCTACTTTTGAAATGAATTATATATATACCAATTGATTCTTGAAGAATATAACTAATACATGCCTTATGAGTATAGTATTATTTCCCTTTGCTGCTTTTACGAACCACTGTTCCCACTGTAGTGGAATTCTGTTTTTACTCTGTTTCACGGGATATTCTCACCCCTTTCCTCGGCAGTAAGTCTGTGTGAGACCAAGTTGTTGCTCTGGGATATCTACATTGTCGGGGTGCCGACACAATAGGTGTTTATTGCTTTCAGGGCCAAAGCACTCGGCAGGGTTTTGACATATCCCGGCAGTCCTTTTTACTGAGCTCAATATTAAAAGTCTGGCTAGCACAACACTCTCAAGCCTGAGTGAGTCGACTGAGTGAGTAGACCTGCCAGTCAAAAGGTTATGTCACATTTAGTTATTGTACAGAGTAGTTAAAGAGTAGGGTTCCTGGTATATTCAAGACAACTCTATTTATCCCCTCAGTGGAAATTAAAAGGCCATTGCCGGGTTAGAAATGATATAGTCCTCGTGTCAAGAACATACATTTTTACACATATGGCATTATGTACAATGGTATAGTGTCATCGGTTATTGTATAGTGCTGAAGTAGAACACTGGAAGGGTGTTAAGCCCTGGGTATAGAAGTGTAATATTATGGTGAAATGGGATGGAGTTATATACATGAGGGAATAGGCTGAGTGCTGTTACATGTTGCCGGGTGGCCTTAGGGATTCATGTAGCTTTCCTTCTGTGTGTTTTGTACCTGGGGCAACATCATGTTGAGTTCGATTGACAGAATATGGGTGTCAATCAAATAAATGGAGTCAATGAAATAACATTTTGAAGAAAATGTGGTATATGAATAGGAGTGGGGTATATTTTACAGACACAAGCGTTTGTTCAGATGCTGTTGCGAAGTATAGCATGCGTGAATGTAAGGTCAGTTACATTGTTTTGCTTACAGCATTTTATATGTCATCTATTTTCATGACAAACTGCCGCCGTTCGTTTTCCTTTATGCAAAAGTCTGATTTAAAAAGGTGATTTAAATGCCAGGCCAATGTGGAATCATTTCCAGTAAGCGTTTAGGCAGGTTAATGGGATAATTCAGACAAATTACAAACGTACAGATTTGTTTCCTTGAAAGCAGTCTATGGACAAAGAAATGCTGCAATCCACACTTAGTTTGTATTACTAGTCACTGCCACCAACTGCTAATAATAGTATTTTGTAACCAAAAAAGGTTAGCATGCTTTAAATATCATACCCTGTTAGCATGCTTTAAATGTAATGCCCAATTTATCTCTGGATGGGATTATGTAGCTCAATGACCAGCGGTGTAAAGTACTTAAGTAAAAATACTGCTTAAGTCGTTTTTTGGGGGTATCTGTACTTTACAATTTATATTTTTGATATATTTTTGAAACTTTTATTTCTCTACATTCCTAAAGAAAATAATGTACTTTTTTTTTACACCATACACCCAAAAGTACTTTTGAATGCTTAGCAGGACAGGAAATGGTCCAATTCACACACTTATCAAGAGAACATCCCTGGTCATCCCTACTGCCTCTGATCTGGAGGACTCATTAAACACAAATGCTTTGTTTGCTTGGTTCGTATATTACATGTATATTTAAAACGAAATACTTTTAGACTTTTACTCAAGTAGTATTTTACCGGGTGACTTTCACTTTTTTGAGTCATTTTCTATTAAGGTATCTTTACTTTTACTCAAGTATGACAATTGGATACTTTTTCCACCACTTGTGTGTAAAGACATAAATATATACATTTCATTTTGGCTGCACTATCCCTTTAATCTTGGGACAAAATATCAGAGTCAATTTGTGAATAATCAACCAGTTATACAATTAAGATAGAAATGGCATGTTAGTTGTCCTTGATGTTAGGCCATAACATTGGTGTCAATTGATGGATAGACTCTTGTCTGCAACATAACACAATTACCCATAAGGCCATGGGCCTGTGATTAAGATATTTTTGGAAACCGTTGTCTTTGACAAGCATTTGACATTGTAAATCTCATTATGCAAATTAAATTGACTGGAGGGACATTTAAATCACTGTGGGGTCTCAGAGGTCAAGCTTATTAACTAATTCAAAGTGAATGTAGATTTTGAATACAAGAAAAGCTGATGATGTGGGCAGTTTAGAAGCCTCTCTTGGGAGGGCCACTCTTCACTGTCAAGCCGTCTCACCGGCCCTCTTCATGACAATATTCTTAAGGACAGCTGTCCACTGCAAAGTAAATATGTACCCTAGCTCCCTTAGGGATCAATGTAATCAATGTCCCCCTGTGAGTTGGCTGTCACATAGAGGTGAAACATGTACTTAAATGAATAGAGTGGAGTGGTAGGAGTAGCTCAGAAGGTGCTCAACTGATTTCTTTCTCCTGAGGGATGAGAAGAATGTCAGCCATGCAGTCAATGGTTGGTTGGGAAATGTCAATCACAACCAAGCAAAACTCACCCTCAACAACGTGACGAACCACGACTGCTCTGTCTACTGTCTGCACTTCCTATATACTGGCAGATAGGCGAAAAACAATGCTGCTCGGCACGGAGCGTATGAACTCTGTATACACACAGAAAATAGAGCTGTGTTGCGTGAAAGGCAGGGAAGGGAGCGGGCACCATGTGAGCCTGCTGAAATCGGGAGAGGGTAGTGTACCCCTGTAGGTATACGCGCATCTGACCTGAGTATTGGCTGCTGTTCTTCCAGATTATTTCTTCATTGGGTTGGCAGTGTCGGGACACTCCCGCAGTGTGTGCTCCCGTGAAGAGTTTGGACCCTGCCGTCTAGGTAACTGGCTCAGAGAAACCTTTTCCGCATCCCTGGAAGGAACACATATGTCTACCTATTTGGTATGGCCACATCACCTGCAGGCATTAGTTAATTGGGGTCCCGCTATTTCACATGGGCATTGTGCCGGCAATTGAGGCACTAGAGATGCTAAAGGGTCCTGTTTGCATGATACACAGCTAATTTCTTACTGCTCGCACGACCCACAAAGTCCAATTAGCCGAAATGACAGTCTCATACACATTCTCATATCCAATCTTATGCACACTCACTGTCCAATAAACTAAAGAAGCTGTGCCCTCGTGCACTGGGTATTTCATACCTCAGTGAAGCTTCCCTAACATTAACCTCATTAGCCATTGTCTGGTGACAAGTTATCTCCAACAGTGATAATTACCGAGTTGTGAAGAAAAAATAAACGAATGTGGTCAACTCTTAACAACACGTTATAGTACTATCCATGTCAGTAGGAACAAACCATTTTACGTCAGTAGGAACTAGCCATTTCATGTCAGTAGGAACTAGCCATTTCATATCAGTAGGAACTTGTCATTTTGTTTCAGTAGGAACTAGCCATTTTATGTCAGTAGGAACTAGCCATTTCATATCAGTAGGAACTTGTCATTTTGTTTCAGTAGGAACTAGCCATTTTATGTCAGTAGGAACTAGCCATTTCAAATCAGTAGGAACTTGTCATTTTATGTCAGTAGGAACTAGCCATTTCATGTCAGTAGGAACTAGCCATTTCAAATCAGTAGGAACTTGTAATTTTACTTCAGTAGGAACTAGCCATTTTGTGTCAGTAGGAACTAGACATTTCATGTCAGTAGGAACTAGACATTAAATCAGCGATAAATTATGATAAACCATTTTGGGGGGAGGTGCTAGAGCTGGGCGATGTGAACAAAAAGTAATATTGCGACACATGTAACTATTTTGCTCGATGACATCAATAACACACACACAAAAAATCATGGACGTTTTATTTATTTATTTTATTTCACCTTAACCAGGTAGGCTAGTTGAGAACAAGTTCTCATTTACAACTGCGACCTGGCCAAGATAAAGCACAGCAGTGCAATACAAACAACAACAGAGTTACAAATAGAATAAACAAACATACAGTCAATAATACAATAGAAAAAAGTATATATACAGTGTGTGCAAATGAGGTAGGATAAGGGAGTTAAGGCAATAAATAGGCCATAGTGGTGAAATAATTACAATATAGCAATTTAACACTGGAGTGATAGATGTGCAGAAGATGAGTGCGCAAGTAGAGATACTGGGTTACAAAGGAGCAAAATAAATCAAATAAATAACAGTATGGGGATGAGGTAGTTGGATGGGCTATTTACAGATGGGCTATGTACAGGTACAATGATCTGTAAGCTGCTCTGATAGCTGATGCTTAAAGTTAGTGAGGGAGATATGAGTCCCCAGCTTCAGTGATTTGTGCAGTTCGTTCCAGTCATTGGAAGCAGAGAACTGTAAGGAAAGGTGATCAAAAGAGGAATTGGCTTTGGGGGTGACCAGTGAAATATACCTGCTTGAGCGCGTACTACGGGTGGGTGATGCTATGGTGACCAGCGAGCTGAGATAAGGCAGGGCTTTACCTAGCAAAGACTTATAGATGACCCGGAGCCAGTGGGTTTGGCAACGAATATGAAGCGAGGGCCAGCCAACGAGAGCATACAGGTCGCAGTGGTGGGTAGTATATGGGGCTTTGGTGACAAAATGGATGGCACTGTGATAGACTGCATCCAATTTGCTGAGTAGAGTGTTGGAGGCTATTTTGTAAATGACATCGCCAAAGTCAAGGATCGGTAGGATGGTCAGTTTTACGAGGGTATGTTTGGCAGCATGAGTGAAGGATGCTTTGTTGCGAAATAGGAAGCCAATTCTAGATTTAATTTTGGATTGGAGATGCTTACTGTGAGTCTGGAAGTTACTTTACATTAGCGGCAGGGCTCTAGACCATTTTTATTCCGTGCCAAGTAACACAATTTAGATGGTAGCCTATGATTTAAAAAGTAAGCTATTTCATCTAATATATCCAGGAAATGCTTGATATTTTGATGTGCAACCTGTCAAAATAGGATCCAGAATTATCAGAATTATTTTTGTCTCTTCTGAGAATTTGCCGATATCTATTGGCTATATCATTCACTAGCCGAGGAAGTCAGTACAATTGCTAGATTGCTAACTCTAAATATGATAGTTGCCAGATAGCCATGTGGGCTAATTGATTCATCTATCAGTAAATGTAGTGTCTTACAAAAACGTTCCACCACTAGACCTAGGCTAGTCCTATTCACTGCAAATGGCGTGCTCCTTTGGCATATCTGAGACATTTACTGGACCCATATGCATTGGGTGCGTAACCTGATTAGGGCTGTCCACATTTACTTTTCCTCAGTCAACAAGATAAGTAACAAGCATGCAAAATCACCAGAATATGTAAATCTACTATCCCCCATAAGTAGAGAAGTTTACCTATTCTATTAGTCAGCTTGTCGTTCTGTGCGAGAAAAGATAAAGAAAGCATCACCGGTCAAATGTATTTCCATCGACTAGAATATCCATCAATGAATAGGCTAAAAAGCATTATACCGCAATGGGATTTTCTTCCTCCTATCTGCTTTTCTATTACCGGCTAACGTAAACCCTGAACTACAGCCTACTCCGTTTGCAAAGTTGTACCATGAACTCAATATTAAGAGGTGAGAAATACATGATATACTCACAGAAAGCTGTGACTTTCCTCTGTGTTACTACAACAACAGTAGTTGCTTTGAAAACTGTATTTTTCCCCTCAATAGCAATTTGAGCAATGGTCATATGCTTGTGCTTCTCAGAAGGCATCGCTCCCTCCTCAGTGCACACAGTCGGGAGAGGGAGTGAGAGTCAGCAGCCGACAGTGAAATAGGGACAGACAGATACTTTCATAGTAGGAATCAACATTATGCATAGGCTATCACTGTTTACCAAATATTGGTTTAAGAACAATCTACAGGAATGTTGTGTAGCAAAATAACAGAAAACTACCAACTTAAGTAAAATCGTCCCGGCTCTACGTGTACCTCCCTGCTAGGGGGCTCCAATTACGACATTGAACAACACCATGTTTCACGTCACCAGCAATAGTCCATAGCCTCTGAGGCCCTTTGATGTGGCTTTTTCCTCATTCAAGGCTCCCCAACAGCATAGTTTGACATGTTTGTTTTTTGTCAGCATGATAGGTGTGTAGTAGCTGTATTTCAATCAGCTATTTGGGTGTGAAACATCCCTGTGTCTGATAAATAATGTGTCCAAAGGTAGAGGCAACTGTCAATCAATAGGTTGTCAAGGAGTGATGTCTTGACTTTGTCATTCCTCTTGGCTCAGTGATTCGTCAATAATACAATTCCAGCACCCGGCAGAAGTCTGTGTCTGTTTTGAAAGTGACGGCGAGACATTTGATGGAAATAATTTCCCATGGGTTTCCAACTTACGGAGTGCATTATTCTAATATCACTAGAGAACGAGAGTGGATGAACAATCCAACTGTGAATGAAAATACTTTCACAAGACAGTTAAGTGGCCAACTGTGATCCTGTAGTGCTATAGTCAACTGCATCCCCACTGGTTGAACCAACGTTGCGTCAACGTATTGTGACGTGCACTCAACGTGCAAAATGCATTGGATTTGAATAAAGTCATCAACCAGCACTGTTTTCATCTCATTTCAACCAGCGTTTGTAAACATTGAAATTAGGGTCAAACTTAAATACATTGTCTTAACCTGACTAACATGTTGTTACATCAATCTAATTTTAACATAATCATCAGAACTATGTATACATTGAAGTTGCATAGAAAATATCACACAGTGCCTTCAGAAAGTATTCACACCGCTTGACTTTTTCCACATTTTGTTGTTACAGACTGAATTTGTGGAATTATATTTTTCTATTTTTTTCACTAATTATTTAAAAATGAAAAGCTGAAATGCCTTGAGTATTCAAGCCTAAATAAGTTCAGGAGTAACAATTTGCTTAACAAGTCACATAATACATTGCATGGGCTGGGTAAACATAAAAACAGCATGGTGAAGAATGGTTAAGTTATTAATTACAGTTTGGATGGTGTATCAATACACCCAGACACTACAAAGATACAGGCGTCCTCCTAACTCAGTTGCCGGAGAGGAAGGAAACCACTCAGGAATTTCACCATGAGGCCGATGGTTACTTTAAAATAGTTACTGAGTTTAATGGCTGTGATAGGAGATAACTTAGGATGGATCAATAGCATTGTTACTCCACAATACTAACCTAATTGACAGATTGAAAATAAAAATATTCCCAAACATGCATCCTGTTTGCAACAAGGCACTAAGGTAAAACTAGAAAAATGTGTCAAAGCAATTCACTTTTTGTCCTGAATACAAAGTGTTATGTTTGGGGCAAATTCAATACCACACATTACTGAGTACCACTCTCCATATTTTCAAGCATGGTTGTGGCTGCATCATGTTATGGGTATGCTTGTAATCGTTAAGGACTGGGGAGTTTTTCAGGATAAAAAAAGAAACAGAATGGAGCTAAGCACAGGCAAAATCCTGGAGGAAAATCTGGTTCAGTCTGCTTTCCACCAGACACTGAGAGATGAATTCCCCTTTCAGCAGGACAATAACCTAAAACACAAGGCCAAATCTACACTGTAGTTGCTTATGAAGAAGATAGTGAATGTTCCTGAGTGGCCAAGTTACAGTTTTGACTTAAATCTGCTTAAATCTATGGCAAGAGCTGAAAATGGTTGTCTAGCAATGATTAACAACCAAATTGACAGAGCTTAAAAAGCATGGGCAAATGTTGCACAGTCCAGGTGTAGAAAGCTCTTAGAGACTTACCCAGAAAGACATCTATAATTGCTGCCAAAGGTGATTCTAACATGTATTTACTCTGGTTGAAGACTTGGCTAATCAAGATATATTGGTGTTTTTAAACAAAATAAAACATCCTAGATCCTGTATTCATATATTGGGTGAAATTATGTTGAACTGTAGATTTGATTAGAAATATTTGATTTGATCTTGTTTCAATGTTGATAGTAATATGCTATGTTTGAATCAACGTCATTGTTTCAACTTCATGCTATCAACTTAAATAAAGAGGTATATTGAAATAAAATGTGAAGCCACTGTCCAACGATTTCTGCCTGATCAGTGACTCCTACTGGTATATGAGGGATAATGCACTTCAGTGAGAACAAGCCTACCATCCAGATGCCTATGTCTATGTACCCTGATTAGCTTTCTTAACAAGCTGGTTCGTTTCAGCGGAGGTATCATGTCAACACATTTAGACACCTATATAACATTGAATAGTTGGAAGTAACTCCTACATTTTCATACACATGAAAGTAATTCGGAGAGAATTTGGATTTATGTAGGCTGCATTGACATCAGATTTGCCCATCAAAGAACACCATCATTTGAATGTGTAGCTAGATATACTATCATTCATCCATGGTTGATTGGATCTTTGGAAGATTATAAGTTCATTATTTAATTGAGATGTGAAGCCAACATATCTATCATTAATTTGTAGACAAACTAGATATTGAATTGGGAACGCAACCAAATATCAACATTTGAAGGAGTTGTATCTTCTGCATGGATAGTGTTCAGACACCTTGACTTTTCCACATTTTGTTACGTTACAGCCTTATTCTATTTTTTATTTATTTTTTTATTTTTTTTAAAAATCTCTCATCTATCTACACACAATACCCCATAATGCCAAGTCAAAAACATGGTTTTAGAAATGTTTGTAAATTTATTAAAAATAGAAAAATATCACAGAAGTATTCAGACCCTTTACTCAGTACTTTGAAGAAGCATCATTGGCAGCGATTACATCCTCAAGTCTTCTTGGGTATGATGCTACAGTACAAGCTTGGCACACTTCTATTTGGGGAGTTTCTCCCATTGTTCTCTGCAGATCCTCTCAAGCTCTGTCAGGTTGGATGGGGAGCGTCGCTGCACAGCTATTTTCAGGTCTCTCCAGAAATGTTGTATTGGGTTCAAGTCTGGGCTCTGGTTGGGCCACTCGAGGACATTCAGAGACCACTCCTGCGTTGTCTTGGCTGTGTGCTTAGGGTCATTGTCCTGTTGGAAGGTGAACCTTCAAACCCAGTCTGAGGTCCTGAGCGCTCTGGTGCACGTTTTCATGAAGGATCTCTCTGTACTTGGCTCTGTTCATCTTTCCCTCAATCCTAACTAATCTCCCAGTCCCTGCCGCTGAAAAACATTCCCACAACATGATGCTGCCACCAATATGCTTCACCATAGGGATGGTGCCAGGTTTCCTCCAGACGTAATGCTTGGCCAGAAAGAGAAGATGGGTGAGCTTCCTCATTATGAAGGAGTTTGTGCAGGCCAAGGCTCCTCCTGAAGAAATGAGCTCCAGATAGAATAGCTGGTTTGAGGCAGTGAATTACCATGCAGAGCATGTTCATCTGTACGGAGAGTTTTTGTTGGCAGAAAAGTCATCATCCCAGGCAGTCACAAACATCCTCGGCCAGCTGGAAACAGAGAAGGTCAGGCCCTCACTGTTAAGCTAACCTTCACCTCGGAGGGCTGCTCCAAACTGATGACAGCTCTGTCAATCCTGGAAGGAACCCACCGTCCCACAGTGTCTGCATACAATGTCATGGAGGATCTGGGCTCTTACCTAGTGAATGGAACGGCAAAAACATGTGGGTATGGTGCCAAGACAGATGAGCTATTGAGAAAGATGGGGATTGGAGAAAGGAGGGAGGTGCTTGACCTGATGCATTCCACTTGGTCTTCACAAAGTTCTCAAAGCACTGCGACAGACATTCAGCCAGAGAGGTCTACAGGCTGGCTAGGGTGTTCAATCCTAGGCAGGCTCCCGCCATGGAAAAGCAGATTGAAGCCTACACACAACTGAAACCCATGGCAAGCCCATCAACAGAGCTCAGTGAAGAATGGATTGCCTATCAGCACAACGTGTCCAGGGAGCCCTCACCTGCTTTGTAGCTTGCTGATTACTGGATGGGCCTGAGTGCGAGATTCCCAAGAGTTGCAGAAGTGGCAGTGCCCTACATCTACTTCCCAGTCAGCTCAGTCGACTGTGAGAGGAGTTTCAGCAAATATAAGACTCTACTCACAGACAAGCGAGAGGCACTCACCGAGCTCAACACAAAGAGGCTGACAATCATGTACTTCAATGGAGATGTCTGTGATAGATGGAAGACTTACAATGGACAGATAGGAGCTCATAAGGTAGTTCCACAGGTTTTGCCTATTGCTGCATTATTGCCTAGATTCTTGCATTAATCTCTTTATTATTTTTTCATTTATAATGAAACACTTATGTGAAGCCCTTTGTTTTACAAAAAAAACAATGAATGCAATGTTCTTTTTTAAGTAAGTATAATTCTAGGTTTTGCCTATCGCTTGCTGCATTGTTGCCTAGATTCTTGCATTACTTTTTTTCATTTATAATGAAACACTTAGTAGAACTCTGAACTCTTGCCTTGATAAAAAATAGTGCACTGTCATGTTGCATCATTACAAATTTACTGTTATATCTTATTAAATTGTTGGCGTTTTATTCATTCAAATTATTAGACACTCTTTCTGATGATAAAATTAGCATAAATCGTAAAACAAAGTTTTCAGAAGAATGTCAACTGAAAAAGAGGAATTTGGGAATAAATAAAACGGAATTTGGAGAAAAAAAATAAAACGGATTTCATAGGGCCCTAATAACCTTTGGGCCGACTGGAAGCTGAAGGCTGCTTAGGAGACACCACTAGAGATACTATTATGTAATTGTGATGAACAGAGAGAATATTAGGGTACCACTGTGATTCATTAATCATATGCTGCTCCAGTGTTCTTACCGCTCCTTTCTGTCTTTAACACTACTTTCGCAAACTCTTTCTTCCTCTGTTTTTATAATGCACACCAGATGTGCATTGAAGTACAGATTGAACTTGTATTTATAATATATTATTACAATTAGAATATTTATAATGCATGTATTATGTATGTATAACACTTGGATAATGAACTTCTTTCAATAAAGCATTTCACATTCTCTACTGGTTGAAATTAAGTCTCTCCTTTGATGAAATACTACACCTGTCCTGTGTTTATCAGATCAATGCAGATGAAGGAAATTAGATATTGAGATGAACCGGTTTTAGAGTATTTACATGATGCAAAGGAAGTGTAGTGTACTGTTTTTTATATTATATTTCTGTATATATGAATTACAAATCAGCCTTTAACTAGTTAAATCATGTTTCTAGCTTATTGCATAGTTACAATGTGTAACCATTGATATCCCAGGACCAAGATTGGTAAACACTGTTGAAGTGTATAATTGTAATACATACATGTAGACACAGCGTCATTCAAAGACTACAATTTGATACTCCTGGTATTGGATATGACTGAAAAAATACCTGGACTGCACCTTTATTTGCCAAAGTAGAGTACATGATCATTGAATATATTAAATGTACAAGCTACAATGTGGGGATCTCATGCATGGTACTAACTACATGTATATAGGACTTGCATCCTTGGCACAAAGTTATTATATATATATATATATTCTATTCTACATTAATATTATTCAGACTGCTTTGAAGTTGACTGGCTATGATAGTTGAGGTTCATAGCTAGGTTCTGAACTAATATGTATACCAAACGTGTTCTGTTCCATTCACATATCGGCTACATAGCTAGCTACACATCCATAGGCATACAGGTATTTTCATCCTCCACTGCACAATAAGCAAGAAAATAGTTAGCTAGCTACGTTACTTCATCTATCTGCATTGCAAGGCAAATATCAGCAAAGCACGCTTAAAAAATTGTACATTCAATTTGCAGTAAATGCTTAAGCTAGCTAGATTCTTCACATCCATTGTTTGACAAGATGACAGCCTGGTTTGCTGGTTGTTTCAGGAGTCCCTAAAACATTAACCAGAATTACACCTTCGCACCGCTTTCCTTCCATTAAAAATGAATGGGAAGCAGTGTATCACCGCGCGGCACCGCTTGCTAGTGAACAACCTCCGTAACACCTCCTCCTCCATGCTTTACTGTGGGAAATACACATGCAGAGACCATCCTTTCACCCACACCGCACCTCACAAAGACATGGCGGATGGTCCAACAATCTCCAATTTGGACTTCCTCAAATTTCCACGGGTCTAATGTCCATTGCTCGTGTTTCTTGCCTCAAGCAAGTCTCTTATTCTTATTGGTGTCCTTTAGTATTGGTTTCTTTGCAGCACTTCAACCATAAAGGCCTGATTCACACAGTCTCCTCTGAGCAGTTGATGTTGAAATGTGTCTGTTACTTGAACTCTGTGAAGCATTTATTTGGGCTGCAATTTCTGAGGATGGTAACTCTAATGAACTTATCCTCTGCAGCAGAGGTAACTCTGGGACTTCCACTCCTGTGGCGGTTCTCATGAGAGCCAGTTTCATCATAGCGCTTGATGGTTTTTGCAACTGCACTTGAAGAAACTTTCAAAGTTCTTGAAATGCATTAAGGAAAGAAATTCCACCAATTAACTTTTAACAAGGTACACCTGTTAATTTAAATTCATTCCAGGTAACTATCTCATGAAGCTGGTTGAGAGAATGCCAAGAGTGTGCAAAGCTGGCAAGGCAAATGGTGGCTATTTGAAGAATCTCAAATATAAAATATATTTTGATTTGTTTAACACTTTTTTGGTTACTACATGATTTCATACGTGTTATTTCATAGTTTTGATGTCTTCAATATTATTCTACAATGTAGAAAATGATCATAATAAAGAAAAACCCTTGAATGAGTAGGTGTTCTAAAACTTTTGACAGGTAGTGTATATGCTATCTAACTAACTACCCAACGTTAATTGACTTGATTATTCACATCATTCTTAGCTTAGCTAATTGGTATAGTTGTGTGCATTCTCAATGGCCATTGTTAATTCTGGCTATCTACTCCAATTTCAGAGCGCTCTTGTCTGAGTGTGCGCAGAATAACTGATGAATTTATGAAGGCTCAACACCCGTTGAATGTGGCCGGTGTCAGTAAATGTTGACAAAAAAGTGTAATTAAATTGTTGCCCCAGCACAGTTACAGTCACCAACGCTCTAGATAACATGAAAACAGCCTAACAAGCTCTGCAAGGGCGAGTAAAAGTGTCAAGAGTGAGGTGTTCTCTCATTTGTGTCTGGAAATAGCTAGCAATCTAGCCAATGTTAGCCAGTTAGCTTGGGTGTTTAATTGCTGATGCGAGGTCAGAAAGCTTGGATCAACCCTACTCTTCGGCCAGAGCATCCAGTGTGTGCTTTGAACGCTCCGGGAGTGAAACGCTCTGGAGTAGACAGGTGAAGCGCTAGTACACTCAACTGAAAGGATACTGGTTGTTTACAGTACACTAAAATTAAGTAATAGTATGTAGTATATACTCATTAAGTATGTAGTATACAGTATGTTAATATGGGTATTCGAACACAGCTATAGTTCATGGCAGAAATCATTATAATTGTGGATTCACATTTTATTTTAATACATTTCCAACAGTCAGTTCGTCAAATTTCTGCCATGCTAGAGCTGCCCCAGTCAACTGTAAGTGCTGTTATTGTGAAGTGGAAACGTCTTGGAGAAACAACGGCTCAGCCTCTGAAAGCAACATTAGCACAATAACTTTTTGTCAGAAGCTTAATGAAATTGGTTTCCATGGCCAAGCAGCCACACATAAGCCTAAAATCACCATACGCAATGCCAAGCATTAGCTGGAGTGGTGTAAAACTCTCCGCCATTAGACTCTGGAGCAGTGGAAATGCGTTCTCTGGAGTGATGAATCACACTTCACCATCTGGCAGTCCGACGGACAAATTTGGGTTTGGCGGATGCCAGGAGAACGCTACCTGCACGAATGCATAGTGCCAACTGTAAAGTTTGGTGGATGAGGAATAATGGTCTGGCTTCGGGTTAGGACCCTTAGTTCTAGCGAAGGGAAATCTTAATGATATAGAATACAATGACATTCTAGAAGATTCTATGCTTGCAACAATTTGGGGAAGGCCTTTTCCTATTTCAGCATGACAATGCCCCCGTGCACAAAGAGAGGTCTATACAGAAATGGTTTGTCGAGATCGGTGTGGAAGAACTTGACTGGTCTGCACAGAGCCCTGACCTCAACCCTATTAAACACCTTTGAGATTAATTGGAATGCGAGCCATGCCTAATTGCCCAACATCAGTGCCTGACCTCACTAATTCTCTTGTGGCTGAATGGAAGCAAGTCCTCGCAGCAATGTTCCAACAACTAGCGGAAAACCTTCCCAGATGAGTGGAGGCTGTTATAGCAGCAAATGGGAGACCAACTCCATATTAATGTCCATGATTTTGGAATGAGAAGTCCGACGACCAGTTGTCCACATACTTTTAGTCATGTAGTGTATCATCGCGTTACTCTAAGTTTACTTCAATATGATGGTTATTATATCAAAATTTGCACATACAGTTATTTCCACTGCCATTTCTCGCAGAAGTAATTTTAACAACACGAAAAGATCCCACCTTGTCAAGTTTACCAACAAATTTGCTGTTTCCATCAGGCCTGTCGTGATATTTTTTATCCGACATGTACTTTACTCGCAGAAAAAGATTGGATGGAAACCTGGTCTGGTCACTGTCTATTTTTTTCTTCTGGTTGTTGTTAGTTCTCAAAGATGATCTTGTTTAAAAATATATAGCTCCATTATCTTTACTACATACAGTACTTTATATCTGGTTTTAGTTGTTTAAGTTTACACTGAAAACGTTTTCCCCTTTGAATATAGGGGAAACACTGATAATGCTGTGTTTGAAAAAACTCTACAACAGTGTGTCTCACTAGGATTTTCTGCCTGGCTAAACATGTAGCTACAGTAGCTTCTTGAGCTCCAAAACTTTACTGAGCTCAAATGATCCCTGTGAATTGACATTATCAAACATGTGCAAGTTCATCCCATGAACTTAAATATTGAACTTTTTGAATAAGCATACACTAATGCATATTACATGCATACAGCTAATCTAAATTTCAGCCTCTTTTGGTGGGTTGGAGTTTTGGTCTACCTGGTGACATCACCAGGCTTTAAATTAGTTAATAGACCAATAAGAAAGAGTTCCAAGCCTCTCTGCCAATAACAGCTAGTTTTCTGTTTTCCCCTCCCCCACTAAGAAGCCATTTTTTTTCTTCTTTTTGACCATTTTAATTGAAAACAATCACAGTAAGGTACTTAATTATTAACCAGAAATGATTTGATATTAAGATGAAAATGGCTGCATTGTACCTTTTCATGTTTTTATTGTCAACATAGGCCTTCTTCATATAAACAACTTAAAATCAGTAAATACTACATCATTACGATCATTTGGAATTATTCTAGCTATATTTCAAATGTATTTCCTGATGCTCTCACTAACAGTATCTAACTAGATATGGATAAATGGCTACACATGGATCAGAAAAACATTATTGGGAGTAATATCCTGTTTCTTAGAGCCTCCCTTATGATTCACCATTGTTGTGCATTATAAAGAATGGAGTTTTTCTACAGTACAATGTTTCTTATTCAATGTTATGCAATATAAGAGTTCCCCCTGTATCTCAAGGGTACTCTGATGGCGCAGGCTTATGTAAGCCTTTTCTGGAATGTTGTCCCACTCCTCTTCAATGGCTGTGCGAAGTTGCTGGATATTGGCAGGAACTGGAACACGCCGATCCAGAGCATCCCAAACATGCTCAATGGATGACATGCCTGGTGAGCATCCAGGCCATGGAAGAACTGGGACATTTTCAGCTTCCAGGAATTGTGTCCAGATCCTTGCGACATGGGGCCCGTGCATTATCATGCTGAAACATGAGGTGATGGCGGCGGATGAATGGCATGACAATGGGCCTCAGGATCTCATCATAGTATCTCTGTGCATTCAAATTGCCATTGATAAAATGCAATTGTGTTTGTTGTCCGTAGCTTACGCCTGCCCATACTATAACCCCACCGCCGCCATGGGGCACTCTGCTCACAACGTTGACAGCTAACCGCTCACCCCCACACAAAGCCATACACGTGGTTCTGTGGTTTTGAGGCCGGTTGGATGTACTGCCAAATTCTCTAAAGCGACGTTGGAAGCGGCTTATGTCAGAGAAATTAACATTTAATTCTCTGGCAACAGCTCTGGTGGACATTCCTGCAGTCAGCATGCCAATTGCACACTCCCTCAAAACTTGAGACATCTGTGGCATTGTGTTGTGTGACAAAACTGCACATTTTAGAATGGCCTTTTATTGTCATCAGCACTGTGTGGGTGCAACTGTGTAATGATCATGCTGTTGAATCAGCTTCCTGATATGTCACACCTGTCAGGTGGATGGATTATCTTGGCAAAAGAGAAATGCTCACTAACAGGGATGTAAACAAATTTGTGCACAGAAAATTGAGATAAATAAGCTTTTTGTGCATATGGGATATTATATTTATATATATATTTATATTTATATATATATATTTATATTTATTTCAGCTCCTGAAACATGGGACCAACACTTTATATGTTGCGTTTATATTTTGCTTAGTATACATCACACAATACCGCAATATATCAAAACTGTTTTACATAGAAACACCTGATTTTATTGTTGATTAATTATGAAATTATGAAAAATATGAATAAAATTCCACCCATGAGGGCCCACTAGAGGGCAATTTGGTCATTTGACTGTAGGAAAGTGGTACGACCAATACTGAAGGGCGCATCTTGCTGAGTGTTGCTTCTTAATATGCAACCTATCAGCTAGGTTGCCAGAAAACTGTGGCTGAGATGTTGTCTATGAGTGTTATTATATGTTTTTAAAAGTATAGGACTCAGGCTCAGGAATGAGGAAGTAGGGGCTTTTAAGTCCAATACTTAAAAGTGCATCTTGCTGAAGTGTTGATTCCTATCCAAACTATTAGGTTGATGAAAAACTGTGGCTGAGATGTTGTCTGTGTGTTATTGCAATAAGAACGATAGCTATGGGTCAATTAGACCTTAAGGGGGTCTCTGTTTAACGGTAAACATGTCCTCTGCTCTCTGCTGTCACTCGGGTGTCGCAATACATTAGTGTGTACCTCTGTTCTCTATCGAGTAAGGTGCTGGTGTAAGCACATATCAACAGCCAAAGTCTCCTTTTTTAAAGCATACTGTTTTCTTTCACCTTATCTGTCCGGTGTGCGTAATTCGCCCTCGGTGCACAATGCGGCAAAGTGAACGCGAGTTGCTGAAAGGCTTTGTACATAAAAGGCATTTACGTAGAGAGGCAGCTCAACAGATCCCTAGGAGCACGTGATCATTACTAATCCGGTTGGGTTAGAAGTAATGTTTTATCATTAGACCCATCCATTTAGATAATGAGATTCCTTTCACCATGCTACCAGGCTCTATATTCAGAATGCTGTTGTTTGTCAGGTCGGCTTGGTAGTTGGATTAATGGAAGTTGTATAAGGCGTTACACAACCTTTCAGTCAACTAAACGGAATGAACGTTCAGGGGATGGAACACGAGATTCGGATAAACAAGCCACCATGAAAATTCTTCTCAAATATCCATGAAAGCAATACTCAACCGAACTGTTGATGTTAAAATAATAGATTTGGTAACATAATGCTATTTATTACCAAATTGAGGGATATGTTATTGAAAGTGAATTAACTCTCCCAAACAAGATGATCAATTCCTAAAGCCATTTTTCTGAAGTTGAATTACTAAAGTTACTAATTAAATAGTTAGCTTATTGTTGATTTACATATGCAGAATATGTCATGGTGCAAGTAAAGATCCGCTCACATTCAAGGACAGGAAGGAAACAAGGAAGAACTGTCCAGCTACAGAGGGTGAAGTCAATGCCCATGACAGCTGACATGGGGGACCCTTTGTCTGAAAGATGCCTTATATGGTAGAGGATTGACAAGATCATGTTCTCTGGAGACATTTTGTCCACAAGTGAGACAACCTCAGTATTTACACCTTTAAAAGCAAATCAAATTTTATTGGTCACATACACATGGTTAGCAGATGTTAATGCGAGCATAGCGAAGTGGTTCTAGTTCCGACAGTGCAGTAATATCTAACAAGTAATCTAACAATTTCACAACTACCTAATACACACAAATCTAAAGGGGTGAATGAGAGTATGTACCTATAAGTATATGGATTAGCGATGACCGAGCGGCAGAGGCAAGGTGCAATAGATGGTATAAAATACAGTATATACATGTGATGTGAGTAATGTAAGATATGTAAAGATTATTAAAGTGGCATTATATAAAGTGTCATTGTTTTAAGTGACTTTAGATCCATTTATTAAAGTGTCATTGTTTTAAGTGACTTTAGATCCATTTATTAAAGTGTCATTGTTTTAAGTGACTTTAGATCCATTTATTAAAGTGTCATTGTTTTAAGTGACTTTGGATCCATTTATTAAAGTGTCCAGTGATTGGGTCTCAATGTAGGCAGCAGCCTCTCTGAGTTAGTGATTGCTGTTCAGCAGTCTGATGGCCTTGAGATAGAAGCTGTTTTTCAATCTCTCGGTCCCAGCTTTGATGCACCTGTACTGACCTCGCCTTCTGGATGATAGCGGTGTGAACAGGCAGTTGCTTGGGTGGTTGTTGTCCTTGATGATTTTTTTTGCCTTCTTTGGGTATCGGGTGCTGTAGGTGTCATGGAGGGCAGGTAGTTTGCCCCCTGTGATGCGTTGTGCAGACCGCACCACCCTCTGGAGAGCCTTGCGGTTGAGGGCGGCGCAGTTGCCGTACCAGGCTGTGATAGAGCCCGACATCAACAGCCAAAGCAGTTTTTTTGTTACGTTGCAAAATACCACAGTTCCACACATCAGTGTTTCACAGACTGCTCAGGGTTGAATTTTCTGGCCATACATTTGTTTTATATCTTGCATTTGGATAGTTTATGGCCTTAACATATTGCATGGACTTTCATGGTCATGCTGCTCTTCTGTGTAAGCACAATGGCCTTTGTGAAATGAAAGGGATAGTTCCCTGAAAATAACAATCTACTGGTATTGACGTCATGCAGGGCGTCACCTGGTGACTTTCAGTTGCACGACTAATTCTTTACAGGTTAAGTAATCAATCAATCAACCAGTGATCAAGTGACCCATAAAAATGTTCCGTCATGGGTGCCTGTCTATCCATTAGAGCTCCCTCCTTGTCAATTTCACCTCACCGACACTCCCACAGATCACACATGTGTCAGTGATGTACGATAGTGGCCGTGCAATAATGTCCCCTTCTCTATCATGACTGGATGTCGCTAACTGATTTAGACCACATAAACACAAAGTGGGTGGACACTTCGGTAAACTAATGACAAAGCCATAAGGCACTGAAGCTCTGTTGGACTTGAATCATGACGCAACTCTGTTGGATGAAGAGCGAGACTTAAAGCCTTGTGGCCTGTCTGTAACATCATGTTGTGAGGCCAAGAATGCATTCCGATGTCCATTTTAGCATACTTATAGAATGTATGTATGGATATTGGGACGGAACCAGAACAGAACCCAAGTTCCCAAAATGTTGCTCTACCTCCACCCTACCGGGGAAATTGTCAAATCCACAGCATGTAAGCAAACCGCTATTTAGCTAACCAGGATACACAAGCAGATTGTGTGGTGACTCAATAGACAAACATTTAAGGACAAGCACTGCTAAACCAACTCCATCCACTTAAAGTGGTTGCATACAGGATTAAGGCTCATGTAGTTCTTCCATGATCTAGTTCTATACTCACCATTCTACCCGGTAAACTCAACAGTCTCCGATTCCTATGACATTTATTCATAAAAAGGCATTCATATTCATAATGTGCCCCCAATTATAAAGATTATAAGATTATAAGCACATTAGAACGCTTTGCTAATCCTCCATGTTAAATCAGAACATTAGACTGGGCTACCTCCCGAAAAGAAAAGTCTCGAAAGCTTCAGAGTTACAAAGAGCTGTGTCAATAGCTACCATGGACCAGTTTCCTGGGTAAGCCCTATTATTGGATTCATGATATTGTTGTTGAGCAACCGTCCTACTTTCCTTAGTTTGCTAAACTGTGGAGGCTTAGCTGAGCTAACAACAACTCTGTCACAATTGCAAAAGGTTTGACTGTTTGTATCAGTGTATTCAATCATCTGAATCACTGCAAATAATATAGTTAACGATTGCTATTGGAATGCTTTGAGAATGTGTGTGTGTGTGTGTGTGTGTGTGTGTGAGTGTGTGTGTGTGTGTGTGTGTGTGAGTGTGTGTGTGTGTGTGTGAGGTGGGTGGGTGAGGTGTGTGTGTGTGTGTGTGTGTGTGTGTGCCACAGCTCCACACAGCCTGCAGCCTGCATTGCTCTCTCTACACATAGCAGCACTGCAGATCTGGTAGAGCAGGGAGCCTCTATGCTCCCTGGGAAACAGTGCTTGCATGCCAAATTGACATTCACTGGAGTATGCTCACTCCTGTCATTTTGTCAACACCGTCACTGTGTGGAGTGCAGCCAAGCAAGCCTTCTGACAGACAGGCAAATGGGGAGGAGGTGGACTTCAGCAACATAACACCCTCTCACCACCCCTCAGCCCAGTGGCGGGGTTCAGTGCACATGCTCACAAACACGCGAAGCATCAACGCTTTTCTTGGACACATCACAAATGATCTGTAAGGTACAATTACCAAGCTATGATTCGCCTCAATGACTTCCCATTAGTCCAGATTTAGGAAAACTTGCACGTAGAATTCAAGGATGCCACAAATGTGTGGCAAATACCAATGGCCTCTGTTTTTTTACCCCCTTACAAGCTAAGTACCCCCTGAAGTACTGAGCTTGAAACTATTCAGTTTGCCTTAATGACGATTGTACAATCGATAAGGTATTCGAAAGGTCACCATGGCAATGTTGTTGTGTAGGAAATATAATCTTGAGGCAGGGCCTGGCATAAGAAGAACCATTGCTGCCTCTTCACCATTCCATTAATCCAATACTCCATTTGCCGGGAATATAATAAGCGTGGTATCTGAAGCGCCAGCATATTGCTGAATTCTCCGCCGGGCATGAAGGCACATTGAAATAGTTTTTTATAAACATGGCCGTCGCCGAAGATAAACGACCTCCACAGCATCATTGAATGGTTTATCCATTTCATTTGTGCAGGTATCCCTTGCAAAACACTCCCTCTCCAGACACACAGGAGGATGCACTTATCAGGAGTCAGGTGTCATGGCAAAACACCGGTGAAACACAGGAGATAGAGACTCAAATGGAACCAGCACTTGTCAGCCAAGATGGATCCCAGACACTGAATATGTTTAGGGAGAAGAGATTAGATTAAGAAAATAACAGAATCCATCCAAACGTTGTCAGAGGTGTGCAGGTGGCTGATAAAGGATTCAGATTTATGTAGCCCTACCAGAGGAAAAGAGCAAATATAATTTTGCCTGAAAATGAACGCAGGGCACTGGCAGGGTGTATGCTCAGTGGGAGAGAGAGCGAGAGAGGGGGGGGGGGGGTTAACAAAAGGCAGGAAATTAAAAAGGAACCGTCTGTTGTGACTAAATGTGACCCCTAAAATCTATTCTGTTATTTGAGTTTTCGCTCTTGCCGTGGAGAGAGACCGTTCTTGTTTGTCCTTCAAACAGTAACAATACATCTCCCACCCACTACTGAGCTTGCCACCTGCCTTTGTTCCCAGATATAGATCTCATGATACGTCCCCCCCCTAGTGGTACCAAATCCATCTGCGGTGTGGTCTGGGTGGGAAACAACTGTTATCCCCCCCCCCCCCCCCCCATAGGCGAATAGTCCGAATCAGAGATACGTAGCTGGCGATAATACAGAAACAAATACAGGAAGAAGAACAAAAACGATACTATAAAAACACCATGCTTTCATTCTAGGCGGTATTATTTATGATTCCGCTCTTTTGTTCATGCCCAGACACATCTCTCTCCACACACTCTGATCTCTCAAATCATTTGTGAGTAATGCCTCTGAGCACTTTGGTTTGTTCCATAGGGTACCAATCACGGGCCATTAGAAAGCCGAAAGAGAAAGAGGGAGGAAGGGATAGATGCAGAACTCAGGGAGTGGGAGACAAGATCATTCTTCAGATAAGTCCGATGTGATACTGTAGGATGCTGCCGTACTGTCATGATTATAGTGTAGATGTATTTTTTTTAACACCGGAGTAGTGAATACTGAAATATCCATCTTTGTATGTTGTATGATTTTTGATCGGGACCATCGTACAACCTGTAGGCTATATTTGAACTATTCCCAATTGTGTAACGTTTCAATAATGATAAGAATATGAATTATAGGGGTGGCATAGAGTTGATCAGACCATGTCATGCATTATACTGGTATTCCATCTCTCAGAATTTCTCTGTCGTTTCTGCGTATTGACGCTCGATTCTTGAGGTCTACAAACTCCAAACGTAAAAAGAAAATGGAGGCGGTGCTCCTTTGAATTGACTGTCTTTTTCAGCTACTGCCAACTCTAAATATTTTACTTAAAACATAGTTGTTGTTTTTAATATATAAACATAGGCAAAACCCAGTGTCTACAACCTAGCTTTGCCCTTCAGGATTTGACACATTGGAATGACATTAAGTGTCACACCGAATGTCAGAAAGTGCATTCAACCTCGCAGGGCCTCGGGAGTGACACTGATGGGTTGATTAATGTTAGACTAAACACAACTAACGACTTGCCTGTGTAGTCACTTGCCCCTGTGGTGTTTGTATGCTGCCATGAGACCTGAGCGATCTGAGCGACATACTCTAACAGTAGAGGTCGACTGATTATGATTTTTCAACGCCGATACCGATACCGATTATTGGAGGACCAAAAAAATTTGATGCCGATTAATTGGCCGATTTTTATATATATTTGTAATAATGACAATTACAAATACTGAATGAATAATGAACCCTTTCATTTTAACTTAATACATAAATAAAATATATTTAGTCTGAGATAAATAATGAAACATGTTCAATTTGGTTGAAATAATGCGAAAACACAGTGTTGGAGATGAAAGTAAAAGTGCAATATGTGCCATGTAAGAAAGCTAACGTTTAAGTTCCTTGCTCAGAACAAGAGAACATATGAAAGCTGGTGGTTCAATATTCACATGTATTCTATATTCCCAGTTAAGAAGTTTTAGGTTGTAGTTATTATAGGAATTATGACGCGTCTACAATTTCTCTCTATACCATTTGTATTTCATATACCTTTCACTATTGGATGTTCTTATATGTACTTTAGTATTGCCAGCCTAATCGCAGGAGTTGATAGGCTTGAAGTCATAAACAGCGCTGTGCTTCAAGCATTGCTAAGAGCTACTTGCAAACGCAGTAAAGTGCTGTTTGAATGAATGCTTAATTGCCTGCTGCTGCCTACCACCGCTCAGTCAGATTGCTCTATCAAATATCAAATCATAGACTTAATTATATTATAATAAACACAGAAATACGAGCCTTTGGTCATTAATATGGTCAAATCCGGAAACTATCATTTCGAAAAAAACTAAAAGTTTATTCTTTCAGTAAAATACGGAACCATTCCGTATTTTGTCGAACGGGTGGCAACTAAATCTAAATCTAAATATTTAAGTCTAAAGTATATATATTGCTGTTACATTGCACAACCTTTAATGTTATGTCATAATTATGTAAAATTCAGGCAAATTAATTACGGTCTTCGTTAGGAAGAAACACAGTTTGCAATGAGCCAGGAGGCCCAAACTGTTGCATACACCCTGACTCTGCTTGCACTTCCCTAGTTAATATTTCCTGCTAACATGCATTTATTTGAACTAAATATGCAGGTTTCAAAAAATATTCTTCTGTGTATTGATTTTAAGAAAGGCATTGATGTTTATGGTTGGGTATATTTGATGCAACGAATATGCTTTTTTCACAAATGCGCTTTTGTTAAATCATCACCCGTTTGGCAAAGTTGAATTAGGCTGTGATTTGATGATAAATTAACAGGCACCGCATTGATTAAATGTAACGCAGGACAAGCTAGTTAAACTAGTAATATCATCAACCATGTGTAGTTAACTAGTGATTGTGTGAAGATGTATTGTTTTTTATAAGAAAAGTTTAATGCTAGCTAGCAATTTACATTGGCTCATTGCAGCCACAAGGTCCTTTTGACGCTGCACTCGCGTAACAGGTGATCAGCCTGCCACACAGTTTCCTCATGGATTGCAAGGTAATCGGCCATTATCGGCGTCCAAAAAGGCTGATTACCGATTGTTATGAAAACTTGAAATCGGCCCTAATTAATCGGTCGCGATTGTGGGTTCGATTCCCATGGGGGACCAGTACAAAAATGTATGCACTCACTATTGTAGGTCGCTCTGGATAAGAACGTCTGTTAAATGACAAAAAACAACAGCATCCATGGCAAACTGCACAAACCTGGCCACGCTTGAAGTATCAAACTTTTGCCATTGTTATGAACATTCGAAAGAGCAATAGTGGCTTGTCGAGCCGTGTCTAGTCATTCCCAACGGGGGCTAATAACTGTTTAATCTAAATGACACTTTAGTGGCCTGAAAATACGATGGCATTGCTAAAGAAGGCAAATAATTAGTAGGAAACAAATTTGGCATCATTATGATGTCGTCAAATTGATTTAAGATGGATGGCAATGTTGCCATTAGCTAGCAAAGTTGTCAAAAATACTTAGTGATGCTAAAAAATACTATTTGCCAGAGTCCCACTTGGTCTTTTACCAAAAAGTGCTATCTTCTGTATACCACCCCTACCTTGTCACAATACAACTGATTGGCTCAAAAGCATTAAGAAGGAAAGAAATTCCACAAATTAAATTTTAACAAGGCACACCTGTTAATTGAAATGATAATGGAAAGAGTGCACAAAGCTGTCATCATAGCAAAGGGTGGCTACTTTGAAGAATCTCCAATATTAAATAGATTTTGATTTGTTTAACACTTTTTTGGTTACTACATAATTCCTCATGTGTTATTTCATAGTGTTGATGCCTTCACTATTATTCTACAATGTAGAAAACAGTCAAAATAATGAAAAAACGTGGAATGAGTAGGTGTGTCCAAACTTTTAGCTGGTACTGTATGTCACAACGTTCCTTCCCTGGCAATAGATGACAGTAGAGCGTCAGCCAACGTGTTTAAAATGAATCACTCCCCTCTTTTTCATAGCTTTGTTTTGACAGCATTTAATTTGAAGCAAAGCTTGACATGAGCAATATTCTCCTTGAGCAAGGGCTGTTCCGACATTATATTTTGAATGCACCATTCACTGACTGCGAGGAAAATCTCCCAGCGTATTATTTCCTCCCTTTTTTGCCTCCTTTCTTCCATCTCTCCCAATAGAAAATCCTCTCTTATTTACTTGACCCTTAAATCCTATAATTATGTTATTACACTCCGCAGCAGCATGGAGAGGACAATCCCGCTCTAAAATATGTATTGATCTTAGCTTACACCTTCAGCAATAAAGTCTGCTTTGCACTTCTGCATAGTTCACATCCATATTTCAACACCGAGCGCACAAGAAAAACATCATTAAGTGTATCATAGAAGCAAAAGCAGACGCAGATAACGTTTGACGGAAAAAACACTTCTCGCTTCCCGGAACTAGATGAAGAGAAAACGAGTGATTCACTAGAACTTTATCTGAGTAACAAAGACGGGGTCATATCAAATGTCTTGCAAGAAGAATGGGTGCAAACAAACATGGAGTGCTACGTCACGTATGGCCTTAAATACCAACTTATTGTATCATGGTGGCCTCTAATTAATTTCTCATTGGTCTGGATTTACCCAAGGTTCTGTTTATTGTAGCCCACTTCATTACTGTCATGTGGCCAATGTGGTTGCCATGGCGCACCAATTACACTGTGTCCTTCGAATTTCAATTATTATTCTCATCCTGCCTCACACTATAAGGACATTACCGTCTTACACAAATGTAATTTTTCTCATCTCAGGGCTCGAGACCTACCCTACCTCTGCATTTATGAAATCATTTGACGACAAGACAAAAATCAGGCCGAACGTCTCAAGCTGTGGCACTGGTTAAAAGCTCTTGGGCTTCGTTTACAATGGTGATGATACGCCTAGCATTACAAATCTAATCACGAGGGCAATTTTTTTATCTAATTAACCCTCTACTGCATGCATTATGATAGAACCATTGTCATTTAAAATGGCCCCAAATAGACAAATGTAAAATACATTTTCGAAAAAAAATGTTCTAAACATTTTGTGGGATGTGTGCGACAACATTGTTTTTATAATAGAAATATTGTATTTTTGAGTTATTGAGTTATAATTGTATTGTTTTTATTCCTTCACACTATCTGAAATGATGTTTTGTTGTAAAACATTTACTCTGGACATTTACTTTTATAATGCTATCATTATTATAATGTTATGAATATTGAACATAATTGTTTTATCCACGCATATATAACAAATATTGTTTGGCCATATCTTATCTTTACAAAAATAAGTTTAAATCATATTAGTCATGTGAATGTTGCCCAAAGAATACAGAAAATTTGGATTTCATTGTAATTTGCCTATGACCAGGCCACTCCCATCGCAAATGTTTTGTGCCCAGGAAAGGAAGCCCCACAGAGTGGGTTCTTCTCATGACTTTACCAAAGCGCATCATTGGCTAGTCTAAGCCCCTCCTCACCCCTACTTCTGTAAAAAGGTATGGTGTTGTATTTTTTCATTCAGGGAAACAAGGGGGTGAAGAGAAATGATATGTTGCCATATGGCAACACCATGCAGTAAAGGGATAGAAACATATCTCCACATTCGACAACTTATCCATTAGGACAGGTGAATACCAACACTGAACAGTTCCCATGCGCAAGTTGTTATTTAACAGTAGTGTTTCCTACAACACTTAATCCCTAGTCTCTTGACACACTGGTGAAAAGAAAGGTAGAACCCTTTCTACAGAGGGTTCTACATGGAACCCAAAAGGCATCAACCTGGAACCAAAAAGGGTTCTCCTATGGGGACAGCTGAAGAACCCTTTTGGAACCCTATTTCTATGAGTGTAAGTAACATAATAAAACAATCCACATCAAATTCCGTCAATTTAAAGCTAGCGTTTTTTGCATGGGCTGTGTCTTAATCCAATGCATTTGCCTGTGTCGCCCTTCCACATCTGCGGTGGAAAGTGGCAGTCTTCACACGAAAAGGTCTGACGCATCCGAACGGCCTATAGGAAAGGGGAGACTCTCACGATGGTGTGTTCTCCGTTTTGCTCTATGATCCCCACAAGTGTCACGGGACTTGTCTAAAGGTAACCCATACAAATGAATGGAAGTATGGAGGTAGTTTTGTGCCCCCAAAAAGTGGTGAAATATGTGAGCTAGATATAGGACAGACACGTCAAAACCTTATTCCTTATGATACATTTTTTACTGTTTTTTTTACATGTTTTAATGTGTTATCCAGTGAATTTCTATGGGCTATAGTAGTAAAGACCAAATTCAATATTTTATAAAATCATTTTTAAATATAATTTGTGATACCTAAAGAGGTCCTAAAATTATCTTCTTAAAACAATTACTTATGTCAACTTAGAACCCCCCCCCCCCCCCCCCCCCCCCCACCCCAAACAGCTTAGACTTTTAATAATGAATTTGTCATCGTGACCAACCATCTGAAATCGTCCACCGTTATCCCAAATTGCTACTGTGCCAAATACAGTTTTTTTGAGCAAGATGTCAATCCAACAAACCAGGCTCCGATATGCTTGTGTTACAAATCAAGCAGAGAATTTAATTAAAATAATGATGGACCCTTCACTCCATAATCACAAATAGCCCGACTTAACTACTTGGCAGAGGAGCCAAAGCCGCTTCCTGATGATAGACAAAGAGCAAGCTAGCAAACACCACTACACTCACATTTATCATTAAATACCTCAGGTGCTAAACAATAGCGGTGGATGAGACGAAATGATCTCTTTGGTCATTATCCCCAGCTAAGCATGCACAGTCCATCAATGCATATAAATTATTACCATTACCATCTTGCCCCTGTCAATAGTTCAGTCTAATTCCAAGGATGCCCTGCACTTGACCCTCTGGTCTAGTCAATCACTGTTTAACTTCTCAGTCAAACATTGCTTAGAACTATTACCCAAGACTTCAGGGGGAAAAACATTAAAGCATTTATAGTAACAGAATAACATTATTGGGGTTGATTCTTTCCCATGTTGCAAGAAGGGTTTGTTTCTTTTGAGTCGAAAAATTGTACTGTTTTATTAAATTACTTAATAGCACCATTCCAGATAAGTTTGAATATGTCTTTGATCTTTGTTTGATCAATATCTTTGATCTTTGTTTCACAGAGAGTTTTTCCTCTTTATCTCTAACACAGTCAAAGGTGGATACTGGGTCAATATTTCTAACATAAGAATGTGGGGAATGGTCAGTGGGGAGCAATAGAAAACTAATGTCATATGGGTTTTCATTTTGCGATGTCATTAAACATTGTATGGACAAAATACTGTAACTTAGAAAGTATATCCCCTTTATCTGTCAAGTTTCCATCCAATACGTTGTGCATATAATATTACCAAAGTATTTTTGTTAAGATATGAATGTGATTTTAGGAGGGATAAGGGAATCTATCTCCTATAAACTGTTCATAGTAAGTAGCCACACCCCGAATGAGGTCAGAGAGCGTGTCAGACTGGCGAAACAATCCCCTTTTGACGAGAGTGCATAAAAAGCATTGCCAACAAAATTAACATTAGCCCAGGAAAGACAGGGAGTTGCAGGCCATGTCTAAAATGGTTTAAACGCTGAATCTCTGAGACCAGGAAACATAAGGCATGTTTGAAATTATTGGAATTTTGAACCTCAACATGAGGTGAAGAAATAAACTCCCCTTCCTTTAGACCAGAGAGACGGCGAGCTGCAGCGCATGTCCATAGTGGTCTGAATCCTGAACCCTGAATAATCAACACGAGGAGGAAGAGCCGACAAACTCCTCTTTCAGACAATCACTGGTACAGCTGATTAGCTGTCCTGAGTAAAATAGCTTGAACTCTTCAAACCGTCCTACTGCCCTTGTCAAATCACCGTAGTACACTACTCACATCACCCCACTGGAACCATTGATCTTCATATAAGCAGCTTCAGGAGCGAATGGAACAGAGTGAACTCTGTAGTTCTGTTGAGGACTACACAATGGACAAAGACACCCACACGTAAATACATTAATGATTTCTTATTCCAAACAGGCGGCGGTTCGTGTGCAAACTATATGACTAATGTAAGAATAATTTTGAAATGTATCGACGATAAGTGTCTTGTTCTCTTTCTTTCTCTCTCTATGTCGTTGGGTAAAATGCCATATTGTAAAAGTTCGCTAGGGACCTTTGTCTCATGTATTAAGTGTGTATGTTATCCTGTTATTATTTTGTTTGCTAGTAAATAAATAATTAACCAATTTGTGTAGTACTGAATCATGATCAAGGCTGTTTTTTTTTGCAGATGCATGAGATAACGACTGGTCCCGAATGATGATATGATAAGAGGTAATGATTAATAAGATGACTGTTTTTCGATGAAATAAATATATACCTTATAGAGTTTAATTCGGGAGATGGTAACTCTTTAAACAACCTCTTCCCCAAATCCTAATGAGATAATTGTTACATGATGAATTTACTCGGGTAACGATTAAACATAGTTAGTTAATTAAATAAATAACAGTCATCAGATGAATGAAAGTAAAGTCACGACAACTGCTTGCTGTTAGCCATGAACATGACATATGGAACACACACAGCGGGAAAACAATTAGTTATGAAATAAGTTGTAAACCAAAGACAAGCAAGACTAAACATAATATAATTGTCTCAATTTCTAGTTAAATAAGATTTATCTCAATTATATGATCTCAACGAGTATGAAGCATTCCACAAATATGTTGGATTCTGTAATGGTTAGACGACCAACAAGGACTTTCGGGGTAATTGACTTGCAAATTGGGGTTTATTCTCAGAAAAATTACAATTTTCCAGAGATACAGAAAGATACAGTATTTCCTGTGGATGAGAAATGTATCTTGGCAAATTAGAAATGTAGTCCATCATTTCAACGGGTAGCTTCTGAATCCCATCAGTTGAGGAGCCGCCGACTGTCATGTATAGCTGCTAAGTCATTATGCGCTCATTACAAAGGACCTATTCAATTCCCCATCACCTTTCAGCAAGATGACCTACTGGATATTAGCATGTATTATCAGGCTATTACAACAATTGCCAGGCTCCCATTGTTAATCTCCAGAGTCATAAACCTCATTCCTCTTTAATGCACTACCCCAGCCAACATCAAAGAAAGACTTTAAAATGCAATGTGCTTAGTATTTACAGCCAGATGTGGAGACGAAGCAATGCAGGCCCTGTCTGTGTGATATGTACAGGATCATCCAAGGATTTCGTCAGTCTTTAATTGCGGGCCAGTACCTAAATATTTAATGTTACGGAGTTCCCAATGGACACCGGCATTTACCAGACATGGTTGCGTAGGTAGGAAACATCAAAGTTAGTGTCAATAATAAAGAACATTTGTGAAAATCTCATAAAAGAGACGTTGCAAAGACATGAATGGTGAATAGGCTGGACTGCATTGTTGTGAGTTGTGAGCAGACACAAGAGCTCATGCCTGCACACACACACACTCAGAAACACACAAACATATACACACACACAACCGGAAACAGCCACACACACATATGCACACACACACTCACACACATACACATACACACACACACACACACACACACACACACACACACACACACACACACACACAAAGAAACAGCCACAGTACTCTAAGCCTAATCAGATGAAAGGAGGAAGTGTGGCAAAAGTAGGTTGAATTTCCCCTAATCAATTCTATACAGTTACTTTCTCCCTGGTCAATTATGTGCCAGTTTTGATATCAGCCAACAACTCTTGTAGTTGTGAAAAAATGTATGAACAACATCCTCTCTAGCAGCAGTAATGTACTGCTTGGTAAAATAACAAAATAGATGTCAGTAAAGCAGCATAAGCCACTGTTCTGGATGTATTTGATCATAAGAAAACCGCTAGTATTGTTTGTTTGTGGGGAGGTTTATTAATAAGGACCTTTTTGAAAAACATTATTACAATTTGCAAGTTTGTTTAGTCTACAATATAATACACCCCTACATCATTGTATTTCAATTCATTGTATATACCAAGAAGTCAACATGACACCTTTCATGTCAATTTGCAACCAGAGGATAATACCTCTGGTAATATTACTCAGGGTATTGAGAGCAGTTTATTCAGAGGTTGTGTCTATACTTGACACTTAGATGCGACTTCGGCTGTCAGAATGCAAAGATCGCGTTGAAAAGATGGGTCTAGACTAGAGGACAACCGATTATGATTTTTCAATGCCGATATCGAAACCGATTATTGGAGGTCCAAAAAAAAGTCGACACCGATTAATCGGACAATTTTTTTTTATTTACTTGTAATAATTACAATTACAACAATACTGAATGAACACGGCCTCCCGGGTGGCGCAGTGGTTAAGGGCGCTGTACTGCAGCGCCAGCTGTGCCATCAGAGACTCTGGGTTCGTGCCCAGGCTCTGTCGTAACCGGCCGTGACCGGGAGGTCCATGGGGCGCCGCACAATTGGCCTAGCGTCGTCCGGGTTAGGGGGGGCTTGGTCGGTAGGGATGTCCTTGTCTCATCGTGCACCAGCGACTCCTGTGGTGGGCCGGGTGCAGTGCGCGCTAGCCAAGGTTGCCAGGTACATGTGTTTCCTCCGGCACATTGGTGCGGCTGGCTTCCGGGTTGGATGCGCGCTGTGTTAAGAAGCAGTGCGGTTGGGTTGTGTATCGGACGACGCATGACTTTCAACCTTCGTCTCTCCCGAGTCCGTACGGGAGTTGTAGCGATGAGACAAGATAGTAGCTACTACAATTGGATACCATGAAATTGGGGAGAAAAAAAAAAAAGAAAAAAAATGTAAATACTGAATGAACACTTAGCTTTTTTACATGGCACATTCCTTTTAACATGTGCCATGTAAAAAAGCTAACATTTAAGTTCCTTGCTCAGAACATGAGAACATATGAAAGCTGGTGGTTCCTTTTAACATGAGTCTTCAATATTCCCAGGTAAGAAGTTTTAGGTTGTAGTTATTATAGGACTATTCCTCTCTATACCATTTGTATTTCATATACCTTTGACTATTGGATGTTCTTATAGGCACTTTAGTATTGCCAGTGTAACAGTATAGCTTCCGTCCCTCTTCTCGCCCCTACCTGGGCTCGAACCAGGAACACATCAACAACAGTCACCCTCGAAGCATCGTTACCCATCGCTCCACAAAAGCCACGGCCCTTGCAGAGCAAGGGGAACAACTACTCCAAGTCTCAGAGCGAGTGACGTCACCGATTGAAACACTATTAGCGCGCACCCCGCTAACTAGCTAGCCATTTCACATCGGTTACACCAGCCTAATCTTGGGAGTTGATAGGCTTGAATTCATAAACAGCTCAATGCTTGAAGCATTGCGAAGAGCAGCTGGCAAAACGCACAAAAGTGCTGTTTGAATGAATGCTTACGAGTCTGCTGCTGCCTACCACCGCTCAGTCAGACTGCTCTATCAAATATCAAATCATGGACTTAATTATAACATAATAACACACATAAATACGAGCCTTTGGTCATTAATATGGTCAAATCCGGAAACTATCATTTCGAAAACAAAACATTTATTCTTTCATTGAAATATGGAACCGTTCCAGGTGGCATCCCTAAGTCTAAATATTGCTGTTACATTGTACAACCTTCAATGTTATGTCATAATTACGGAAAATTCTGACAAATTAGTTCACAACGAGCCAGGCGGCCCAAACTGTTGCATACACCCTGACTCCGCGTGCAATGAACGCAAGAGAAGTGACACAATTTCACCTGGGCTAATATTGCCTGCTAACCTGGATTTCTTTGAGCTAAATATGCAGGTTTAAAAATATATACTTCTGAGTATTGGTTTTAAGAAAGGCATTGATGTTTATGGTTAGGTACAGTTGTGCAACGATTGTGCTTGTTTCGCAAATGCACTATTGTTAAATCATCCCCCGTTTGGCGAAGTTGGCTGTCTTTGTTACGAAGAAATAGTCTTCACACAGTTCGCAAAGAGCCAGGCAGCCCAAACTGCTGCATATACCCTGACTCTGTTGCAAGAAAAGTGACACAATTTCCCTAGTTAAAATAAATTAATGTTAGCAGGCAATATTAACTAAATATGCAAGTTTAAAAATATATACTTGTGTATTGATTTTAAGAAAAGCATTGATGTTTATGGTTAGGTACACGTTGGAGCAATGACAGTCCTTTTTCGAGAATGCGCACCGCATCGATTATATGCAACGCAGGACACGCTAGGTAAACTAGTAATATCCTCAACCATGTGTAGTTAACTAGTGATTATGATTGATTGATTGATTGTTTTTTATAAGATAAGTTTAATGCTAGCTAGCAACTTACCTTGGCTTCTTAGAGCATTCGCGTAACAGGCAGGCTCCTCGTGGAGTGCAATGTAAGGCAGGTGGTTAAAGTATTGGACTAGTTAACCGTAAGGTTGCAAGATTGAATCCCCGAGCTGACAAGGTAAAAATCTGTCGTTCTGCCCCTGAACAAGGCAGTTAACCCACCGTTCCTAGGCCGTCATTGAAAATAAGAATGTGTTCTTAACTGACTTGCCTAGTTAAATAAAGGTGTAAAAAAAATATATTAAAAAAAATACCGGTTTCCGATTGTTATGAAAACTTGAAATAGGCCCTAATTAATCGGCCATTCCGATTAATCGGTCGACCTCTAGTCTAGACACGTAAAAGTCGCTTTGTGGTCTGATTGTGTTCAGATCTGGCTGACCACTTCAGGAGGTGGTCTGGGATGCATTGTTTGCGGATTTCTCTTCAGTCTGGACTGGATCAGGCTACCGAAAGCTAATGCAGTGGGCGACGTCATCAGCCCTCCTCCTCCCACAAATCGCCAGAAAACTTGAGTTTTGGGACCGAAAGGCACCTTTCATTATAACGTTGGAGGAAATACATTCCTAGAGTGTGAGGAACATGCTTACTGGTCTCAAATGCTAGCCAGCTAGCTAATATTTAGAACAACTATTATGCTTACCCATTTGAAATCCCTTTAGCGTTGTTTGCTAGCTTGCTGGCGAGCTACAGAAGTTAGCTGGTTAGTTGGCTATAGTAGTTAGCTACTGTCATCAGTTGTTGTTGTGTTATTATCATATTTTGCCTATTCCAACATTTGTAGAATGCATACAGCAAATTGAATATAGCGTGGGAAAAGGGAATCCAGACACACTGTGGACACGGTAGAAACATTTAAAATGTAGGTGTAGATAGATGCATGACGCATTCAGAATTCCCTGTTCAGAACTCTATGATCAGAACACTAAAGCTGCATGAACTGTCAAGTCTAGAAACGGCACAGAAACAGCACAATGCTCAGGGACCATTGAATTATTCTAGGTCAGAGCCATATACAGAAATGGACTGGCCATATGGTAGTTCTGGCAAATCCCAGATGGGCTTCATCTTTAGCAGTGTGCCTGTCTAAATTGGGTTTTTTTTGCACAGAATGGTCATTATTTGGCCAATTATGGGAGCCTCTCAAGGGAAGAAAAGGGCATGGTGTCAGGGCCTCAAGGAAGAAAATAGGCTGGCCGATTTCTGGTCCCAGTCCATCCCTAGCCATATACAGTATATATATCTTTATATATTGGCTCTGGTCTAGGTAACTGGGGAGCAACAGAGCTTAACACATCAGTTGAGCCTCTGACACATTAATGCCACTTGTTACATATAAGGCATTAGAATCATCATTAGAATCATTCAAATCAATCAATCAAGCAGCCAGTCAGTCACTCACTCAATCATGACTTCACGTGTCTCATTGGGGTCATTTACACGTATATATACAAAAGTATGTGGACACCCCTTCAAATTAGTGGATTCAGCTATTTCAGCCATGCAATCTCCATACTACATACTACTACATTGGTAGTAGAATGGCCTTACTGAAGAGCTCAGTGACTTTCAAAGTGGGACCGTCATAGGAGGCCACCTTTCCAACAAGCAGAATGCTAAATGTCCCAATGCATAGTGCCAACTGTAAAGTTTGGTGGATGAGGAATAATGGTCTGGGGCTGCTTTTCATGATTCGGCCCCTTAGTTCCAGTGGAGTGAAATTTTCACGCTACAGTATACAATACAACATTCTAGATTATTCTGTGGTTCCAACTTTGCGGGAACAGTTTGGGGAAGGCCCTTTCCTGTTTCAGCACGACAATGCCTCGATGCACAAAGCAAGGTCCATACAGAAATGGTTTTTCAAGATCAGTGCGGAAGAACTTGACTGGCCTGCACAGAGCCCTGACCTCAACCCCATCTAACACCTTTGGGATGAATTGGAACGAAGACTGCGAGCCAAGCCTAATCGTCCAACATCAGTGCCTGACCTCACTAATGTTCTTGTGGCTGAATGGAAGCAAGTCCCATCAGCCTTCCCAGAAGAGTGGAGGGACCAACTCCATATTAATGCCCATGATTTTGAAATGACATGTTCGACGAGTAGGTGTCCACATACTTTTGATCATGTAGTGTATCTCATTCAACTTTGTAAAACGCAACCCAAACTTCTAACATTCATCAGCATATTCATTATCCAATATAAAGTGTGCTTTCAACATCAAACGGAATCTGACTTTTTAAAATCTCCAGCATCGTCAAATTAGCTCATTCAAATCTCTCAGGGCTCTGCAAGATGCATTGATTGTCTATGTGTATGCCGAGAAGAGATCAACATCCGACGAGCTTCTCCTTCTCCTCCTTCCTCCGTCTCTATGGATTAAAATTACAAATTTGTATGTCTCTGTGCATGTATATTCTGCCCCTACATTCATCACTTAGGAGCACACTTGTAGAGGTCTACCAACTAAAGCTGAAATTCCATCATGTCAAACTAGACACAACTGCAATGAGAGGAGAGCAAGTTTCATAATGTGCAGCTGTCTTTAAACCATATTTAAGACTCTCTAACAACCTTGGCTTTTGTTTCACAAAGAACCCAGGACTGGGAGTAGTGCTCAGGCACTAGTTTGAAAGAGGAATGATTTTATCAATGGTTTAATTAATCATTAAAACCTCCCTCCGCTCTGCACGTCGCCTCATCTCTCAATTTCTCTCGCCTCTCCTCTTCCTCCCCTCATCCTACTATTCCCCTCAATGCATTATTCTGCGCACACACACACACACACTCTCTCTCTCTCTCTCTCAAGACACTGCAACATTCTGGGCAGCCCAGTTCCTTCTTTAGCCGGCTCAGACTTAACTTGCTCCCCTTCCAGCAAGCAGGAGACAAGACCTACCGCAATCCCAGTAAGCGATGCCTACACAATTCAAAGGCATTTTTAGCCAGTGAATGTCACCACCAAAGACATATGTCTTACAGTTTGACAAGGAGAATAGTTCAACAGAGGAACCTTTATTTTGCCTACAGTCTACTGCCTTAGAACATCATGCTCCGCACACGGGCATCTCCCGCCAGAACCCAGGCTGCCTCAACCTATTTCGTAGGACTGACCGGAGCTAAAGATGAACGTTAGTATCTTCTATGATTAGCCATTGTGCATTCACCCTCCCCCTTTCTTTCAGAATCACTGAAGGTGAAGGAAGAAGAATATACCCTTCTTACTTTCGACTTACCTAGTGTTGAGGCTCAAAGCTGGACAAAGAAGCAGGAGGCAAATAGCTCGGATTAATTTCATAGCTTTGTCTTGCACTCGCACTCCGATTCGCTCTCTCCCTCTCGATTGCTTTCCTTCCCCTTTCTCTCTCTCTCTCTCTCTCTCTCTCTCTCTCTCTCTCGCTTTCTCACTCACTGGCTCGATCGCTTGCCTGCGCGCACTCACGCACGCACACACAGGCAAAGAGAGAGACAGACAGATGCAACCCAGTGGCTCTAACAGAGCAAGGGAGGATCTCTGGCTTTAAATAACACAGTGACACAGACAGACTTATTAATGAGGAAATTAATGGGGGTGGTAAGAGGGGAAGAAACAGACTGGAAAGATGAGAGCAGCTCCCACTGAGTATAGCAGGGACGTAGGCATGGGTGGGCCTGGGTGGACACAGGCCCACCCACTAGGGAGCCTGTCCTTGCCAGGCCCATCCAATTTGATTTAGCAAAATAAAATAAAAATACTATTATTATTAAAAAATTCAAAGCAAAAAATGTATACTCCTCAGTATTTCTGGCTACACAGACTTCAGTTCAATGTCTATTTTTGATTTACATTTGGCTGAGTTCACTAACGTGAATTCAACGTGAAATCAACAAAAAAAATATCACCATGACATTTGATTTCGTTTAAAAATAGGTTGAACGGGGGATCAAGTGACCCTTGAACGAGATCGCCGCGTGAACTAAGAGCTCCGCACAAGTAGTTTCCAATTCCTAATCTTACCTGAAATTCAAGTTTAAACTCCTTTAGCTTTAGTAAAAAAGTCATGGCGGCTACAAAAGGCGACACTACAGGTGACATTTTTACCCGGACTCGAGTATTAGCGACGGAAAAAGCCTCCAAGAAGAAGCTAGCTTCAGAAAAAGCTAGCGCTATTAGCCAGGTGCAAGAGGACCCGTTCCCCCCCCGAAGGCCCAACGAATGCCACTCTGTCGAAGACATCCTTTCTGAGTTGAGATCCCAATGTACAGAACTCAACATTAAATTAGATGCCATTAACGCTCAGCTCAGTGCGATAGGGGGCAAGGTGACAATCCTGGAAAACGCTTTGCCTGACATCAACAACAAGATAACCATAAACGCGGGGAGCCTGGACGAGGCAGAGGGGTGAATCCTATCCATGGAAAACTTATTGATAGATGCCATGGAAACAATAGCATATGCTAAAAAGTAAATAGAGCATCTGGAAGAGAAAACAGAGGACCTGGAAAACAGAGGGCGAAGGAATAATTGTGTTCTATTAAATCTGGGCGAAAAAGAGGGAAACATGCCACTGATCCGCTACCGGCAAGACAAACTTCCCGAGTGGCTCCACCTGTCCACCGACAGGCCCATAGAACTCGAGAGAGCTCACCGAGCACTGAGGCCCCCACCAGCAGCCAGACAACCACCAAGCCCAATCACCATACGTTTCCTAAGATTCACCGACAAGGAACGAGTCCTACATGCGGCGAAAATCAACACCATCACAGTGGGAAACGCCAAACTCACTTTACACCAGGACCTGTCAGCTGGAATACGCCGAAAGCGCCGAGAGATTGACGAGGTGAAGAAATACTCCATTGACCGAGGCATCTTCAGGGAATTCAAATACCCAAATGATCTCAGGATTCTTCACCAAGGAGCCCTGCGACACTTCCATACTCCCGAAGAGGCAAAAAGGTTTTTTGAAAGACAATCCTGGTCAATGAGAAACGGACCAATGACTAAATGTGATTAATGCTATTACTAAAGGCGGTAAGACGATAGCCGATATCCAAAGACCCACCCTCCCCGCTAAATGTTATTATAGCCGTCCAATCTATATTTATTTTCCTTTAGCTTAGAGGGATAGGCTCTATAGCCTAACCTAGGCCTACTCATGTTTCAGCCTACTTTTATTTCCCCTTTTTATTTGCTATTATTACTTGTGGTTCTCTATGTCCCTTGGGGAGGTATATTTAGGCTGGGCTATTGATTTTATTTTCTCCCTCTTTTAATGTGGTCTGGACGGTGGCTACGTTGTCATTTACTCAATGCGGGGCGGAGAGGATGAGGCATTTCTTTGGTGGGGAGGGGGAGACGTTGTGAGTTGCTAACTGTTCCCGTTTTGTTTTTGTTTTTTTCAGAACACAGAATTGAGACTGAGTGGGGGGGGGGGGGGGGGGGTAATAGATCCAACGGGGATGTGTCGAGTTGTTTGGGAACTCGGCTGATTGTTATTTTATGTACACCATTTATTTTTTCCTTTTATGTGAACGCAGCTGTAACTATTATCCACTTTTACCCAGAGATGACTTGCACTAAGGTTTGATTACTGTTCGATGACGACGACTAGCACCTTAAATCTATTGACATGGAACTGCCATGGTCTAGGTCATGCAATAAAACTGAAAAAGATACTATGTGCTCTAAAAAAGGAAAAGCAGACATCGCGCTATTACAAGAGACACTATGATGCCGAACATGCCAAACTCCGCAGAGCTTGGGTGGGACAGGTGTATTTCTCATCTTTCGAATCAAACAGTAGAGGTACAGCCATACTTATCCATAAGAATGTTCCATTCATAATTGACAAAAGCATATCTGATCCACAGGGGAGATTTATTTTGATAACTGGGTCACTGTATGGTCAACCAATTACTATCTTAAATATATACGCCCCTAACACAGATACTCCTGCTTTCATGTCAAAAATGATAACCCTGTTCAATGAGCATTGTGTTTCCTTTGGCGTGGTGGCGGGAGATTTTAATTGTACCCTTAACCCAACCCTAGACAAATCATCTCAAGTCCCCACCACAAATCCTAGATCTGCAAAGATGTTGAACTCTCTTACTAAAGAGATGGGACTGATAGATATCTGGAGAGAGACTAATAGCTCATCTATGGACTATACATACTACTCTAATGTCCATAACACCTACTCCCGTATAGATTACATATTTATCCCAAAGAGTTTCATAAATTCAGCCACATGTACAATCGGACCAATAGCACTTTCAGATCACGCCTTTGTCCACCTCCGCTTTGACCTCTGCAAAAACATCCCGAGGTCAAAGAGCTGGAAATTCAACACCTCCATGCTATCAAACGAAGCATTCCATACATTGGTAACTACATGGATAGACAACTACACACAAGACAACAAAGATTCTCCTGTTTCTCCAGCCACAATGTGGGACGCTGCTAAAGCCACACTAAGAGGTAATCTATTTGCATATGCTTCCTCTAAGAAAAAAGCAAAGGAAGCACACAGGCTAGATCTCGAGAGGGAGCTGGAACGCTGGGAAAAAGTACATAAATAATCCCCAGACAGCACCTCCTGGAGTCAACTGAAAGCAGCCAAAGCCAAACTGAATTTGGACTACACTCGGGAGATTAAAAAAAAAGTTTTCTTTACTAAGCAGAAATACCATGAGTATAGCAATAGGCCTAGTAGATTGCTTGCTTACCAATTGAAAAAAGAGCATGGCTATCCAAACAGCAGAGGACGAGGTCACATATGACCCAAAAAAGATCAATTTAACTTTTCATGATTTTTACTGCAAACTATATGCCTCTGAGAGAAAACACACGGAGGCAGAACTCCACTCTTTCCTAGAGGGAACCTCGCTACCTAAACTATCAGAGACCGACCAAGAAGATTTCAACTCCCCCTTCATTCCTGAGGAGATCCTGGAGGCAATTACCTCCATGCCACCTAATAAGTCCCCAGGCGCAGATGGATTCCCCAGAGAGTTCTACAAAGCTTTTTGGACCCAGCTCAGCCCTATCTTCATGCCAATGCTGGAGGATTTTTGCAAAAACAGAGTTCTCCCAGACTCAATGCACACAGCTCGCATTACAGTGTTGCTCAAAAAAGACAAGGACCCTCTATCCTGCTCGTCCTTCCGGCCCATAAGCTTGTTGGATTTCGACTACAAAATAATTCCCAAATTGCTCGCCAAAAGACTAAACACTCTTCTTCCCAAAATAATAAAAGTGGACCAAACTGGATTTATTAGTGACAGATACTCTTCTGATAACATTCTATTTTCAGTCTTAGAAAAGTTCAATATGGGCCCAAATTGTATTAAATGGATCAAATCACTCTCATCCAAATGCCATGGTGACTGCTAACGGACTGAACTCTGACAGATTCCCTCTGGAACGGGGCACAAGACAAGGGTGCTCGCTGTCCCCTCTGCTCTACTTGTTGGGGGCAGAGCCTCTGGCAGAGTTGATAAGGAGCAATCCAAGTATTATGGGTGTCTCTGCAGGCGGCCTGCAGCACAAGATTTCGCTTTACGCTGATGATGTCTTGCTCTACATATCCAACCCTGAGAAATCCCTCCCATTTTAGACACAATTGTTCAGTATGGCAAGTTTTCAGGGTATAATATCAATTTTAACAAATCCACTGTCTGCCCTCTCAATATTACACTCACCAGCTCTATGATGACACGATGTCCTTTCCAATGGAAGACACAGGGGTTTCAATACCTCGGGATCTTCATAACACCAGATCTGAATAACCTTTTCAAGGAAAATTATCTTCCACTCCTGGATCGAATCAAGAACGATCTCCAAACCTGGATCTCCCTCCCAATTAGCTTAGAAGGAAGAATTAATGTCATCCGTATGAACATCCTCCATAGACTGAACTATTTATTTCAGATGCTCCCATACTATCTCCCAGTTTCCTTTTTCAAAACAACTAACCAAAGCATCACCAAATTTATATGGGGCAATAAACACCTAGGATCAAGTTCTCCACTCTATCGAAACCTGAATCTAAGGGTGGTCTTGCCCTTCCCCCTTCAATTGTACTACTGGTCTGCCCAAATCCGCAACATGCTAACATGGATCACAAACAGGCAAGAGTCAACGTGGATTCAAGCTCAATTATATTCATTAATAACTTTAGTGAAGTGGGCAACATAGCCAAAACCTTTGTGATTTACAGCACCCTACTAGCGTGGAGGGACTATAAGAAATACCAGGGCATTTCCTCTTAAATACGTTCTCACTTGCCTATAATAGGCAACCCAGACTTGTCAAGAGCTCTGCAGTGAATTCAATGTGCCAAGATCCCATTTTATTTTTTAAATATCTTCAAATTAGACATGTTATTTCCTCATTTACTTCCAAGAGGTTTAGAACTCAGTTGAATGAAGTTGAAACCCTTCTTGTCACAGCACAATCCATTAAAGGCAAAATATCTTATATTTATAGACTCCTTTCTGAGAAAGGAGGCTCCTCCTTTACTCCTTTGAAAATAATCTGGGGAAAAGGACCTTGGTCTGACTATCAGTGATGAGTTATGGGCAGAGGTTTGCGACAGGGTATACTGCTCCTCTACCAATGTAAAAATGAAATAATCTAATTACAAATTTTTGTACACATTTTATTACACTCCTTTGAGACGCCATAGAATGAAAACAGACATGTCTCCTAACTGTAAAAGATGTAGCGCTGAAAGTGGAACCTATATGCATGTATTTTGGAGCTGTAGAGAGATTGCCAGATTCTGGCAATCTATACATACTGCTGCACAGAAAATACTAGATGTTCAGTTTGATATGACCCCGTGTATCTATCTTCTTAATGCCCAGCAGGACTTTGTTCTTGATCCTGACAGAGGAAATGTTCTTATGACTATGACATACTTTGCTAATACCTCTCCTACATTTAAAATGTGGATTGACCAGATTGTCGACTTTCTCCCTCTTGAAAAGCTCACTTATGACCTCCACAAGAGACAGCCCAGGTTTGATAGACTCTGGTCTCCACTACTCAACTATATTTCAAATTGGACAGAGTGAATGGGGAAATGAGCAGATACATTGTGTAAGGTGCTGTAAAATAAAAAAACTAATTATTTGCTCGTCGTCTCAGCGAAGGCTAGAAATAGCTAATAAGAACCTTGATAGTGCTGCTGCAAGTTTTATATATATATATATGTTGTTTTTTAAATTGTTCTTTGTGTGTATGCGTATGTACATATGTATATATATGAAAACATATATTTATTATTATTTTATTTTAAGACTGTCACATCTTTGAATGTGGAATGTGTTGTGTTGGTTGACTAGAAAAACAAGAAAACATAATAAAACCTTAAAGTGGAAAAAAAATTGGTTGAACAAATGACGTAATTCCCTTACGTTGAGGACTTTTGGCAAATCCAATCAGTTCCTCACCTTGGTTCAACGTCATCACATTTTTTGTTGTTGTTGAAATTATGTGGAAGCAACATTGATTCAACCCGTTTTTGCCCAGTGGGCTGCCACTAGTGGTGAGACCTGAGAGGCATTCTACCTCATTGTGGATTGAAGAATCCCCGCCTCTCACTCAGCACCTATTATTACCTGCACTCTAAGGGACTACAGGAGCAATTATGCGAGGATGGGAGTAACAGGGTCATCAGCATAACAACCACAGGGTTCACCAGCAGCCTCTGTGAATCAGCCATAATAGGATGTGTCCTAATTAATCAGCATGCTGAATATGACACCTGTAAATGCTACAAACAAAATGGTCTAATTTAAGTGGCGTGTTGATAGAAAGGGGGGATGGAAATATCAAGTGATAAATGTATCATTCCTTCAACCCTGTTTCAACCCCGTTTCCTTCAACCCCTTTTCACATGTAGAGGATTCAACCCCGTTTCACATGTAGAGGATTCGACCCCGTTTCACATGTAGAGGATTCAACCCCGTTTCACATGTAGAGGATTTTGTGCATGTTTTAAATTAGGCATAGAGCGGTGTGAAACACAGGCAGAATATTCAACACGACAACACAAAAAGGTAGAGGTCATACGCCATAGGCATGATACATTATTTCCATTAAGGATTTAATAGAGTTTGGAGTCCATTGTCCACGGGGTAGTAACCTACACCTCGTTCTGCAGGACTTCCACCCATTTATTAGGGTCGAATTAGTCTAAGCCCCATGCATGGAAACACACAGTGACCAGTTCTTAATGAGAGCTTTGGACCTCATCATGCTTCGGTGACCAGAGAGTGTCCTAAAAGGGGCACCATAATCCGTCTCAATTACGCAGCGCATCAGCCAGAAAGCGGAAGTGTCACTGATTGTGAGAGTATACCTGTTTCGTGCATTATTATGGGAAAATGAGATCATTGCAATGCCTGATGAGTTAATTGTATGTTATTTATAATTACTTCTAGAACTCTACTGTATTCAATCTGGAACTTCTTGAAGTAAAGCATGATGATGATTTCATATTTGGTCTGAGTTAACTTGTGAAATCAAAATAGTAGGATTGCTTTTACCACGACCATTTAATTACATGTAGGTCAAATCAATATACACCGTGACCATTTTATTTTACAAGAGCAACATAAGTTTCCAATGACCTTAACACAGTGTTATATTCATATCAACCTCTATTTGAGTTTCTGTATTATATTTTCCAGATATCTAGAAATGACTCAGAGCTCTGAATACTACACACAAAAACATTATTGTTCTAAATAGTACCAGATAAGGGTGACTTGGCTTGTAACCATAGCTATATAGAACCCTTTTTTGAAGGTTCAATGAAGAACCATGCTCAATCGGTTCTAAATGGAACCTGTATGTGACTATAAAGAACCATTTCCTAAGGTTCTATAAAGAACCATTAAAAAAGGTTCTATATAACACCAACAAAAAAAAGAGTTCCACTATGGTTACAACAACCCTTTTTTATGGTTCTTTATTGAACCATTCTCCATAAAGGTTGTTTAAAGAACCTCACTTGAATCAAGTGAGCTACCTCTGGAACAGCTGGCGGTCCCTGGGGAGAGAATTGACTAAGCACTGACTGACTTAGTCAAGTGTTCTCAATTGACCCAAGGACATACGTGAGTCTTGAACAAGACACTCTCACTGTCCGTAGCCATTATAACATGTCATGGAACAACACAACACATTAGATAAACTGGAATGACACTCCCTCACGGTTGCTGTGCGCAAACCCCTCTCCAACATTTTCTAATGAGCCCCCTCCTCTATATTTAAATGATCACTAAAAGAGCCAAGAACCCTTTTGTGAACTGTAAAAAACCATTGAAGAGCTCCAAAGGGTTCTTTGAGTCATTATGGTTCCTTCCACATAGAACCCTTGAGGAACCCTACGTTTTTTTTGTGTGTGTTGTAGTTTATCTCCTCACATCCTCTCGCATTGCTGCGTTGTCAGTGAGTCAATGTCACAACCTCTAAGGGGCTGGGTGTCACATGTGCTCCCTCTCCCACCTCTAGGTCACCATGCTGCTCGTTAGGGCGCACACCTGTCACCAGCGTTAGGCACATAATAACACTCACCCGGACTCCGTCACCTCCTTGATTACCTGCCCTTTATATGTCACTCCCTTTGGTTTCATCCCCAGGCGTCGTTGTTTCAGTTTCTGTTCCATGTCGGTGCGCTGTTTGTGTTACTTGTTTGTTTCATTTATGTATTTATTTATTAATTAAATGTATTCACTCCCTGAACTTGCTTCCCGACTCTCAGCGTACACCTTTACACTGGGGAAACAGACACCTTTACACTGGGGAAACAGACATCTTTACACTGGGGAAACAGACACCTTTACACTGGGGAAACAGACACCTTTACACTGGGGAAACAGACACCTTTACACTGGGGAAACAGACATCTTTACACTGGGGAAACAGACACCTTTACACTGGGGAAACAGACACCTTTACACTGGGGAAACAGACACCTTTACACTGGGGAAACAGACACCTTTACACTGGGGAAACAGACACCTTTACACTGGGGAAACAGACACCTTTACACTGGGGAAACAGACACCTTTACACTGGGGAAACAGACACCTTTACACTGGGGAAACAGACATATTTACACTGGGGAAACAGACACCTTTACACTGGGGAAACAGACACCTTTACACTGGGGAAACAGACACCTTTACACTGGGGAAACAGACATATTTACACTGGGGAAACAGACACCTTTACACTGGGGAAACAGACATATTTACACTGGGGAAACAGACACCTTTACACTGGGGAAACAGACATATTTACACTGGGGAAACAGACATATTTACACTGGGGAAACAGACACCTTTACACTGGGGAAACAGACACCTTTACACTGGGGAAACAGACACCTTTACACTGGGGAAACAGACGTCTTACACTGCTTTTTTTTTTATTATAGAGTTGTACGTTCCAAAGGTCTGAGACGTTTCTTGTTTTTTTGGGCCATTTCTTCAATACCCTTTAGTATCTGCTCGGATACAGTGTCCATCTTAGGAACGCATTTGAGTTGGTCAGAGTGGGACGGCATCAAAACAATGCTGATAGAGGCACAATAATGCTAGTTTTCATTCAAAATTTGTTTTTAGCTTTCAGACGTTGCTACTTGTTTGCTTGAACGAGGAAGTGTAAACCACCCCAAAACCGAATCAGCTTGAGATCCACTCGAAATTCATCACCGAACTGTGTGGGGGGAAAACATGGTAAACATTGTCAGAATGATGGACCCGGTGTGATCAAAGCACCAAAGTTCCCTCTGAGGATTCTACGTCTTCAACCTCTGCAGCAGCAGAAGGAGCTACAGCCTCTACTGTAGCTGCTTCTACAGCTTTCACTGACCCTACAGCGAGAGCCCCCACTATCCGAACCCCTACCTCTCCTGCCCCACAATCCCTCCAGCCTTCAACCATAACCGTATACAACTCCCACTGCTGCTGCCACTATACCCTTATAGCAACCATAATGACACACATACACACAGCAGGGGTTCCTGCAGCCTATAGTCCCTTAAGTGCTAAGTGGGCCGAAGTGATAGAACTTCTCAAAGTGAGTCCAAACAATAACAACACAATGACCAAACAATATGTATCTTCTGGAGATGTTTTATGCTTCTTTTTCTTTCAAAGAAAATAACGTAATTCAACACAATTGTTTTCTCCCCCCGCAATAAATATTTATTATTTAAAGGGAAAAAAAGAGTTGGAGACTAATATAATTCAACAGCAATCCAAAATGTCTGAATATTCTCTCACTTGAATGAAAGCATAAATCATGAAGGTGTGAACAAACAAATAATCATGGTTTTGATTTTTGTAACAAGTAGGTGCCAGTGCACACACACAAAGGGGATCTATAGTACAGTATGTGCTTTGTTTACAGTACCTACGGAGTAATATCTGAGATATTACATGACAACCAAAAATGCAACTTTGTGAAACATTTTTTTTTTTAAATGTATTGCATGTTTAATTAAGTTGAACCTGTTCTCTGATTACCAGTGTGAACATAGCAGGTGTTTGAGTCCTCACTTTAGTCCGTTTTGATCTGACCTTTTTTGTAAGAAATGGACAGAATCACCAGACTGCACAGTAAAGCCCAATGTAAACTGGAAGTTGGCAAGAGTGTTGAGGCCCAAGGCAGTTTTCCAGCCTGGCAATATGAAAGCATATGGCTGAGCAAGGCGCACACTGCAAACGATGTGTCTTCCCCACAGAGCCATCAGTATGGGCTGATAGAATACAGAACTTGTTGAGAGACCTCGAAACACTGGTAATGGACTGCCTCACAGAGCCACCAGTGTGGGCTGATAGAATACAGAACTTGTTGAGAGACCTCGAAACACTGGTAATGGACTGCCTCACAGAGCCATCAGTGCAGATGGTTAGCGCTATGCCTGAAACCACTGATAGAACCTACCGGGAAGGCACAATTGTCATGTTAATGGATGGGTGTATTGACTACACTTTTGGGATATAGTGAGTACATGGCAAACATCAATACAAAATAATGAAACAATACAAAAAATGTTGGTCCAAGTTATAATGCCTGTATCCACTAATAAACAGATACAGCAGGAAAGCAGAGACACTCCTAAAGATGCACAATCAAATCAGAAGACAAAAATAAATAAAAGAGCATTGCTTTTGTCCTCAAAGATTCACAGAAATGTAAAACATAGGGAAAGACAGTATTTCTGTGACGTGTATTTGGAGAAACACTGATTTGTTACAAGATACAACAAATAACGTTTTTTTTATTTTTATCTTCAAAAACACTCAAGATCTATATTGTGCACGTAACGAGGGTGACGGGTGTGCATAATAATGAGAGTACTGGCGACAACGAGAGCCAGGAGGAGGAAGCGGGAGTAGACGTGACATCACCCTGTTGCAGGAGAACTTTCCTGCAATGCAGATTTTAAATTTGAGGTTTAAAAAGATTTCTGAAGTTCGTCATTTCCACTTTGAAATTTCAGACCTGATTTACCCTTAAGAAACATTTATCAGCCCCTACAAAAATGTCCAATATTATAACCCACGTAAATATTCACATTTCCTGATGCTGCAGGATGATTTTTCTGCTGTAGCAAACTGGCTCAAATCTGTGCCACGGCCAGAAGACAAATCTTTGATCTGAATCCGCAACAAAATCCAAATAATCTGGCCAGGTAAGGAAAGGCAGCTTCCATCATCTTTTAATAATTGATTATGGTGGTTAGACTTCCTACCTAGACCCCGGTCAAGTGATCTATTGATTAGAAGCCATAGATAGAGACGTATCCCATTCGAAGGACCCCTGGCACATGAGTGCCAGGTCAGTAATACACCCATGATTACTACAAAACTTAGATTGCTGGCTAGCAGTTGCCTGATGACTCAACATGAATTCTTCCGGTGCTCTATCGTCCACTACATACTTAATTGCGGAGGAAAAACTATTGTTGGTCTGAGTGGCATGGCAATTGGTCGGCGTAATAAAGCTGGGTAGCAAGGCAAAGCTAGTGGCTAGACCAACTTATATATAAAATCTTAGCTGACATTGGCTAATTGAGTGACTGTCAGTGACTGACATAACAAGAGAGAAAACTGCTGATGCACTACCAAATTTTGACATTGCACGGTGCGAATTCTGCTATCCTAACTAACAGTAAGTTGACACACCAACTGACTTCCTGGTTGGGGCCCCCTAGCGGCCTCTTATATCGCGTATGACTCGAAATGGCACTGATCAGTTGTGTATATCCAGCTATATACCTTAACCCCAAATGAATGGAAGAAATATGGGAAAGACATTTTGGATTATGGTATAAAGTTAGATATGCACACCCGATGGTGTGGGGGTCATGGGTTAATCCTGACATTACTTTTGATATCTGAAACCCTCCAACAAACTTCGATTTTGGAGTGTAATGTCCTTTTAATGGTCAACATTTTGGTAGTCTGTCAAATAACATCTGTTAGTCTGTATCAATTCAGTTACATACATAGGTTACCTTTGCCCAAGTGTTCTTAACTTCAACCTGCCTGCTGTAAAGGAACCTTTGCTATTAGTTGGCCTATGCTGCCATCTAAGGATATTCAGTACCAGTCAAAAGTTTAGACACCTACTCATTCCAGTGTATTTCTTTATTTTACTATTTTCTATATTGTAGAATAATAGTAACGACAAATTATGAAATACTACATATCATGTAGTAACCAAAAAAGTATTTAACAAATCTAAATATATTTTAGATTATTCAAAGTAGCCACCCTTTGCCTTGATGACAGCTTTGCACACTCTTGGCATTCTTTCAGCCAGCTTCACCTGGAATGCTTTTCCAACAGTCTTGAAGGAGTTCCCACATATGCTGAGTACTTGTTGGCTGCTTTTCCTTCACTCTGGGGTCCAACTAATCCCAAACAACCTCAATTGGGTGGAGGCCATCTGATGCAGCACTCCATCACTCTCCTTCTTGGTCAAATAGTGCTTACACAGCATGGAGGTAGGTTGGGTCATTGTCCTGTTGAAAAACAAATGATAGTCCCACTAAGTGTAAACCAGATGGGATGGCGTATCGCTGCAGAATGTTGTGGTAGCCATGCTGGTTAAGTATGCCTTGAATTCTAAATAAATCACTTAGTGTCACCAGCAAAACACCCCCACACCATCACACCTCCTACTCCATACTTCACTGTGGGAACCACAAATGTGGAGATCATCCATTCACCTACTCTGCGTCTAACAAAGACAAGGCTGTTAGAACCAAAAATCTCAAATTTGGACACATCAGACCAAAGGACAGATTTACACCGGTCTAATGTCCATTGATCAAGTCTCTTATTCTTATTGGTGTCCTTTAGTAGTGGTTTCTTTGCAGCAATTCGACCATGAAGGCCTGATTCACGCAGTCTCCTCTGAACAGTTGATGTCAAGATGTGTCTGTTACTTGAACTCTGTGAAGCATTTATTTGGGCTGCAATGTCTGAGGTTTGTATCTTTAATGAACTTATCCTCTGCAGCAGAGGTAATTCTGGCTCTTCCTTTCCCGTGGCGGTCCTCATGAGAGCCAGTTTCATCATAGCACTTGATGGTTTTTGCGACTGCACTTGAAGAAACTTTCAAAGTTTTTGAAATGTTCCGGATTGACTGACCTTCATGTCTTAAAGTAATGATGGACTTTCATTTGTCTTCTCTTATTTGAGCTGTTCTTGCCATAATATGAACGTGGTCGTTTACCAAATAGTGCTATCTTCTGTATACCACCCGTACCATGTCACAACACAACTGATTGGCTCGAATGCATTAAGAAGGAAAGAAATTCCACAAATAAACTTTTAACAAGGCACATCTGTTAATTGAAATGCATTCCAGGTGACTACCTCATGAAGCTGGTTGAGAAAATGCCAAGTGTGCAAAGCTGTCATCAAGGCAAAGGGTGGCTACTTGGAAGAATCTCAAATATAAAATATATTTTGATTCATTTAACGCTTTTTTTTGGTTATTACATGATTCCATATTTGTTATTTCATAGTTGTGATGTCTTCACTACTATTATACAATGTAAAACATATTAAAACATAAAGAAAAACCCTTGAATGAGTAGATGTCTAAACTTTTGACTGGTACTGGATATATTTTTACATTTTGTTTTCCAAACTAGAATACAAATCTTAAAGACCTGAAATGAGGCATTACAACACACACGCACGCACACACACGTCTGTTGAAATTCTACTTGTCATCTCCTGCCGTCTGGTGGATTTTCCCTCCCAGTACTATCCAATTTGGAGGTACTAGTTGTGTCAAAAGGCACCCGACAAAAGTAACGGATCTGAGCGTATGGATTTGCTGTTTATACGTTAGGGAAAAGATCAGATATGTATCAGATTTTCCAAATAATTGGCAAAAGACCAGAATTCAGTTGCCTGTGTTCAAGCAGCCAATTTGTGCAAAAACAGCTCCCTGATTTAAAATGTAAAATGGTGGGCCTCCAGAGTGGCGCAGCAGTCTAAGGCACCTCATCGCAGTGTTGTGGCATCACTACAGCCTGGGGTTTGATGCTGGGCTGAGTCATTACCTGCCGTGACAGGGAGTCCCGGCCGTGACCACATGACTTGACCTTTGCCTCTCCCAAGCCCGTTGGCAAGTTGCAGTGATGAGACAAGATAGTAATCATGAAATTGGGGAGAAAAAAGGGGTTAAATAAAAATGTAAAATGGTTAAGGTTAGCTAAGGGTAAGGGTTATGGTTAAGGTGAGGGTTACAATGAAACTCATGTTTAATGACTGAGTGGAATTTCTTTGAATTGCACTGAATTCAATTCAAATTTCAACTTATGAGTTGGGAGTCAATTACAAAATGTTGAGTTGAGCCCAAGCCTGGTTTATGTTACTGTAATCTGTCTGCTGCCGCTTGCTCACCTATAAAGCATATGGAACAGCTTTATTATTGGAAAAAAGTTATATTTGGCAAAGTTAAGTGTAAGGAATACTCAGGAAGAAAAAGGTGTAGATTTATACGCAGAGCGCGGCAGGTGTTTATTTCCCATTCACAGAAGGCAGGAATCGTGGTCACAGGCAGGCAATGGTCATACACAGGTAGACAAACAAGCAGGTGAAACAAAACTAGGACTGAAGGCTTTAACTGGTTCTCACAAACGAGCTAGGAAAAGGCTTAGTAGAGTCAAAACAAACAATACCTCACAAAGGCACAAACAGAATGAACTGAACTAAATAAGGAGCTGATGAGACCAGGTGAGTAACTAACAGAAGTGAAATCAATGAACAAAAATGAAAGACATGGCTACGTTCAAGAACACAAAGAAACAGGGCTACGTTCAAGAACACAACGAAACAGAACACAAGGTTGACTAAAAATAAATACAGAACCTTACAGTAAGTGTTTTGGAAACTTCAGAATCTGCTTCTTCTGATACTACACAACAAAAATATAAACGCAACATGTAAAGTGTTGGTCCCATGTTTCATCAGCTGAAATAAAAGATCCCAGAAATGTTCCATATGCACAAAAAGCTTCTCTCAAATTTTGCGCACAAATTTGTCCTTTGCCAAGAAAATCCATCCACCTGACAGGTATGGCATTTCAAGAAGCTGATTAAACAGCATCATCACTACACAGGTGCACCTTGTGCTGGTGACAATAAAAGGCCACTCTAAAATGTGCAGTTTTGTTACACAACAAAATGACACAGATGTCTCAAGTTCAGAGGGAGCGTGCAATTGGCATGCTGACTGCAGGAATGTCCACCAGAGCTTTTGCCAGAGAATCACATTTTAATTTCTCTACCATAAGCCGCCTCCAACATTGTTTGAGAGAATTTGGCAGTACGTCCAACCGGCCTCACAACCGAAGACCACATGTAACCACGCCAGCCCAGGACCTCCAAATCCGTCTTCTTCACCTGTGGGATTGTCTGAGACCAGCCATCCGAACAACTGATGACACAGTGGGTTTGAGCAACCGAAGAATTTCTGAACAAACTGTCAGAAGCTGTCTGAGGGAAGCTCATCTGCGTGCTCGTCGTCCTCACCAGGGTCTTGACCTGACTGTAGTTCGAGTTGTAACTGACTTCAGTGGGCAAATGCTCACCTTCGAAGACCACTGGCACGCTGGAGAAGTGTGCTCTTCACGAATTAATCCCGGTTTCAACTGTATCGGGCAGATGGTAGACGTGTATGGTGTCGTGTGGGGGCAAGTGGTTTGCTGATGTCAACATTGTGAACAGAGTACCCCATGGTGGCGGTGGGGTTATGGTATGCGTAGGCATAAGCTACGGACAGCGAACACTACTGCATTTTATCATTTGCTATTTGAATGCACAGAGATACCGTGACAAGATCCAGAGGACCATTGTCGTGCCATTCAGTCAAACCAACTCGTGTTTCGGCATGATAATGCACGGGCCCATGTAGCATTGTAAAATAAGAATTTGTTCTTAACTGACTTTCCTAGTTAAGGTTAAATAAAAACAAGCTGAAAATGTCCCAGTTCTTCTATGGCCACACACTCACTAGACATGTCTTCTCCCTGGTCTTCACAACTATTCATCTTTCCATGTGTATTAACATCATCATCAAAGGATCCTTTTAAAGCCCCCTTTAACTCAAAAGTCCTAAACTGTGATGCATGTATGAAGCCTCATATACTTATACATAGGAGAATATGGTTAACAGTAATATTTGATGGGACCAATTAAGTTCCATGTTATTTTCTGTGCATTTGCAGTACTTCAGATAGTAGGCGTTGTTTGTGACTTTCAAAGAATATACTTAAACATTAATAAGCAGGTAATGCTTTCTACTGCCTTAAAGATTGATCTTGAGGAAAGATCAAATACACCTGCCTCTTCTACTTTCAAAAATATACTCTCTGTCTACTAAATTAAGAACATCTGCAGAATGTTCATTTTAGTCACATGATACTGCAACATTTTATTTCTAGATGCTTTTGATATTTAGTTTGTTCACAGGGTTGGGTAGGTTACTTTCTAAATGTAATCCGTTACAGTTACTAGTTACCTGTCCAATATTGTAATCAGTAACGTAACTTTTGGATTACCTAAACTCAGCAATGTAACCTGATTACATTCAGTTACTTTTAGATGACTTTCCCCTTAAGAGGCATTAGAAGAAGGCAAATATATATGTTACCAATTCAAATCAAATCAAATGTTATTTGTCACATACACATGGTTAGCAGATGTTAATGGGAGTGTAGCGAAATGCTTGTGCTTCTAGTTCCGACAATGCAGTAATAACCAACAAGTAATCTAACTAACAATTCCAAAACTACTGTCTTATACACAGTGTAAGGGGATAAAGAATATGGACATAAAGATATATGGATGAGTGATGGTACAGAGCAGCATAGGCAAGATACAGTAGATGGTATCGAGTACAGTATATACATATGAGATGAGTATGTAAACAAAGTGGCATAGTTAAAGTGGCCAGTGATACATGTATTACATAAGGATGCAGTAGATGATATAGAGTACAGTATATACGTATACATATGAGATGAATAATGTAGGGTATGTAAACATTATATTAGGTAGCATTGTTTAAAGTGGCTAGTGATATATTTTACATCATTTCCCATCAATTCCCATTATTAAAGTGGCTGGAGTTGAGTCAGTGTGTTGGCAGCAGCCACTCAATGTTAGTGATGGCTGTTTAACAGTCTGATGGCCTTGAGATAGAAGCTATTTTTCAGTCTCTCGGTCCCAGCTTTGATGCACCTGTACTGACCTCGCCTTCTGGATGATAGCGGGGTGAACAGGCAGTGGCTCGGGTGGTTGTTGTCCTTGATGATCTTTATGACCTTCCTGTAACATCGGGTGGTGTAGGTGTCCTGGAGGGCAGGTAGTTTGCCCCCGGTGATGCGTTGTGCAATTGAATTACATCCATTGCAGGATAAATCTATGTTAAAGTTTACATAGCTGGACATATATGGATGTCAACTTTTACTTTATAGGTTGGTTATGTAGGCTTCTCGTAACCCATTGCTTTCTCCTAAATATAATAATACAATTAAATTATATCTTTACATTAAAAAACAAAGTCTATCAGAATTCCAGTCATTCCAATAAATAATAAACCCTTTGGTCTTCAAGAATAGGACTTGGAAATATGGAAGCATAGATGAGCCAAATTGTTTTACCTGAGCATAATCCCAAAACGAAGGACTTATTTGCCAGCCCTGTTTATGATCATGTTGTCATGGAGGCTCATTGATTCGAGTTGAAAAATAAATGCTGCGCTCACGGAATGGCTTTGAGCACTACTGAAATGTGCTATTTACATGTGAAAAATGAATGCCATATGCTGCGTTTGCTATAGACCTGTTGTTTACCTTTTTGTTTGTGACACGTTGATATCTTGATAATATGCAGCTGTTTAAAGGACAAATCTACAGATGAAACAATAACAAAACGGCCGCCCCGTCTCTGTTTTGGTAAAAAACTGAGGGATGGGCCTGGAGAAATGTAACCACTCTCAGATTAATTGACATAGCAATGGATGTAAGGTCTGACCATCCATGATATCAAAATTATTATTTTAACCATATTATGAGGCTATACAGTGTTTGCTTACATTTACAATGTTTACAAACATTGGAGAAAAACAAGCTTATATTTTGGGTTCTCATGGAGTGTGACTGTTGAACTAAGCTCATGAGGCATTTATTATATTATATAAATGATATTATTCAAGAATCAATGGATATATATATATATCAGTTCAACAATGGATGTAGCAACTACAGATTGCCCCTTTAAGTCTATCAAAAGTGTGCGAGTTTGAGCATGTGTCCATTAGGCCTGTGGATGTATTTTTTTATCAGCATGAATTAGATTACATCAATGCACTATGTAGATATCAATAATAAGTGATATCCGTGTCACCGTTGATGACACCACTGCTTTCATCATTACCTCCAAGCGTTTATTCAAGTTGAATAATCTTTGGATGCCGACAGCAGTCGCACCACTGGAAGACATAGCTTGGACTGTAGCCTACAAAATAACATTCCTTCTCTTTTCCCGCGATCCATCAAACACATTTGATGTGTCATCATAGTCTCTGACTTGTGGTCAGACTCGCTCATGTGGAAAAAAATGTAAACGTACGCCTTTTTTTCAATGCTGATTTGAATGTCATCGTGAAAACAGAAGTGTCAAGGATTTTTTTCCCCATAGAGCACTAACACAGCTATTCTAGAGAGGCACGCTGCCAAAACAACATGCTTCACATTTCCCCTGTGAATACCCAAATCATAGCCGCTGTTCAGAGCCCCAACCCATCCGGCTCAGTCAAGCAGGAAGTCCCTGAAGGAGCTGAAGCCGAAGCTGCGGTCAGGCCTGCCAGGAGGGTTGGAGATGATCCTGGGGATCTTCTGCATCATCTTGGAGACTGCTCTCCTGCAGAATGAGGCTGGGGAAGTGTCAAGTTGCTGGATCACATCTCCATAAAGAACACTAAAGATGCCCGCTGTCTCTTCCCATCCATCACGCACCGAAATCTCATGGAAGGACAGTTTTAGGTCCCGTGACAGGCCTTCTCCATCCTCAGTGCTCACCATTCGGTGAGACTCAAGGTCCTTCTTGTTGGCACAGTAACTATGGGTGGAGGCTCAGGGCAGCACTTGCGCGCGCCTGAAGAGGAGTGGATGTGATTGACGAGGAAACAGAGGCACATGACCTTGTCAAAGCTGTCTGTTACAGAGTACACAATGACAAATCCATCTCCCCACTTTATCTTCTCTTCGATCTTCCTCCTTACAAGAAATCTATATTTAGTAATAGAATGTCACCCCCCCCCCTTTGCCCTCAGAACAGCCTCAACTCGTTGGGGCATGGACTCTTCAAGGTGTTGAAAGCGTTCCACAGGGATGCTTCCCACAGTTGTGTCAACTTGGCTGGATGTCCTTTGTGTGGTGGATCATTCTTGACACACAGGAAACTGTTGAGCGTGAAAAACCCAGCCGCATGGAAGTTCTTGACACAAACATGCGTGCCTGACACCCACTACAATACCCCGTTTGAAAGGCACTTTACCCTTTTACCTTCTGAAATGGCACACATACACAATCCATCTTTCAATTGTCTCAAGACATAAAAATCCTTCTTTAACCGGTCTCCTCTTCACCTACTCTGATTGAAGTGGATTTAACAAGTGACATCAATACGTAACCTTTGCGTTGCAAGACGTTTGCGTTATTCGTCCACCCATCCACCCCGAAATCCATCCACCTTGACCAATCACCCTCTGAAGACAGTAACAGTCTTACAGTCGTGAAAAAGTACAGTAATTATAATCGGAAGATACTAGTAACGTACATTTGATTGGTAACAGAATACATAGTAATAGTACAACTGCAGAATAAATAATGCTGTCATTGAAAATTGTACACCCAAGTTAGGCTACTGCCCCTTTAAGAGCTAGAATAAATTGCGTACCCTATGTTGTGATTCTCACCAAATATGTTGTCTTCTCACTATTGAAACTCCACAAACAATAAACAGCTTATGAAGCTCTCAACCAATAGATCCATTTTTTTTGTAGATTACTCATTTACAATATTGATTATATTGAATAAAACTCCTTGACAAATCACTAATCAATAACCAAAATGAGCACACATTTTCTTCCATGAACCTGCATCATCTCTCTTTGTGGCACCAATGAGAGGGTTTATAGCAGGGGAAACGGTGTTGCAGTAGTCTAGTGTGTGGTGCGCGAATAATGACAAGCGAACTTGGGGAGCTTTGTTTCACATTGTCCTAAAAAAGGGAACCGAACTGAGACCACCTCTCGCAGACGGTCTCAGTTCAGTTCGGGGGCTCTTTTGAAGGGTCTGAGTTATTTTGGAGTATTCACACTGCAAAAAAATTAAGCGAACCACACTGAGTTCACAAAACTTGGCTGAAAGGGACCAAGTGTGAAAACACACCGTGTCCCAGATTTTCACTTACTATATTATGTTATCCTTCTTTGCTGTCTTCAAGCTAGGTTTCTCCGCTGTGCAACATGATATCATAGGTGTCCTATGGCTATTTGTCATATAGGTGAGAAACAGCACCTGGATTTCACCAATTTCATAACAGATTGACCTATGACAGTTTGCTTAAATTGTACTTATAGAACGCATCTGATTACATAAAAAGGCACATTTACAAAGATTCACTTGAAAGATACCAAATGTTGTCCATAACTATGTTTTCCCATTTATATTTTCAACTGAGCACGTGTTCCAAATTTCAGTGGCACATTCATTGGCCAAAAGTTTATTTACAATTCAAAACATATAGCATCATGTCAATCTGGGAGCAACTTCAATTGTGTTGATCCGAAGCACTGTTTGTGGTTGCACAATAACTGAAAAAGGAAAAGACAATAGTTAGTCTTGCAGCAGCCACACGTACGCGGCATTATTCTGAAACACACACTGTCAGGTTATTCATACTGGTTTTACAGAATTTACTTCAGAGGATGAATATAATTTAGAATGTTTGAACATTTCATGAATAAAAAAATGCTACTACAACGCAAGGCCTCAAGTGTGCCTCTTTTCTGTTGTGATATCCTGGGGAATTTCCACTCTCTGGAGAGATTTAATGTTCCTGTTTACTCCAAGAAAACAATATCAAATTATACTTGACCAGTAATTGGCATGTGTGGACAGAGGAATTCAGGTCATTCACTGAATCTAAAAAGAGAATCTTAGAATTGATGATCAAGTGATCACCCAACTACAGTGTATTCAGAAAGTAGTCAGACACCATGACTTTTCCCACATTTTGTTATGTTACAGCCCTACTGTAAAATTTATTAAATTATGTCTTCCCTCATCAATCTACACACAATACCGCATAAGGACAAAGCAAAATCAGAGTTTCGAAATTTTTGAACATGTATAAAAAAAAATCTAAAACAGAAATACCTTATTTACATACGTATTCTGACCCTTTGCTATGCGACTCGAAATTGAGCTCAGGTGCATCCTGTTTCCATTGATCATCAATGAGATGTTTCTAGTCCACCTGTAGTCCACCTGAGGTCAATTCAATTGATTGGACATGATTTGGAAAGGTACACACCTGTCTATATAAGGTCCCACAGTTGACAGTGCATGTCTGAGCAAAAACCAAGCCATGAGGTCAAAAGAATTGTCCGTAGAGTTCAGAGACAGGATTGTGTTGAGGAACAGATCTGGGGAAGGGTAACAAAAAATGTCTGCAGCATTGAAGGTCCCCAAGAACACAGTGGCCTCCATCATTCTTAAATGGAAGAAGTTTGGAACCACCAAGACACTTCCTAGAGCTGGCCGCCTGGCCAAACTGAGCAATTGGGGTAGAAGTGCCTTGGTCAGGGAGGTGACCAAGAACACGATGGTCACTTTGACAGAGCTCCAGAGTTCCTCTGTGGAGATGGGAGAATCTTTCAGAAACCCAACCATCTCTGCAACACTCCACCAATCAGGCCTTTATTGTAGAGTGGCCAGATGGAAGCATCTCCTCAGTAAGTTTGCCAAAAGGCACCTAGACTCTCAGACCATGAGAAACAACATTCTCTGGTCTGATGAAAGCAAGATTGAACTCTTTGGCCTGAATGCCAAGCGACACGCTTGGACGAAACCTGGCACCATCCCCACGTTTATTTATTTGTATTTAACCTTTATTTAACTAGGCGTGTCAGTTAAGAACACATCATTTACAATCACGGCCTACCCCGGGCCAAACGCTGGGCCAATTGTGCGCCGCCGTATGGGACTCCCAATCACGGCCGATTGTGATACAGCCTGGAAGCAAACCAGGTTCTGTAGTGATGCTTCTAGCACTGAGATGCTGTGCCACTCGGGAGCCCCAAATTGGTGAAGCGTGGTGGCGGCATCATGCTGTGGGGATGTTTTTCAGCAGCAAGGACTGGGAGACTAGTCAGGATGAACAGAGAAAAGTAGAGAGATCCTTGATGAAAACTTGCTTTGACTAAATTTGCAAAAATGTCTAGAAACCGGTTATTGTCATTACGGGGTATTGTGTGTAGATTGAGAAAAAACTATTTAACCAATTTTATAATAAGGCTGTAATGTAACAAAGCAAAACAAAAAACTACCTTGGAATGTGTCACTTTCCCACACAAACTCTTGCAGCTTTTACACACTTGTTCATGCTGACAATTCTCCCAGGGAAATTATACTTGACATTTACATTAGAGTATTGTTGTTTAGATTGTTTCCCAATTTAAAACATTTCATATACGTGTCATAGGAATATAGGAATAGTGTTGTTGCTAGCTTTATTATTTGACTTCTTTGTTTAAATATCAGGAAAAACATGTAAAAAAAACTAAATACTTCTTTTCTTCTGGTATCTGTGTCTTTTCCAGAACCGCATGTAAACTTTGGGCCAGGATTCAGTCTTCTCAATGACAGTTGCCTCTACTCTGACCAAATCACGACTACATGTGAAAAGAGGGGAAATGACTGTTAGAAATATGACAAAATTAGAGCAGTATATTCTACGCCTTACTGCATACATTGAAAACCCAAAACATGCATAATCCCCCCACCCAGTTGAGATAACTTACCCGAGTAGGGGCCTCCCAATCAGCGTGAACTCTTCTCCACCAACCAGCAGCACCTATTAGATGGAAGGATTTTGCCCATAAAAAAAAGTGCAGCCTTGATGCTAGGGTCTACCAACATTGCAGACTTATTTGTGACTTGTGGCAAAAATAGGACGAGTGAAAATATGTTGTGGTTGAAAACTGTAATTTAGTCAAATACATAAAATAATTTACAGATGTTTGGGTTGACAATGACAGCAATGGAGTTGGTAAGAGCATAAAAAGAGCTGGGACAAGGCTAAAAAGATTTGGCAAGTGTGGAAAATGTGTCCCTTCCAAATAGTAATGACACTAAGAATATAAAGCACACAGACCTTCTCAAGTCTAATCCTGTCACCACATTCAGCATCAATGTGGTTTTCAATGAGGATCAGGTCTTCATTTGTCACTTTCCACTGTCGACTTGCAAAATGGACAACTGCAAAAAGCCTTCCATAGTCTTCCTTTGCAAGAAGGGTGTTCACATTTTCTAGAACCACTGAAAGGCAATGGGAAAGAGATCGTTCAGACACAGTAAATTACAAAAACACTGAATCTAAAGATTTAGTCCTAGACTGAAATTGTATGTCTCTTTCACTACAAAATAGGCCTGTTTTAAAGGACAATTATTTCACATAAATAGTCTTTGATGTGTGTTTAATATAGGTTTTGCTTGATCAAAACTAAGAAAGCATTCAGAAAGCAACAATCAGTGTACATCGGTCATCCTTTACCCCACCTTTGTGATGCCTCTCCTCTTCGTCACTGCTGATGTAGGACACTTCTGGCCACGGTGGTCTGGATAAGGACGTCGGTGGTACATAACTGCTGGGGAACATGAGCCAAAATTGCGTTATTTTGATTCTATCATATTTTAGGTGGGTGAAGGTGTTCTCTTTAAATGATTTGAGATCTGACATCACACAGAATGAATTGTAATCTAGAATCAATATGGAGTATGAAGTAATACATAATCATTTTACATTATGAAGTTGAGTGGATATACTGTACCTTGATGGTAATTTGCTCTGAGAACTTTGATGACGTGCTATTGCAGGATACAGAAGTCCTGAATGACAGATTATTCTGTGAGTTAATTCCCTCTGGGAGAGATTGATCATATTCATTGTCTGAAATACAATTGTTGTTGTGTAACTATTCACTGGCTATAAATTATTTACACACCAAGATGTTGCTCAATACATTCAATTGCGACATATTTTATACACATGAGACATATTAATGAAAGCTGCTGTTTTGCCTTTGGATTTCAACACAACATACTCATCAAGCTTGTGAGATGTAGCCTAACCGGCTAATGGTTAGCTGATGTGCACATTTAGCTTGATCTATTCCAGAGATAATACATCGCACGGATAACTTGATCAGTTTAGATTTGTCGACATACGGGTGAACAACTTACCCATTTGATTAAGAACAGGAATTTTCACATGACGTGCTTGTAATCTCCAACACGTTCTCAGCATCTCCAGATATCCACTTCTCAAAGTCAGCGCCATCTTGCCTGCCAATATTAGGTGTTACAGTCATTGCATTCCCCGGATTCCTATCAAATAAAAACAGTTCCATTTAAAAATTGTTATTAGGAAATTGAAGATGCACAATGACCATACAGATGTCGCTCCGAAAATTTCCTGCTTGCTAAAATTCTAATAGATCGCCTAATTTCATGCAACGTGACAAAACAAGCAAGTATAGTGTAGAGATGGTACAATACATCTAAAGTGTGTGAAATATATTTCCCATAACCAAAAATATTGTATTTTCAGCTGTTTGAAGCTGGTGTACAAAACCGAAATTAAAAATAAAATAAAAATACATTAAGAACAGGAGGCATATAAATAGCGCACATAAAACATATCTACCGCTTTCAATTAGATGTATAACGCACATTTCTATGTGAATTTGGTCATCGCCCAAAAAATTACATATTGCAGCTTTAAGACCCCAACATTTCACTAGTTTTTTTGTGCAAAATAAGTATTGAATACATCAATGTAGTGTAAGGCAGAAATAAGTGTGAATAAATGAGAAATATACTGCCACATACCTAAAGAATAACATATACCATTAATAATCTTAGATTGTCAAAGACGCCAGCTACTCAAGTCATAAACTGTTCTCTCTGCTACCGCACAGCAAGCGGTACTGATGCACGAAGTCTGGAACCAACAGGGCCCCGGACAGCTTCTACCCCAAAACTATAAGACTGCTAAATAGTTTACCAATAGCTACCTGGAATATCCGCATTGACCCTTTTTGCACTAATCTGTTTGACTCATCACATACTCCGTATCTATCCTGTTGCTAGCCACTTTATCCCTACTTATATGCACATTTATAAACTGGGTGGTTCGAGCCCTGAATGCTGATTGGCTGACAGCCTTGGTATATCAGACTTTATACCACAGGTATGACAAAACATACATTTTAACTGCTGTAATTACGTTGGTAACCAGTTTATAATAGCAATAAGGCACCTCAGGGGTTTGTGGTATATGGCCAATATACCATGGCTAAGGGCTGTTTCCAAGCACTCCGCGATGCGTTGTGCATAAGAACAGCCCTTAGCCATGGTATATTGGCCATATATCACACCCCCTCGGGCCTTATTGCTTAAATCTACCTCATTTACCTCATACCCCTGCACATCGACTTGGTACTGGTACACAGTGGTCATTTTATTAATTTTCATTTTTTTCTACAATTTCATTTTTTCTTGAATTGTTTGGAAGGTTCCGTAATAAGCATTTCACTGTTCGTCTACTCCTGTTGTTTACGAAGCAGGTGATTTGATAAGGCATACTTTTTATTCCAAAATAAATACATTAAAAACTATATTTTGTAGGTTCCCGTGAGGACTTTCCCAAGCCTCTCAACACTTTGGCAAAAACAAACAGAACACAGTGTCTGGAGACACCTCTGTGGAAAAGCAACAGCTCATTGTTTTTTAGGGGGGACTACCAGTTGGTTAAATAATGAAAGTCACAGTGGGGTGCCAAAACACAGAGTTGGCTGTGAATTGTCTATTTACAGTTTAATATTACTGTATTGAATGGCCATTTCCTTGTCAAGATTGTGTGACATCTTTTTTTATGTACATTGGCAGAGATATTTATAATAACTAACAGAAGCAGACAGTGCTGCAACCTTTGAAATACCTGTCCTATCACACCCTGATGTTTCACCTGTCTTTGTGCCTGTCTCCACCCCCCTCATTATCCCCAGTGTACTTATACCTGTGTTCCCTATTTGTCTGTTGTCAGTTCGTTTTGTTTTGTGAGTTCGTTTGTCAATTCGTTTTGTTTTCCCATTGCTCCTGTCTGTTCAAATTCCTGTTTTCAATTTTTTTTTCCCGTTTTTTGCCTGCCCTGAGTCTGCCTGCTGTTCTGTACCTTGCCACACCACACTGGATTATTGACCCCTGCCAGCTCTGACCTTGCCTTGAGACTGCCTGCTGTTCTGGACCTTTTGAACCCTATCTGGATTACTGACCTCTGCCTACCCCTGACCTGTCATTTTGCCTGCTCCTGTATTAGTAATAAACCTTTGTTACTTTGACACTGTCTGCATCTGGGTCTTGCCTGAAATGTGATAGTACGAACTGGCCATGACTGACCCAGCAGACTCGGACCAGCACCGCCATCTCCTCCCAAGGAGCCACAATTGGAAGGCACGAGGAGACCTTGGCCGAACACATTGCTGGAGCAATTCCGCGGGTTGTCTATTAGGCAGCCTACCACAAAGGTAAACTGCCAGCCCCTCAGTAACCCGGCTGTTAGCAGCGCCATCTCCCCAGTTTCCCGGGAGCCCACTTGTTTGTCTTCCGCTGTCGTCGTACCTGGAAGAGACCCCGGTTGGCCCTTCTCAAGACCACCTCCAGGTATCGGCAACAAGCGGATCACCACAGGACCCCGGCTCCCCAGTATCGTCTCAGGCAGAAGGAATAGCTGTCCACCCAGGATCTGCCCCTCTGGGTGGAATCGCGCAAACTTTCCCCCCGGGTCATTGGATCTTTGCCCATCTCCAAGGTCATTAGCCCCTCTGCTGTTCGTCTTCTGCTGCCCCGTACACATCCCACTTTTCATGTGTCCAGAATTAAACCCATGTCTCACAGCCCTTTGTCTCCTGTTTCCATTGTCTGGTGTGGGGGGTGATATGAGACATAATTAAGCCTTACCACTGTGTGGCTGTCGCTTACCATTGAACGTCTGACTGACATGACACCAACGCCTCATTAACAACTGCATTATGCCTGCGTGTAACTAACATGTCGTCATATCAATGCCTTACTAACGTCTGCATGACGCCTGCATGTTAATAAAAGTGCATAGTTTATATTAATTAAATCTCAACCATAAATGTTAGAAATTTACAGTTTTTCACGTGTTACAGTGTAGCTGCAGCCTATGGCTTGTGTATTTCCTATTATCGCTAATTGCCTAGAAAAGTTCATGTCCAGTCTATAGGTAATCTGTCTTTCCCTCAGCACCTCACGGCATGTTTTTTAAGTGCCGATATCGACTCTGCCACTCAAGCATGCTTTTGGGGCACAGTCGACTTCGGGCTAGAAGGTTGAGGGTTCGAGACCTGCTCCCTGCTGTTTCATTACAGTATGTATATGCTGTTACATCAATGGAATGAGTGAGATCGTGATGTCTTGGAGGTTTCTTCAATCTTCTTCAAACAAACTTTTCTCCGTCTCATCATTTTACCCTATTAATTCAGGTATGTAATGTGCAAAAGTGCAATATGACTTAAAATATTGAGGTAACATGGTTAGTTACATAGTCCATGAGTTTGGTGAGGTTTGAAGGCAGTTTTAACCGAGTGAAAAACTGGTTGGTATTTTCCCCATTGTAAGTAATGGAGTTAGGTTAAGAGAAGGGATTAAGATGGCGTCTGAACTTCCTGTACTTCTTTTCCCACGTTCCCAATGTGTTTGTGTTTGTATGAAAATATAATTTAACAGTTCACTATCTTGATGCCAACCAAATTTAGCTTGGATTAGCGCTAGCTAGCGCTAGGCTAGCTGGTTTTAGTCAATGTCAGCTTACATGTTAGTGATTCATGTAATGGTTGTAGCATTGTTTTGCCTAGACCTCCAGCAATTTTTTTTCCCGAAATTGACACTGATAGTATAGTGAGTTACATATATTTATATACTGGGTGGTTCGAGCCCTGAATGCTGATTGGCTGACAGCCGTGGTATATTTAAGCAATAACGCACGATGGGGTGTGGTTTATGGACAAAATACCACGACTAAGGGCTGTTCTTAGGCACGACGCATCGCGGAGTAAATTGTAACGTATCCCTTGATGGTTTTTGTTGGTTCAGCATTGTTGTAACACAGGACATATAATAGATATATATTTAACCACAAGGGTGTACTAATGAGCTATGATTTTAAAATCATAATAGAGGACTACTGAAATAATATTATTTCAGTGTAGATAAGCGAAAGCCTGCATAAAAGAAAACATGCCAGCCAGACAAGCCAGTGTATGAATCAAATGTATTTGCTTATGAATGGAGTGGAAATTAGCAGACTTTGTGATCTGTAAGGTAAGTAACATTAATGAGTGGGGGAGCATAGAAATTGCTGTTTATTCATAAAAAGCAGATTGTGGTAAATAACGTTAATCGCAATGGGTAGCCTATGCAAATGAATTGGAAAACAAAAGCTTATTAATAGGAATACATTTAGCCTAATTGGAAACAAATATGACATGGGGGGGAAAGACAGGATTCTAGTCAGGCTTTTGTTTGTCAAATCCAGCTGAAATATAGGTCTTCATGTGTATCAAATCTGTGGGTGATTGTGGGCTAAATCAATGACAAACAACTGAAATGTTCAGGCTTCATCATGATCTGTGATCAAAACAGGCGTTTTCGGTTCGGTTTAGGTTAAGGTCATGCAAAAGAACGCAACTGCACTGAAATGAATAACCTGATTCAATTGGATTCTCCTGAATATTAAATGTTTTTATCGGTTAAACTGTTTAGTCTATGCATAGACCCATAACGATTCTAACTTTTTGGTATTTTGCTGTAGGCATAGCCTTCCACTAATATTTTAAATTGCTGAGCATTTACTAAACAAACCACATTTTCCTGTGATGTTCAGGCTGAGCAAGACCTTCGATAGACTGTGTAAATAATCGTAGATCGCTTTATATAATCTGGACCGTTGTTTTCCTAAGGCTAAGCAAATAAGGGGTCGCATATGCTGTCTGCCCGTCTCTATAAATCAAATCAAATCAATTTATATAGCCCTTCGTACATCAGCTGATATCTCAAAGTGCTGTACAGAAACCCAGCCTAAAAGCCCCCCCTTGGGTTGTGCCATGGTGGAGATCTTTGTGGGCTATACTCGGCCTTGTCTCAGGATGGTAAGTTGGTGGTTGAAGATATCCCTCTAGTGGTGTGGGGGTTGTGCTTTGGCAAAGTGGGTGGGGTTATATCCTTCCTGTTTGGCCCTGTCTGGGGGTGTCATCGGATGGGGCCACAGTGTCTCCTGACCCCTCCTGTCTCAGCCTCCAGTATTTATGCTGCAGTAGTTTATGTGTCGGGGGGCTAGGGTCAGTTTGTTATATCTGGAGTACTTCTCCTGTCCTATCCGGTGTCCTGTGTGAATTTAAGTATGCTCTCTCTAATTCTCTCTTTCTCTCTCTCTGAGGACCTGAGCCCTAGGACCATGCCTCAGGACTACCTGACATGATGACTCCTTGCTGTCCCCAGTCCACCTGGCTGTGCTGCTGCTCCAGTTAACTGTTATGCCTGTGATTATTATTATTTGTCCATGCTGGTCATTTATGAACATTTCAACATTTTGGCCATGTTCTGTTATAATCTCCACCCGGCACAGCCAGAAGACAGAAGAGGACTGGCCACCCCACATAGCCTGGTTCCTCTCTAGGTTTCGGCCTTTCTAGGGAGTTTTTCCTAGCCACCGTGCTTCTACACCTGCATTTCTTGCTGTTCGAGGTTTTAGGCTGGGTTTCTGTACAGCACTTTGAGATATCAGCTGATGTACGAAGGGCTATATAAATACATTTTATTTTATTTGGTTTAAAACCCCAAGGTATAACAAGGGTTAGGCCTTTATCCTCACATACCCCTTCAATTCGAACCCTGCTTTTAACCGTAAGACATCTCCACAGAAAAGTATAGCCTAAGGATTGCATGGTGACAGTGATTGTGTTTGTTAATCCGGTAAACTGGGAAGTGGGGAAAAAACGAGGTCAAATCATGACACTGATTTTCAGGTCAAAGAGATGCCAGTTTCTGAAATGGAATTCCGAGTTGGATGACCGTTCCCAGTCCGAGCTCGTTTTATTTCAAGTTCCCAGTTGTCTTGAACACACTGAAGTCGGAGATGGACGAGTTCTGAGTTTTTTTGAGACCAAGCTACCTCTTATTTCTGAATAGGGCTACCTCCAACAAAGAAGCCCTTGTGTCCATACTGACTTGAGAAATAGGCATATCTACACAGTAATGGTGGCTGGCTGCGATATCAACTACCAAAATATTTTTTGTATCGAGGCGGTATGCCTATTTTAGAAATCATGCACATTTATAAGGCATTCATGGTGAGATCTTTAATAATAAACTAAACAGACACTTAAACTAACGTGACGCGTAACACATGTAGACATTACTGCATTCATGGTAAGATGTGTCCGTTTGCTTTGAACTGTGACGTGTTACACGACGTGAACACCACATCTACATGACGTGTCACAACATTAAAACACTGCGTACATAACATATAGACGTGTCACGTGACGGGAACACGTTGGCAGTTTGCCGCCTTAGAAAAAAATTGTGTCTTCATTGACAGTCCATGTTAATTCATGGTGGTATTTTATGGCACTAGGAAGACATTAGGTGACTTCGTGAGAGGTGGCAGTAGCTTCACAATACTTAATTTCAGCCCTTATCACCCGCCATTGTCAAGCCTTGCGTGCCAGGCCTCTCTAGGTTGTCCAATGGTAATCATAATGGAGGCTATTCTCATGCCACGTAGGGTCGTCAGACACCCAGCAGGTGAACTGGCCTACCTTAGGCCTAAATTGAAAAGGTTTCCTGCTTTTACAAATTGCAGTAAATAAAGATACCAGCAGGTGTCCCCATCTAAAGAATTTAGCTACACTTGCAGTTGAGGCATGACAAGCTCTCAACAGGGATCTGTCAGCTGTGTACCCTACCATGAAATGTACTTTGATGCAAGCAAAAATAAATTTACCTTTTCTAGTTGACTCATATTTCAACACATTATGCCTTAATATTTCCTTTTGAAAAAAGGGCAAATAGACCATTTTAATATGAATTTTTTAAACATTTTAATTGTACATAAACAAACCAACCAAATAGGGATCACAATTTTGGCTCACAAAACGACTGCTTATTGAGTGTGCACTTAGCTTCACGCCTGTGGAGACAAGTGTTATCCTTAAATCAAAAACATTTCAAAGACAATATCGAACTGAAATTATTAAAAAAGCAACTGTTTTGGCCATCTAATAAATTCAGCAATGTCTATGTCTCACAGCAAAATCACAACATTGTAAAACAAAACAAAAATATATAGAAAGAAAAGTTAATTGAATTCAACGAAAGGCGACTTCACAGAATTGCATTCTTATCAATTAATATTACAGCTGTACAGACTAAGGTTTGGTCATGTGGCAACTAAGCTCTACATGTTTGAACTTTTGAATTTCAATATCACATTGTGAAATATAACTTTGTTCTAGTAGAAAAGGAAACTGTACAAACCAAAAGTTAAATAGAAAATCAGTCACTTTGTACCAATAATAATGCAAAAAATATCCAACAGGTTTATTTTCTAGGATCACATTTAAACTCAGACCTAGCAGCTGACAAATCTGGAAATACAATCTGTCACATAATATTAAAATTAAATGAGCCCAGTCAATCCAATGAGTCTGTATTTTCTCTGCAGGTCAATTCATTTAAGGAGATTCCATCCAACATATTTTTTGTTGAACAACGGGAGATCAATAACCCAGAGAAGTGTTTTTTAATGGTGAAAATAAAGGGTAGTTCTTGAGTACAGAACATGTGACAGTTCTATAACGTGGTTAGAGGTTCCATTTCTAAAACCCAATCCTGGTTTGAGAAGAGGGCCCTGATGTTAAACAGGGATGGAGCCATGTTAACTACTGCAAAGACAATGGTTTGTATACATGTGGACCACTGAAATGATGACAGTAGTAGGGATTCATAAGTAAATCCCAAGTAAAGCAAATTGATGACGTTAATGCACAAAGACACACATTTAACATGCCTAAAGCTATCCGGCAAACTCAGGTCAGATAAAAACATCACTTCACATGCTACACACTGTGCCAATGCAATACAACTATATTAACGACAATGTATGCTAATAAAAACTGTGCTCTCTGGGAGTAAAATACAAAGTTTATCAGGAACTGCATGAAAAGGTAGTGTTTAGCCTTTATTATGAGACACAAAAACACTCCCAACCCAACAGAATTAATCCCAAAGTTGAAACAAATAAGCCTTTATGGGCACATGCTTTATAACCTGGTTATCTAGTTTAGGGAATACTTGGTACTACAGAAAAATCCAAATAATTCCAACACCTAACTTCACCTCAAGTCCTAACATAAAATAAGGGTCTTTAAAATCAGTCTAAACACACACACGAAAACCTACGAGGTACAACCCACCACATCAACGTTGAAAAAGAAACCAACCCATACTTTTGTTGCCCAGATCTTAACTTCAAAGGGCAAGGTGTAAGAGATAAATGTGACCACCAGCATCATTTGGCACTAGTTTATTCCTAACTGTTTTTATTCTATTAAAAAAAAGTCAATCACATTTTGCTGAGGATTTCAGTGAAGTTACAAAAAAAAGTGCATGCTAAATACATATAACTGAAAAGAAACTCAATTCTGCTCATTTTGTATATTTTATTATTCAGACTAAGGATGATTTCCACACAAAAGGAAATGAAAACATGATGTGCCTGTGATGACTTCACACACTGAAAGACAAAAACGGTGATTCAAGTGTATATCGTTGTCACTCATTAGACACTCCCCCAAAAATGACCCTCATACCAACTAACCTAACACAAAATTACAAAGTCATCCCCAGAATATGACCAAAGACATCCTAAAAAAGCTTAGAACTTACAAGATAAATAACACCCACACGCAAAAGTAGTTTCTAGAAATTGATTGGTTGCTTTCAGACAAAAATGTAGTGTGGGGGGCGCTAGGAAGACCGCTCAAAACATAAAGGGAAAAATAAACGAGTTTACTATGAAGGCAAAAATAAACAAAACAAAAAAAAAAAAATCAACCGATCTGGAAAAATCTAGTGGTTATGTCAGTAAGTTCTCGAAAAAATAGATTCTCTTTTTTGCTTGTAACAACTAATGTAGCTTTATACATTTATTTTCTTGGCAGTCTTTCTAGCGCACCCTAGTGGCAGCACAAAGGACAAAAGAGAAACAGAACAAACAAAAACATTTTCCAATAAACGCCAAAAGCTAACAAAAGGTCAAAAAGGTGAACATTTCAAGCGTCAGAAGTGGAGGACAACGAACTGGACGATGAACTTTTGACGTCACATCAACATGCTAGGCAAACGATGAACAAACGGGCACGAAGATATCTAGAATAAAACAAAACAGGGAGACAAACTTAGGTTAAAGCAACAACGGAAAAAGGAGAGGGAAGAAAAAAGAAAATCATAAATGATTATCTTTGCATGGGGAGGGGAAGGGGTCACTACCAGATACAAAATCTAAACACAGAACATTTAATGTGAGACAGAAGAGGCGAAAAGGACAGAGGGGGAACACAAGCAACATGCGAACAGAGAATTGAGGTGAGAACTTACAGGACACAACGAGACACCACACTGACTGCCTACTACTGTACAGTCAACATTTGTGACTTAGTATTACGTTTGAGGACTTTTAATACAGTAGTCAAAAATATAAAGAAAATATATAAACGATCAGTAATATTCCAATTTCAGGAAATAATCCTCCCAAGGGGTTTAGCACCATCTGTCCCAATGTGCTTTAAAAAAAATGTCCTTATTGATTGTAAAAATAGCCATTTTTCGCTTGTAATGATAGTCACCTGGGTTATGAGCCAGCAATATTAGATGAATTGTGCTTTGCTATAATGATCAATGAGAGCTGATTGTCAACTAATCTGTCAACATTTCTTTTGATTGTGTGCTTAATCTGTTCATAATTCCATCATATGCAATGCAATACAACTAAGTTACATCCACAGCAAAGGAGCTTTTCTCGAGGTGCACAATACAAAACTGAGTGAAGTACAGTATCTGCACTTTAAGTGGCAAGGAGGTAACTTTCTTTTTAAATAAAAAGGCAGTTTGTCAATACAATACAGAAAGGTTAAGACAGCGCAAACAAACTGAAGACAATTTATAAAACAAATGCGTCAAAAGGTTTACGCTATAAAACTTTAAGACTACATTAGTCTGTTTCACGTTATAAACAAAACAGCTTTTCTGTGAGTGTTTGGCATCTTCTCATGTTCTCTCTACCATAATCTGCTGCTGTTCTTAAGAATTCCACTTCTGTACGCTTACGCAAAATGATGCCTTTCATACAAAGCAAAAGTATGAGATGTACAGCAAAGTTTACAGTGATGGTTAAGTTCATGTACAACAACTATGTGCCCCCATCAGTTGAGATTCAGTCTTTGGACTTACTTTAAATGGCAGCAAATACCCTGGACTTAACCTTGCAGTAACCCTGCTTAAGCCTATTTTCTCAGTTGGTATTGTTATGCACATGGAAATTATAGTTAAATAGGCACATTTCTAGGTTGAACTCAAGTAAAATATTGATTTTCCCTATAATTTACTCCATTCTTAAAATGCAAGGGGACTACAGTTTCGAAATCTTTAGCAGCTGGCAAATCCTACTCACTGACCATACACAATTGTCACTTGTTGCACATTAACAATAAACACTTGAATAGGGCTACACAGGTCAGTAGTTTAACCCTCCCATATTTAAATGTAGTAACCAACGTCACATTAGGATTCTACAAAAAAAACTGTTGAAGATTCTTGAAACAATCATTTCAATTCAGAGAAATAATGTAGGCAATAAATAGTTTGACACTTGGGAGAAGTATAAAACCTTTATAAAAATAGAAAAGGGCATAATAGTTTTGTAATATACATCATCTGGACAATTGCTTCTTTCCATTTCTATAAAAACACTACGTTAATGGAAGTCTAAGGGATTACTGTGTTTGTTGTAGTGATTAACATTTATTGAACGTCGCCAATCATGAAATGCTAGAGTTTTTAGTTAATAATAAATACACACACTGGAATAAAAATCTGCAGGGATGTCAGTATTTTGAGGGAGTAGTCTCATCTAACCAGCTCTGAGAGGTAGAGCAGACTACTTGAACTGCGGATGATGAATAATTACAAAACATTTTGGTTAACGAGAGAAAAAAATAAAATACAAATCAATTATAATATCTAATTAGAGCATTATTTTTGCATCGGTAATTAGTAGAGCCGATTGGATAATTTAGGATGAATCTGACAAATGTTAACTTTGAAAAGTTCCAATGTTGCTCTTTTCCAGGACACTCGATTGCTGCAAGCCCACATGGCCAAGTGATATTCCATTTAGTGTTAGAAGGAGGACTGATGTTCTACTTGAACTGACAGCTAAAAACAGAAAGGAAATAGATTGAATGTGAATATTCTAAATGGGGCGGAAGGCTCGTTTGAAGTTAAAGATCATGTTATTGCCGCTACTGAAGTCACCGTTCCTCACTTAAAAGACGACATGTGAAGGGCAGCATTAGACAGAAGGCCAAATTTACACATCTGACAGGTGGGGAATAAAATGACTCTAGCCAGATGACACCTTAACGGCTGTGTTCATTAAAACTTAAAGTAGGACCCAATTATTCCTCCCTTCACACACATTCAGCACAGTATTTGTTAACGACGCAGGATCCCATACGCTCTCTGATATTCAATTGAAAAAAGGGTGAAATAATTCAGATAAACTACACTACATCCCTGAAGCAAGGGTGTGGCGTTGTGACATTGTCCTGAGACCAATCAAGAGGTTGGCAAGTTAAATATCTCACAAAACCATTCAAGGCAATACTGCTGACGTCTTACAAATCAATTAATTCAGAGTTGTAAAAAACTATATTTTGCTCCAAAATATGTTGAGAACAGAAATTCAAGCTTCTTCTTGTTTAATAAATAAATAAATAAATAAATAAATAAACAAACAAACAAACAAAAAATGAGTAAAAGCCTACTGTATGCAATGTATTCCTGGTACAGCATCACAAATAGACTTTTCAGGCAACTTATAAATACAACTTTTTTTTTTTTTAAATGGCTCATCTGCTGGCGTGAACTCAGATCTTGCGTACATAATTGATAATTGCAGTTGGCAAACAGCTATTGTTCTCTTGCCATTATCCGGTGCATGGTCTGTCCACCCTCATTTCAAAAAGGCAGTTCTCTGGAAGGCTCTGCATGACGCATCAGAGCGTTTAAGAACGCAACCATGGGGATGGTTTGGATATGATGGGATTAAATTTGGAGTGGGGTCAGGTGGCATGATTAGGTGGTGGTGGGAGCAGGGGTGAAAATCAAGGGGATATTTTGGCAACTGGCTGTCATTGTGCAACATCATTATGACTCAACTTTTACACAGCAAACTAAATGACACCTTAACTTAAAATGAACAAATACAATTACGTTTAAAAAAGAAAAATTCAAAAAACAAAAACAGAACGCAAGTATCCAGTTTCAGTTGAGCAACATCCTTTTGCATGTTGCTTTTGTTTTCTGCTTGCGTTTGTTACTACAGAGAATAAAAAGGAGTGACCCCTGCAAAGTGGTAATCTTGTAATGCGCAAAGGGAGAGGGAAGAATGAGGCGAGGGTAGGGGTTTGCAGCAGGGTTTTAGTTTCTTATTCACACTCCACTTACCAGAAGGAAAAAAAATCCTAACCAAGTCCAATTGAGAGAAAGCATTCAATATGGCTTGCTGTCATTTTTGGATCTCTTCAGCTGCACCTTTAGTCGCTTCATGCCAATTTGGAAACCGTTCATCGACTGAATGGCGGCCTGGGATGAGACTGGATTGTCGTAACTCACAAAGCCTGTAAGAGAATCCAGATAAAATATTTTTAAAAATCAATCCTTGCCTTCATAATAAGAACACACTATATAGACCGTGATGTGCTGTTTTCCCCATCCACCAGCATACCAAAACACTTGCTGAGGTTGGTCTGCTTGTCAATGAACACCTTAGCGGAAATAACGTTGCCAAAGGGCATGAACATCTGGAGCAGATCCTGGTCTCCAAACTCCTGGGGGAGGTGGTAGATGAACAAGTTGGCTCCCTCAGGGCCTTAAGAGAGCAGAGCAGGAAATAATTTATTACAATGTCTGACACAACAAGATGATAATGAATACAACTAAGCCAGAGGCAACCATTTTGTTTTTGACAGACTAACAGCATTTCAAAATATTATCTGAGGAGCCTTCTGATACAGATTTATGCTCATTTTAAAATGACATTTTCTACAACAAGTACTGTCAGTGGCGGTTCTAGCTTGTATGGTTCCCTGGGCGAACCCCCCCCCCCCCCCCCCCGCTTGTGTTGATTTTGCACTCAAGCGACAATACATTACCCATCCCACAACACAGTCAACCAAGAGTCAAGACTAAACCAATTCACCTTGGTGGTGTGCAGACTGGTTTTATATTATTCTTAACCATTTCACACAAACCAGAAAAAAAATAACTATATATTCACAGTATTATGAATGAATTGTGGTTTATTTGGTTGCATTTCGTAGTGTGACTGATTTTACTCATTGCATTACTACTGTACAAAGTTAGAGTGCTATTTGATAGATTTCCCCCACCCCCCTACCTCAGGGTTCCAGTGGGGAGCCCTGAGGTCAACCTACGCCCCATCTCATACTTCTGAGTGAGAGACCTTCCCAGGCAGTAGCCTGCCTAGGTCAGACTAGAATCAGGGCGCCCACTCCGACAAGGTTAATTGATCCACAGCCCCACACGGGGAGTGAGTGATAGAAAACCGATCGCGCAAATGTCACCATTCTGATTTTTTTTTTGTGCGGGCGCCCCGTGCCGACCACGGCAAGATGCCTCCCTGGGCGGCTGCCCATGTCGCCTATACCTAAATCCGCCACTGAGTACTGTGAAAACATTTCAGAGTGTTGCAATTAAATCTTACCCGTGCTCCGACTGTCGCTTGCTGTTGCAGCATATTTAAAACAAGACAGAACCCTCAGCAGGTGACAATACATATTTTCACCAATCCCACACTAAGGTCACAACAAAAATGATGTAATCTATAACTAAGCTCTTAATATCCCTTGCACTAGTACTACAATCAAACGTCAATCACAGCGTAGCACGTGATCCCTGTAGAGCAGTCATTTCAGTTAACACAAATCTCCCCATCCCCACACCCCCAGTCAAACCCTTTTATGCCCCATCTCTATCCCCCTACTTGCCTTCCTTCTGGCTTCCTGCAGCACTGACACTCTGTTGGGAGAGCAGGCTCTGGTTGTAGAGGCTGGGGAGGGCAGCAGCAGCGTACTGCTGGATCCCAGAGTAGGCCTGTGTAAGGGCCTCCATGGTGCTACTGGTTCCGTTCGACAGGCCCCCGCTGCCTAGACCGCCGTTCAGGGCTGCCATCCCTAGACACAGGAGCTCTGTTACAAGATTAGGGCTAGAATACTTTGTATATGTATCATGCACTCTTCAAATTTAAGGTAATAGATTTGTGGTAAATTAACGAATACAAATATGTTTTGAGTCTGCTAACCTGCAAGTGAGCCCATGTTGAGGCCGGCTCCAGCCCCTGCGGCCAAAGACTGCAGCGCCCCTAAGGAGGCCATGGGGTTCATTGAGTTGTTGTTACAGGAGGTGGGTGACGATCCTGCTGTAGAGATGAGTCAACCCCAAAACATTTAATCACATGGATGAAAACGCCACCATTTGACTCCGCTAGTAGGACTTCAAAGTCTTAATTCACAGACCAGGGAACATAAAGCAGAGACTAGGGATGGGAAGGCAACAGGAGGAAAGGTTAATGAAACACAACCAACAGTGTTCACAGAGGCGAGTCAGTGGAATAAGGTTAAAGATACATACAGGTGAGGGAGGGTGAGAGATAAAAAGCAGGACCAACCCTTGTAGGCGTCCCATGATGAGTGTGCCTGCTGTCCAGTACTCGTACCTGAGCTGGTGAGCACGCTGAGAGGACTGCTAGAGGTGGTGAGAGCGCTGCTGCCCGTGGGCGTGGCCTGTGTGGCGCTGGCTGCTGCTGCCAGGGCAGCCAGGTTCTGCATGGCATTCAGCCCTGAGACACACGCATAATCTGCACTTAATACGGGCCATGGAACCTAGATCTCGCTTAGGTCAATATATAGGTCATGCAATCACTGTTTTTGCTTTACAACATGTGATGCTTTACAACAATCTGAAATGTGTGAGATGGGAGGCAAAAGTAGAAACAGCCCATTCAATAAACACAACTAGGGCACTGGCCAAAACACACAAAAAGCAGATACCCCACATATCACTGCATTGTAAGTCAAGAAGATGGATTATGAGCTGACTTTGGTAACGAGGTAAACAGTTTGAATCAATTCGGATGAAGTTTTAATATGAATTTAAAGCAGGCTTTGTAAAATCTTGAACAATTGTAGCTTGCCCCATGACATACCCCGTGGTTATCATATTGGAATGAAAACATTAATTACTCAGTTCTTGCTATGATGAATTTGATAAGTAGCCACTCGCTGCAGCAGACACACTGCTAGAAACCAGATGAAAAAAAACACCAGTTTGTGTGTTAGTGTTAACGTCTGGAGATTCCTAGTGGCAGCGCGTTTCAGCTCAAAATTCAATTCATAAATGAGGAGCAGGTTTTGAACACGGTCCCTCACCACTGCTTGACAAACACAGCACACTTGGGAGTTCAGGCATGCAGAGAATGACGCACGCAGCAGAATCAATAACGCACATCTTCACCAGGCACACTACAGGTGGCAGTTGGATGGGGGAGGAAAACACATTTAGCGTGCAGGTGTAAGAATGGAAAGGGGGGGAAGAGAGGTGGGAAATGTCTGTTTTTACCTGACATACCAGACATGGGATGAAGGTTGTTGAGGGCATTCCCAGAGGTGGCAGACTGCTGGAGGAGCTGTAAATAAAGCTAGACATTACACCAAAACAGAGAACACAAACGGGTCAGGACTGCATCCGGAACTGTGCTTTCAGGAATGAAATAGCAGAGAGAGAAAAAAGGTAAAGTGGGTTGAGTAGGACAGAGGAAGGGTAAAAGGACAGGAAAGAATGGAGGTGTAAATGTTGGTGATAGAGGGGCAGAGTCACAGAGAAAATCCAGAAAAAAACATGCCGCTGGGAAACACAGTGGGATGAAATGAGAGTTAAGAGGATTTAAATGGAAGGTAAGACAGCGAAGAAAAGGAAGAGGTTGGAAGATTTTCACAGCACACCCATGGAGCAGCACTAACATCGTAGAAAGCTCTGCCGTTTATATTGGACTGGCCACATAATTGGAGGGTCAGGAGATCCACTCCCCATTTAGAATTAAAGAAGCCAATTGAAAACTTATCAGGTCTTTAGGTGAGTTGAAAATATAAATCTCTGACAGCAAACCAAATAGAAGCAAGGAGGGTCTGAGCTGGCTGGATGCAGAAAATGCGCAACTCATACAGAAGAAACAGATCATGTGTCTACTCCCTAAGGTCAGGGAGACTACTTACGAGGCAAAACTCAAAATGTCCAATCAAAGGAAACCTTACGCCAAATCAAGTCTAATAACTAATTGACAATATGGCAGTCAATGCTCTAGAGCAGGGGTGTCAAATCACGTTATTTGTCACATGCTTTGTAAACAATAGGTGTAGATTAAAAGTGGAATGCTAACTTAGTTCACAACAATGCAGGGATAAAAATAGAGATATAATAGACAAGCAACACAAAGAATAAATACACAATGAGTAACTAATTATTTCGCTATATACACGGTGTACCAGTACCGAGTCGATGTGCAGGGGTACGCGGCAGATATGTAAACATAGGTAGGGATAAAGTAACTAGGCAACAGGATATATAATAAACAATAGCAGCATGTGAGTCAAGAGTTAATGCAAAAGCGGGTCAACGCTTTTTGGCCTGGGTAGGCTCTTATTGTCAATAAGAATTTGTTCTTAACTGACTTGCCTAGTTAAACAAAGGTTACACACACACCAAAAAGTCATTTGGTTGGCATGTACGCATGTCCCCAATACCAATAAAACACAATCAAAACCTATTTCTTTCACTTACTTGCTGTGCTGTTTCGTTGTTCATTTCTTCAGTCGTTTCATTCTCAACCAATAATTTAATGCATTCATTTTTTAGGTAGTTACACATTGATTACACTATCACTCGTATTTCATGTCACAACGATTCATCGATACATATGCTATGATGCTGGTAAAGTTGTCACGCCCACCTACAGTGCTAGTCAATAAAAAAAGCCCCCTTTACCCCCTTTTTCTCCCCAATTTCGTGGTATCCAATTGTTGTAGTAGTATCTTGTCTCATTGCTACAACTCCCGTACGGGCTCGGGAGAGACGAAGGTTGAAAGTCATGCGTCCTCAATACACAACCCAACCAAGCCGCACTGCTTCTTAACACAGCGCACATCCAACCCGGAAGCCAGCCGCACCAATGCGCCGGAGGAAACACCGTGCACCTGGCCACCTTGGTTAGCGTACACTGCGCCCAGCCCGCCACAGGAGTCGCTGGTGCGCGATGAGACAAGGACACCCCTACCGACCAAGCCCTCCCTAACCTGGGCGACGCTAGGCCAAATTGTGCGTCGCCCCACGGACCTCCCGGTCGCGGCTGGTTACGACAGAGCCTGGGCGCGAACCCAGGGACTCTGATGGCACAGCTGGCGCTGCAGTACAGCGCCCTTAACCACTGCGCCACCCGGGAGGCCCTTAAAAGCTTATTTTAATAATATTTTTTGACACGCAAAGACCCAAACGCTGTTCCATAGTATGTCGTGAAGCTAATAGCAGTGACGCTATTACTGTGTAACTCCAGTAGGGCAACAGGTGTACGTACCGGTGCTCGACCAGTCAGCGAAATCCAACATCACCCACGACAGAGAACGGTTGATTGTCAAGGGCAATGAATTCCATTATCTTGGCGTTAATGGATTTCACCTTTGAGTGGTCTCCTGAAATGTTCTTACTCTTTCAAATGACAGCTGGACTTGTTGACTGCTTGATCCACACAGCAGACATTGTGGGCTAGGTTAGGAACGCTGTGTTGCACGTGTAGCGCAACATTTTACGTGGCGTCATTATACCTACGTTATATAGGTATGCACGTCAGCTTTGACATCGGTTTTGCACATCAGCGTTAAACTAGACATTGGGCCGATACCGATGTTGGCATTTTTAGCTCATATCGGCCGATTCCGATATGTTCACCAATATATCGTGCATCCCTACTTTTAAATAAATTAAAACCAAATCGAAACTGTGGAAATTATAATGGACCTACATTCAATTTTGACGCCATTTAAATATTTAAATCCCTCCGGACCTGTATTTAGACCGAATGCGGTCCCCAGGGCAAAATTAGTTTGACACCCCTGATCTAGAGACTGTCTAAATCAGTCTGCCAAACAGCAGTGCATTTTAATGTGCCCCAGTAACCCTCATCTTTCTAGAACAAACCTGAGATTGTAACCAATTGCAACACAAACCTTAATTTGCTTGCAAACACAAACAAGCAAAGCTTTTTCCTGAATACCTACCTCCGAAAATATGAACCTAAAAATGTCTAAACTGGAACATTAACAAGGGCTTGAAGCCAAGCCACGGGCCAATCCAAAGCTCTGCTGGGGATGGCGCCAGAGGAGGTGGTCACTTACTGCCAGATACTGTGGTCCAAGAGAGTTGAGCCCGGTCAGATTCCCCCACATTGAGGCAGTGTTGAGCTGCTGCATCTGCTGCTGAAGCTGCTGGGTGATGCGCTTTTGCTCCTTGTCCTTCTGCGTGTCGGCAAACTTCACTACGATGGGAGACGAGCAGCCCTAAGAAAGTCAGGAAAGACAGCAAATAGTGTCATTTCATATAGATATTCCTCTAGCACGATAACAGCCATTTCAAAATGGCATTACTTGAGTAATGGGCCAGCCAATCATATAAGGCAGAGGAAAAAAAGCAGGTTATCATGTTATACTGAACAAAAATATAAACTCAACATGCAACAATTTCAAAGATTTGACAGAGTTACAGCTCATATCAGGAAATCAGACAATTGAAATAAATAAATAAATTAGGCCCTAATCTATGGATTTCACATGACTTGGAATACAGACATGCATGCATCTGTTGGTCACAGATACCTTAAAAAAAAAAGTAGGGGCGTCGATCAGAAATCCAATCAGTATCTGGCGTGACCACCATTTGCATCCTGCAGCGCGACACATCTCCTTTGCATATACTTGATCGGGCTGTTGATTGTGGCCTGTGGAATGTTGTCCCACTCCTCTTCAATGGCTGTGCGAAGTTGCTGGATATTGGTGGGAAGACGCTGTCGTACACATCGATCCAGATCATCCCAAACATACTCACTAAACATGTCCCACACATTGAGCATGCAGGCCATAGAAGAACTGTGACATTTTCAGCTTCCAGGAACTGTGTCCAGATCCTTGTGACACGGGGCCGTGCATTATTATTCTGAAACATGAGGCGATGGCAGCGGATGAATGGCACGACAATGGGCCTCAGGATCTCGTCACGGTATCTCTGTGCATTCAAATTGCCATCGATAAAATGCAATTGTGTTTATGGTCCATAACACATATGATGCACATACCATCACCCCACCTCCACCATGGGGCAATCTGGTCACAACGTTGACATCAGCAAACCGCTTGCCCACACGACGCCGTACACGTGGTCTGTGGTTGTGAGGCCAGTTGGACGTACTGTCAGATTCTCTAAAACAATGTTGGAGGAGGTTTATGGTAGAGAAATTAACATTCAATTATCTGGCAACAGCTCTGTTGGACATTCCTGCAGTCAGCATACCAATTTCACACTCCCTCAAAACTAAAAGACATCTGTGGAATTGTGTTGTGTGACAAAATTGCACATTTTAGTGGCCTTTTATTGTCCCCAGTACAAGGTGCACCTGCGTAATGATCATGATGTTTAATCAGCTTCTTGATATGCCACACCTGTCCGGTGGATGGTTATCTTGGCAAAGGAGAAATGCCAACTTTTGAGAAATAAGCTTTATGTGCATATGGAACGTTCCTGGAATCTTTTAATTCAGCTCATGAAACATGTGACCAACATGTTCCATTTATATTTTTGTTCAAGGTAGATTCGGTTTCTGAAGAATGGGAGGTGTGCAGGTTCAACGCTTACCTCCATAGTTTGTGATTGGTGCATGGATTTGATTGTTGACTGTGCCATCTGTCTTGCTGTAAAAGTTATAAACGCACAACCTGCAGAAGGGGAACAACTCGTAAATGGTTGACATACATGGTCCTGACTCCTGACAGCATTTAGAAACAGATAATGGAAAGCATACAGAGCAGATTGCAGCATGCTATGGAGTCTGGTAAGTTCTTGTTTTAGTTAAACAGCCCTCCAAAAAACACACTTGGAACAGTGTCTAACAGATATTTGGATCATAAATAACTAGAATTTAAGTCAATATGCTACATCTAGAAGTGATGACCTTGAGATTGGTAAATTTTCTGTGTGAAAGGATTTGCATGGAAGATATGTGGGATTTGTACACAGGGGGACAAATGAGAGTAATGACTTTTCACCCATCTGTATGCAACTATTTTAGAGTGAGTGTGTGGGAGTGTATGAGATTAATGTCAGAGAGAGATTAATGTCAAAACAATGACTAGTCCTCATAGTATAACTGATAGAGTAAATGTGTATGTGTGTTTGGGTGCATCTTGTTGAAGGTGTGTGTGTGACGGTGAGGATGAAAGGTGAACTGAATCTGCCTCACCACGGCTCAGTCCATCCGGCCCACGTAGTATTCTACATTCCTCGATCTGTCCATACGGTGAGAACATAAGTCTGATGTCATTCTCATTACACTTTTTCGATATCATTCCTATGAACAACTTCCTGTCTTCCACCGCTGAAAGAGAATGAAGACAAGGTTGTTTCAACAAACATTGAGTAACTGCATTAGAGACTACATACAACAACATCAGCTTCTAAGAGGTAGGGCTTCAATGTGAAAACAAAATGACCACACCATCCACCAGGCTCCACTGCTTGCAGAGATGTAGCTATACTCACCATTATTCTTCTCACTGTCAGCTGGCTTCATCTGAATGGGGTGATGCATCTGTTGAGGAAAGACATTGAATTTAAAAGGAAGAAGAGCTGATGGATATTGCCTTGATAGGTATAAATTAGAGGTCGACCGATTAAATCGGAATGGCTGATTAATTAGAGCCGATTTCAAGTATTCATAACAAATCGGAAATTGGTATTTTTGGGCGCCGATTTGCCGGTTTTTATTTTTTATACCTTTATTTAACTAGGCAAGTCAGTTAAGAACACATTCATATTTTCAATGACGGCCTCATCACTAGTGAACTACACATGGTTGATGATATTACTAGATATTATCTAGCGTGTCCTGCGATGCACATAATCTGACTGAGCATACAAGTACAGTGCCTTGCGAAAGTATTCGGCCCCCTTGAACTTTGCGACCTTTTTCCAAATTTCAGGCTTCAAACATAAAGATATAAAACTGTATTTTTTTGTGAAGAATCAACAACAAGTGGGACACAATCATGAAGTGGAACGACATTTATTGGATATTTCAAACTTTTTTAACAAATCAAAAACTGACAAATTGGGCGTGCAAAATTATTCAGCCCCTTTACTTTCAGTGCAGCAAACTCTCTCCAGAAGTTCAGTGAGGATCTCTGAATGATCCAATGTTGACCTAAATGACTAATGATGATAAATACAATCCACCTGTGTTTGATCAAGTCTCCGTATAAATGCACCTGCACTGTGATAGTCTCAGAGGTCCGTTAAAAGCGTAGAGCATCATGAAGAACAAGGAACACACCAGGAAGGTCCGAGATACTGTTGTGAAGAAGTTTAAAGCCGGATTTGGATACAAAAAGATTTCCCAAGCTTTAAACATCCCAAGGAGCACTGAAATGTAGCAAGGTCGCAAAGTTCAAGGGGGCCGAATACTTTCGCAAGGCACTGTATCTAAGTATCTGACTGAGCGGTGGTAGGCAGAAGCAGGCACGTAAACATTCATTCAAACAGCACTTTCATGCATTTTGCCAGTAGCTCTTCGTTGTGCGTCAAGCATTGCGCTGTTTATGACTTCAAGCCTATCAACTCCCGAGATGAGGCTGGTGTAACCGAAGTGAAATGGCTAGCTAGTTAGAGCGCGCTAATAGCGTTTCAAACATCACTCGCTCTGAGCCTTCTAGTAGTTGTTCCCCTTGCTCTGCATGGGTAACGCTGGTTCAATGGTGGCTGTTGTCGTTGTGTTGCTGGTTCGAGCCCAGGGAGGAGCGAGGAGAGGGACGGAAGCTATACTGTTACACTGGCAATACTAAAGTGCCTATAAGAACATCCAATAGTCAAAGGTTATGAAATACAAATGGTAGAGAGAGAAATAGTCCTATAATTCCTATAATAACTACAACCTAAAACTTCTTACTGGGGAATATTGAAGACTCATGTTAAAAGGAACCACCAGCTTTCATGTGTTCTCATGTTCCGAGCAAGGAACTGAAACGTTAGCTTTCTTACATAGCACATATTGCACTTTTACTTCTCCAACACTTTGTTTTTACATTATTTAAACCAAATTGAACATGTTTCATTATTTACTTAAGGCTAAATTGATTTTATTGATGTATTATAAGTTAAAATAAGTGTTCATTCAGTATTGTTGCAATTGTCATTATTACAAATAAATACGGTCCTCCAATAATCAGTATCGGCCTTGAAAAATCATAAATCGGTCGACCTCTAGTATAAAAGGATGTGTGGTTGGCATCCCTAGGGCCCTATAAAATCTGTGATGTGGAGAATACAGAAGGAATCAATACATTTAAATGTATTAAACTTCGTAGGGAATAAACTAAATGTATGGAACATTATTTCAATTTGCCCACGTTTATCTTAAGACATGAACAGAATGCATCAGTGATGGGTATTTCCTGCAAAGAGAATTTCCCATGACTGTATGTCTGATGCACGCGTCTACAACTTTGTGTAGCCGTTAACAATGATGCTAAAGAAAATAATTCTGGTAGATGGAAAGGCTTTCCCAAAAACCTTCTCAATTAACAGTTTACTACAAAATAGCCTATGCTTACCTGGCAGAATGAGATCATTATTGGCATCAATCCATTATTTGTTTAGCAAACTATCACATGTGCTCTACAAAAAACCTCTTGCTAGGTGCCACTGAAATTAAAGGGTAAATATCTAAATCTAAATAAAATGTTTTAAAAAATCAAGCTCAAAAGCAGTCTTTTGATGTGGTTTAACCATTGTTGTGGACTTAAAGCATCACATTTAGTTGTTTTCTATTTAAACAAGTGTGATAAAAAAAAGAAACTGAAACCTGGAAAAACAAAACGGAGAAAACGGAATTTGGTAAAGTAACAGGAAAAATATACAGATTTTATAGGGTCCTATAGGGTCCTACATATCTAGAGATAAAAGCTGAACAGCAGCACTGACTGTTGTTCTATTACAACCTGGCAAGCTTCCCAATTTGATTTATGGAGGAAGTAAACATTTCTACCAAACCTACTCACCCCTGGGAGAATTTTCATGTTGTGAAGAGCATTTTGTGCTTCCAATGCAGATTTGCGAGTGTAATATGTTATGAAACAACAACCTGTTTGGGGATATAGACAGTTGTTAGACAAAGTAAATGTTACTCTAAAGATCATGTTCTGTACATGTGCTAGTTCACGCACACATCTCTTCACGTTTCTCTCCCTCTTCTGAACCCTTCCTATCAACCGATTTGATTGACATGATGTAGGCAAGACTACATCCGAGTCTCATATTTCTGAACAGCTGATATAAAAACCTGCAATTTGAACCAACATTCCAAAAATATATATTTTGTAGGCCAATTTAAGATGTAGGCTACAACCTTCTCGGTCGGTTGTAACTAAGGATATTGCAGTAGCACAAGTAGGGCGCAGTCTACACATTGCATTGGAGAAAAAACAAATCTGTGTTTTAAACACAAATAACCTACATCTGTTAAAAACTGAAAAAGAAAAACACTATTTTGACTGCCCACTATTTTGACTGGGAGAGTGTAATGGACACCTATGGTGAAGAACTCAAGACAGCACTGTCACCTTTGCTTTGGGGGGGGTTTTGACTCCTGTCACGCAATACATTGATTTCGTAGACGGCGCCGTAAGGCTCAAAAAGCTCCCGCAGCTGTTCCTCTGCCCAGGACCGTGGGATCTGGCCAACGAACATCTTGATAGCATCGATGTCGGGCTGGTCCGGGTGGTCCAGGGTCCCGTTCATCTTCTTCGCCCTGAGAGAGAAAGGTAACAGTTGTTATAATATGGCTACATGATGTTGCTTCTGTTGCCCAAGTTAACATTTATGAGCCGTCTTCCCCAGTGGCATATTAAATATGTCCCTGTTAGAAATAACATATTTGCGAAATTCACAAAATGACATTCAGAGCAAAGGCTGTTTTGCAGAAATGGAAAATCAAGTCTAGACTATTTCAGTAGCACTGCATAACTTGCAGTCAAGTAATGTTGTTATTAAGTGTCAGTTGAAAGAGGTGCCATCTGAGGAAACGTTCTAACATGCATACAAAAACACAGCACCAAATTCATACTGCCAGCAGAGAATTGACGTATGCAACTAAGACCAATAGCTCTAAAGAGAATGATCTTGAAAGTGAAGTTTGTTTTGGGAGATCTGATCATTCATAACCAAACAATTATTAATCTCACGCAATATTGAAGGCCGCACAGAAAACAAGAAAATACTAGTCTATTTGAATGAATGAATTTGAATGTGCAAGCACAAAACTAGGTTTTCGATTGACAAACACCTATTGTACCTCCATATCGTCAGAGTAGTCCAATCAAGACTGTCTAACATGCTGACCAGACCGCACGCGAGCATGCAGTATCGTATGCATGTTGATTTCGTCCCCACACACCAGACATGATCAGGACACAGGTTGAAATATCAAAAACTCTGAACCAACTATATGAATTTGGGGACAGGTCAAAAAGCATTAAACATTTATGCCAATTTAAATAGCTAGCTTGCTGTTGCTAGCTAATTTGTCCTGGGATATAAACATTGGGTTGTTATTTTAACTGTTTTTGCTACCATGTGGGTTTTAGCTTACGTGAGCCTGCTAACTGAGGAGTGTTAACTCACCTGTTTCCGTACACGTTTCATATTAAAACATTTCTTACAAAGGAGTTGTTTAATCTAACTGCTTAACTGTACTTGTTTTTTTGTACAATTAAAAATCTTTACAGGAAATTGCCACGGGCACTATCTGATGTGTGGAGACATTTCACTGCAGCTAATATAGAAGGAAAAGCTGTGTACATTTGCAAATACTGTGCCAACCCATGTGTGAAGAATGCAACAAAGATGCAGAATCATCTGGCCAAGTGCATAAAGTTTCCTCAGTGCTCACAACAAGCCACCTCTGACAAAAGTCTCTCTACTTCTATCCAAGGTGAAAATGCTGCATCAGACACCTTATCGATAGCAACAGCTCATGGTCCTCCTGGAATCACTAGTTATTTTTTACTCAATGGAGGAACGTAGTCAGAGAAATGCTGATGAATGTCTTGCTCGAGCTGTGTATGTAACTCGTTCACCTCTGATGCTCACAGGCAATTTGTATTGGAAGAGATTTCTGAATGTTCTTTGCCCAGCATACACCCCTCCAACCAAACATGCTTATCTACTCATTTGTAGGATGCAGAGTTCAGACTTCAAGTGAAGGTCAAGCAAATCCCAGAGAAAGCAGACCTTAGTGCAATCATCTCTGATGGGTGGTTGAATGTTTGTGGGCAAGGAATAATTAACATCGTTAAACACACCGTTAATTCCCATGAAAAGTTTCCACCTCTGAATATTCCCCAAAATGTGCAACCCTACATAGCAACATACAAAAGCTTTTTCAGATGACTGGCTAAATCGTTAATTTGATGAGAACTAAAATGGATGAGTGGAACATTTCTTTTGATCTTTTTGGTGGCATAACTATAGATTAATGGGAAAAATAGATGGCAATAATACCCAGGCATGCAGATTTGGAGGACGCTGCATTGAATGATCTAGAGAAAAGCCACAACAAAAAAGACAGTTAAGAATACAAACTGGGTTGTGCGTTGCATCAAGGGATGGCTAGGAGAGAAGAAGAAGAAAAAAAGTTGATGTCAAAACTGTCCCCAAGGAAGAGTTTAACATCCTTCTCCGACAGTTTTAAGGAAATGCACGAAATGGGAAGGAGGGAGCAGTACAGCATAAGTAGTGGGCTCAACAGGTTTCTAAAACACCCACCCATCGGTCGCAGCTGGTGCCTTATGAAGGATACTGATTTGACCACCTCGAATCATGTATTTTTTGGGCAAGATCAAACAGTTCAGGCAGCATGGAAAATATATCAAACAGCCACCCTCCCATCACCGATAAGGACATTGCCCAGCTCCAAAACTCCCAGGCTCTGAATCACGGTACACTAAGGGGTCTGGTTCAGAAAGTGTGGTTCGACCTCCAGTTACATCTGGGTCGAAGAGGAAGAGAGGGGAACATACAACTAAAGCCCAACTCATTCGTCGTAAAAACAGACGAGAACGGTCTAAGCCAAGGTATGTTGTTTATAGCCTGTTTGTGATATTTCTAAGTTGCACTCGTTATTAGGCTACTGGAAAAAAATATTATAACATATTCTCTCAGATACGCCACTCTCGCATAGAACGATGTCACAAAGAATCATCGGCTTCTCGGGCATTAATCAAAATAATGTTTTTAATTAAATTATGTCTATCATTATTTGAACGTTGGTAACACGTTGTATAAAAGTGATAACGCCCTCGAAGCCAGTGTTTGTTGGATATATTGTCACGGTTTGCCGGCCAAAATATATTGTCGTCTCGGGCCTAACACCCATGCCAATATAGCCAACAAACACGGGCTTCTCGGGCATTATCACTTAAATGGATACAGCCCAACAAGCTCTAACCCTTAGCTCAAACCTGATTGAGTTTCAAACATATGACAACTGTTAGTAGCCTATTAATTCACATTAACCCACTCTAAAGCCCTAATGTGTACATTACATCTAAGCTAAAATGTTTATATCTTTAAAAGTAAAAAGACAAGATCAACAAATAATAAGCAGCAACCTTCCCTAACGATTTCCCTGTAGAGAAATTGACAGATTGCCATGGTTATGACACAGGTTAGACCACAAAATATGCAGTCTACAGTATGCATAAACTTCAGCCAAGCATACTTGTTTTAAAGCCTCTGACATGTACAATAACTACTGATTGTAAGTCGATCTGGATAAAAGCGGCCACTAAATTATAAAAATGTAACTGCACTGCATACGGAATACAGATTTATGAACCATTACCGGGGGGGGGGGGCACTTGGGGGAATATGCACCTGTTGAAAACTCACTCTCCTACCGTTTTCGCCTCCAACACCTACATATCAAATTTAAAGCACCAAGTTTTGGACTGGAACATTATGGAAAGCACAAAAAAAAAAAGTCACATGCCGGGACCAAACTACAGATCAAGAAATTGAGTATCGGTCTATGCAGCTGAAAATACACAGCTGAATACGAGGTGGAACCAATATATTAAACATGTAACATTATAGCCTACCCCCCCCCCCCCCCAAATGACACCAAAATGAAAGTTGAATAAACTACACCTCAAATCCATTTCTGAAAAGCACTTTAAAAACATTCCGTACAAGCCATAAGCTTTTAAACTCATTGCTAAAATAAATAAGAAACTACTCACACAGGACTAGAATTCAAAGAGCAATGGTCCACCATCATCTCAGGCAAAAAATCCAGCTTAAAAGAGCCCATGTTTTTGGGTATGTTCCCTTTGCCAAAGAAAAAGAAAAACAAACTTGATCACACTTTTTCAAGTCGATACACTGCAAACCACTAGCCTTCTCAGAAACTTCAGCCGGAGGCTGCTGTGTAAAAACTATGGCGAAACCACAGAGGGTGATTAAAAACTAAGAGAAGTAACAAAATGGTAAAGAACCAACAACTTCAATTAAATGGACAACGGTGAAACGTTGAACCAGAGTATAACACAAAACAAATCCTCACTGTCCAACAATCTGGGTCTAGAATAACAGAAGAGTAGGCAGGCTACTAAACGCTGTGGCCCCCAGGTCCCACAAATAAAGTGCTGATGGGCTAGGGCTTTTTGTGAGCATTTCTCTTAGCCAAGCAGAACTGGGTGCAGCGTCAGATAAATAGAGCGTCAGATTGAGGCTGATAAGGGTGAGTGACTGTCCAGAATGAATGGGGAACAGGAGCGAGCTGGTAATCCCTGCACTAATATGAGGCTGGGGAGACAATCAGGTTCCGGCACTGGGACACGGTCACCCTGTTGTTCTGCGTAGTTGGGGGGGGGGGGCTGGGCCATATGACATTGGTCGCATTAACTCCCACCCTAACCCCCTGACCTTAGAAAAGCTACAGGTATGGCAGCGAACACAAACAAGGAGGGGGACCTGTGTAAACAACCTGGCCAGTGGATGGCTCAAACTTTCTTTTGTTGCGCAATCACACCAACCGGAGTGGTTTCAAAACCACTATTACGATTTATTACGCCCTACTTAAATTATAGCAAACACTGCTTTCAAGCTTTCGTGACCATTTCTATACAATGTCAAGTTACATGCTGGGTCAATTAGGAATACAAAATGCCAGGCAGTACAAAATGCTGTGTACTCCACCGAAATTCACAGTGGGTGCGAGACCTGCAGAGGCCCGGGTGGGGTGCTTCAGCAAGGCTAGAATAGGGCAGATGTGTCTTTGTGAAGGACACATGGATAAGGTTGTCCTGGAAGGTTGTCCTGGAAGAAAACTTGCTTCCTTCTGCTCTGACAACGTTCCCCAACTCTGAGGATTGGTTTTCCCAGCAGGACAATGCTCCATGCCACAGAGCCAGGTCAATCAAGGTGTGGATGGAGGACCACCAGATCAAGACCCTGTCATGGCCAGCTCAATCTCCAGACCTGAACCCCATTGAAATCCTCTGGAATGTGATCAAGAGGAAGATGGATGGTCACAAACCATCAAACAATGCCGATCTGCTTGAATTTATGCATCAGGTGCGGCATAAAGTCACCCAACATCAATGTGAAACACTGGTGGAGAGCATGCCAAGACGCATGAAAGCTGTGTTTGAAAATCAGGGTTATTCCACCAAATATTGATATCTGAACTCTCCATAAGTTAAAACATTAGTATTATGTTGCTTAAAAAGGAATCTGAACTAATTTTCTTTGCATTAATCGAGGTCTGACAACACTGCATCTTTTGTCATTTTGACCAGTAGTCATTTTATGCAAATAAATGCTCTAAATAACTATTTTTATTTGGAATTAGTTTATAGTATAAAAACAAACATTTTCATTTTACCAAAACACATACCTATAAATAGTACAGAGCTGCGTTATACAGTTGAAGTCGGAAGTTTACATACTTACAAAGCTTACAAAGCTACCAGTATCTTCTCGCATTATAAAGTGTTCTAGCCTTTATGGACGTTGTTTTGCAAACTGTAATTAACACTTTCAACATTTCTACATGCAGTGTCACATTATTCAAGTGTATTAACTTCTGTGCAGCATGAGTTTGGAGCTAACATCATGATGCAGTCCAGATCCCAGTACAGGCTAACAATTAGTAAGTGGAGCAGGCACAGTGCGGTGCCTCGTACTATAAGGGGGACATTGACTGTGCCGATAAATGTGTCTCTCGGATCAATTCTGACACAAGTACCAAAACAAACATTTCAGTACCAAACAGGTTCATGTTCTAGTATTGAACATTTTCAACATCCCGTGCAACACTACTGTCTACATTATAGAATAACAGATGCAGGAGTCATTTTCCAAAATGTCCAAGCATCCTAAGGCTTTTCAACTTTAGAATCTTGATACACTACCATGCTTCACATGCACCTCTTAACCACTACTTGTAGGCCCAACTAGTATCTACTACTGTAGTTCGTGTCCTCTACTGCATTTCAGCACCAGAATTAGATGATTTAGCAGAATTAACTGATGGGGAAAAAGCAAGGGAGAGAAAGAGTTCTTACCCCCCCATGGTGGACACCTCCAGGGCAGTTTGGGGAAGCTCACATTGTGGCTGCCCATGCTGCTCCGTGGACAGGTACAAGCCCTCAGCGTCGATACTATCCATCCAGTGCCTTTCACAACCACTACAGAAACACACCAAACAGGACAGGACAAACATGACACCCATGTAGTCAAAAGAAAAACACAGACAGTGGATGGAAATGACTTACAGTGGCTGAGACAGACATCCAGAGTTTGGCCAAGGAAAAAGTGTAACATGCACGTGGAAGATATGAGAGAAATCGAAACGTACATGACAAAAATTGGACACAAGAATGATATTATAACAAATAAATTACAAGCACTGCACATTGTTGTTCTTTCTGGATGCAAACAAGGGTAGGGAACCTAGAGAAGGTTACATGGAGTGCGCAGCTACTAGAGCAGTGTGATTTGCCTTATTGCGTTGAGGATATGAAATGAGTGGACCTAAAAATACTGCCAGCTCCTTGGCCTACATAAAAAAAATACTTCTCTGAATTATTTGCACAACTCACTCAAGGGATGCGAGAAGCTAGGTCAATGTGTTATCTAAGAACAAGGCATTTGGTTCGATTACAACTATCCTGGGGTGTAAAGGTGAAAACTGCTTTCTGACACGAAATACACTGACATCTACACTTATACAATTGGGTAGCTGTGTTGAACGGCCCCAAGATTCGAGACTGTTTACATGGTAGATGTCCATAGCTACTCCATCATGCCAAAGAGTGTTTAAAGACAATTGTAACAGTATTGCTTCTGTGTTTCTCCTCGCCACAGTCACCCTCGAAGCATTGTTACCCATCACAGCACAAAAGCCGCAGCCCTTGTTAGCGAGCATCCCGCTAACTAGCTAGCCATTTCACACTCCAGTAATTTGGCGATCAGTATTGAATTATTTTTTTTTAATTATTTTTTTAAAACCTCCCGCTTCAGGCTGGATGTGTCAATGTGTTTATACATGTATAAACTATGAGCAGAATTACTGTCATACCTCAATTAGCCACAAATTCCCTCGTTTGCACAGCTTCCAGAAAAGATTTGCTTTCAGTGCCATTTTCTCTACATTTCCTCCCACATGTGCCAGCCCCCTAGCAATTAGAGTTCAGGCCAATGAGCTTCAACCCCTTGCCATTTGAGTGATAGCTAGCAAGATGCACACACAGTAGAGCGAGAGAGAGCATTGACATAGTGCACATAGTCGGGGACCATTTTGGGAACCGTTTTTGGCTTGTGGGTGCTACTTTCAGAACTACTGGCTAAAAAGTATACAAAAGTACTGGAAATCGCCTCCCAAATTGCGCAGCAGTCTAAGGCAGTGCTTGAGGCATCACTACAGACCCGGGTTTGATCAATAGGCCCAGCACTGTCCAGGTTAGGGCAGGGTTTGGCCGCCCTGGATTTCCTTGTCCCATCGCGCTCTAGTGGCTCGTGGCGGGTCAGGCATCTGCAAGCTGACTTCGGTCACCAGCTGGAAGGTGTTTCTGGCACATTGGTGCGGCTGGCTTCCGGGTTAAGCTTGCAGTGTGTCAAGAAGCACTGCAGACTGGCAGGGTATTTTTCAGAGGATGCATGGCTCTCGAACTTCACCTCTCAAGTCTGTAGGGTAGTTGCAGCGATGGGACAAAACCTTAACTACCAATTGGATATCACAAAATTGTGGAGAAAAATGGGTAAAAGTACAACAAAAAAGTACAGGTTAGGATTACTTTTCATAAATAATGAATACTAGGATAGTCTTTTTTTAAAACATCAATAGGAGAGAAAATGAGTCCTTGATACAACTCAACTACAAATTGTGCAGATCTTCCATGACTCAAGTGAAAATGACATTTGATAACAGGGAAACAATCATAGGCCTCTAATCTCAGACAAGCATGTGTTCACTTTGCTGTCAACTGTTGTACCCTAGCAACACACATAATTGGCGAGAAATGCCTTATCCTTTCACATGGCCAATTAATTTTCTGAACCAAGCAATGCACCAATCCTGAGCTAGGCTAGATTTGTTCACTGAGTACTATTAATTATTGATCGGTTCTCAGTACAGACATGCAATGAGTCCTAACTGTAAAATCTCTCCCGTCTGGCTTGATTGGTGTTAGTGGAAAAAGCACCCAAAGGGTTTACAGCAGGGGTCTTCAACTAGATTCAGCCATGGGTTGGGGCGAGGGGAAAATAATAAATAATTTGTACTCTGCAAATTGATGCAAGAAGCCGAACAGATATACAAAAGCAATCATTTCAAACCTTGATTACATTGGTACATGATCATGTCTCTGAGTGGAAATACTTGGGAATAGATTTCCTAAATGAAAATAATTTTGAGGTGAATTCCTAGCGAGTTTAGTCTCATTTCCAAAAACTATAATAAAAATGTAAAATGTGGTCCGCAGTCCCCCAGTTGATGATCCCTGGTTAACAGGTACACATGTTAGCAAGCCTGGCATTTGTCCAGTAGTGCTGAGCGAAGTGTTTATTTAAAAAAATATTTTTTTTTATATATATATATATATATATATATATATATATATATATATATATATATATATATATATATATATATATATATATATATATATATATATATATATATATATATATATATATATACATATACATATATACATATACATATATATACACACATATATATACACACATATATATACACACATATATATACACACATATATATACACACACACACACATATATATACACACACACACACATATATACACACATATACAGTGCCTTGCGAAAGTATTCGGCCCTCTTGAACTTTGCGACCTTTTGCCACATTTCAGGCTTCAAACATAAAGATATAAAACTGTATTTTTTTGTGAAGAATCAACAACAAGTGGGACACAATCATAAAGTGGAACGACATTTATTGGATATTTCAAACTTTTTTAACAAATCAAAAACTGAAAAATTGGGCGTGCAAAATTATTCAGCCCCTTTACTTTCAGTGCAGCAAACTCTCTCCAGAAGTTCAGTGAGGATCTCTGAATGATCCAATGTTGACCTAAATGACTAATGATGATAAATACAATCCACCTGTGTGTAATCAAGTCTCCGTATAAATGCACCTGCACTGTGATAGTCTCAGAGGTCCGTTAAAAGAGCAGAGAGCATCATGAAGAACAAGGAACACAACAGGCAGGTCCGAGATACTGTTGTGAAGAAGTTTAAAGCCGGATTTGGATACAAAAGGATTTCCCAAGCTTTAAACATCCCAAGGAGCACTGTGCAAGCGATAATATTGAAATTGAAGGAGTATCAGACCACTGCAAATCTACCAAGACCTGGCCGTCCCTCTAAACTTTCAGCTCATACAAGGAGAAGACTGATCAGAGATGCAGCCAAGAGGCCCATGATCACTCTGGATGAACTGCAGAGATCTACAGCTGAGGTGGGAGACTCTGTCCATAAGACAACAATCAGTCATATATTGCACAAATCTGGCCTTTATGGAAGAGTGGCAAGAAGAAAGCCATTTCTTAAAGATATCCATAGAAAGTGTTGTTTAAAGTTTGCCACAAGCCACCTGGGAGACACACCAAACATGTGGAAGAAGGTGCTCTGGTCAGATGAAACCAAAATTGAACTTTTTGGCAACAATGCAAAACGTTATGTTTGGCGTAAAAGCAACACAGCTCATCACTCTGAACACACCATCCCCACTGTCAAACATGGTGGTGGCAGCATCATGGTTTGGGCCTGCTTTTCTTCAGCAGGGACAGGGAAGATGGTTAAAATTAATGGGAAGATGGATGGAGCCAAATACAGGACCATTCTGGAAGAGAACCTGATGGAGTCTGCAAAAGACCTGAGACTGGGACGGAGATTTGTCTTCCAACAAGACAATGATCCAAAACATAAAGCAAAATCTACAATGGAATGGTTCAAAAATAAACATATCCAGATGTTAGAATGGCCAAGTCAAAGTCCAGACCTGAATCCAATCGAGAATCTGTGGAAAGAACTGAAAACTGCTGTTCACAAATGCTCTCCATCCAACCTCACTGAGCTCGAGCTGTTTTGCAAGGAGGAATGGGAAAAAATGTCAGTCTCTCGATGTGCAAAACTGATAGAGACATACCCCAAGCGACTTACAGCTGTAATCGCAGCAAAAGGTGGCGCTACAAAGTATTAACTTAAGGGGGCTGAATAATTTTGCACGCCCAATTTCAGTTTTTGATTTGTTAAAAAAGTTTGAAATATCCAATAAATGTCGTTCCACTTCATGATTGTGTCCCACTTGTTGTTGATTCTTCACAAAAAATAAAATGTTATATCTTTGTTTGAAGCCTGAAATGTGGCAAAAGGTCACAAAGTTCAAGGGGGCCGAATACTTTCGCAAGGCACTGTGTGTGTGTGTATGTATATATATATATACATACATACACACACACACACACACACAAGAAGAAGGGTGTGTAGGAAGAAGGGTGTGTAGGTCCTGGGCTGGCGTGGTTACAAGTGGTCTACGTTTATGAGGTCGGTTGTACCTACTGCCAAATTCTCTAAAACAATGTTGGAAGTGTCTTATGGTAGAGAAATGAACATTAAATTATCTGACAACAGCTCTGGTGGACATTCCTGCAGTCAGCATGCCAACTGCACACTTCCTCAAAACTTGATACATCTGTGGCATTGTGTTGTGACACAAAACTGCCTTTTATTGTCCCCAGTACAAGGTGCACCTGTGTAATGATCATGATGTGTAATCAGCTTCTTGACATGCCACTCCTGTCAGGTGGATGGATTTTCTTGGCAAAGGAGAAATGCTCACTAACAAGGCAGTATACAAACTTGTCCACAAATTAAGAAAAATAAGCTTTTCATGCATATGGAACATTTGTGATCTTTAATTTCAGCTCACCTGTATTCGGTGCATGTGACAAATAACATGTGATTTTGTATTTTCAGGTAGAGATACCTCGCGAAGCAACTGCCCTCTAGATTGTGAGATCTTCCCTCTGTCTACATGCCCACACTGACTGGACAATTATACATGGAATGGATTATGGTCATTGTAGTTCATTATAAAGTCTTCTGCGCTAAACTATGAAGAATATTGGCCTGTTGGAAACTACAACCCCCAACTGCATTGCACAGTTCGGGCTTGATCTGATTGATCTCTAGAGAAACTGCGCATTGAGCTCAGAAAAAAACAAACTAAATGGAATTAAAATAACAGACCTGACCTCGGTCAATTTGTTGTGTAGAAAAAATAAAAAAATTCCCCAACACTATTGTCCAGATAAGACCGTTTAGAATCAGATAGATATTTTTTATGAGGTAAAATAGTTTTGATCTGTACACAAGATTAACATGTTGATGGTTCTACACTAGTGATCAACTTTTTGGACATTCCCATTTTAGTGTCTGGTGGGTAAGGCCGGTAATGGCTAGAGGCAGTTCTTCCGAGAGAAATGCAGATGGTTCTGTTAAAACCTCATTTGCCTTGCAGCTTTCCACCTGCTAAATACTTCCATAAAAGAAGAAATAAAAAAAAAAGGCAGATACTTATTACCAGTGGCAGACCACTCCCTACTTGGCTGCAATCAAACGGAAACGGCTATTATGGAGGGCAATATGCGTCATTAAAAACAGCTCTGCCGTCAAAAAATGCAATCGTCGGCTCTGCTGGGAGCAGTGCAGCTGGACAAAACAATAAGCACACCAAAGATTGACAGGGGTGGTGATAGTAGGGGATGCGACCAGAAAATTCAAATGACCAAACAAGGAACCTGGGAGTTGCCATGAAAATACATTACCTTTAAAAAAACAGTTGCTAAGGAGTCTTGCAGGGTTTCAACAAACACGCATTCTAGGTACAAGAAACACCGCTGACAAGTTTGCCATTGCCATGAATAACAGCGTCACAATAATGTATTGAACGCTCATTACAAGGTGTGAAACACCTCAGTGAGTACAGTTAACAGTATTTTTAGTTAATAATCATATTTACAAGGACACATCTGAACTCAGGCTACCTGATGGGACTTAAATGCATAAACTAGGTTTTTTGTTAAAGTTCTACCACAGGGACCATGTTCTATTTGATTCTACGTTCGGACAAAGTTTGCATGCGAAAGATGTATACTTTGTTTTTCTAAAATCACTTCACTCGTATATAAGAGGGAGGTTTGCGTAACCGGTTTTTGCCCCTGCGCAGATCAAATATGCCAATTTAAGCAGCTTACACGTCCGAACAATTTGAAAGATGATTCAAACATGTTTTCTGAACAAGTGTATGCTTACTTCGATTTTGACCTTACGTTGATTAAGACTAGCAAAGTGTTTTCGTCACCCAAATGGATGGAAAGGAGGATGAAGGTGGAAACTGATACCTGATTAAATTGTGTGCACTCAAGGTGGGAGAACCTTCCAGAAGGACAACAATCTCCACCAATCAAGCCTTTATGGGAGAGTGGCCAGACGGAAACCACTCCTCAGTAAAAGGCACATGACAGCCGGCTTGAGTTTGCCAAAAGGCATCTAAAAGACTCTCTGACCATGAAACAAAATTCTCTGGTCTGACAAAACCAAGATCGAACTCTTTGGCCTGAATGCCAAGCGTCACTTCTAGAGGAAACTAGGCCCCACTCACCAGGCCAATAAAATTCCTATGGTGAAGCATGGTGGTGGCAGCATCATGCTGTACAGAGAGATCATTGATGAAAACCTGCTCCAGAGCGCTCAGGACCTCAGACTGGGGCTAGGGCTGTGGCAGTCCTGAAATTGTGTCAGCCGGTGATTGTCAAGCAAATAGCTGCCGGTCTCACGGTAATGGACCATTAATGAACATAAAAACATTTAGCATTTCCTGGCTTCCACGTATAGCCTATAAGCCACTGCTGCAGACCTTCGGAACATCTACATTTAAAAAAAACAATGTATTTTAGACGGGTCTAAAACAACATGATATATTGAAGATATTGGAAGAATTGTCCACATTTACTTTTCGTCAGCCAACAAGATGAGTAGGCCTAACGAACAGCAAAAGGACTAGTCTTGGTCAATCTACTATCCCCCATAGTACAAAAGTTGATCCATTTGATTCCATGCGAGAAATACATTTTCCAAACATAGTCTGGGACAGTTGTGGGATGCGATAGAGCCCAAATTTCTAGCATCAAAAAATGTTTTAAGCAATGAGCCTGACAACAGATGAGAACTTATAGCTTAAAATGTTGATAAACTATTAGGCAATTTCTTCACATTATAAGCGCAGCAATGCGCACATGGCAGTAGAGTATAGACGTGAACCTTCCATAACAGGAAAACACCTCTCAAAAGTGACCACAAATGCAAATATTCATGTACTGATTTTATTATAAAAAAGGTGAATTTTTATGGTGAAATGTATCTTCCCCAAACGTGTGTATAGTATGCCAGTTGGGCTCTACACCAGTTGTAAAGCAGGTTAATGCGTTTCATTTGAAGTAGTTATTTGGCCACATTGTGATACAAACCTTAACGAAATATATAGGGCTAAGCTACATGAGATGTGCGACTATGATTGGAAAAAGTCACAAAAAAAAGCATGCGCTGTTTCTTGCCTTAAGCTGGGAATCATTCACAAATGATAGGGTAATATTAGAGATGCACAATAAAAAAAAAATTCAGATGTTGCCCTACCGGAGTTACACAGTATTTTATTTTACCTTTATTTAACCAGGTAGGCTAGTTGAGAACAAGTTCTCATTTACAACTGCGACCTGGACAAGATAAAGCATAGCAGTGTGAACAGACAACAGAGTTACACATGGAGTAAACAATAAACAAGTCAATAACACAGTAGAAAAAAAGAGTATATACATTGTGTGCAAAAGGCATGAGGTGGTAGGCGAATAATTACAATTTAGCAGATTAACACTGGAGTGATAAATGATCAGATGGTCATGTGCAGGTAGAGATACTGGTGTGCAAAAGAGCAGAAAAATAAATAAAAACAATATGGGGATGAGGTAGGTAAAATGGGTGGGCTATTTACCAATGGACTATGTACAGCTGCAGCGATCGGTTAGCTGCTCAGATAGCAGATGTTTGAAGTTGGTGAGGGAGATAAAAGTCTCCAACTTCAGCGATTTTTGCAATTCGTTTCAGTCACAGGCAGCAGAGAACTGGAAGGAAAGGCGGCCAAATGAGGTGTTGGCTTTAGGGATGATCAGTGAGATACACCTGCTGGAGCGTGTGCTACGGGTGGGTGTTGCCATCGTGACCAGTGAACTGAGATAAGGTGGAGCTTTACCTAGCATGGACTTGTAGATGACCTGGAGCCAGTGGGTCTGGTGACTAATATGTAGTGAGGGCCAGCCGACTAGAGCATACAGGTTGCAGTGATGAGTGGTATAAGGTGCTTTAGTAACAAAACGGATGGCACTGTGATAAACTGCATCCAGTTTGCTGAGTAGAGTATTGGAAGCTATTTTGTAGATGACATCACCGAAGTCGAGGATCGGTAGGATAGTCAGTTTTACTAGGGTAAGTTTGGCAGCGTGAGTGAAGGAGGCTTTGTTGCGGAATAGAAAGCCGACTCTAGATTTGATTTTAGATTGGAGATGTTTGATATGAGTTTGGAAGGAGAGTTTACAGTCTAGCCAGACACCTAAGTACTTATAGATGTCCACATATTCTAGGTTGGAACCATCCAGGGTGGTGATGCTAGTCGTGCGTGCGTGTGCAGGCAGCGAACGGTTGAAAAGCATGCATTTGGTTTTACTAGCATTTAAGAGCAGTTGGAGGCCACGGAAGGAGTGCTGTATGGCATTGAAGCTCGTTTGGAGGTTAGATAGCACAGTGTCCAAGGAAGGGCCAGAAGTATACAGAATGGTGTCGTCTACGTAGAGGTGGATCAGGGAATCGCCCGCAGCAAGAGGAACATCATTGAAATATACAGAGAAAAGAGTCGTCCCGAAAATTGAACCCTGTGGCACCCCCATAGAGACTGCCAGAGGACCGGACAACATGCCCTCCGATTTGACACACTGAACTCTGTCTGCAAAGTAGTTGGTGAACCAGGCAAGGCAGTCATTAGAAAAACCGAGGCTACTGAGTCTGCCGATAAGAATATGGTGATTAACAGTCTAAAGCCTTGGCCAGGTCAATGAAGACGGCTGCACAGTACTGTCTTTTATCGATGGCGGTTATGATATCGTTTAGTACCTTGAGCGTGGCTGAGGTGCACCCGTGACCGGCTCGGAAACCAGATTGCACAGCGGAGAAGGTACGGTGGGATTCGAGATGGTCAGTGATCTGTTTGTTGACTAGGCTTTCGAAGACCTTAGATAGGCAGGGCAGGATGGATATAGGTCTGTAACAGTCTGGGTCCAGGGTGTCTCCCCCTTTGAAGAGGGGGATGACTGCGGCAGCTTTCCAATCCTTGGGGATCTGAGACGATATGAAAGAGGTTGAACAGGCTGGTAATAGGGGTTGCGACAATGGCGGTGGATAGTTTCAGAAATAGAGGGTCCAGATTGTCAAGACCAGCTGATTTGTACGGGTCCAGGTTTTGCAGCTTTTTCAGAACATCTGCTATCTGGATTTGGGTAAAGGAGAAGCTGGGGAGGCTTGGGCGAGTAGCTACGGGGGGGGGAGCTGTTGGTCGAGGTTGGAGTAGCCAGGAGGAAGGCAGGGCCAGCCATTGAGAAATGCTTGTTGAAGTTTGATTATCATGGATTTATCAGTGGTGACCGTGTTACCTAGCCTCAGTGCAGTGGGCAGCTGGGAGGAGGTGCTCTTGTTCTCCATGGACTTTACAGTGCCCCAGAACTTTTTGGAGTTAGAGCTACAGGATGCAAATTTCTGCTTGAAAAAGCTGGCCTTTGCTTTCCTGACTGACTGCGTGTATTGGTTCCTGACTTCCCTGAACAGTTGCATATCGCAGGGACTATTCGATGCTATTGCAGTCCGTCACAGGATGTTTTTGTGCTGGTCGAGGGCAGTCAGGTCAGGAGTGAACCAAGGGCTATATCTGTTCTTAGTTCTGCATTTTTTGAACGGAGCATGCTTATCTAAGATGGTGAGGAAGTTAAATTTTAAAAGAATGACCAGGCATCCTGAACTGACGGGATGAGGTCAATATCCTTCCAGGATACCCGGGCCAGGTCGATTAGAAAGGCCTGCTCGCAGAAGCGTTTTAGGGAGCGTTTGACAGTGATGAGGGGTGGTCGTTTGACTGCGGGCCCGTAGAGGATACAGGCAATGAGGCAGTGATCGCTGAGATCCTGATTGAGGACAGCGGAGGTGTATTTGGAGGGCCAGTTGGTCAGGATAACGTGTATGAGGGTGCCCTTGTTTACAGATTTAGGGTTGTACCTGGTGGGTTCCTTGATGATGTGTGAGATTGAGGGCATCTAGCTTAGATTGTAGGACAGACGGGGTGTTAAGCATATCCCAGTTTAGGTCACCTAACAGAACAAACTCTGAAGCTAGATGGGGGGGGGGGGGGGCGATCAATTCACAAATGGTATCCAGGGCACAGCTGGGAGCTGAGGGGGGTCGGTAAGCAGGCGGCAACAGTGAGACATTTCTGGAGAGAGTAATTTTTTTAATTAGTAGTTCGAACTGTTTGGGAATGGACCTGGAAAGTATGACATTAATTTGCAGGCTAACTCCGCCCCCTTTGGCAGTTCTATCTTGGCGGAAAATGTTATAGTTGGGTATGGAAATGTCAGAATTTTTGGTGGCCTTCCTAAGCCAGGATTTAGACACAGCAAGGACATCAGGGTTGGCAGAGTGTGCTAAAGCAGTGAGTAAAACAAACTTAGGGAGGAGGCTTCTGATGTTGACATGCATGAAACCAAGGCTTTTTCGATCACAGAAGTCAACAAATGAGGGTGCCTGGGGACATGCAGGGCCTGGGTTTACCTCCACATCACCCGCGGAACAAAGGAGGAGTAGTATGAGGGTGCGGCTAAAGACTATCAAAACTGGTCGCCTAGAGCGTTGGGGACAAATAATAAAAGGAGCAGATTTCTGGACATGGTAGAATATATTTAGGGCATAATGCACAGAGTATGGTGGGGTGTGGGTACAGCGGAGGTAAGCCCAGGCACTGGGTGATGATGAGAGAGGTTGTATCTCTGGACATGCTGGTTGTAATGGGTGAGGTCACCGCATGTGTGGGAGGTGGGACAAAGGAGGTATCAGAGGTGTGAGGAGTGGAACTAGGGGCTCCATTGTAAACTAAAACAATGATAACAAACCTGAACAACAGTATACAGGGCATATTGATATTTGAGAGAGACATACAGCAAGGCATAAAGTAATCGCAGGTCTTGATTGGGAGAGCTAGCTAAATCAACAGGTGAGACAACAACAGCTAATCAGCTAACACAACAACAGCAGGTAAAATGGCGATGACTAGGCAGAGGAGGTCGGATTAACTACACACAGAGCCTGAGTTTGCAGCTGGGGCCGACAGATAAAACACAAATAAACAGAATGGAGTACCGTGATTAATGGACAGTCCAGCAGGCATCAGCTATGTAGCCAAGTGATCAGTGTCCAGAGGGCAGCAGTAGATGGAACAGGGGAGCCGCCACTACGCTAGCACTCGGGCGACACAGCGTTTAAAGTTAGTAGCCCTCCGACGGAGGCCAGTTGAAGGCACAGCGGACGGAGTATTCGTCGGCAGACCAGTCGTGGTGGTGCGGCGGGGGGCCGTGTCGACAGAGAATCCAAGCCAGATGGCGAAAGAGGTATTGTAGAATTTAGTTTGCTAGCCGGGAGATGCGCCTGGCTCACGGCTAATTGGTGCTAGCTTCGTGGCAGTCGCGTTAGCCACTATAGCCAATCGGTAGCAGCGGTGAACTGGTGCCAAGGTCCAGAGTTTACAGCAAGGATCCGGTGGAGTATTGGGCTCTAGCCGTGTATGAGTGGGGATCGGGTGAACAGCTGAGTAGGCCGGGAGGTGGGCCTCAGGGATAGCTTCGGTACTGGATGCCACGGTGAGTGGAAGCTAGCTGCAAGCTAGCTAGCTGTGAAGATCAGAAGTAGTGGTCCAGGGATTACAGCAGGAATCCAGCGTTGTTGTGGAGAGACAGTCCGATACTGGTAGACTGGCGAGTATTATCCAGGCTAAGAACAGGGCTGGTATCAATGCAGAAGGTAAAAGCCGCTAGCAGTGGCTAACAATGACTAAATAGCTTGTAGCTAATTAGCTTGTTAGCTTCTGGAGGTTCTTGAATGTGTTCTAAAGTTTAAAAAATAAAAAATAATAGCGATACCGTATCACATTGGGTGAGGCAGGTTACCGGAAGCATCACTGCTATTAGCTTCACGACATACAGTGGGGCAAAAAAGTATTTAGTCAGCCACCAATTGTGAAAGTTCTCCCACTTAAAAAGATGAGGCCTGTAATTTTCATCATAGGTACACTTCAACTATGACAGATAAAATAAGAAAAAAATCCAATTGTAGGATTTTTAATGAATTTATTTGCAAATTATGGCCTTGTTCAGGGGCAGAATGACATTTTTACCCTGTCAGCTCGGGGATTCAATCTAGCAACCTTTCAGTTACTGGCCCAATGCTCTAACCACTAGGCTACCTGCCACATTATTTTGAAGTATACGGTAGTCCACAGTCATGTGGTGTTTGTTCACAAGCACACAGCAATAAGAGACTGTTGGTTATTATTTATTTTATGTGTGCAGCAAACTGTGTAGCATTTGAGTAACTTGAATACTTTAGGTCAGCATTTAGGTAGCATTCTCTATAGGATTTTACATGTACTTGTTAGCATTGCTAACCTTCGGATTACAGAGTATTAGGTTTTGAAAACAGCGCCCCTTGTGTTCATTGCTGGTATTACAGAATATCCCAGTATGGCACAATACAAGGTCGGTATGACAATCTGGATACCGCCCAAGCCATAGATTTAAGTAGATTTAACTCAACATTCACAGTCTTCTTGTGGAGTAACTACAATGTTGTTGATCCATGTTCAGTACTCTGATCACAGCCATTGAACTCTAATGGTTTTAAAACTCACCTTTGGCCTCTTGGTAAAACCCCTGAGAGGTTTCCTTCCTCTCCAGCAACTGAGTTAGGAAAGACACCTGTATCTTTGTAGTGACTGGGTGTTTTGACACACCATCCAAAGTTAAATTAATAACTTCACTATGCTCTAAGGGATATTCAATGTCTGCTTTTTTATTTTATTTTTTATGTTTAAACCATCGACCAATAGGTGCCCTTCTTTGCGAGGAATTGGAAAACCTCCCTGGTTTTGTGGGGTGAATCCATGTTTGAAATGTACTTCTCGACTGGGGTACAGTGCTACGGTAGTCATTCAAAAATCCCGTTCAACACTATTATTGCACACAGAGTCCATGCAACTTATTACGTGCATTGTTAAGCACATTTTTACTCCTAAACTTATTTAGGCTTGGCATAAAAATGGGGTTGCATACTTATTGAATCAAGACATTTCAGTTTTAATTAATTTGTAAAGATTTCAAAAAACATAATCACACTTTGAAATTATGGGGTATTGTGTGTAGGCCAGTGACATGACTAATTAATCCATTTTAAATTCAGGCTGTAACAACAAAATATGGAAAAAGTCAAGGGGTGTGAATACTTTCTGAAGGCACTGTATTTTCTCTGACTGACAAAATATTAAGTATTTTCTTGTATTTTTGCATTCCTCTTCTGCCATAATACGAGGTCTGTCACACCTATGTGAAAATTCAGCTAACAGCAGTCATCTACCCTCACTCGGCTGTTAAATTACTCCATTCAATTCCATAACACCTTTGTGTCTCTTTCAAACTGGCATCTAAAAGCCTGTTGACAAATCATGATGCAAAAGGAAATACAGCACTCAGAGGCCAAATCCAAGGCCTCATACACAACCATTTCTTGCGACACTGTAGGCTATTGTTATAGTTCATAACATTATCATCATTACCATTATAAATGTGGACACCACAGTTACAGGAACAAAGGATTTATAAAAACAATATAAGCACAAGTGTGTAAAATCCATATTAGTGTGACGCATATGGAAACTGTCCAACGTCATCTATGTTGCTGGCTAATTGCCTCCCAAATAACTGGCACAACAACACCTCTGCAATTTGTCACCACAAGACCTCATGGCAACAAAAAAAAGTTTACTGATTAAATCAACAATCAGTTCAGCTGTTTAACTAAAGTGATAGTGCTAACTGTATAAAAAATATATACAAAATTAAAGTGCATTCAAGTACGTGTCCTGCGGACAATTATTTTTTGTGGTTTGTATCCCAGCCTTATGGTGCAACATAATGCAGGTATGTTAACAATAAGGCTGGGATACAAACTACCCCCAAAAAAATTGGCTGCAGAACACACTTTTTACTTGCTTTGTCTTTTTTTGTGGGGGTACATATGATATTCATATATATTTACACAGTTTATACCACAGGCTGCCACGCTAAAGCAAAACAATTAAAAAGTATGAATAGAGAAATCATATTGATAACATGATTTTGCAATAATAAAGTTGGTATATAAAGAAAGGAAAAACCCCTTCCCACCCAGCAACAGGTTGGTTTGCAGTCCCCCCCACCCGTATCTCTATCTACCAACGCCCACCACCCCTTAACCCGTTTTGAACATTGTAACTTTCAATCGAACAGTAACTCAATGCCCGTCTGCCTGCTTTATATAGCAAGCACGGCCACGTGACTCACTGTCTGTAGGAGCGAATAATACACTGGCCACAGTGTATATTTTGTTTGTATGTATGTGTTGGGCTTTAGCTGAGATGATTCTTAACAGAGTCAAGTATTTGTCCAGGCCTCAATTGTTCCTAGACTAGTACCCTTCATTCTCACCGCCAATAATTCTAATGTTATAACTTCTAACAGTAACTGTATCCACTGGCGATTTGAGAGTGGGCTATTTGCCATCGAAGAGCCAACATCTTTTTTTGCGACAGTGCTGCCTGCCAACAATAATTGTCTCTGAAAGAAATTGAAGGAGCTGTCATTGTTAAGTAACATGGAAGATGCAACGCATTTCATATTTACATTCATGCACTTCCTCCCAGAAGATGAACTGCATGTCACTCCTACATCATATGAAGGAATGTGCTTACTGGATTTAGGGGACACAGTGAACAGTTGGGAGTTAGGGCCAATTACATCATACGTTTTCCTTGGTGTTAAACTTTAAAATGTATACAATTGATGGTTCGGATTTCAGGACGCCAAGGTCATATTTTTCCATATTCTGTTCCAGTTAAAGGGTTCAGATTCACTTAGATCTGTGGACCATACTTTTTTAATGGCTAGCTCAGAATATGATGGTACGGATTCCACATTTGGACCATTGGGGGGATGCAAAGCATTATTGTGAAATAATGGAGTATGGGCATGCCATTTTTATTCCCAGGTACAAGCACTTGAATGCACTCATGACTCAATTATATAAGCACCAAAATTACAATCTGAAGTGCCTTGTGAAAGCCGAACAAAGTAAGATCGTATTTTAAAGCTTAGCAAAACAATTTGGCAATAGAATGCGTTTTCAAATGATTCCCACCTGACCCAGATTGGGATTTATAAAAGAAAGTTTTTGGAATGTGTAAAGACTATTAATTGTGTGATGGGTGTTCCAAACAAAAAACTACAAGTGTGCATGTTTCAGTACCTCAATCGTAAAGCTAGGAGGGCAAAAAAATAAAAAAAGTGCCTTATAGACAAAGGATCTTTCCTTGAGTCATAAAAGTGTCCCCATGATCTCCAAAGTTCTCTCATGTATTTGCTTTTTATATTTCTTCTGTTAGAAACATTTCAATTTGGCCATAAGAAGGCTACAACAGGGTAATCATGTTTAGAACCGCTTGTGCCTTTTCTGCCCATATGATGAAAATGAATCTCTGGCCATGACTTAAATAGCCTACTTGCCTTGCGTCAAGGCATTGAAATAGTCATATTGTTTCAGTGACCCAATAGGCTAGTACTAGAACTCTCTGAAAACCATTTTAAGCCAGCTGAGACCATTACTTAAAATATCTTTATGAGGATGTAGTCTGCCTCTTAAGTAGTAGATGACAGAGAGAAGATTGGCTGAGAATGACTAGCCTGAAGACTTACCCTGGGTTTGCTTGTCACGTAGGTAATGGTTCTTCCCCCTTTATCCTGTTAACAAATAGACATATAATGACCAAATCTGTGTGACTGACATAACAGTTATTGATTCTCACTTTTGGCATTTTAAGCAATAAGACAAGAGTCAGAGCTGATTATTTGCCTCAGATCTAAACCTGCTGACATAAATAGTCAAGTTCTCCAGTTTGGAGGACTCCATGCCTCCATGACAACTCAACTGCATTGAATAACTAACACAAGCCAGCTTCAACTTGTCATGCATACCGCCACCACCCCCATCCAGTGCAGCACATTACCAGTGCTGTATGTCACATTGCAATGCACCAGACAGTGACATGAAGACAGAATTATTTGTATGCAATCTATTTCTGTAAATGGCAATACTTCAAACATGACATAAGTTGCATATTGTATGCACAATGAAAATGTAATGTGAGGTTATGACCACTGGTCTGTTTGACCAAACTCCCTCTCATAAAATGAGTCATTACTACAAACGAACTTGTAGAGAACCAGTTATCAGCCATTATAAATTCTTTAGACACAACATCTGCGATAGATAGACACATTTTTATGTATGAAAACAGGGAACATTGTACTTGGACACCGCGTACTGTAGGCGTGTGACTCACGAGTGCACTACAGAGAGAATCATCGAAGTCACACTTATTAAGACACCAGTCAGAATAATTTGTTTTGGGTTGTCGTGGTATCTAACAATAATAATTACTATACATTGGAAACTTACATAGTTGCTCTGAAGAACACGTAGCACACAAGCCTCAAATACTGTTTTTGAACTGCCACAACGCACTCGTATGTGGCCTGAGAACAGACGTTCGAGAGAAGTAGACTGACCTCACCCCTCATTTAGCTAACGTTACTAGCTATTCTAGTAATTGATGCAAGGGTTGTACAAATTTGAAATGTTCAACACTTACTTCAGAATATCGTCTCGATTCAACATTTAGAAATTATTTGTGAAACGGGTAGCCAGTCTATTTATTAAGCAATTTTTGTTCTAACGTTAGGCGAGCAGAAATAAATATATGCATTGCTTGTTTACTTCAAGTGCATTGAGCATCAAATCCAACATATTACCAGATTTGGTATCTAACAGTAGCTGTTCTGTGAAACAGTAAGTGCTGTAGTGTGCGAGGCTAACTTAACGTTAGCTGTTTAGAACCAGGCTCGGTGGTACTAGTAACGTTAGCTTGTTGATAAGCACACTGACATGCTATTTCAGTATTCTGTTAGCTAAATGCAAACATTATCAAAAGAAGAACCATGCGTGTTTGGAAAGTATTCGCTAGCAGTTGGTATTTATTGTTGGGTAAGAATGGTTCCATTTAGCAAATAGATAGCTAGCTTTCTGGAAAGCAGTTTAATGACGCATGTTGTTTGTGACCCTCTTTGCTAAGCCAGCTGACAGATCCATAAACAAGCCAAATGTGCGCCGCTATCTGGCATTGGATAACACATTTTATAGCTAGATAAACTATCTGGCAAATACTTTTACTTCAACCCTACTTACCTGTGTGATGTCTTAAATTTAAATGCGACTACCTATGTGTTCAGCCAACACAGTGTGTTATCTGTATTTGCTAAATGTATGTTTGGTGGCTTATTATTTCGATTATTTTCTTCACCAGCTCACTTTTAGACTTGTACTTCTAGCTTGCAAAATGGCGGTCTTTCCTGCATTTACCATCAGACTCTCTGAAACAGGGGATTGGGGGTGTGACCGTTGATTATGTTTTTTTTAATTGAAGTGAATGTTGGACCAGACAACGTTAGCAAAATATTTGTTGTAAGCTTTTTCTAAATGTGCGTTATATTTAACAACTTTCCTTGCGTTTTCGAGTCGCCTTTAGACCCATAGTGACATTTAGAATAACAAGTGTCCCCTCTGTCACAACATGGTACGTTCTAGATTCTTTCTCATGGGAGGATGTAATGTAATCATTCTGTTATTTTATAGCTCAATGGTCAGCTGCAAAAATGTTGCGTTGCCGTTCAACTTATGTTGATCAATTTGTTTTTATGTAAGTTGCCTCTTCTCCAGGTGCAAGGGGAAAACAACATGTTGAGCAGCATTTGAAACTAATTCTGAGAAGTCGGTTGTACAACACTGTCTGCATCTGAAGCAATTACACAGATGTTCATGTTTCTCAGCTGACAAGTTCGCAGGTTTTGACAGCTGGCTGATCCTGCCCCATGCCATGTCTCCTCTCAAAGGCTCTGGAAGCTCAGATGCATACTAGACAGCTCTGCAAGCGTTATAATGTCAAAATACGTTCGTTACTCACAAAATAAAAATGTACACGCAATCGAAAGAGTTCCTATTCACTCACATCCCAAGGATTCCAGATAGCACTAACCTTACTGCTATGCGCAAGTCGGAAGTCTTCGACAGTTCAATACATTGGAGGAGCCGAAGAGTGTTTTTTCCCCGTTGCTTGTAAAATATTTGTGTATCCTTTTTTGGAAGTACATACCGGGGGTCACGGGAGTAAATTAAGCTAGTTGCTCAGCGAAACCCCACATTTGTTAAATACCGAACGTATTTTTACATAACTTGCAGAGCTGTCTAATGAGTTTGAATAGGAGCTTTGTGTTAGAGGAGACACTCGTCGCTGACATCTCTAAAGCACAGATACAGGGCACAATTAGCCTGTTAGGTTGAATAGTACCTCTGGAATAACACGTTTTCCTACCAGTCATTCAGATTTCATTGGTTTGGGCTATGCATCTATCTCGGATTTGGAATTTGCTTCAACATTGGTGCTGACTACGCTGTAAGTGTGAACATGTCTGGCGCGTTAGAAAGGATAACGTTACTGTTTTAAATTATTTAACCAAGCAAGTAAGTTATTACTTACTTATTTACAAGGACGGCCTAACCCGGACGAGGCTGGGCCAGTTGTTCGCTGCCCAATGGGACTTCCAATCACGGCCAGATGTGATACAGCCTGGATTCGAACCAGGGACTGTAGTGACGCCTCTTGATGCGTGCCTTAGACCGCTGTGCCTCTCGGGTACCCTGTAGACCCAAAGCATAAAGAGAAGCCCTGCCTTCCAAATCAATGACTAAGGAAGCAGTGATGCCATCTTATCAATTTTGTTGCTAGATTTAGCAACTTTTCAGGCAACTTTTTTTTCAAACAGTACCTAGCAACACATTTAGCTAATTTTAAAAATGTATTTGGAACTTTTAGCAAATTTTGAAAAGTGACTCAAACGCTAAAATGCACGCATTTTCCCTCTAAATGACAAAAAACTAAATATTTGTCACACTCAGTCACAACACACGTGCCTGGCTGCAAATGTGCATTGTGAGTGACGTCAGCAGCAGGCCAGCAGAAATTTCATTAAATTGCAAATCATTGTTGGCTGACTGCAGCAGCAGTAGTACAGGTTCGACGAGCCAAACCCAACGAATATAGTTGGTAACGAATGTTTGATCTTGAACAGAACTTACAACATCAATCAACATGTCTCAATCAAAATTGTACAGAAAATAGTGGGAGTATGTACCTGAACAAATGTAAAATCACATTTTTATTGCCGAGTTGGCCAGTCAATTTGAGTAACGGTTATTGTGTATTCTACGTAATGACGCAGTTTTTCACGCAATGACATCACAACGCAATTTAGCAACTTTTAGCAACAAATCATCCTACCGCTAGCAATTTACCCTGAAAATTAGTTGTCAACACTGTAAGGAAGTAAATAGCTGATGAATTTTGGTTATGCGAACTCCAGTCTAGTCTACTACTTTTAGCTGGCATGCACTCGCTACTGATTTTCTAATGGAGAAAAAGAAATTGACATCAAAATTATTTTCTACTTCCAGCTGGTGCAGATGTAACGGTGTATTTCAGTTGTTCAATTCCCGCATAAAATGGGTATTATTCCACCTCCTGGTTGATTATTGTGTTTACATTGTCTAATACACTTTGTAATAAAGGTATGGGATTATGGGTTGTACAGAGCTCTATGGAGAGTTGCTGTGGGTGAGTTAAAAGGTACCGGGATAGAAATTACATCGTTACATCATAAAATCCACCTTTACATCAGCAATGTATGTTATTAGTAACAAATGTTGGTGTGGCGTGTGTTAGGGTTGCGTCGATTCGAATATGGTAGCGGGTTTAAAATGCATTAATCCTAAATCTTTACACGTGAAATAAACCACTCTTTATGTCATTTGCCGAATCTTAGTTTGCCATGTGGGTTTTTTTGCTAACAGTTAGCTAAAGTTCCCTCTGAAGTTGGTAGCTAACTTGAAAATGCATATTCTTTAGGAGTGCTATTTGTATCCCGTCGACGACTCATCATGCAGCCATACTGTTTGTGTACCATGAGTGGAGGGAATTTATGACAAATGTATAAAGAATGTTTTGTAAATTTATGAGCACCAGCTAGCAGCGTTTTTGCCTGGTTTTGTTAGTTTACGAAAATATGGTACATTCTAGGTGTATTGTATTTCTTCGCCACAAGAGTGTGACGTTGAGTGATTTTTCGGGTTCATTTGATATATGTTGAATACTTAAGTGGATGATAGTTTGTTCTGATGTGAATATGAGATTACACATGGAAACAATATATTTTTATTATATTGAATTGGGAATTAGGGATTGTTGAATCCACTATATGATAATGACTTTGATAGACATTTCCATTGTTATTTTGTTGGTATATTGTACAGCAGATCTATGGAGAATTGCTGTGGGAGTGCTATTTATATCCAGTTGACTACTCATCATTCATCCATACTGTGTGTGTCTCATGATTGCAGCTTGGAAATAAATGAACAGTCCATTACTCCTTCCTGTGTTGACTCACTAACTTGAGGGACGGGACCAAGAAGGCCACACAGACAGAAAATGTCAGGATGGTGATAACCATGAATGAGGAATATGACCCTCCTCTTGGAGAGAGATGTGGACTCATTTCAGTTCTGCTCTATAATCTACCTACTCAGCTGCTAATCATCAGGATTTTGGTTAACTGATTCAGGTGTGATAGAGCAGAGTTCGAACTAAAGCCTGTCTAGGTGGGTTGGCTCTACTCTATCTGTACAGTAGCTTAATTGCCACATAAATACAGAACCTCTGATTTAAAAACAGGAGCTTCTTGGTGCTCTTGTACACAAGGTCAGGGACATGTCTGCTATGTTCATGTGGGCAAGAAACATGGCTTGTGAGTTTTATCATAGGAAATGTGAAGTTGTATTAGAAACAGCTTTGTTTGTTTTGAAACAGGAGTGGAAAGCCGAGGGGGTGGAGCAGCTGCGACTCAGCACAGTGGACCTAACCGGGGTGCCCAGTCTCGAAAACCGGGCCTCCAGTGTCTATGTCCACTGTAAGGCTGGACGCTGTCGCAGTGCTACACTAGCTGCTGCATACATCGTACAGGTGAGTCGGTGGCTTTGGCCAGAAAACGACAGTCTTTGCTTTCCATAGATTGCCACTGCTGGCTATCCTTGATCATCACTAGTACTGAATTAGTTGTCTACCTAACTTGTACATCAATTTGTTGGTCTGTTTACAGATACACTGCTGGGGTCCAGAGGAAGCGTGTCAGATGTTGGCCCCTATCCGACCACATGTAATAATTTGTTCTACACAGCTAGAGACGCTTCGGCGGTACCATCAGAAAGTCTGTGGCGGGGGGTTCCATTTAAGATTGTTGAGAGGCTGCCAGCGTACTTTATTGCACTCCATCAGAAACTGTCAAATGAGCTTTGTCAAAACAAACCATATTCTTCTTGAAGAGTTTTTTGACCTTGAGCTTATTCTTTTAGTGTTTTGTTACTCAACTGGATCAAGTGCATTGTATAATTAAAATGTTTTATCACAGCTCATCATAACATGGGGTATAATAAAATGCAATCCCCATCAAAGTACTGACAGGTGGGTGAGGGGGTGGGGTGTGTGTGTGTATTTAAAAGCATGTTTCTGCATTTAAAAAAATCTTCCTTAACATAGAAATTGTAATCAAATTTCCTATTAAGCACATTTTTGTTACAAATTTCACTGATTGTTTGTGTGTATGTATATATTGGAAAATAATGACTTATTATTATAAAAGTATAGCTATTGATACTTCATCCATGGAAACATAACCGGATTGAACATGTCGCCTAATTGTCTGGAAAGCCGATGTTGAAATGAGCGTTTGACTCAGGATAGTTTTCTCTCACAACCAGAATGTTGAATAAAATAACATGTTATTGTACTTTGTGCAGTTGGTCCTTTTGGCAGGAGGAATGTGAGACCATATCCACAGGAAAGTATATAGTTATGCTGAACAAAAATATAAACACAACATGTAAAGTGTCGGTCCCATTTTTCATGAGCTGAAATTAAAGATCACAGAAATGTTCCATATACACAGCTTATTTCTCTAGAATTGTGTGCACAAATTTGTTTTCATCCTTGTTAGTGAGCATTTCTCCTTTGCCAAGATAATTCTTCCACCTGTCAGTTGTGGCATATGAAGAAACTGACTAAACAGTGTGTGATCATTACACAGGTGCACCTTATGCTGGGGACAAAACACTTTAAAATGTGCAGTTTTGTCACAACACAATGCCACAGATGTCTCAAGTTGAGGGAGTATGCAATTGGCATGCTGACTCCAGGAATGTCCAACAGCTGTGGCAAGAGAATTTTATGTTAATTTCTCTACCATAAACCACCATTTTAGAGAATTCGGCAGTACCCGCTACTGGCCTCACAACAGCAGACCACGTGTAACCACGCCAGCCCTGGATATCAGTCTCTTAACATTCCACAAGGAGTTGAATGTACCTGAACAGAGACCGACAACCAGGCTAGTATATATTTTGGATACAAATTAGTATAGCAACAGATAGCTCTTGATGAGATCTATCCCATGTGAAATTACCTGTCCATAATTTGCATTAAAAGTAAATGGTAAAACAAAGACCATCAACCGTTGATTCTACCGCATCACTTCATCTCTAAATGTCGGTTATGCAAAAAACTTTTAACAAAGATTTATATAACTAAACCAAGATAGACCACAGCCTGTCGTTTACAACGGGAACAAATGAGTCATAGTGGGCAGAAAAAGCAATGATGGCAGAGCCCAGCGAGATCCTATCGGCGTGAACTAGCACTCATCTGCATATTTCCGCCAGGGAACACCTACTCTAAAATGCGGATGTGCAATAAAAAAAAAAAACAGAAGAAGAAAATTGAATACGTCATTGAAAAAACATGGCGGCATCGTTAGTGCGTTTTGTTCGCGGAGGTTTTAGCAGGACTTTGAATCGTAAGTACATTTCGAGTGTTAACTGTGCACTTACATGCTGTCATAATGTTTAGGTCATCTGCGTGATAACGTACTTATATTGTTGTTAAGATTGCGCTATCTGTAGTCGACCGATTCTCACTTGACCTTCCATCAAATTGGCTTGCAGGTCAGTGGTTATGTTCCAGGTCGGCATTTTAGTTGTCACACTGCGCATCTAGAAACTTGCTAAACGCAAGTCAGATTTAGGTTATCTGCTAAGTACGATTGAAACAGACGACGTCTGGAACGCACATTGTAATGTCAGTTATAATCTGACACTAACAGGTATGCCTGTATGCATGTATGCCTTTTATACGCTATATAAACACACAGGTATGTGGACACCCCTTCAAAGTTGTGGATTCGGCAATTTCGGACAGACCCTTTGCTGACAGGTGTATGAAATCGAGCACATAGCCATGAAATCTCCATAGACAAACATTGGCAGTAGAATGGCCATACTGAAGAGCTCAGTGACTTAACGTGGCACCATTGTCAGTTCTTCAAATGTCTGCCCTGCTAGAGCTGACAGTCAGTGCTGTTATTGTGAAGTGGAAACGTCTAGGAGCAACAACGGCTCAGCCGGGAAGTGGCAGGCCACACAAGCTCACAGAACTGGACCACCGAGTGTTTTGGTGTGTAAAAATCGTCTGTCCTCGGTTGCAACACTCACTACCAAGTTCTAAACTGCCACTGGAGTCAATGTCAGCACAATAACTGTTCGTCGGGAGCTTCATGAAATGGGTTTTCCATGGTTGAGCAGCCACACACAAGCCTAACGTCACAATGTGCAACAACAAGCGTTGGCTGAAGTGGTGTAAAGTTCACTGCCATTGGACTCTGGAGCTGTGGAAACGTGTTTTCTGGAGTGATGAATCACGCTTTACCATCTGGCAGTCTAACAGATTAATCTGGGTTTGGCGGATGCAAGGAGAACACTACCTCCCCGAATGCATAGTGCCAACTGTAAAGTTCGGTGGAGGAGGAATAATGGTCTGGGGCTGTTCTTCTTGGTTCGGGCTTGGACCCTTCGTTCCAGTGAAGGGAAATCTTAATGCTACAGCATACAATGACATTCTAGATGATTCGGTGCTTCCAACTTTGTGGCAACAGATTGGGGAAGGCCCTTTCCTATTTCAGGATGACAATGCCCCTGTGCACAAAGTGAGGTCTATACAGAAATAGTTTGTCGAGATTGGTGTGCAAGAACTTGACTGGCCTGCACAGAGCCCTGACCTCAACCCCATTGAACACCTTTGGGATGAATTGGAACGTCGACTGCGAGCCATGCCTAATCGCCCAACATCAGTGCCCGACCTCACTAATGCTCTTGTGGCTGAATGGAAGCAAGTCCTCGCAGCAATGTTCCAACATCTAGTATAATGCCTTCCCAGAAGAGTGGAGGCTTTTATAGCAGCAAAGGGGGGACCAACTCCATATTAATGCCCATGATTTTGGAACGAGGTGTTCGACGAGCAGGTGTCCACATACTTTTGGTCATACCATTAGCTAGCTATATCCTTGTTATGTAGCCATAACTGAGTTAGCCGCTAGTTAGCGAGCAGTCAACTAGCTCAAAGGAGAGGACCATGCTGGTAATCCAACCTGTTTTAACATTAGCTAGCCATATGTAATGTTATTTTATGTAATATGTTACAGTTGCCAATCAAAGCCCATGTCTCTTGCAAGCGAGATCCGAGGCTACTGAAACAAAACGTGAGTATACCAGTGTCTAATAGAATTCACCCAGGCTGTGGCATTTGTCTTTATGGTGTACATTGCAGATAATCATCATCAGTATGTTGAACCCGCAAAGTCCTAGTCCATCCTCAATGTAGTATAATTATCTAACCATTTAGTTTGATCTTTGCGACACTGAATACAATAGATGATTGAGTGCAACAATAAATGTATCGCCTCTTCCTTTATTTGAATCTATGTGCCCATCTCTATGTAGCCACTGTCAGACCCAAGGATGCGGTCACCCATAACCAACTTGCAGCTTTTGGAGAATATGTGGCTGAAATGCTTCCTAAGTATGTGCAGCAAGTCCAGGTAAGATAATGTAATTGCAGCAACTGTAATGAACACGGTCAGCTTTAAGACGAAGACATCCACACAATCAAACAATGTTGAGCAACCATCAAGGGAAACTATACTGTAAATCCTAAATGCATACGGTGTGTCTAAAACATGGGGAACATAAACATAAGGTTACAAAGGAGCACTTGGGAATTAAGCTGGCAACCCGGAAGGTTGCTGGTATCAAATCCTAGATGCCATTGTGCCCTTGAGCAAGGCACTTAACCCCCCACAACAACAGGTCCCCCCGGGCACTCAGTGTGGCAGCCCCCCCCCGCACCTCTCCAAATATTTTGGAGGTGTATAATTGACCACTAAAGTTATCTTAATTTACCTTCTTAGAAAGCTTGATATTTTGTATAGCTAATTGAATGTCATTTTGAAGCCATATGAACGTCACAAGGATGCATGTTATATCTTCAGGTGACGTGTTACAATGAGTTGGAGGTGATGATCCATCCTGACGGGGTCATCCCTGTGTTGACCTTTCTGAGAGACCACAGCAACGCTCAGTTCCGTAACATGATTGACCTTACCGCAGTGGACATACCCACCCGCCAGAATCGCTTTGAGGTACTATTCCATCCATACCCCCAGCCTATTGTTCCAATAGTATACCTCTCTCTTCACGACAGTCCTATTTTTGCAGTTATAAACATGTGTTCTGACACAATCAAGTCCATAGCTGACATAAGTAAGAATTTAACCAGGTTGTTTAGACAAACTCTGATCTATTCAGTTTAATTAAAATTTTTATGCCTAATTCTGTTTTCTTTGATGGTGAATAGATTGTGTACAACCTGCTCTCCCTGCGCTACAACTCCCGGATCCGTTTGAAGACCTACACCGATGAGCTCACCCCAGTAGACTCCTCTGTGTCTGTCCACAACGCAGCCAACTGGTACGAGAGGGAGGTAAGTCTGACAGCTACATCGTAAGAATGCTTTGCTTGAAGGGTTCAAAGATTTTTTTTGTGTTGGCAGCTCAGGATTTATATTTTGCCTGCCAAAGGCAAATGCTCATGAAAGGATAGGTTTTTAAAACTAGCAGTAATTTACCAAATTTACTGAAATCTTCGGTAATTAACAGGTAATCTATGGCAATCTATTGTAACTTTGGTCAGTTATACTTTTTTTTTTTCATATAGTATACCTTTTTTTATCTGTTCATATTCTCCATGAGTTTTTAGTGGAGGCCATATGGTTCAAGAGAAAATATCTAATTATTGAAAAAGAGCATCTAATCAACAATGGCATTATTTCAATTAACTCTGCAACTTTTTCAACAATTGACATTTTTCACAACTGCCAGCAGTTTGGCGCCAATATATTTATAACAAATACATATTGACATAGTAAAATAAGTGTGTGGGGGGGAAATATAATGGATATTTCATACTGAAACCCATATAGTAAACAACAATGATATTCACTAAGTTGATGGTTTATATTTAGGATAATGTTTTACAGCTTTGTCATTCAATCTTCTATTTTAACATATACTATGTAAAATAATCAAAACATAAGGCCACACAGAGGGCCAGATATAACTACAGACACCTGGATTATCTGAAGTACCCAAAAAGGCCACTAGATGTCATTAAAAACAACTTGAATGTTACCAAAATTCTGGTAGTTTACTGGGAAACTTAGAAAGTTGTCATAAATATACCCTCCCTTTCCAACACTATGAAAGGATATGTTTTGTGCTTGTCATTAGGTGTGGGACATGTATGGAGTTTTCTTCGCCAACCACCCTGACCTGAGGCGTATTCTGACAGATTATGGGTTTGAGGGGCATCCATTTAGGAAGGACTTCCCACTGTCTGGATTTGTGGAGGTAAGGTCAGATGTGAATGCTGAGAAATGTCACATGTATTTTACATACATTAAAGGCCGAGTTATAACCTAATCCTATCCTAAGATCGGTACATGTGACTTCACATTACCACAGGAGGTTGGTGGCACCTTAATTGGGGAGGACGGGCTCGTTGTAATGGCTGAATGAGTAGAATGGTATGAAATGCATCAAACATATGGTTTCCATGTGTTTGATGCCATTTCCATTTGCTCTGTTCCAGCCATTATTATGAGCTGTCCTCCCATCATCAACCTCCACTGGTATCTACCATATTATTCATTCTGTCCATCTGGTACATCTCAGGTGCGTTATGATGATGAGGTGAAGCGTGTGGTGGCAGAGCCTGTGGAGCTCTCACAGGAGTTTCGGAAGTTTGACTTGAACAGCCCGTGGGAGGTGTTCCCAGCCCACCGTGAGGACAAGGCACCTGAGCTGCCAGCTGGGGATAAGCCAGCTGACAAGTAACCATCTACCCCAGAGATAAAATGCCCACACCTATATATATATATATATATATATATATATATATATATATATATATATATATATATATATATATATATATAATGACTGTACTGTTGATGGACCCATGTCCCGCTTGAGCCCACTAAAGTATTTATGTAAATAAAAACAAAAGGTAAACATTTTATTTGTTTGTCTTTATTTATTCATTAGTTGGATTTGCTGTGTAGAGATTACATTTTGACTGTATGTTTAAACTGTAATAGACTGTAGCACAAATAGAAACAGACCTTACCTGCCATACCATAGCAGACCAAAAGAGGGCACTGTGTGCATGTTAAAGCAGTTTGAATATTGTTGAGGTTTAATGTCTCACGAGTTGATTAGCTTCATGTTGATATAAGCTCTCCCTATGGGCATGTTCAAGTTCACTGACATGGATGTGCCTTCTACCAATAAGAATACAGAAAAATATACATTAACTTTATTTATTCTGCTTCACATGTTCCAAAGCATCCATTGTATAAGAAGTATTTTAAACATCTCACGGAGCCAACAAGAAGCAGACGACTAACACATGGGTTGAATGTACCCAGGGCAAAATTTTATGCAGTTCACAATCATTCCTTTGCAAGGACAAAGATATAAGCACAGTTCACCAACGTACCACATACAATAGTTATTTACAACAACAAAAAGTTATGGATAGAATTAGTCTCATTACAAAGAATATCTTCAAAGCTGTGAGATGATTATTCTCCATGACAGCATGCATGAAATTATTAGTCAAAATATTCTCCAAGACTCCATTCTCAATATCATAATGCCTGTTATCTCTCTGGAAATTGATCTCACTGAGATCTAAGAAATAATATTTTTTTGTGGGTTCCTTACGCTCTCAAAAGTTGTCATGCTAGTGTATTTTTTATTTATTTTACCCCTTTTTCTCCCCAATTTCATGATATCCAATTGTTTAGTAGCTACTATCTTGTCTCATCACTACAACTCCCGTACGGGCTCGGGGGAGACGACGGTTGAAAGTCATGCGTCCTCCGATACACAACCCAACCAAGCCTCACTGCTTCTTAACACAGTGCGCATCCAACCCGGAAGCCAGCCACACCAATGTGTCGGAGGAAACACCGTGCACCTGGCAACCTTGGTTAGCGCACACTGCGCCCGGTCTGCCACAGGAGTCGCTGGTGCGCGATGAGACAAGGACATCCCTACTGGCCAAGCCCTCCCTAACCCGGAGGGCGCTAGGCCAATTGTGCGTCGCCCCACGGACCTCCCGGTCGCGGCTGGTTACGACAGAGCCTGGGCGCGAACCCAGAGTCTCTGATGGCTTGCTAGTGGTTAAATATAATTAAAGCTGTTATACAAATTTGGTCCACTCGTTGACTATTTCCTATTGCAGTCCATGCACATAATGATTGAAAATAGAGCTACAAAGCAAATGCTAAACTACAATTTTCCCTTACAAATTGAAAAATGATACATCCTTTTCATATTTTTAAATTCGCTGTATTGAAAAAGTCATTCCACCCTCAGGGTACAAAAGTTGCCACGATTAGTGACACTTGGGCATTAGGGAGTCAAGAGTGTGACGAAGGATGTGCTCCAAAAGTAGGTTGTGTGAGGGCAGCACCGCAGGAGTGAGTATATGCCTGACACCGCAATCACAGGAATGAAGTGTTTTTCTCCATGAATCTTGTTCTGGAGGCAGCTCTGCTGAGTGGTCACTAGCTGGCACAGCCACCAAGTCATAAAATCTGATTTTAAACAACCTTAACTACATTGCTAACCCTAATGCCTAACCTTAAATTAAGACCATAAATGACATCCAGGGCAAGATTCATGACAAAAATCAACCTGCTATTGGCATAGTAGATGACCATTAATAGGGGGACTAACTATTACTGAAATAGTCTCTCATTATTCAGTAAGTGTCACATTGTGTTAATTCCTTTTGATAAGATGCTCAGGATATGACACAGGAGGCAGATAGTACAGTTCTCATAATATTTATTATACAAGGGGGCAGGTAGAGGTCAGTAATCCAGGGCAGAGTCAATGAGGTACAGAACAGCAGGCAGGGTCAGAGCAGTCAGAACCGGGAAGACTAGAAAACAGTGACTCAAACAGGGAAAAAACACGCTGACAAGACTAACTGGCAACTGACAAACAGAGAACACTTGTATAAATACACAGGGGATAATGGGGACAAATGGGAGAGACCTGGTGGAGGGGTGGAGACAAGCATAAAACAGGTGAAACAGATCAGGGTGTGACGTGGAGAATCAAAATACAGTATTTGCTGGGGAGTAAAATTAACATTATAATTGGACTATATGCTATTTTTTATATGTTGTTTAAATGACCTCTCAAACAGACTGTAATTTGCTGAAGTCTGGCACAATTATAACAGCATTTTTCTCTCTCGGGGTGTGTGAATTAAACCGGCACGATTATCATAAGGGATGATATAGGCAATTCAATTTTCTCCACAGCGGTCACCAGCTGAGGAAATAAATTAAACTCTGCTAAGTTAGAAATCAAATTATGAGCCTGGTGCCCCGAGGTCCAAAACTAGCAGATTTCAAGCTACAACAAGGATGAGTATGGTGTCTGTATTGGTCCAATGGACAGCCCTGCACTGTAACAGGACATTTATTCTAAGTGTTGGTCATGCTTTTTGGTTCAAAATGCCATTTTATTTCATTGTGATCTGACACTGGCCTTATCAGAAACTCACGCTAAAATGAAGGAAAAATACTAAATTTGACACAAAAGAAGTGTCCCCATTATTTGACAATGCCTTTCAAGACATTGATAAAGGTATGTTAAAAAATCCAGATAAGTATTAACTGAGACATCATATCCTGAAAATAGCAAAAATGCTAGCATGTAGTAACATTTTCATTAATTCAAGACTGCAAGTTGGAGTTTGACAAAGTAAACCCATTGAAAAATTTAGCTGGACAGAATAATTGAGTGTAGTAGGTCCACAGCCAACTGTGTTCTTGACACTGTCCCTCATGGCTTCCGGCTCTGCTGTTACTGCTGATTGGTGGCTAGTTTTTGTATTTCTGGATAGACCAGGAAACCAGTGAAGGTTATATACTTGGCATGGTTGCTGTATGCTCCAAAGCCATCGCGCTGGTGGCTATAAAGCCAGACGATATCACCACGGCGCAGAGACAGCATCAGACTTTGGCTCTGCAGAGCCTTCTCAGTGTCACTGTCATCGTAGATCATGGCCTGCACCTCCAGGTGGTTCTTCATCAGCTTGATTGACAGGGTTTTGTGGGGAAGCTTGCCAGCATTGAAGGAGAAGAAGTAGGCTCCTGGAATACGGCAGGTGAATACACCTTCGGTGACATTAAAGTCAGCGCCAATGTTGACAAAGTCTGTGTCAAAGGAGATAGGACGGTGCTCTGTGAAGCCCTGGTCCACCCCTACGATGCTCTGAGTGCGGCCAACGGAGAAGGCTGACCTCTGGTCCTCCTCTTTATCCTCTACCTCCTCTCTCTTCTCTACGTTGTCCCTTTCTCCCAGCCCATCCTGGTCTGTTAGGGTGTGGTCATTGGCATTCGCCTCGTTTCCATACATGGGAGTTGGGTCCTCGTGCTTGCGGTCTTGGAAGGTGTAGGTGTCAGGGTAGATTAGGTAGCCGTTAAAGGTGGTGTAGTGACCTGTGTTGCTGTAGATGGCATAGCGGGGATCACCGTGAAGGCGGAGCCAGACTGTGTCACCAAAGTCCAGCTGCAGCATGGCGCTTTGGCTCTGCACCTTACGCTCCTCTCCCGCATTCTCATCATACACAATTGCCTGCACCTCATTCCTGTTCTTCATTAGCATGACTGACAGGTCACGACTGGGGAACTTCCCCACTGTGAAGGAGAAGTAGTATGCTCCGGGGATGCGGCAGCGGAACATGCCTGCCTTTGGATCAAAGTCCCCACCGATGTTAACATACTCCTTGTCAAAGGTCACCACCATCTTTGGTCCACCCTCCATGCTGCTGGTGCGTGCCACTGAAAAGGCAGAACGCAGTTCTGCATCCTCGGGCAGGCGAGCGAAGGCCCACGTGCAGGTTACCTGACACATCAGGCCAATCAGGAGACGGCTAGCTGGTGTAGTCATCTTTCCTGTTGGGAAAAAGGTTGGCCCAGTTAATTAAACAACAAAGTCAGGTGCTTAATCTCAGTATAATACACAACAGATATACCATAGCAGACCAAAAGAGAGCACTGTGTGGATGTTAAAAAGCAGTTCCGTAGCAGTGTGATACCATGGTGCAGGTTATATATGAATTGACTGTAAGTCAACAATCGAATAGCTCAAGGCTTTGCCAGCTCAATTGAGAAGTAAAATCAGAAACAAGTGAGATTGTTATTAGTGATTCAATACCACCTGGATCCATAGAAGATTGAATCTTCTCTGAGACACTTGCTTTGAAAATATGTTTATCCCAAAACGGAAGCAGCATTAATACGTTCCTAATTAGCATTTAATTTTACCTGGCTAAATGAAGGAACAAAAAGAGAGACAAGAATATTTGCCCTCCACTGGCCGAGGTGCCAAACCAACTGGAGAAAACACACCTTCATCTGCACCCAAAGTCATACATTTACTCAACATCAATTATATCATGACTTAATTCTCTCCTGTCTCATCACTACAGTATGTTGATCCCAATATCTTTGTAAATGTGATAGTGCTTTGACAAAGGGGCTTGCTTTGAAACACGCCAGCGATCAACATCACTGAAAGGAATTAAGCTGCTGTCCCGAACCTTCTTTTATAATTGCATCTTTATAAATGTTTTAACATTATTTATGTGCAAGTTATTATAGTCAGTGAGCATTATTATGTCCACCATTTAAAGGCTTGATCCAAAATACAAAGTCACGCTAATCGAACTGTTTCTTTTTTATTGAGGGTAAAAAAAAAAGTCTGGTCTACTAGGTCCTGTCATCTGTCAAATGTCTGTGTGTGTTGCAGTAAATATTGATTTTAGGATCAATGCAGGCAGATTTCGATATCATACAGTAATTTCCTAGTCCGGCTACTAAAGTTCAAAACATCTATTTGTCTAATGAGATCTTCTCTTCCTGCCTGTGTTGAGTCATCACTAAAGCCGTAACAGAAGTGGACCTGTCAGAAGGAGTTTCAGACAATGTCTTAAATGTACTTTATCGACATACAGTAGGTTATTCCATGGGGAGTCTTGTAATTTCAAACAGAAAAGAAGGAATTAAACAGAAAAACATGAGATCCCATGGGATTGATGAGACTATTTATAAACAGCACTTGGACTGACATGAACACAATACACATAGTTATCTTCATTTCCTCTGTCATTGAAGGGGTTGGTGAACGAGATTTGCGTCTTGGCGGTGTGATTCGACGTGGGTGTTATGTTTGCTATATCGTACTCGAGGCAGGTATTGCTGCTTGTCCTTCTCGAGTCACGGTCGCAAGAGTTCACCCTCAAAAATAGCCCGAATTCATCTAAAATAAATCTCTAATGAATTTGTACGGTTGTTTTTTTTTTTCCAACTTTCTCACTGTCTTTTACCGGAGTGTCCGTCTGGCAGAGTTTCATAGCAAATCATGTTATACAACAGGTCGCGGCAGAACACAAGATGCTTGCGAATTGGTATGAATTTTGGAATATTGACCAAGTAGTCGGGATGTGTGCGCAACTTATCAATTCTTATTGTGACCGAAACAGTGGTAGACTCAATGAACACTATCAAACACATTATTAGCTAGTATCCACTCGATAAAGATCTTATCAGCCAATTGTGTTCTTTCAACATAACATTGGTGACGTGTTATCTTATGTAAACAAGTTGGGGCGCTGAGTGATGTTGGCAGGTCTGTCTCACTGTCTGTAGGTTCTGCCGTGCAATTGGATCGAGCACAATCACTGCAGCTGTTTCTCCGTGCTTGACAATTCTCCTATGCGTTACCATCCGGTGTTAGTGGGCATGATCGAAATCACCACTGAAGTATCCAATGGAACTAGGAATGCGGTACAAAGGCAATCCTCCCGGTTTGTTCTGGATAAATTCCCAACGCTGTGTAATTAGACGCGGTGGCGAACCACAATATCCATTCATCCAATTACATGCGTTAACCCTTTCCTGACTAGAGACGAGTCTCCAGCTCACAGTGATAATTATGGTCAGACCATGTGAATCAAACCTTTTTCATTATAACAGCTGTTGCAAATCTCAGTTTTGGAAGATACTGACTTTATGATAAAACGTATATTATTTACACATTGTAGTACATTTGTACACTGACTAAAATTAATGCAACATAGGCCGTTTTCAACTAGATGGATATTTTTTTTGGGGGGGGGGGTTCAGCTGCTCTTTAAGTACTGTGAGGCTATCGGTGAACGACAGTTCTAGTATTGTATGACAGCAGCCTCAAGGATTTGCTGCATTCTGCATTTGACTAGCATGCTGCAAAGAGGTTGCTCATTTCTTCATGGTTGATGCAGAGTGACATGTTGAAACCTGCTCCATGAACGCAGCATCCCTGTTTCCATCCAAAGATGAATCAATCGCTTGTGAATAAATGTAAATGGCTGACTGAGGGCTGAGTCTTGCCCTTACAGTGAATGTGACATTCTCTGTGTAGATATTCATCACATCTTCAATTACATTGGAGGCATTTACAATTATGTTTTTCTATTCAACAGAATACATAATCACTTCTATTTTGAATGTTGATAGCTTTGTAATTATTTAATATTTTGAAATCTATTTTGAGTGTTTGCATGTCTTTTTAGGGACTCTGTGCAATAACCAGGGGCTATGAGAGTCCAAAATAAGTTAGAATGAGCAGCATTTCCTCACTTTAATTCTGTCGGTGAAAAGCATTCCACCACGCTGAGCCATCTGCTAGAGGTGATAACAAACAAATGCTCAGAAATGAATAAGTCCCATTGGTGGCCAAATAGTCTCATCCCTGGAGTGTCGATGGATCCATAAGTGGGCCTAGGTTGTAGAATGTTAATTTAGATAAAAGCAATAGTAGACTCTCAGTTAAGGGATATTACTTAAATGTAAATATTAGCCTATCATACGTTTGCAATGATATTAATCAATTTCTGGAAGCATATTCTCGTAGTATACTCAAGTAAAATGTCACATAATATATAACAAATATAATTTATATGTGCAACAGACAGGGCATTCGCAAAGTATTCACCCTTAACCCCTTTACTTATTCCACATTTTGTTACGTTATTCTAAAATGTATTAAATTATTGTTTTTTCCTCATCAATCTGCACACAATACCCCATAATGACAAAGCAAAAACAGGTTTTTAGAATTTTTTGCAAATGTATTAAAAATAAACACCTACCTTATTTACATTAGTATTCAGACTCTTTGATATGAGACTCAAAATTGAGTTCAGGTGCATCCTGTTTCCATTAATCATCCTTGAGACGTTTCTACAACTTGATTGGAGTCCACCTGGGGTAAATTCAATTGATTGGACATGATTTGGAAAGGTACACACCTGTCTATATAAGGTCCCACAGTTGACAGTGCACGTCAGAGCAAGAACCAAGTCATGAGGTTGAAGGAATTGTCTGTAGAGCGCCGAGACAGGATTGTGTTGAGGCACAGATCTGGGGAATGGTACGAAAACATTTCTGCAGCATTAAAGGTTCCCAAGAACACAGTGGCCTCCATCATTCTTAAATGGAATACATTTGGAACCACCAAGGCTCTTCCAAGAGCTGGCTGCCCATCCTAACTGAGCAATTGGGGGAGAAGGGCCTTGGTCAGGGAGATGACCAAGAACCCGATGGTCACTCTGACAGAGCTCCAGAGTTTATCTGTGGAGATGGGAGAAACTTCCAGAAGGACACCAATCTTTGCAGCATTCCACCAATTAGGGCTTTATGATAGACTGGCCAGACGGAAGCCACTCCTCATTAAACGGTACATGACAACCCACTTGGAGTTCGACAAAAGGCACCTAAAGACTCTTAAACCATGAGAAACAATATTATCTGATTCTCAAGATTCTCTTCACTGACATTTTCAACCTCTCCCTGTCCGAGTCTGTAATACCAAAATGTTTTAAGCAGACCACCACAGTGCCTGTGTCCAAGAACACTAAGGTATCCTGCCTAAATGACTACCGACCCGTAGCACTCACGTCTGTAGCCATGAAGTGCTTTGAAAGGCTGGTCATGGCTCACATCAACACCATTGTTCCAGAAACCCTAGACCCACTCTAATTTGTGTACCGCCCCAACAGATCCACAGATGATGCATCTCTATTGCACTCCACCCTGCCCTTTCCCACCTGGACAGGTGGGAGAATGCTATTCACTGACTACAGCGTTCAAAGCTCATCAATAAGCTAAGGACCCTGGGACTAAACACCTCCATCTGCAACTGGATCCAGGTGGTAAGGGTAGGGAACAACACATCCGCCACACTGATCCTCAACACATGGGCCCCTCATGGGTGTGTGCTCAGTCCCCTCCTGTACTCCCTGTTCACTCATGACTGCATGGCCAGGCACGACTTCAACACCATCATTAAGTTTGCCGATGACACAACAGTGGTAGGCCTGATCACCGACAACGACGAGACAGCCTATAGGGAGGTCAGAGACCTGGCCGTGTGGTGCCAGGACAACAACCTCTCCCTCAATGTGATCAAGACATAGGAGATGATTGTGGACTACAGGAAAAAGAGGACCGAGCACGCCCCCATTCCCATCGACTGGGCTGCAGTGGAGCAGGTTGAGAGCTTGAAGTTCCTTGGTGTTCAAATTAACATGGTCCAAGCACACCAAAACAGTCGTGAAGAGGGCACGACAAAACCGTTGAGAGCATCCTGACTGGTTACATCACTGCCTGGTATGGCAACTGCTCGGGCCTCTGACCGCAAGGCACTACAGAGGGTAGTGCAAATGGCCCAGTACATTACTGGGGCTAAGCTCCTAGCCATCCAGGACCTCTATACCAGGCGGTGTCAGAGGAAGGCCCTAGAAATTGTCAAAGACTCCAGTCACCCTAGTCATAGACTGTCCTCTCTGCTACCGCACGGTAAGCGGTACCAGAGCGCCAAGTCTAGGTCCAAGAGGCTTCTAAACAGCTTCCCCACAAAAGCCATAAGACTCCTGAACACCGAATCAGACTATTTGCGTTGAAGACAGGATCACAAAAACCTCGACATTTGGCATTGACCCACAAAAACATGTAATCAAGCACAAACAAATTTTCGCAAGCACATGACCGTGGCAATAGCACCACTGTCAAGGGTAAACATCAACAGTGTTTATAATTATGCCCTGATAATTAGGTTTTCAATAACCCAGCGTAACCACCTCTTAAAAATAACCTAAAAGTAACAGCCACCCAGGAGTTGTTTATGTAGGATTATGTTAATCAGACATCATGTTGCTACAGCATATTTCAGGTTCATGTTATATGATACACCAAGGTTAAAATGAAACAAAAACACAGTGGAATCATATCCATATTCAAACTTTGACCAAAATCTGTATTTGTTTGTTGCGTTCTCATTTTTTTGCTGGTCTATTTTCAAATATGAGAAGTGGCTTCTCTTATTTATTCCAATTTTTATTGTATGCTTCTCATTATATTTCCACTTACAGGATATACTACACAGAGGATAATACTGTATATCCCACTCGTGAAAATTAACAGAGAAAAACAAAACAAGTTAAAAGCCTACATTTTCACAGTAACTAAAACTAGACTTACGTGTGAAATGTGATTTTACGCGTTCAAAGAACATCGTTGCCACAGCATTGCTAAAGGTAATGAGAGGCAATCTCAATGAGATTGGTGAAATAGCCCCCTCTCTCCCATATGATCAGCCTCTGAATATAACCTGCTCAATCCTAATTCCAGTTATCAGTGGTAATTCATGTAAATCATACATGACAATGAGGTGTACCGCCACTATGCCATAGTTACAACCCTGTAGGCACCAAACATATTTCTGATACCGTAACTTTTGTCATCCTATCATTGATCTATGAACAACAGTTCATTTGCTTAGTTGGTGCATTTATCAATGGAAGATGTGCGTACATTTCATGTTATTGTACATTTAAGCTAAGGTTAAGTTTTTCCTCTCAATAAACTCACCACCCTTCTCTGCATTTCCAAAATGTACATTTCTGCTTAGCATCACCTGCTGTCACGCCCAGATCTGTTTCACCTGTTCCTGTGATGGTCTCCACCCCCTCCAGGTGTCGCTTATTTTCCCCAGCGTATTTATCCCTGTGTTTCCTGTCTCTCTGTGCCGGTTCGTCTTGTATGTTCGTCAAGTCAACCAGTGTGTTTTTCCCGTACCCCTTTTTCCTATTCTCTTTTTGATAGTCTTCCCGGTTTAGAACCCTGCCTGACTCTGGACTGCTTTCCCCGCCTGCCTGATCATCCTGTCTGCTCCGGCCTTGATTCTGCCTCCCCTTCGGTACCGTTTGGACTCTTTTTCCTGTCCACGACCATTCCTTTGCCTTATTGCATTAATAAATATTGTAAAACTCCAACCATCTGCCTCCTGTGTCTGCATCCGGGTCTCGCCTTGTGCCATGATATCTGCTTTGAATATGGATGTTTTTTATCATCTTTGCACCACTGACATTGGGGATCAGATGGATATGTTCTTTGACAGCGCAGGGCGACTGATCAATGGTTAAAGCCAATTTTAGTACATCGACCCCTGAGTGTGGATGTGATAATAAAATGCAGACTTCAGTCAGAGGACCCTGGTATCTGAGATCACACGACGGGTCCCTGCCGCTTCTGTCCCTCTTATTAGTCACATCCTCGCCAGATGTCATCTCACTGCTCAAGTGGAGCCTTTTAACACGAGGCATGGATCTGTCCCCATCTGGGGTCATTGGCTCAAACGAGAGAAAAGGGGGAGGAGAGAGAGAACCAGCAACAGGGGGAAATGAGAGCAAAGAGCTTTTTAAAATGTCAGGCTTGAGAATTAATCTGTATCTGTGAAACTATTTGACGTTTTGCGCATACCACCATGATTAAAAAGCAGAGAGGAAAAGCTCTCCCTGGACTGGCCCTTGATGCACAGTTCCATCATTTATAATGCGACAGCAGTAATGACTCAGGAGTACAGAGACACAGTCCATTAACAGCGAAGCACGGTTTGTGTTCGATCTACACCCTACCAACAGGAGCAAGACACTTGGTGAGAATCTCACATATTGATTGTGTGAAGAGAAGAGGCTCACTGAGCAGTTGACTTGACAGCTCCCCAAACGGGTCCATAGTTGGACTGGATTCAAATGGGTCTCAAGATTTAAAGGGACGAATCGCAGCAAAGAGTATCAAACACAGACACTGTTTGGGGACTGAAGGGACCTCTACACAACAACCACTGCCCATGGGACAATGTATGGGCAGTGGTTGTTGGTGGAAAAAGTACCCAATTGTCATACTTGAGTAAAAGTAAAGATATCTTAATACTAAAAGGACTCAAGTAAAAGTGAAAGTCACCCAGTAAAATCCTACTTGAGTAAAAGTCTAAAAGTATTTGGTTTTAAATATACTTAAGTATCAAAAGTATAAATAATTTCACATTCCTTATATTAAGCAAACCAGACGGTGCCATTTTCTTGTTTTTTTTATTCACGGCTAGCCAGGGGCACACTAACACGCAGACATAATTTACAAACTTTAGGATGTGTTTAGTGAGTCCGCCAGATCAGAGGCAGTAGGGATGACCAGGGATTATTGATAAGTGTGTGAATTAGACCATTTTCCTGTCCTGCTAAGCATTCAAAATGTAACGAGTACTTTTGGGGGTCAGGGAAAATGTATGGAGTAAAAAGTACATAAGTACATTTATTTTCTTTTGGAATGCAGTGAAGCAAAAGTTGTCAAAAATATAAATACAAAAAAAAAATGACTTAAGTAGTACTTTAAAGTATTTTTTACTTAAGTACTTTACACCATTAATGAAACTGTCAGGCCCACTTCTCTCTTTCCTTGATGAACATGGTATGGGTACTCATTATACATGATACTCCCATCAGTATTATCATAAAATCTAATTTGATTGGTCGTGTACACAGTTTAGCAGGTGTTCTGGTGTGTGCAGGGAAATGCTTATGTTCCTAGTTCCCATCAGTCAATGCAGTAAATTATGCACAATTATCCTTCCAGATCCCTCCATCCTACAGTATCATAAACCTCTGCAGTGTTGCGCTGGAACATTTAAAAATGAGGGAGATTTAATATTAGCAACAAAAAATAAAATACCATAATGACATTGATATTACCTCTGTGTGAAATATCAAACACTTTGACGTTTCACAGTCTTGTTTTGTAATGTAAACTTATGTGGTTAAAACCAGAGATCTAGATACTTAGCTACATGCGTAGTGGCAACTCTGCCGAATGTGTGTACGACTGAGCCTGTAATCCTCCCACTCACATTTTGAAGAAAGAAAATCAAAACATCAACTCCCTCTGACTAGGACACCTGCCTGACCGAGTTTGCGTTTGTCTCTATGTTTCTTTCTGCTTTTATGTACCAATTGGAATTGGATAAGATTAAAGCCCCCCTCTGTGTTTAATTATCTCCTTTCTTCTCTATACCTCCCACTGCTGTTGACAGATCAACCTGAACCTGGGATTGGGTGGGAGATGATAGGAGGTGCTCTTTCTTTGTTAGCATTCTCCATGTGCTTTAGATTAATAGTCTATATGCCATGCCCACGCATCCGCCTACGAGATGCTATTACCTTCTTCTGGTCTATGCATTGGAAACACTCAAATATGAACAAAGGAAGAGACATTGAGAACACAGCAGGAGATGTACATCGGCAGAGAGCATTGTTGCTGGAGTCAACTAATAAACCACAATCTCAAGGCTACAGCAATCCTCTCACCTCCCTGAGATGAAGAGGGGTACATGATAGATAAAATGATACATTCCTATATACTCAGCAGTGTTTGGCACCCCGTCCAGATTCCGTATTGATGTTGCTGTAGATCGGTGCGGACAAATAACACATGTTGCTTGGACGCAACAAGATTCTAAAATGCACAACGTCTACTTCATGCAAGATAAAAAAAAGTAACCCGCTCTATACTGCAATGATCCTTCATTAGAGGTGTCCTTACCTCTGTGTAGTAGACTGTGCTGTAGGAGAGAAATGCTCAAAGTTCTCCAAAAGAGCTTCTGCACCAGGAACTGTCTTTGTGTGTATCAACCTGCTGCTGCTGTCTGGGAGGCTGTGTAAGCAGCACACCCACATATATATACACACTCACTGGAGGATATGAGAGTGATAAAGGGGCTCCTCATCTGATCAGGGAGACTCTGGAAGTGCAGAGCGCTCCTCTACTAAGGCATTTTCGGAAGCGGGGGGACACAAGGGGGGGATTGGAAAAGGTGGGGGGGATTTTTGATGTGATATCTTGGCATGGTCTTCCATGTATCTCAAACAGATCATGTGTTTACAGAATGTGCCTATATTTTCTAATTGGATGTTTGTGAATGTTTGTTTGCATGTGTGCATAATGGTTGTGTGTGTGTGTATGTGTGCGTGTGCGTATGTGTGTGTGTGTGTGTGTGTGTGTGTGTGTGTGTGTGTGTGTGTGTGTGTGTGTGTGTGTGTGTGTGTGTGTGTGTGCACGTGCGTGTGTGCGTGTTCACATGAAAGAGGAGGAGAGAGCCTGTCAGGGTTTAATCACTGAAGGGCTTTGTTATATTGCAACAATGTTGCCAATTTCACACTCATCCACATGGTTATGGTCATTATCCTCATTCTGAGTGGGGAAGAGGGTGGAAGAAGGATAGCATGTAATGCCTTCAATTTGAAATGTATCTAACGATACTTATTTTATATTCTCATTCAAATGTCACATTCTGTTCCTACTGCACATATTTAAATGAGCCATCCCTCAATGTGTAACTTTCCCAGGCTTTGGCACACACAGTGTCCCAGCAGCAGGTGCTGCTAACTCAGCACCACGTAGACCTTTATTCGGTTCATGTTTGCAACAAATGACCCATTTTGGCTCAGAACAAACAAGGGGAGAGATGATGCCACCAAAGTTGTCGTTCTCTCACCCTTTGTGATCAGTAGCCCTCCATTCTTCCTCCACTTTCCCGGGTAATCAATAAGACCGGAGTCAATGTAAATGCTGCGTGCCTGGTAATGGATGGCACATAGAGGTTCAGGTTGACATTTGATGGCCGTTTAGTCTCTAGTGTGGATTTAAAAAAAGATTTACTGAAAATGTATTGGTATGTGTTCTGGTTTAAACAGAATCTCATTGAAATATCGTAAAATGCTAAAGAGATAAGTAAATCTCTACAACAACAAAAGCAGGGTTATTATTATTATTATGAATGGGATGTTACATTGACAAGTGGTAGTTCAGGGCAACGTTGACAGTTGACAGTAATGAGCAATCAAGTGTAAAGTGACGTCAAATCAAATGTTATTGTTCACATACACATGGTTAGCAGATGTTATTGCGAGTGTAGTGAAATGCTTGTGCTTCTAGTTCCGACAGTGAGAGTGGCATTGGCAAGGTGCAATAGATGGTATAAAATACAGTATATACATATGAGATGAGTAACGCAAGATATGTAAACATTAAAGTGGCATTATTAAAGTGACTAGTGATCCATTTATTAAAGTGGCCAATGATTTCAAGTCTGTATGTAGGCAGCAGCCTCTCTGTGTTAGGGATGGCTGTTTAACAGTCTGATGGCCTTGAGGTAGAACCTGTTTTTCTGTCTCTCTACTGACCTCGCCTTCTGGACGGTAGCAGTTTTAACAGGCAGTGGCTCGGGTGGTTGTTGTCTTTGATAATATTTTTGGCCTTCCTGTGACATCGGGTGGTGTAGGTGTCCTGGAAGGCAAGTAGTTTGCCCCCGGTGATGCGTTTGTCACGGCCGTCCTCCTCTTCATCTGAAGAGGAGAGGCGAGATGGATCTGAGGACCAATACGCAGCGTGGTAAGTGTCCATGGTGAATCTTTAATAAAGAAAGACTGAACACTATGCAAAAGAGTAACGAAAACAATAAACCAAATACGACCGTGAAGCTACAAAATGAGACCTGTGCTGACACAAGCCACTAACATAGACAATCACCCACAAACAAACAGTGCAACCCAGGCTACCTAAGTATGATTCTCAATCAGAGACAACTAATGACACCTGCCTCTGATTGAGAACCATACTAGGCCGAAAACATAGAACTGCCCCAAAACATAGAAAAACAAACATAGACTGCCCACCCAACTCACGCCCTGACCATACTACATAAATACAAAACAGAAATAAAGGTCAGAACGTGACAGTACCCCCCCCCAAAGGTGCGGACTCCGGCCGCAAAACCTTGACCTATAGGGGAGGGTCTGGGTGGGCGTCTGTCCGCGGTGGCGGCTCTGGCGCGGGACGCGGACCCCACCTCATCATTGTCTTAGTCCGCCTTATTGTCCGCCTCCGTGGCTTACTCAGCATGACCACCCCTCTCAATGACCCCACTGGACAGAGGGGCAGCTCGGGACAGAGGGACAGCTGCTCGGGACAGAGAGACAGCTGCTCGGGACAGAGAGGCAGCTGCTCGGGACAGAGGGGCAGCTGCTCGGGACAGAGGGGCAGCTGCTCGGGACAGAGGGGCAGCTGCTCGGGACAGAGGGGCAGCTGCTCGGGACAGAGGGGCAGCTGCTCGGGACAGAGGGGCAGCTGCTCGGGACAGAGGGGCAGCTGCTCGGGACAGAGGGGCTCTGGGCAAAGGGGCTCCGGCAGCGCCGCCGGACAGGCGGGGGGCTCCGGCAGCGGCGCCGGGCAGGCGGGAGGCTCCGGCAGCGGCGCCGGGCAGGCGGGAGGCTCCGGCAGAGGCGCCGGGCAGGCGGGAGGCTCCGGCAGAGGCGCCGGGCAGGCGGGAGGCTCCGGCAGAGGCGCCGGGCAGGCGGGAGGCTCCGGCAGAGGCGCCGGACAGGCGGGAGGCTCCGGCAGAGGTGCCGGACAGGCGGGAGGCTCCGGCAGTGGCGCCGGACAGGCGGGAGGCTCCGGCAGAGGCGCCGGACAGGCGGGAGGCTCCGGCAGAGGCGCCGGACAGGCGGGAGGCTCCGGCAGAGGCGCCGGACAGGCGGGAGGCTCCGGCAGAGGCGCCGGACAGGCGGGAGGCTCCGGCAGAGGCGCCGGACAGGCGGGAGGCTCCGGCAGAGGCGCCGGACAGGCGGGAGACTCCGGCAGAGGCGCCGGACAGGCGGGAGACTCCGGCAGAGGCGCCGGACAGGCGGGAGACTCCGGCAGAGACGCCGGACAGGCGGGAGACTCCGGCAGAGGCGCCGGACAGGCGGGAGACTCCGGCAGAGGCGCCGGACAGGCGGGAGACTCCGGCAGCGGCGCCGGACAGGCGGGAGACTCCGGCAGCGGCGCCGGACAGGCGGGAGACTCCGGCAGCGGCGCCGGACAGACAGGACCCCCTGCAGGGAGGAGACAGAGAGACAGCCTGGTGCGTGGGGCTGCCACAGGAACCACCAGACTGGGAAGACCTTCAGGAGGCTTGGGGTTAAGAGGAGGCACCTGAAGGACCGGGCTGTGGGGGAGCACTGGAGCTCTGGTGCGCAACCTTGGCACCACTTCCCCAGGCTGGATAACCACTCTAGCCCGGACCCTCCAGAGTGCAGGCACAGGTTGAACCGGGCTGTGGGTAAGCACGGGAGATCTAGTGCTTACTACACGCACCTCTCCCTTAGGCTCCATTCCCACATTCGCCCGGCACGAGCGGAGCGCGGGCAGAGGACGCACTGCACCCTCCCAGCGCCCCGGAGACACAGCACGCAGAGCCGGCGCAGGATACCCTGGGCCAAAACTGCGTACCGGCGACCAGACCCGCTGAGCAGGCACCATACGCCCTGGCTCGATGCCCGCACTCGCATGACACTCTCGGGGGGCTGTCCTATAGCGCACCGGGCTATGGACACGTACTGGCGACACCGTGCGCTTAACCGCATAACACGGTGCCTGCCCAGTATCTTGCTGCTTATAATAAGCACGAGGAGTGAGCGCAGGTCTGCTACCTGGCTTAGCTCCACCCCTCGTGTGCCCCCCCCAAAAAAATGTTTGGGGCTGTCTCTCGTACCTGTCGCACTGCCGTGCTGCCTTCGCCAACCTCATTCTCCTGTAACCTTCCTTGCACTGCTCCATCGAATCCCAGGCGGGCTCCGGCACTCTCCCTGGGTCGATGGCCCATCTGTCTATCTCCTCCCAAGTTGTGTAGTCCTGTGAAGCCGGCCGCTGTTGTTGTTGCTGCCGCTGCTGCTGCTGCTGTCGTCGCTGTTTTCTACCACGCCGCTTGGTCCTTGGTTGGTGGGTGATTCTGTCACGGCCGTCCTCCTCTTCATCTGAAGAGGAGAGGCGAGATGGATCTGAGGACCAATACGCAGCGTGGTAAGTGTCCATGGTGAATCTTTAATAAAGAAAGACTGAACACTATGCAAAAGAGTAACGAAAACAATAAACCAAATACGACCGTGAAGCTACAAAATGAGACCTGTGCTGACACAAGCCACTAACATAGACAATCACCCACAAACAAACAGTGCAACCCAGGCTACCTAAGTATGATTCTCAATCAGAGACAACTAATGACACCTGCCTCTGATTGAGAACCATACTAGGCCGAAAACATAGAACTGCCCCAAAACATAGAAAAACAAACATAGACTGCCCACCCAACTCACGCCCTGACCATACTACATAAATACAAAACAGAAATAAAGGTCAGAACGTGACAGCGTTGTGCAGACCGCACCATTCTCTGGAGAGCCCGGCAGTTGTGGGCGGTGCAGTTGCTGTACCAGGCGGTGATGCAGCCCGACAGGATGCTCTCAATTGGGCATCAGTAAAAGTTTGAGGGTTTTAGGTGACAAGACAAATTTCTTCAGCCTCCTGAGGTTGAAGAGGCACCTTCTTCACCACACTGTCTGTGTGGGTGGACCATTTCAGTTTGTCCGTGATGTTTACACTGAGGAACTTAAAACGTTCCACCTTCTCCACTGCTGTCCCGTCGATGTGGATAGGGGGGTGCTCCCTCTGTTGTTTCCTGAAGTTCACGATCATCTCTTTTGCTTTATTGATGTTGAGTGAGAGGTTGTTTTTCTGATATCACACTCCGAGTACCCTCACCTCCTCCCTGTAGGAGTACAGGAGGGGGCTGAGCACGCACCCTTGTGGGGCCCCAGTGTTGAGGATCAGCGAAGTGGAGATGTTGTTTCCTACCTACACCACCTGGGGGAAGCCCGTCAGGAAGTCCAGGACCCAATGGCACAGGGCGGGGTTCAGACCCAGGGCTTCAAGCTTAATGATGAGCTTGGAGGGAACTATGTTGTTGAATGCTGAGCTATAGTCAATGAACAGCATTCTTACATTCCTCTTGTCCAGATGAGATAGGGCAGTGTGCAGTGTGATGGCAATTGCATCATCTGTGGACCTATTGGGGCGGTAAGCAGATTGAAGTGGGTCTAGGGTGACAGGTAAGGTGGTGGTGATATGATCCTTGACTAGTCTCTCAAAGCACTTCAGGATGACAGAAGTGAGTGCTACGAAGCAGTAGTAATTCAGTTCAGTTACCTTTGCATTTTTGGTTACAGGAACAATGGTGGCCAACTCGAAGCATGTGGGGTAAGCAGACTGGGATAGGGAGCGATTGATATATGTCCGTAAACACACCGGCCAGCTGGTCTGCGCATGCTCGGAGGACGCGGCTAGGGACGCTGAGCCTTTTCTATCATAGCATTTGTCATCCTCCTTTCCTCCTTGATGTAACAAGTCCCACATGACTTTGACATCATGACTATGGAAGGTAGGGGAGAAAGTTGGAAGGAATGTGTCACGTTCTGACCTTTATTTCAGTTGTTTTGTATTTATTTAGTATGGTCAGGGCGTGAGTTGGGTGGGCAGTCTATGTTTGTTTTTCTATGTTTTGGGGCATTTCTATGTTTTCGGCCTAGTATGGTTCTCAATCAGAGGCAGGTGTCATTAGTTGTCTCTGATTGAGAATCATACTTAGGTAGCCTGGGTTGCACTGTTTGTTTGTGGGTGATTGTCTATGTTGATGGCTTGTTTCAGCACAGGTCTCATTTTTGTAGCTTCACGGTCGAATTTGGTTTATTGTTTTTGTTACTCGTTTGTATAGTGTTCAGTCTTTCTTGATTAAAGATTTGCCATGGACACTTACCACGCCGCGTATTGGTCCTCAGATCCATCTCGTCTCTCCTCTTCAGATGAAGAGGAGGACGGCCGTGACAGAATCACCCACCAACCAAGGACCAAGCGGCGTGGTAGAAAACAGCGACGACAGCAGCAGCAGCAGCAACAACAGCGGCCGGTATCACAGGACTCCTGGACATGGGAGGAGATACTGAACGGAGAGGGACCCTGGGCACAGGCTGGGGAATATCGCCGCCCCAAAGCAGAGCTGGAGGCAGCGAAAGCTGAGCGGCGGCGATATGAGGAGGCAGCACGGCAGTGCGACAGGTACGAGAGACAGCCCCAATTTTTTTTGGGGGGGGGGCACACGAGGGGTGGAGCTAAGCCAGGTAGCAGACCTGCGCTCACTCCTCGTGCTTATTATAAGCAGCGTGATACTGGGCAGGCACCGTGTGATGCGGTTAAGCGCACGGTGTCGCCAGTACGTGTCCATAGCCCGGTGCGCTATAGGACAGCCCCCCGAGAGTGTCATGCGAGTGCGGGCATCGAGCCAGGGCGTATGGTGCCTGCTCAGCGGGTCTGGTCGCCGGTACGCAGTTTTGGTCCAGGGTATCCTGCGCCGGCTCTGCGTGCTGTGTCTCCGGGGCGCTGGGAGGGTGCAGTGCGTCCTCTGCCTGCGCTCCGCTCGTGCCGGGCGAATGTGGGAGTGGAGCCTAAGGGAGAGGTGCGTGTAGTAAGCACTAGATCTCCCGTGCTTACCCACAGCCCGGTTCAACCTGTGCCTGCACTCTGGAGGGTCCGGGCTAGAGTGGTTATCCAGCCTGGGGAAGTGGTGCCAAGGTTGCGCACCAGAGCTCCAGTGCTCCCCCACAGCCCGGTCCTTCAGGTGCCTCCTCCTAACCCCAAGCCTCCTGAAGGGCTCCCCAGCCTGGTGGTTCCTGTGGCAGCCCCACGCACCAGGCTGTCTCTGTCTCCTCCCTGCAGGGGGTCCTGTCTGTCCGGCGCCGCTGCCGGAGTCTCCCGCCTGTCCGGCGCCGCTGCCGGAGTCTCCCGCCTGTCCGGCGCCGCTGCCGGAGTCTCCCGCCTGTCCGGCGCCGCTGCCGGAGTCTCCCGCCTGTCCGGCGCCGCTGCCGGAGTCTCCCGCCTGTCCGGCGCCGCTGCCGGAGCCTCCCGCCTGTCCGGCGCCTCTGCCGGAGCCTCCCGCCTGTCCGGCGCCTCTGCCGGAGCCTCCCGCCTGTCCGGCGCCTCTGCCGGAGCCTCCCGCCTGTCCGGCGCCGCTGCCGGAGCCTCCCGCCTGTCCGGCGCCGCTGCCGGAGCCTCCCGCCTGTCCGGCGCCGCTGCCGGAGCCTCCCGCCTGTCCGGCGCCTCTGCCGGAGCCTCCCGCCTGTCCGGCGCCGCTGCCGGAGCCCCTCTGCCCAGAGCCGCTGCCCCACCACTGTCCCGAGCAGCTGCCCCACCTCTGTCCCGAGCTGTCCCTCTGTCCCGAGCTGCCCCTCTGTCCCAAGCAGCCCCTCTGTCCAGTGGGGTCATTGAGTAGGGTGGCCATGGTGAGGAAGCCACGGAGGCGGACAATAAAGCGGACTAAGACAATGATGAAGTGGAGTCCGCGTCCCGCGCCAGAGCCGCCACCGCGGACAGACGCCCACCCAGACCCTCCCCTATAGGTCAAGGTTTTGCGGCCGGAGTCCGCACCTTTGGGGGGGGGGTACTGTCACGTTCTGACCTTTATTTCCGTTGTTTTGTATTTATTTAGTATGGTCAGGGCGTGAGTTGGGTGGGCAGTCTATGTTTGTTTTTCTATGTTTTGGGGCATTTCTATGTTTTCGGCCTAGTATGGTTCTCAATCAGAGGCAGGTGTCATTAGTTGTCTCTGATTGAGAATCATACTTAGGTAGCCTGGGTTGCACTGTTTGTTTGTGGGTGATTGTCTATGTTGATGGCTTGTTTCAGCACAGGTCTAATTTTTGTAGCTTCACGGTCGAATTTGGTTTATTGTTTTTGTTACTCGTTTGTATAGTGTTCAGTCTTTCTTGATTAAAGATTTGCCATGGACACTTACCACGCCGCGTATTGGTCCTCAGATCCATCTCGTCTCTCCTCTTCAGATGAAGAGGAGGACGGCCGTGACAGAATGTTTATGAGGAAAAAGCCGACGTGTTTATTGCTTTAAAATAACTCTTCTGGTTTCAAATCAGGGCCTATTGAGCGAACACTTATTCAAGGATGCCAAGCATAAAAATGTAATGCAGAAGGATCTATTTGTTATCTTGGTATTTTATTAGGATCCCCATCTATGGAAGGTATCTGCTGGAGGCGTGTGGATAATTGTTAACTTTTTAAAAATGATTTCACCTTTATTTAACCAGGTAAACAAGTTAACAAGTTCTCATTTACAATTGCGACCTGGCCAAGATAAAGCAAAGCGGTGCGACAAAAACAACAGAGTAACACATGGGATAAACAAACGTACAGTCAATAACACAATAGAAAAATCGATATACAGTGTGTGCAAATGTAGTAAGATTAGGGAGACAAAGGCAATAAATAGGCCATAGTGGTGAAATAATTACAATTTAGCAATTAAACAGTGGAGTGATAGATGTGCAGAAGATGATGTGCAAGTAGATGAGATGAGGAAAGGAAGGACTCTGGTTTGATCAGCAGAAGAGGATGGAATATTCCCATAGGACAGCGAAGTAACAAGTGATTACCATTAAAGCGATCACAATTTCCCCCTGGTTAATGATTCAGGACAGCATTCTGAAAATGGTTACTCAATGTTGCACTAAGGACCTCAATACTGTTCTGAATACTTTCTGCATTCTTGATTCATAAGAACGCAGTCACAGTGCACAGTCAAAAGCCAGTGCTTTTTCGCCTATTGTTCACATCTCTCCTAAATGTGCACTGTATGTATGTGTGTCATAAAATGACGCTACTCATAAATGTTTTCGCAATCGCAATGCTGCGCGCCGAAAGCATTGTTCTACAAATTCACGTGCCACTTTGAAATGTACGCACTGCTGGAGGTGGCATGGGGAGCCTTTGAGACCGTACACCTAAAACCATAGACTGTTTGAGAGTTGGGCTGGCCTACTTTCCTCATTAGCTGTTTTTTTTTTGTAGAACAGTCTGAGGAACTGAAAATAGTAGCACGCAGATCATGTACTTAAATCAGGCCGTACAATTGGAACACAATTTGTTATTGGCAATGGATTTTACTGAGATTCGAGATTATCTTTTTGAAATGAAGACAGATTAGCCACTGCAAGAGGCAACAATGGAATACAGAAATCACATTGGTCATGAGTGTGGTGTTGGAATCTGCACACCTTCAACCGAGGTGAGTATCATCCCTGGAAAGAGAATCCACAACCCCATGTCCATGTCATTCTTGTCCTATAATTCTGATTTATTTCATTCTCACCAGACAAATGGTGGCCTTCAGGCTTCACATTTTGAAGAATAATTTCCTGACTCCAGTCTGTAATCTTGTTACATACGGAAGTGCCTTCACCCAAAACCAAAGGGATTTCACACGCCTGTCCTATCTCATCCCCCATCTCCAAAGTAAGCTAACATTCCAGGCATAATTATTCCACCTTGCTATGAAAATAAACAATGTGATTGTCGTAATCTGACCCATGTAATCTAATTGAGCATGGTCTGCATTGATTTAATTAGGATATATTACAGCAAGGAATGTACACTGAATTTTTAAGGATGAATATATCGACAAAGTGAGGAGACATACTATAACACTGAGATCAACTGGACTGACAGACACACAGTTCTTTCTCAATGGAGAAGAAGAGACTGTACAGGCTTGGTGGCATTAACAAGGTGCCCTTGCAGGTGTAAGCAGTCCACTGTCTAACCTCAAGAGACCAGCCATCATCAATCTATGCCTCACTTCAGCTTGGCTGTGACATAGCCTTGCCCTACAGAGGAGAGAAGGGTTTTGTGACAAAGGGAGTCTGATTTTTCTCCACTTTACTCTATTGTATTCGCAAGAATGACAACAGCCTGATGAATCAGTTATTGGAAGAGATTTTTCACACCCTCAATTGACTTCATTTATTCCCTATTTTATTTCACTTCTTTTACATACTGCTTTCTGCTTTAATATTCTGGCACAGGGAGGGAAGTTATGAATCCCTGTTCCCATAACATCTGACAGTTTGGCAGATGGAGCAGCAATTATCATGCCTCTATAAACTCCTGTGGGCTCCTGAGTGGCACAGTGATCCAAGGCTCTGCATCTCAGCGCTAGAGGCGTCACTACAGACACCCTGGTTCAAATCCAGGCTGTATCTCGACTAGCCGTGATTGGGAGTCCCAAAGGGCGGCGCACAATTGGCCCAGTGTCATCTGGGTTTGGCTGGTGTAGGCCGTCATTGTAAATAAGAATTTGTTCTTAATTGACTTGCCTAGTTAAATTTAACCCCCCACCCCCAAAATAAAATAAAAAAATATCTGCTCCTTTCAAAGTCTCTCAGTTTGACTTCCCCACAGCCTATCAGTAGTATGGAGATGGCCTATTGGTTGTAAGCTATGCAGGTGAGGTGAGGTGCCTTGTTACAAACAGGCAGGCATGCAGACAGGTCACAAGGTTACAGATGAGGAATGTGTTTTTCTTTTGGTATATAGAGTAAAATACATTGATGATTGACTGATTAGACATGGGTTTAGTTCTTAGTAAGACATTCACATCATGGTCGTAAAATCCAGGTCTTTGGAACATCATCCTGACATGTAAGATTACTAAAGGCCTCACGTGGAGAGGGCTGAAGAGATCATCTTCCAATAAATTAGAGCTCGGAGACGTTTTAAAGCCGTGCAGTGAGGTATTTCAGAATCTAGTAGGGTCGGGACAAGGTCTACAGTGGTCTGCAGTGAAGCCAATGTGATTTGCAGAAGTGGCTGAACATGATGTATATTAAGAACACACACATGTAGCATCCACCTATTTAGAATTGAATGCAGGAAAAGACAGGGAGCAATTTATTCATTGCTCAATCAATCCCTTTACACACAAGGAATACTTTGAAATTGATGGGAGTCATCTGCTTCCTAAAGGGATATCAATGGAAATATTGTCATAGATAGAACCATTCAAAGGATACAACGTCTCGGATACGGTTTCAATTAAGAGAGAAGGCTGTTACTGTGAAGACTACCACATTAGATAATTACCTAGATAATTACACACTCCGAATGATGTCAGTTTAAGGGGTGAGTGTTTGTACAAGAAAGGCCATATCATTACCATCAAGAGATAATGAATATCTTGCTAAAACTGCAACAGAAAAAAATGGGTGGCAAGAGGGGAGACCTGAATGGGAGCGAAGGGGAGGATAGAGAGCTAGTAGTCATACAATATTTAAAAATGCATGCCTTTCTCAAGGTCAACCATGTGTGCAGTTCCCCGATGCTATTGGTTCCTCGCATGACTCACACGTAGCTCTCCTGTGGCTTTCCAATAGGCTGGCATGTCTCCTCGATCTGTTCTGCCCTATCTCGCTAATAGGATCTGACAACTCTAGTCTATAAGCTGCAGTGGTTACACACTTTGGTGGGCATGGCCATTGGAGATACACTATAGCATTCACATTTTCATTTCAATTATATATTTTTTCCCAGTGATTTCTCAAGAGTCAAGTATGCATGATATATGAAGGGCTCGCTCAAATTGTGTCACAGTTTCCCATGCACTCAAATAACTAATTGTCTATACACCTGCCACATCAGATAATTCAAACGTATGTCTACACTGGAATCACAGTTCTGTACACTTTGAGACCAGAGGGCTGGAAGAATCCAAATATTTTAAAGCAATTCAAAAATGTCTCCTCTCAAGTTGGTCATACAGGGTTTGGCTTTGTTAATGATTCTGCTGCTGCAAACCAACCCTGCCCACTTAATGAGCATGAATGAATTATGCAAACGAATGGTGCAGCACTTTACATTGTATAATGAGCATCAATGCAGAGTGCAAACACTCATACAGCACCATTCACGCTCGAACAAGCAAAAACAATTGCTGGACAAAATTCTAATGTGATGCTGTGCATATTGTTTCCACATCAAAGACAGAGCCATGTGCATATTGAATCATTGTCAAAGCTCACACGTTGTGTATTTATTGATTCATTTGTCTAGAACTGTTCATGCTAGTCCTCAGGACAACTGAGGCTGGCTGAGTATCCCTTAAAACAGTAGCGATTGAAATACAGAAGTTTGCAGTAGCTTTTTCTTGTTTCGTCTGCTCATCTCTTCACCCAAACCCCCCAACCCCGACCTAAACTCATTTCTGTAGCTAATTTCCTCATCTAGGCTAGAGTGTCCTGCCTCTGTGCCTGATAACAGCTTCAGAACAACCCAAGATTATAATAGACTTTCCTCTCTCTACATTCAATTCCCGGACCAATGAAATTCAACAGACACTGGGTCAAGTTGGCAGCACGCGGTACCAAAACACTGTATCCACAATTTTTTTTAGCGTTTGTGTTTTTTTTCCATCAGAAATGATTGCTTATGTTTGTGTAAAAACTTTCTGCTCTCAGGTTTTTAATTAATAGATTTTCGATGTTTATTCAAAATGTGTTATTTTGCTAAATGATACATATCCGTTGTTTAGCTGGAATGGAACGTTCTATCATGTATATTTGACTGTAATATGTGGATTTCTCAGCTATCTTAAGATGAATGCACACATTTTACGTCGCTCTGGATATGAGCATCCACTAAATAAATTAAATGTCAAATGTAAATGTTTTACATACAGATCCCATATTATTGTATTTATATATTTTGTTTTTAAAATATTGATGTCACAAATGTATAATTTGTACAGTTCCTTATTTAAAATGTAGTTACTTGTTACATTGTAAAACCTAGCAGTTATACTAATTTCTCAGTGAGGCAGATATATAGATTTTAGCAAAAAAAAAAAGATTAAACACACCAATTTCTTTCAAAAGTTCTTTAAACACTTAAATGCTCATTTACCAACATTTTTGAAAAGGGATATATAGTGTTTTGGAATTAAACTCTTCGTTTGCAGGTAAATTACATTTGATGATTTCCGCTATTTTCATGCTAGTTCCCTAACGCTCTTGAATCCCACCATGACGCAGAAGCGTTTAGGACTTGTAACCTCTAAAGGCTTCCACACTGTTTACGTGAATGTTCTTAGGTGGAGATGTGTTTTTGGGCCAGTGTAGCGGTCTTAAACACCCTAGAGTTGATGTCCGCCCCCCTGCAAAAGTAGCATAATAAAAACATCACGTCAAAATCTGTCTGTTTAAGCGTGATATATATTTTTGGATTGAGATGCAGCATGGGTTGCATCTCAATCCAACACATCCGCCAATGGTGGCCTTCGGCCAATGGCAGACATCTGCATCTGAGGTGGAAGGTGGCCAAGCCGCAGCAGTGTTTGTCAGGCCTTAAGACCAGTTGCGATTTTAGCATGTAAACCTTAGTCGGGCAAACTCAACCAATTATTTTAGATGCATGCCAGCAAAGCCACTACACAACACTAAACTATACAGTTGAAGTCGAAAGTTTACATACAACTTGTACATTTAAACTCAGCTTTACACAATTCCTGTCATTTAATCATAGTAAAAATTCCATGTCTTAGGTCAGTTAGGATCACCACTTTATTTTAAGAATGTCAAATGTCAGAATAATAGTAGAGAGAGTGATTTATTTCAACTTTTATTTCTTTCATCACATTCCCAGTGGGTCAGAAGTTTACATACACTCAATTAGTATTTCGAAGCATTGCCTTTAAATTGGTCAACTTGGGTCAAACGTTTCAGGTAGCCTTCCACAAGCTTCCCACAATAAGTTGGGTGAATTTTGGCCCATTCCTCCTGACAGAGCTGGTGTAACTGAGTCAGGCTTGTAGGCCTCCTTGTTCACACATGCCTTTTCAGTTCTGCCCACAAATATCTATAGGATTGAGGTCAGGGCTTTGTGATGGCCACTCCAATAACTTGACTTTGTTGTCCTTAAGCCATTTTGCCACAACTATGGAAGTATGGGTCATTGTCCATTTGGAAGACCCAATTGCGACCAAGATTTAACTTCCTGACTGATGTCTTGAGATGTTGCTTCAGTATATCCACATACTTTTCCTCCCTCATGATGCCATCTATTTTGCGAAGTGCACCAGTCCCTCCTGCAGCAAAGCACCCCCACAGCATGATGCTGCCATACCCGTGCTTCACGGTTGGGATGGTGTTCTTCGGCTTGCCCCTTTTTCCTCCAAACATAATGATGGTCATCAGACCAGAGGACATTTCTCCAAAAAGTACAATCTTCGTCCCCGTGTGCAGTTGCAAACCGTAGTCCGGCTTTTTAATGGCGGTTTTGGAGCACTGGCTTCTTCCTTGCTGAGCGATCTTTCAGGTTATGTCGATATAGATCTCGTTCTACTGTGGATATAGATACTTTTGTACCTGTTTACTCCAGCATCTTCACAAGGTCTTTTGCTGTTGTTCTGGGATTGATTTGCACTTTCTGCACCAAAGTACATTCCTCTCTAGGGGACAGAACGCGTCTCCTTCCTGAGCAGTATGACAGCTACGTGGTCCCATGGTGTTTATACTTACGTACTATTGTTTGTACAGATGAACGTGGTACCTTCAGGTGTTTGGAAATTGCTCCCAAGGATGAACCAGACTTGTGGAGGTCTACAATTTTTTTCCTGAGGTCTTGGCCGATTTCCTCTGATTTTCCCATGATGTCAAGCAGAGGCACTGAGTTTGAAGGTAGGCCTTGAAATTCATCCACAGGTACACCTCCAATTGACTCAAATTATGTCAATTAGCCTATCAGAAGCTTCTAAAGCCATGACATAATTTTCTAGAATTTTCCAAGTGTATGTAAACTTCTGACCCACTGGAATTGTGATACAGTGAATTATAAGTGAAATAATCTGTCTGTAAGCAATTGTTGGAAAAGTTACTTGTGTCATGCACTAAGTAGATGTCCTAACCCACTTGCCAAAACTATAGAAATTTGTGGAGTGGTTGAAACGAGTTTTAATGACTCCAACCTGATTGTATGTAAACTTCCGACGTCAACTGTACATTAATTGACCGGTGACAAACGGTGCCCACAAACTGTTAGGGCCTACATAAAGCTGTCCTGACAGCGGAGCTTTCCTTTCAGCACCATGGAGTGAATGCTTACCACCGCCACATCTGGCTATCAGCAGAGCCTTGTCTGAATGAAACAGTTCATTCAGCCTCATTTACCACCTTTAAAAAAAACAAAGCTGATATGGCTGACTTGCTTAAATACTATAAATATGGTTTCTACTGACTCCTTGTGGATTTCTGTAACTCGATAAGAACCACATTCTACTTCAATAATAAAGAATGCCGACATGGGTTTTGACTTTTGAACCATACACAAACATTATTACATTTATGTTTAGTAAATTCATGTTTTCCCTTATACAGTCCATTCGGAAACATTTTGTTACATTACAGCTTTTGTTACATTACAGCCTAGTTCTAAAATTGCTTAAATTACTTTTTTCCCCTCATCAATCTACACACAATACCCCATAATGACAAAGAAAAAACAGTTTTTTAGACATTTTTGCAAATGTATTAAATATAAAATACAGATACCTTATTTACATAAGAAATTGAGCTCAGCTGCATGCTAATTCCATTGATCGTCCTTGAGATGTTTCTACAACTTGATTGGAGTGGTAAATTCAATTGTTTGGACATGATTTGTAAAGCCACACACCTGTCTATAAGGTCCCACAGTTAACAGTGCATGTCAGAGCAAAAACAAAGCCGTGAGGTCAAAGGAATTGTCCGTAGAGCTCCGAGACAGGATTGTGTCGAGGCACAGATCTGGAGAAGGGTACCAAAACATTTCTTCAGCATTGAAGGTTCTCAAGAACACAGTGGCTTCCATCATTCTTAAATGGAAGAAGAATGGAACCAAAAAGACTCTTCCTAGAGCTTACCACCTGGCCAAACTGAGCAATCGGGGAAGAAGGGCCTTGGTCAGGGAGGTGACCAAGAACCCGATGGTCACTCTGACAGAGCTCCAGAGTTCTTCTGTGGATATGGGAGAACCTTCCAGCAGGACAACCATCTCTGCAGCACTCCACCAATCAGGCCTGAAAGGCACATGACAGCCTGCTTGGGGTTTGCCAAAAGACACCTAAAGACTGTCAGACCATGAGAAACAAGATTCTCTGGTCTGATGAAACCAAGATTGAACTCTTTGGCCTGAATGCCAAGCGTCACGTCTGGAGGAAACCTGGCACCATCGCTACAGTGAAGCATGGTGGTGGCAGCATCGTACTGTAGGGATGTTATTCAGCGGCAGGGACTGTGAGACCAGTCAGGATCGAGAGAAAGATGAACGGAGCAAAGTACAGAGAAATCCATGATGAAAGCCTGCTCCAGAGCGCTCAGGACCTCAGACTGGGGTGAAGGTTTACCTTCCAACAGACAACGACCCTAAGAACACAGCCAAGACAACGCAGGAGTGGCTTCGGGACAAGTCTCTGAATGTCCTTGAGTGGCCCAGCCAGAGCCCGGAATCCGATTGAACATCTCTGGAGAGACCTGAAAATAGCTGTGTGTCGACGCTCCCCATCCAACTTGACAGAGCTTGAGAAGATCTGCAGAGAAGAATGGGAGAAACTCCCCAAATACAGGTGTGCCAAGCTTGTTGCGTCATACCCAAGAACACTCAAGGCTGTAATTGCTGCCAAAAGTGCTTTTACAAAGTACTGAGTAAAGATTCTGAATACTTATGTAAATTTTATATTTAGGTTCTTTTTTTATACATTTGCTAAAATATCAAAAAAATCTGTTTTTGCTTTGTCATTATGGAGTATTGTGTGTAGATTGATGAGAAAAACAAACAATTTATTACATTTTTGAATATCGCTGTAACGTAACACTTAGCTCTAAGTATAAGCAAGTGCAAGCAAATGAGCTGTGAGGTAGACCTTTGTTCAGCACTTTCAGAATGGACCCTGACAGACAACTTTACTCTTCCTTGAGAGCGAGAGAGAAAGACGGTTGGTTAGCCTACCATTTGAAGTATTGTACTAGGCCTATGTGGTCTAAAAAGGAAGGAAAATACTTTTATAGACAATATACCGACGCACAGACAGCGCATTGTGCAAACAAAACAATCCTCGCAATTTCAACTGGAATTACATGGGTCTATTACTGAACTTTTAGTTTTAAAAAAATATTTGAATACGAAGAGACTGTCACTGAAAAACATGGTTACAGACCCAACAACATTACATAGTATCCCCTCCTCAAGGAGAAAGGCATGAGCTAATTATAATACACAAAGTGAGCAAAACAATGAAATACATCTTTCCAACATTGCTTAAAATGATTAATATGATAGTAATGAGATATATTAGCAATATAACAATTGAGGTGTACAAACTATGGCATGAGGGAACAATGAGTGGATAAGAGGCAGGCCGTAATTTCGATTAAGGCATTAACGAGCGCGAGCTAAGACGGATGTCGTTGATATGCCTATTTCTTCAGAACTTTTGAAATGGACAGCAACAGAATTCAGAACATGGGGCGTTCTTAAAGTATTCTCCCTGTACGCCAAGTCAGAACTGTAGGATAAAGAACAGGGGCATATAAGCAGACAATGAAAGCTCTTATAATATTCGATGATAACATTTCTCTAAAACAGGATATAGGCTGCATGTGCACCACCAAGTCAGAACAGTAGGTCAAGTTCTGAGGGGGAGAGGGACCAAATTCTTAGCGTAAGACATGGGCTACTAATAGCCTACTTAAGCAATAAGGCAACGAGGGGGTGTGGTATATGGCCAATATATCACGGCTAAGGGCTGTTCTTAGGCACAACACATCACGCATCAAGGAGTGCCTGGACACAGCCCTTAGCCGTGGTATATTAGCCATTTACCACAAATCCCTGAGGTGCTTTATTGCCATTATTAACTGGTTACCAACGTAATTAGAGCAGTAAAAATACATGTTTTGTCATACCCGGTCTGATATACCACTGCTGTCAACCAATCAGCAATTTGGGCTGGAACCACACAGTTTATAATACACATTATACAACGGGGTGGGTCTAATCCCGAATGCTGATTGGTTAAAACCGCATTCCAGCCGGTGTCTATTTCAAAAGTTCCCTCAGGCATTTCAACATCATAGATTTAGACGATTTACTCAGTTCCATTTTACTGCGCAATCCACTGTATCATCAACCCTGTTAGGAAATGTATAAACTTGATCTCCACTATAAAAAGCATCTAGATATTTTCTCCCATTTCTTTTAAACTAGCATTTTGTTTTCAACAGCGGAGATGTGTATAAACCTTGCTGTCTGTCTCTCCGACCTCTTCAATTTTGTTTCAATATTGAATTGCGATCTCCACCGTCCCATATACTGAAAGTGACAGACAGCAAATTGAGCTGGTTGTCATAGCAACACACAACGTTTTTTTTTTTACTTGACTGACTAAATCGGTCATTTGTGGCTAGCAGAAAATACAAAAAGTTGTTGACGTCAAAACTGTCACTAAGGAAGAGTTTAACATCCTTCCTTCTCCGACAGTTTTAAAGAAATGTACGAAATGGGAAGGAGGGAGCAGTACAGCCTAAGTAGATACCTGGCACTACGTAATGGGCTCAACAGGTTTCTAAAACCCCCACCCATTGTTTGCAGCTGGTGCCTTATGAAGGACACTGCATTTAACACCTCAAATCATGTATTTCTGGGCAACATCAAATATATCACAAACAGCCACCCTCCCATCACCGATAAGGACATTGCCCAGCTCCAAAACTCCCAGGCTCTGAATCCCGGTACACCAAGGGGTCTGGTCCAGAAAGTGTGGTTCGACCTCCAGTTACATCTGGGTCGAAGAGGAAAAGAGGGGAACGGACAACTAAAGCCCAGTTCATTCCTCGTAAAAACAGACGAGAACGGTCTAAGCCAAGGTATGTTGTTCATAGTCTATTTATGTTATTTCTAAGTGACACTCGTAATTAGGCTACTGGAAAACAATATTATAACAATGCATTCTCTCAGAAACACCACTCGCTTATAACGAGGCCACAAAGAATCATCTGGACCCAAGGGAGACACCCGTGTGTCACGCCCTGGCCATAGAGAGGCTTTTTATTCTCTATTTTTGGTTAGGCCAGGGTGTGACTAGGGTGGGCATTCTATGTCCTTTTTTCTATGTTTTGTATTTCTATGTCTTGGCCTGGTATGGTTCTCAATCAGGGACAGCTGTCTATCGTTGTCTCTGATTGAGAACCATACTTAGGTACCCTTTTCGCCCACCTGTTTTGTGGGAAGTTAACTTTGACTTTGTTCAGGGCACATAGCCCAAAGCGTCACGGTTTGGTTCTTTGTTTTGTCGGCGTCATTTTTAATAAAGAGTAAATGTACGCTTACCATGCTGCACCTTGGTCCAGTCCTTCAGCCAGCTGTGACACCGTGCCAATATATCTAACAAACACGGGCTTCTCGGGCATTATCACTTAAGTCAGCTGTGGTGGTTAAAAAAGAGAATGTATGGTTTCATTTATTAAAATCAGATCAAATTATTGTCATGGATTGTCTTTCTTTTGTCTGAACAGTGTACTGACAAGAGAGCATATTTTTTTCTGCCAGACAAAGTCACTCATCATAAGCTCATTGTTACGGATGTATCCAAACACATCTTAACTAGAAAAAAGCTTAAACAATTGACGTGACTGTAAATTAGCCGTAGTTGGCTAGCTAGCAAGCAAGGGATAATAACGTTGCCAGTCAGAATGGCAATGGAACATTTAGAACGAACAACTGGGTCACGTCCATAGATACAGAACAAAAAGAACGAACGACTGACTATATCTTGTGGAAGGATGAAATAGTACAAATCCATTTTTTATGAAAATATGTCAATCATTATTTGAGTATGTTGGTAACCCATTGTATAAAAGTGATAACGCCCTCGAAGCCGGTGTTTGTTGGATATATTGACCCAGTTTGCCGGCCCGAGACAAGACCCGTACCAATATATCCAACAAACACCGGCTTCTCGGGCATTATCACTTCAAGATACACTTAGTATTACTTTCCTAGCTACAGTATACATACAGTATCCTGGCATATTACACAATTTATGCAGTAGCATACAAGACATATTTTGGGACTCCCTGTTTTTGTGCTCACTTGAACAGGAAGGGTGGCACAGCGGTCCATCTTGTGAGCAAACTTTGTCATCTGGATTTATGGTGCTTTCAAGATAAGTAGGGAGAAAAAAAAAGTTCCCAGTAGTCTTGAATGGACTGAAGTCGGAGATTTCCCAGTTGCAAGTTGTTTTGAATGCTGGCTTGACAGCATGGCCAATGTATTCAACCATTTCTGGCTCATGGTGTTGTGTGGGAATGTTTTACAATTTTAAGCTTGGAAAAGAAACCCTTTAAAACAGATGTTTTAAAACCCTTAAATCCAGAGTTGGACCACACACCTTCTCCACTGAATATCAGGCAGGGGAAGTAAAATAGTGATTGCTTTGCAACACTCCCAGTTAGCCACTGATTCCTTCCAAACCACTCATTGTTGAATTGGAGATTTCCGACTTGCTGTGTAATGCTTATGTCCAATGGCCGATGAGCGCCGATACATTTTATCTATAATTTCTCTTCATATGACAAGGATTGAAAAGTATTTGGCATCAGATTGTCAACATGATTCATGATGATAACTGTTTGTCTAGATAGCTAGCTAAGATTTTGAAAGTATGATGTTGACATGATCAGTCCAATCAAAGTTATGGTGGATATGACGTCATTTTAACTGTGGCCCAAGTTGGCTTGAACTGCCTAGCTCTCCCTGTAGATTCTGTAGGGAGGTGGTGTTCCCATGAGTGACAGAACACTGAGCCAATCACGGCACAACTAAAGATTACACTACAAACACGACTCCAACACAATCATTAAGTTTGTTAATGAAACAACAGTGATATGCCGGATTACCAACAACGATGAGACAGCCTATAGGGAGGAGGTCAGAGACCTGGCAGTGGGTTGCCAAGGCAACAACCTCTCCCTCCATGTGAGCAAAACAAAGGAGCTGATCGTTGACTACAGGAAAAGGCGGGGCGAACAGGCCCCCATTAACATTGATGGGGCTGTAGTGGAGCAGGTCGAAAGTTTCAAGTTCCTTGAAACTTAACCAACAAACTATCATGGTCCAAACACACCAAGACAGTCGAAGAGGGCATGACAACACCTTTTCCGCCACAGGAGACCGAAAAGATTTGGCATGGGTTCTCAGATCCTCAAAATGTTTTACAGCTGCACCATTGAGAGCATCCTGACCGGTGTCATCACCGCCTGGTATGGCAACTGCTTGGCATCTGACCGTAAGGGGGTAGTGCGTATGACCCAGTGCATCCTTAGTGCCAAGCTTCCTGCCATCCAGGACCTATATACTAGGCGGTGTCAGTGGAATGACCGCAAAATTGTCAAAGACTCAAGTCACCGCACGGCAAGCAGTACCGGAGCGCCAAGTCTAGGACCAAAAGGCTCCTTGGACTATTTACATTAGTTCAGGTGGCCATTTTTTTTTTACACTGCTGCTACTCCCTGTTTATCTATGCATAGTGACTTTACCCCTTCACCTACATATACAAATGACCTCGACTAATCTGTACCCCCGCACATTGACTCGCTACCGGTAAAGTTTGATTTGATTACCAACGCTTTGTGCTTTTGCTGGCTGCCGCTCCACCACAGAGAGCACCGAGCCAGGCTGAAACACCCTCATTTTGAAGCTGCCTTACTCAAGAAAGATAATGTTTGTATGCGGCTTTATTAACTCAAAGAATATATATATATTTTTACAATGTTTGCAAACTGATATGTAACATGAATGAATGCCAAAATAATATGTAAAACAGGGAAATTATTATTTTTGTAAAATCTTTTTTTTTTAGCTAAACAGGTGGGTCTTAAATTAGGTGGGGCTCTGCCCTGAATGATGGGTCGCCTCTACATGTGACATCCCGAAAATCAGTATTCTCACGAAAACGTCTGTAGGATCTGAACGGTTTGGCCTACAATATGTCCACTCTATGGAAAGATGAGACTCTACGACCCAACAAGCTCATGGGACTCGTCTGAAGTCTGCACCGCAGATCTGACAACTTCTGTCTGTAAGATCCAAACAATTTGGACTACACACTAATATGACCCCACTATGGAAAGATGAGGCTCTCACGAATACATACAAGTTTTGCTTTAGAGTGCCCACAAGCCTCACGAGACTCGTCTGAAGGTAGCCAGGTACCAATATATATTTTTTAATGTAAATACTGTACTGTATATATGGAATTAGTTTAGTGACCCCCCAAAAAAGGGGTTAAATATCAGTAAAAAAATGAATTATAATTCCCCGATCTTTCTTATACAGTACCTCTCAGACATAGGATAGACACTTTAAAATAAACTTCCTTTTGATTTCTTTTTTACTTTGTTTTTCCATGTATGAATCTGTTATTCAATGGGTTTCGATTGGCGAATGGCAGTATATAAAAATGTTATATTCTAAAGGGGTCCTAAAATTCAAAATCAAATAGCTATGTGATTCTTGGTACGACCATCTTAAAATGATTTGGTACAGACTGTTGGGCTGTTACACTGGACTCATCTACTTATTCTACATCCTCCGATTACCAACCATTAGTCGTGTGATTATCAGGCGTTGAGCTAGACAAGGGTGGATCCCGAAAACGGTCTTCTCACAAAAATGTGAGTGGGTTGAGCTACAAATTATAATGACCCATCTATGAAAAGCTGAGACTCTCACGAACACACACCTCTTATGACGATCAACAACTATTTCTGTACTTACAGCATTCTTATAAATGCATGGATTTATTTTTTATGTTGCCATTTGTCAATAAAACTCATAAATGCAGATGTTAATGTCAAATTGTTTTGTGCTCTACTTGTAGCCCTTGATTGCCATCAAAAGAAAATGGTACAACACTTCAATGTGAGGCTAAATATGAGGACAGAGCAGGCTGTCTTGCCTTATAAGTAGAACACTAAAATATTCTGTGTGATTTTATCTGCCTTAATCAGGAGTCTGACTTATTCAGAAAGAGAAAGACCGAAATGACAGCAATCTCAATTGGATTGGCACAAACCAGGAAATAAAGTGACCTTCCCAGCTAAGTGTCTCCCTCCTAGGATTATCCCCAAGACCAGTGTGATTGATTCTCTCTGCTTATCTACAGGCTACTGAGTTTTGTGGGAGGGAGAAATGTGGGGTGTCACATTTCTCTCAGTCCCCCGAGGAATCAGTTATTGTTTCACAAAAGGGTATTTATAGAAAAGGATCTTTGGTAGACAATCCTATTTTACTTAATAGAAAGCCTGCAATATGCCATTGCTTACTGTATCTTACTGTATATAGTGTCTACAGAGGATGTGGTTTCACTTGAACGTTATCTTACAGCACACTTATGACTACAGTATTTTAGAGGTTACCAAGGAATATTAAGGTGGCAATATTTTCAGACTGCATAATCTTAAAAATGTAAGCACTGCAGACAACTCCCTTCTCCTTGGTGCCCAATTATAGATTCTCTCTGTACTGTGGCAGACAGCTGCCAACCCATCGACAGCCACATTTATTCCTTCTCATCCTTGTGTAACTCAATAGAGATATGCTGAGGTTCAGTTTTCATCTCATTTAGGGTTTTATTTTTTTTGCACTAATAATCTGTGCTGAGCTTGTTTGCACTGCGTCCAGAACATAGTGCATAAATATAAAGTACCCAATGAAAAAAATTCAGCAAATTATCAAGGGTCCTTTGAAACAAAACTAGAAAATATTCAATTAAATGTTGAAATAGGGTCAAAAGATATTTGGTAAATCATAATACCACTCCTAATAAATTATAATAATTTGTAATATCACACTCAAGGGCCTTGCATGGGATAAATACTACCAGTGGATTTTTTGTTGTTGAGAGAGACAGTACAGCTGAGGTTCTAATACACAAACCACTTCTCTTCCACCACCCCTGCCTCCTCTTATCCTTGGTGTAAAAAGCCAGTAGACTGGCAAGACTGACCCAAAACTTGGGAGATTTTTTCCAGCCCATTTTCACCCCGGTGTTGGAGGGACATAATGTAGAGAGGTCTGGCGGAAAGTGATACAGAAATAGAGAAAGGTATTGGAACTGGAACTACTATGGTGAAATTGGGCTACAGAGAGAATACAGGGAGTGGAGGGAGAGAAAATAGTCCTCAGCGGCTGTTCCAAATACATTTAATTCAAAACAATAGTTTGTTACGGTCATTAAGTACAATATAGCTTACTGGGGGTAGAAAACAGAAAGAAAACAATGATTGGTGAGACATTCTGGAATTGTAGTTAGACTTCAAACCATGGCAAATACACTCAGTACTGTGTCTGACCCCTCTTTGTCATGAAGGGATGCACCTGATCAGCAACCATGTTCAGATACGCTGTGGCGTTCAATTGTTGCTCAGTTGGTATCAAGGGACCTAATGTGTGCCAGGAAATGATTCCCCACACTAGTACACCTGCCTGTACCGTTGACACCAGGCAGGAAGGGTCCATGGACTCATGCTGCTTACGCCAAATCACGACTCTGCCATCAGCAGGACACAACAGGAACCGAGATTCGTCCAACCAGGCAATGTTTTTCCACTCCTCAAATGTCCAGTGTTGGTGATCATGTGCATTTAATTGCATAGCTGATAGGATTGGAACCTGGTGTGGTCCTCTGCTGCATTAGCCCATCTGTGACAAGGATCGCCGAATTGTGCGTTCCAAGATGCCTTTCCGCACACCACTGTTGTACTGCGACGTTATTTTTCTGTTTGTGGCCTGCCCGTCAGCATGCACGATTCTTGCCGTTCTCCTTCGACCTCTGTAATCAATGAGCTGTTTTCGCCGTCAGGATTGCCGCTGACTGGATTTTTTTTGTTTGTCTTACCATTCTCTGTAAACCCTACACACTGTCGCGTTTGAAACGCCCAGAATTTCCTGAGATACTGGATCTGGCGCCTGGCACCGACAATCATACCACTCTCAAAGCCGCTTAGGTCACTCGTTTTGCCCATTCTAATGTTCAACCGAACAGAAACTGAATGCCTCGATGCCTGCCTGTCTGCCTGCTTCATATCGCAAGCCATGGCTACGTGACTCTCTGAGAGCGATTCATTTTTGTGAATGGTGTGGTGTACCTAATAAACATGCCAGCAAGCCATCAAGAACATTTAGCTCAAACATGGGTAGCAAAGTATCATGTAGGCAATTGATTTCAAAAGCAGCCTACTTTACTGATTCTCAAGGGATGAGAAATAAATAGCCTTTTCTATTTACTGCAGTAAGCTATCATTCCATGGATATCCACCTTTCATAAAATGTACTATGTGGAAGCTCGCTAAAGCACTCTGGAGCATCGTTTTCCTCGGCATTCTCTCTTCTCTGTTAACGTGCTGTTGCTAAGAGACCAACCAGCCATCCTCATTCTCCCTCCCCACTCCCACACACTCTGAGAGTGAGCATGTTCCCTGTCACAGACCCCTCCTCATCTGATGTTCCACACTGTAAACTCATGAAGTGTGGAGAAAAGGGGGTTGGGGTAGAAGGGGTCCCTACACAACCTCATTGTGCTCTTCATCACAACCCCCAATTCCTATCTGGTGCACTTTGTAAAAAAAACACATCTCCATACAGGATTTCATAAGAAATGGGTTTTTTTTTTGGTGGGAGAGAAATCTGGCATTTTCTATAACATTATTTATTCAAAGAGTGATTTGCATTGTTTTCTCTAAAGAAAATTCAGGAAACAAAAGAGAACAATTAGTAATGGCGTCTTTTTGTAGAAACAAACTCTGCCACGGCTCGTTGGACAAAGCCAATAGGGAAATTTAGTTTTTGAAAATAAGATCTGTGGTAAACACAGGTTTAGGAGATCTTATACGTTGTGTTCTAATAGATCATCTTCATCAGCTAATGTCACTTTTTTTGAATTTTAAAGCATTACTGTAATTTTTAAAAAGCACATAAAGGCTTCATTATTCATAAAAGTATAAGGTCTCCTCAGACATTTTTTCAGCATTAATTCCACAACCTTATTCTTTCCCCCATTGGAATGGCTAAATGAACCAGTGACTCATTTCTGGTTCTTAGGTCTACAAGCTGGCAAGCTTTATTGTCACTAAGAGAGCCCTCTCTAGTTGGCCTAGCATACGGTACACATTCGACATCCAATATCGTCAAACACCAAAAAAATACATCTTCTGTATTATTCATGTGTACGTGTGTTGTGCCATTGGCTCTCCATGAGGTTTTGACACTCATGCACGTCAGTGGCACATAGGGAGGATCCAAGGCTATTCCGGTGCACATGGAGTTAGGTCAACAGCTTTTGTAAAAACCTGATGGCTGTAATTTAAATGGCAAATAACTAGAAAGAATACCTAACTGTAATAAATAAATTAACTGGATAATTTGTACAGACCAAAAAATGTACTGAATGTTAAATATGTATGCCGATTGACAAATGAAAGTGATTAAGGCATTTTCTTTTAATGTCATTTGAAACCGCTATTTGGTTCAGTGTCTTTCTCTTCCATTGCCCATCTGTAACCATCACACAACCTAAGTCCTCCTGGTTAGATAATGGATTTAATTGCATATTTATGACTGGCATAGGCAAACTTAAGCTGCCATTGATCACATGGGAAGTGAGTACATTAATCATTTATCATGAGACCTATCGGGGTTTCAAAATACTCTTATCCTCACACATCCTTCTATGCTTTTCCTTTAGAAGCCTAATGTTGGGAGTCTGCAGTCTGCCATCATAAATACTATAAACTCAACCAGTTTCCGTATACAGTTAGAGGAAAAATACAGGCCAGTTTATTAGACCCTTGGAGCCATTTGGTGTGTGTATTAACAGTAAACACTACTTAGGTTACAGCATGTTTGCAAGAGTTGAGAAGCAAACATGCGCCTCCAAAAATATAATCTCAAGCTCTGCAGGGGAGTTTTTGTTGATGTTTGTACACGGAGCCATTCATTTGTACCTCAAATGAATTCAAAGCCTGAAAAAAAAAATGGCAGAGTGTGGAATGAAAGGCTCATATAAAATGTATTTGCTAGTGTGTTGAGTCATTTAAAACAAGAGCAGCAGGAGAGAAAGGAGAGAGAAAGAGAAAGAGAGAGAGATGGAGCAAGGGAGGGATGATTAAAGTTATTTTATCAGTTCAATGGACGAGCATTCTGCTGTGCTTTGAACCACTTTTTCAATCCCTGTGCCAGACACCCCTCCTCTCCAGCTCACAGTCAGAGCCGAGCAGGAGATGTTGAGGCTGAAAGTAAATTGGGACTGTGCGCTGTCTAACTCCTCCGGGCTTGCTAAGCTCAGCACTCACTCCAAAGCATCCTGCCACGGCTTACAGCAGTAACACAACCACATTTAGTTTGCCATCATTTTAAAATATCGTCACATTTTGTGTCCAATCTACGAAGCGTTCACATTCCTTTCTCTAAAAATAGCTCAAGTGGAGGAACATAAGGTAGATAGTTATACAAGCCCATTTAACTTGTAGATGCTGCACATGAAAAAAGGGACAACAATTGTATTTGGTGCAATGTTTTCTTTTTACTGTCCGTTCTTCTAGGTCTAAATAGTTCTGTATGGGTACAGTACTTGACTTGTTTCCCCTTTTGTTTTTGCTGCCTCCCCCATAACCCATCACCGAATGTGAGACCAATTATCAGGTTGATGATCCCAACAGTGCGACTTACCTGGAAACCTACGGAAAGGTTTCAACATTTGGAAGATGAGGCAGACATTTTTCAGTATATTTCTGGATGCTTGGATGTATGGATTATTTTTTTGGTTTGGTTTATTCATGTCTGACACCCATTTGTGTGTGTGTGGTATGCATTCAATATATTACCTTACTTATTGTGCTTATCTTTTAGTAGAAAAGTCACTAGTTTGATTGGAGGTGTAGGGGAAGCAGCAAAATCTGTCCAAATGGTAAGGAATTCTATACTGTAAAGGAAACAGTTGGTTTTAAGATATTAAATAAATAATATATATATACTGTACATGAGATTCAGATGCCCCCTAGTGGAAGGAACACACACACACACACATATATATATATATATATATATATATATATCGTATTTACAGTGAGCTTTTATTGAGCAAATATGAACGCAGCTAGATACAGTACAGCAATAGTAAAGATTCCGAATTCTAATAAATAGGGGAAACATGGGATATGAAATCACATTAACATTAGCCATACAACCAACCCCAAAAAACAATGAGTACTGATTGTCTTACAATCACCCAAAATAATATCACTCGTATTTCATATGTCACAACGATTCATCGATATGTATGCTATGATGCTGGTAAAATTGTCTCGCGCATCTACAGTGCTGGTCATAAAAAAAGCTAGCTAGCTCATGGATGCAAACAATGTTCTTCCCCAAAAACATAGCAACACGACATAATCTGTTTCAGTAGCTATAGTTAGCTATCTATATAGCTAGGTGTCATCTAAAATAACCCTAATTTATAAAACAGTTCTTTGACTAATGTTGGTCTGACCCATCTATGTGAAGCTAGCCACAATAAGGATTAGCAACAATAGTGGATTTTGCAGTTAGCCTTCAAAATAAAAGTATGGCATAGTTTAGTTAAATGTATTAATTTGACCATTTAAAAAAAAAACAAGCACACATACAACTTAAAAGCTATACATGAACATTAATAAAAATCATTGAGGATAACACACAATAAAGTCTGGGACTTATTTCCATTGTGGTCCTCTTGACACAAGATGGATAGACAAGATCGAACAGTGTGGCAGTGAAATAATAAAACAAAAACATAGAAGAACATTATCTCATCATTCCAGTTACATCATATGGGTTATTCATATGGGCACAGAAGACATCAAACACATTTGTACTTTATTCTTAAATCTGCCCAGAGAGGACGTTGTTTTTATAGGCAGAGGCAACACATTCCATTCTGAGGCTCCAGTATACAAGAAAGTACCTTTCCCAGCATTACTCCTGAACCTGTATAAGCACATATCAGAAACACCTGATCTGGTGCTGTGATTGTGTACATCCCTAACATGAGCAAAGTAATCACTTAGATATCTGGGCGCAGGACCATAAATACTCCTGTAAACCAAACCTAGTCTAATCTGGGACACCCTAGCCTCAACAGGCAGCCAGTTTAGTTCCTGAAAGCAGCTCCTGCCTATGTGAGTGTGTGGACTCACCTTCAATACTACCCTGATCAGCTTATTCTGGGCTATCTGGAGCTTCCCCTTCATACATTTAGATAAGCCCCCAAACCAGGGAGTACTAACATAGTCAAAATGGCATTGAATGAGAGCAGTAGCTAGCACTTTCATGGAGTCCTTATCAAGCAGCTTGGACTTTCTAGACAAAAATGTAGTCCTGGCATTAACCTTCCCTAGCACCTTATTGGCCATGCTCACACCTCCCAAGCTTCCATCAAGGATACATCCCAAGTAGCTAACAGAGGTTTTAGTAGTCAGCACCTCACCCCCTAACTCCTCTGATTTCAGACGACCTACACAATTAAGGTCTGGATCCAAAAATAATGCAAGTGCAGAGATAGCTTACTATCTCCAAGCTATTTGCTAATGTTAGTAAGCTCTGTGCTAAGCATGCTCTCCAACATAGTTTTACTTTTGTGAGACACCAGAAGTGTAGAGTCATCTGCATAAAGAAAAAGACGGCAAGAACAAGCATCTTTCATATCGTTAATATACAATCAAGACAGCAGAGGCCCAAGCACGCTCCCCTGCGGAACACCACAACTCATTGGTTTTGCCTGAGACAGTGAACCATTAACCTCTACTACTTGCTCCCTTCCTGATAAATAGGACTTTACCCAGCCTAGAGGGATACTGCTTAACCCCAGTGCCTCCAGTTTGGAGATAAGGAGACAGTGATTAACTGTATCAAAGACCTTCTGTAGGTCAAGCAGTACCATTCCACAGAAATTTCCCTCATCAATCTCTTTCCTGATTAAGTCAGTCAAGTAAAGTAGACATGAATCAGTGGAGTATGTTTTTCTAAAACCCGACTGAAAATCATACATTAGACCCTGTTAGTTAACATATTCATACATTTGCTCATGCTCAATTCCTCCCATGATCTTTGATGTTACACAGAGGTTAGATACAGGCCTATAATTCCCAGGGTCAGACTTTATCCCCTTCTTATACAGAGGTATAACTTTAGCTTGTTTCATGTCCCTGGGAAAGGTGCCTTCTTCAAGAGAGAGATTAACGATATACGTAATACAAGGACCACTTTGCTCAGCAGAATCTATTAGAAACCTTGCAGGAATATTATCCAGGCCTGTGGCTTTGGAGCATTTAAGCTCTGCCAGCATACTGACTATTTTTGATGTTGCTACCTTTATAAAATAAGAAGGGTTTGGCTGAACCCTCAACTCTACATAATACTTGACTTGGTTGCTTCCAAACAAACCAGAACTGGTGGGCAGCTTGCTAACCAGCTTGCTGGCAACAGAAGTAAAAAAAAAAAAGAAGAGTTGAATTCATTGGCAATCTCTGCTTTTTCATGTACCATCTCCCCTTTGATGTTCAGTCCAGTACTGTTTAGTTTATTTTTGGTAGTACTACTACAGCCTAGTTCCTTAAATAATTTCCAAAGCTTTTTAGGCTCATTTTTGTTTTCAATTATTTTCTCAGCAAAGTAACCCCTCTTAGCTTCTACCATCCTCCTCTGTGCTACATTTCTGTGACGTTTATATAGGACAAAATCAGGCTGCTCTTGAGAGTTCTTGCATTTTTTAAAGGCCTTAAACCTTGCTTGGTTAGATTCTAGAATCTCATGATTAAACCAAGGGCTAGATCTCTGCTTTACCTAAATGGGAGCCATCACATTCACCACATCAAGGAATCTACATTTAAATACTTCCCAGGCACTACCCCTACACTATCTAGCACAGGTGACCAGTCAATTTTACCCACTTCCCTCCTAAACTTTTCTACACAGTATTTTTTGAGTCCTTTGATTCTAACGGTTTTGTGACCCTTAAATATATCTTTAAAAATCCTCCTTGTGACGGGAGCACGTGATTCCGTGGAGCTGAGCAGACGTTGACAAACCGAGCTCTTCAAAGTTATTATATTATTGTTGAAATAATATTCTAACATCAGCTGATAAATTTTGAAGTACCTACCTTCCCAAAGAGCCATGGACCTCCGACCGAGAAGCAAGAAGGACGACCAAAACGTTGTTGATTCCAAGATAACGATAACGCTACAGCTAGCAAGATTAGCATTAGCCCTCATAACTCAGACGACAGTTCCAGACTGTTGCTCTCGGCAGGCTCACAATGCTGGCTACTCTCCTCTGGAAAATGTAGGATGGTAACAAAGGTCTTTCCCTGAAAATTGACAAGAAATCGGCTGAACTCCATTATTCCATTGACGACCTGAAATCCTCCATGAATGATCTCCTTTTGAGAACAACTGAGGCCGAGTTGCGCATTAGCACAGTTGACCATCACTCGACATGACCAGGTTCTGATACAACTGCAGAAGGACAATGCCTTCCTCAAAAACAAGGTAGACCAGATGGAGAACCAGAGCAGACGTAGTAACATCCGTGTGGTGGGATTGAAAGAGGACAGCGAGGGCCGTGACCCGGTCCGTTTCTTCACTCAATGGATCCCGGAGGTCCTAGGCATAATCAACTTCACCAAGCCGCTGGAAATCGAACGTGCCCACAGAACATCAGCGCCGAAACCCCGGCCAGATGAGCCCCCACGAGCCGTCCTGATCAGGTTCCTCCGTTTCCAAGACAGAGAGAAGATACTGCAACTCACAAGAGCCAAAGGGGACATCACCATCGATTGCAAGAGGGTCAGCCTTTTCCCGGATATGAGCGAGGATCTTGCCAGAGGTCGCAAGCAGTTCAGACCTGCCGCCAAAGCACTGAAGGAGAAGAACATCACCAGCTACCTCATCCACCCTGCGCGGATGAAAGTTCAGTACAAAGGCCGAAACCATCTCTTCAACACACCGGGAGAAGTGTTCACTTTTCTCAAAGAACTGAACCGCGTCTGAACCAGGATGGTATCTCTGGGGGATAAGATGCAGTTTGTTTGTTTTCTCTTATCTGGGCTGTCCTGTGACTTAACTGCTGATATCTTCCTGGAATTTGGATCCGTTTACCCCGCTATCCGGTCGCTATAATTGATTTGTACATTTTCAACTAACCGTTTTTTTTTCCCGAGGTGAGTTCTATTACATTTACAGGAGAGTATATTTTGGTTTAGTCAATATCCACTGGGCGAAGCAAATTAGTGGGCTTAGGCCCACTGCTTCCCCCGTATTTATGTTTCTCCTCTCCTGAAAAGAGACTCAAGCAGCCCTTTGCCGTGGGCAGTAAATATTCAGCCATAAATGTCTATTCACAACGTTTGTTTTCATCTTAGAGAGCAGGTTTTAGTTTACGCCAAGGTTTAGCCAGTAAGAGCAAGATGGAAAGTGAGCAGCAACGTATCGCTACAAGTGTATTCATGTTTGATTGTTGGGATTGTTGTTTTAGTCTGTCAATCGGGGTGGGTGGGATTTCTCTATAATTTTTTTCTATGTTTATTGTAGTTTCCTTCCTAAAGAGACACATAGGTCACTTCTGTGTTCAAACTAAAGTTGAAACATTTCCTGACTATTTACATATGAGAGATTTGCATTCGGTTACATATTTGAAACCCAACCCTATGCTTAATCCACTAAAATATGTCACATTCAACGTAAAAGGTCTTAACAGCCCGATTAAAAGGAAAAGTCTATACATACCTTAAGAAATTAAAGGCTGACATTGTGTTTTTACAAGAAACACATCTTACAGCCAGTGAACACAAGAAATTGAAGAGGGAATGGGTAGGACAAGTTTTTGCGTCCTCTTTTAACTCCAAAGCAAGAGGAACTGCAATTTTGATAAGTAGACATCCCCTTCTCCGTCAACAACACCATCTCTGATCCCTCGGGCAGGTTTGTTTTGGTGCAGGGGCATATGTTTTCAGAGTCTTGGACCCTGTTGAATATTTATGCTCCTAATTTCGATGACCATATGTTTATACAGAATGTCTTCCTTCAGGTCGCTCAAGCACCACCAGGATGGCTACTGGTTGGAGGAGACTTTAATTTTTGTTTAGATACAGTTCTTGATAGGTCCTCTGATAAACTCTCACTTCTTACCAAAGCCGGCAAGATCACCATGTCATTCATGAAATATCTCAATTTACTAGACATCTGGAGACAGATGCACCCACAGGATAGGGAGTACTCTTTTTATTCACACCCACACAAGACACACACACGCATAGATAACTTTTTACTATCGACCCAACTGTTTCATAGAGTGTTAGATATCGAGTATCTCCCCAGATTGCTTGGCGACCATTCTCCTCTAGTATTATCAATCTCCATTCTTACCAAGGTAAATGGAGCATATAGATGGAGGCTAAATTCTACACTCCTAAAGCAACCTGAATTGTGCATTCACCAAAGAGCAGATCAATATTTTTTACTTTGACAAACAAACCCTTCGCTCCTGACAGTTTCATTCTTTGGGACACATTGAAGGCCTATCTGAGGGGACATATAATTTTCTATACTAAAGGGTTGAAGAGAAAACACGGTGCGGAACTGAGTGCCCTTGAATCTGAAATCTCTGAGCTAGAGAAAACCTACCAAAGAGTCCCGACTAAAGATCTATACAGGCTTTTGGTAAATAAAAAAACTAAATATAATATTCTGAACACATTTCAAGCTGAGAGGGCCATCACTAAATCAAAACAGCCTTATTACGAGCTTGGAGAGAAAGCTCACAAAGTATTGGCATGGCAACTGAAAGCAGAGGAAAGTAAGGGGATAATTAATGCTATAGAAACTCTTACTAATGAGATATCTTTTGACCCTACTGAAATGTATAATACTTTTAAGAAATACTATAAAGACCTCTACACTTCCCAATCAAGCGGTGATCTATCAGAGATCGACTCCTTTCTCTCCTCTCTCAACCTCCCATGCCTGTTAGAGGAAGACCGAGAGCGCCTGAGTGAACACTTGTTGGAGGCCATTAAATCCCTACCTTCTAATAAATCTCCTGGGGAGGATGGCTTCCCTCCAGAGTTCTATAAAGAATTTAGGGAGCTGTTGGTCACCTACCAGGGGAAGACGACTGCTTTCCAGAGTCTCTCTCTCAAGCAGTGATTACTGTAATCCACAAGAAAGGGAAAAACACGCTAAAGTGCGCTATAGACCAATCTCTCTCCTTAACACGGATTGTAAACTGGTCACCAAGATGCTATCTAAGAGACTGGAGTCATGTCTTCCCCTGTTGGTCAACCCAGATCAGACTGGCTTCATAATTAATAGATTGTCCTCCAATAATCTCAGAAGGTCCGTTGATATAATTCACCTTGCTAACAAAAACAAAATACCTAGTGTCGCAGTCTCCCTCGACGCTGAAGAGGCCTTTGATAGGGTTGAACGGCTATACCTCTTTCGCGTCTTGGAAAAGTTTGGTTTAGGTACCGTGTTTGTAAATTTGATAAAATCCCTCTACACATCTCCTAAAGCTAGGATTGCTAACAAAGGGATTACTTCCTCCTCTTAACCTCTCTATAGGGGGAACAGACAAGGTTGCCCAATTAGCCCCCACCTCTTTGCCCTCGCCATTGAACCGTTGGCTGCGGCTATTAGAACGTGCTCTGACATACATGGCTTTGAGGTGGGCCCCCATACCCATAAGTTATCACTCTTTGCGGACAACCTTATCTTATTTCTAACAAACCCAGAACACTCCCTCTCTCACTTGCAGATCCTACTACAGTGTTATAGTTCTTTCTCTGGATATAAGGTAAATTTTGATAAAAGTGAAATGTTACCATTGTCATCATACCATCAAGCTTAAGTTTCCTTTTAGATGTTCGCCTATGGGCTTCACATATTTGGGCATAATGGTGGATGGTAATCTGAACAACCTCTATGAATTCAATCTGTCCAGTTTGTTGCAAAAGGTGGAGGGTGACCTTTGTAAATGGATGGACTTTCCTCCCACTCTACTGGGTAGAATAAATGTAATTAAAATGAATGTCCTGCCCAGATGTCTATATTTGTTTCAATCTCTCCCCATCCCTGTTCCCGCAGCATTCTTTTGCTCTCTAGACAAGCTGACCAGACGGTTTATCTGGTATGGCAAAACCCCTAGGTTAGGCCTGGATAAACTGACCCTTGATTACGGTCAAGGGGGCTTAAACCTCCTCAATTTTAGAATGTACTACTGGGCTGCACAGTCTAGGTTTCTGGTTCAGAGGTTTGACAATGGTCTCTCTCCCTCATGGTTGAACATTGAAAAGCTTGAGGTAAATGATGGGGCAGAATTGTTTCACAAATGGGACAGAAAATCTATAAAAACCATCACAGACAACCCTTAAATCATACATTCTGTCCTGGCATGGTGCAAACTGCCTGAGCTGTTCAGACGAGGGGGATTCCTTTCCCCTAAAACCCCTTTATGGAACAATAGATTGATCCCTATGTTTTTCCAGAATAGTAACTTTAGACCATGGTCTGATAAGGGGATCACTCTTCTGGAACATTGTGAGGAGGGAGTTCTTACATCTTTTGATCAGCTGAAACAGAAATACCACTTGCCTAACAGGGACTTCTTTAGCTACCTACAACTACGAAACTTTCTTAGGGTGACTCAAGGGACAATGGAACCTACCTAAGATGTCACCTATTGAACAACTCTGCCACGCCGACCAACCACTGTTCAAGACCATTTCCCGTGTTTACGATGCTCTTATGTCAGGATTAACACTGCCTGAGCTAGATAAACCCATATTTAGATGTGAAAAAGATCTGGGTATTGATCTTGATGAGGATCTATGGAGTGACCTATGCAGGGATGGTGTTACATCCACATTGAACTCCAGATACAGACTGATCCAGTTTAATTTCCTCCATCAGCTCTATATCACCCTATCTAGACTGCACAACCCTGATATCTCCTCCCTATGTTTTAGATGTGGCTCAGATGAAGGAACATTCCTCCATTCCACTTGGCAGTGTTCAAAACTACACGGTTTCTGGCAGGGGGTATGCGATACCATATCCTCAATTCACCGGGTTGCATTCCCTTTAGACCCGGAGGTCTGTCTACTGGGTAACTTTAACTCCAATCTTAGGCAAAGCCATACTATAAAGCTAACAGAAATATTTCTAGCGATTGCCAAGAAATGTATTGCCTTGAAATGGAAATCGGAATCCTCCCTGCCAGTTGCAATATGGCTATCGGAAGTTAATAGTTGTATCCCACTGGAGAAAATCACTTACTGCTTGAGGAATAAGTTAAAGACATTTTACAGAATTTGGCAACCTTGACTATATAGAGAATCTCCCCCACATCACATTGATTGAATCTCGATATAATCCTTATATAACGTTTCACACGTAATGTAGTTTATGGCAGGTGACCATATAATCCAATGTCTCATTATTATTATTTTTTATTTTACTCTTTATTATGACTTATTTGTGTTTGTATATATAATTATTTATTTTTTGTTATGCTCGTCTGTTAGTCACTTTGTCCTATTGTTGTCTCATATCTTTTCACTTTTGTTTTGAATGTTCTTCATTGGAAAATGCAAAAATAAAATATTTGAAAAATAAATCCTCCTTGTGCAAAATGTAATAAAATGATTACTGATTCCAGAGACTATTACTCCACTCTGCGACACCAATATTAAGTCAATTGTATAATTTGCATAATTATATTATTTGTATTCATTTGCATCACTGTCAATGACATCCTTTTATTTTGAAAGCAAACCGCAAATTCCACCATTGTGCCTAATCCTTATTGTGGCTAGCTTCACAACAGCTGATCCTAACTGTTATAGGTATATTTCTATTTTGTACCGTTTATCAAAAGTGTTGGGGAAAAACTTGTCAATAATCAACTGACTGGCTATCTTGATGTCTATAGTATTCTCTCTGGCAGGGCCTCGAGTGTCACAGGGCTCTAAGGCACTGCAACGCAGTGCTAGCTGTGCCACTAGAGATCCTGGTTCGAGTCCAGGCTCTGTCGCAACCGGCCATGACCAGGAGACCCATGGGGCGGTGCACAATTGGCCCAGCATAGTCCGGGTTAGGGGAGGGTTTGACCGGAAGAGATGTTCTTGTCCCATTGCGCACTAGCAACTCCTGTGGTGGGCGGGGCACAATCCACGCTGACATGGTTGGCAGGTGTACAGTGTTTTCTCCGACACATTGGTGAGGCTGGCTTCCGGGTTAAGCGGGCGTTGTGTCAAAAAAGCAGTGCAGCTTGGCTGGGTTGTGTTTCGGAGGACGCATGGCTCTCAACCTTGACCTCTCTCGAGTCTGTACGAGAGTTACAGCGATGGGACAAGACTGTAATTACCAATAGGATACCATGAAATTGGGGTAAAATAATGAATAAAAAAGTAGTGTCTCTGGTATGCAATCTGGTTTCTGCTCAGGTTATGGACAACCTTAAAGGTCCTCAAGGATGTCATGTTGCCCTTCATTCTAAACAATGTGGTGCTGCTATTTTTATAGATTTTTGCCAAAGTTTTTGATACAGTGGGCTGGCTAAGAAGTATTGGTGTCTCTGAGGGGTCTTTGGCCTGGTTTGCTAACTACCTCTCTCAAAGAGTGCAGTGTATAAAGTCAGAAAATCTGCTGTCTCAGCCACTGCCTGTCACCAAGGGAGAACCCCAAGGCTCGATCCTAGACCCCACGCTCTTCTTAATTTACATCAACAACATAGCTCAGGCAGTAGGAAGCGCTCTCATCCATTTATATGCAGATTATACTTCTACTCAGCTGTCCCCTCCCCAGATTTGGAGTTAAACGCTCAACAAAGCTCTCTACCCTTAACCCTGTTCTGAAAACATCCAAAACAAAAGGTCATGTGGTTTGGTAAGAAGAATGCTAGTCTCCCCACAGGTGTGATTACTACCGCTGAGGGTTTAGAGCTTGAGGTAGTCACGTCATACAAGTACTTGGGAGTATGGCTAGACAGTACACTGTCTTTCTCTCAGCACATATCAAAGCAGCAGGCTAAAGTTAAATCTAGACTTGGTTTCCTCTATCGTAAATCGCTCCTATTTCACCCCAGCTGCCAAACTAACCCTGATTCAGATGACCATCCTACCAATGCTAGATTACGGACAGAATTTATAGATCGGTAGGTAAAGGTGCTCTCAAGCGGGTAGATGTTCTTTACCATTCGGCCATCAGATTTGCCACTAATGCTCCTTATAGGACACATCACTGCACTCTATACTCCACTGTAAATTGGTCATCTCTGTATACCCGTCGCAAGACCCACTGGTTGATGCTTATAAAACCCTCTCGGGCCTCACCCCCCCCCCCAAAAAGTAAATGTACATATCCAATCAGTCCAATGTTGAACAAAAAAATAACATTGTAAAAAGTCATATCATTAAAAGCATAGTGTAGGTACTGAGTACTACCGTAGCATCGTCCTTCGAGAAAGAGCAGTTTGGCGCTTATCTGATGTAGGAAAAACCTGCAGGTGAAGTGATGAGCAGGATCTCTTCTGCTGTTATACACAGATGCCGCAAAGTAGGAATATATGATCTATTTAAGCTTAATTCGAGATATGGATCACGTGATACTGAGATGATAAAAAAATAAGTAAAACGTGAGACTGTGATGGTTCCTTGGAATCTAGGTAGATAACCACTCAGCGGTTAAAACATCTGGTAAGGTGCAGGCTACTGTAGCCTCCCAAGACAGGTGATAGAAAACAATTATGGATAGCCAAACCTGGGTCAAATACAATTGTCAAATACTTTAAAATATTGGTCTTTGTCTGAGAATTTGTTTTTGCCCTGAAGAATAGATCCAATGGAATAGTACCAAAATTGCAAACGCCAAGCTAAATTAGTTGCACCTCAAATAAATGTCCTTGACCCAGGTCTCTGGGGTTATCACACATTTGTCAACGCCATAATCCAGAGTTCATTTAATATAAATAGTTATTTCACCAAATAAAATAGTATTTGTATATACCAATGAATGTTTTGGTTGTGGGATAAATGTAGAAAAAACAAAAATACTGATTTATGATTTAGATATCAAAATCAAATCAAATGTATTTATATAGCCCTTCGTACATCAGTTGATATCTGAAAGTGCTGTACAGAAACCCAGCCTAAAACCCCAAACAGCAAGCAATGCAGGTGTAGAAGCAAGGTGGCTAGGAAAAACTCCCTAGAAAGGAAAATCTAGGAAGAAACCGAGAGGAACCAGGCTGTGGGGTGGCCAGTCCTCTTCTGGCTGTGCCGGGTGGAGATTATAACAGAACATGGCCAAGATGTTCAAATGTTCATAAATTACCAGCATGGTCAAATAATAATCATCACAGGCAGAACAGTTGAAAATGGAGCAGCAGCACGGCCAGGTGGACTGGGGACAGCAAGGAGTCATGTCAGGTAGTCCTGAGGCATGGTCTTAGGGCTCAGGTCCTCCGAGAGAGAGAAAGAAAGAGAGAATGAGAGAATTAGAGAGAGCATTCTTAAATTCACACAGGACACCGGATAGGACAGGAGAAGTACTCCAGATATAACAAACTGACTCTAGCCCCCCCGACACAAACTACTGCAGCATAAATACTGGAGGCTGAGACAGGAGGGGTCAGGAGACACTGTGGCCCCATCCGATGACACCCCCGGACAGGGCCAAACAGGAAGGATATAACCCCACCCACTTTGCCAAAGCACAGCCCCCACACCACTAGAGGGATATCTTCAACCACCAACTTACCATCCTGAGACAAGGCCGAGTATAGCCCACAAAGATCTCCGCCACGGCACAACACCAACGGGGGGCGCCAACCCAGACAGGAAGATCACATCAGTGACTCAACCCACTCATCCCTCCTAGGGACAGTATGAAAGAGCCCTAGTAAGCCAGTGACTCAGCCCCTGTAATAGGGTTAGAGGCAGAGAATCCCAGTGGAAAGAGGGGAACCGGCCAGGCACAGACAGCATGGGCGGTTCGTTGCTCCAGAGCCTTTCCGTTCACCTTCCCACTCCTGGGCCAGACTACACTCAATCATATGACCCACTGAAGAGATGAGTCTTCAATAAAGACTTAAAGGTTGAGACCGAGTTTGTGTCTCTCACATGGGTAGGCAGACCATTCCATAAAAATGGAGCTCTATAGGAGAAAGCCCTGCCTCCAGCTGTTTGCTTAGAAATTCTAGGAACAATTAGGAGGCCTGCGTCTTGTGACCGTAGCGTACGTGTAGGTATGTACGGCAGGACCCAATCAGAGAGAGAGGTAGGAGCAAGCCCATGTAATGCTTTGTAGGTTAGCAGTGAAACCTTGAAATCAGCCCTTGCCTTGACAGGAAGCCAGTGTAGGGAGGCTAGCACTGGAGTAATATGATCAAAATTTTGGGTTCTAGTCAGGATTCTAGCAGCCGTATTTAGCACTAGCTGAAGTTTATGTAGTGCTTTATCCGTGTAGCCGGAAAGTAGAGCATTGCAGTAGTCTAACCTAGAAGTGACAAAGGCACGGATTAATTTTTCTGCATCATTTTTGGACAGAAAGTTTCTGATTTTTGCAATGTTACGTAGATGGAAAAAAGCTGTCCTTGAAATGGTCTTGATATGTTCTTCAAAAGAGAGATCAGGGTCCAGAGTAACGCAGAGGTCCTTCACAGTTTTATTTTAGACGACTGTACAACCATTAAGACTGATTGTCAGATTCAAAAGATCTTTGTTTCTTGGGACCTAGAACAAGCATCTGTTTTGTCAGAGTTTAAAAGTAGAAAGTTTGCAGCCATCCACTTCCTTCCTTCCACACATGCTTCTAGCGAGGGCAATTTTGGGGCTTCACCATGTTTCATTGAAATGTACAGCTGTGTGTCATCCACATAGCAGTGAAAGTTAACATTATGTTTTCAAATGACATCCCCAAGAGGTAAAATATATAGTGAAAACAATAGTGGCCCTAAAACGGAACCTTGAGGAACACCAAAATGTACAGTTGATTTGTCAGAGGACAAACCATTCACAGAGACAAACTGATATTTCCGACAGATAAGATCCAAACCAGGCCAGACTTGTCCGTGTAGACCAATTTGGGTTTCCAATCTCTCCAAAAGAATGTGGTGATCGATGGTATCAAAAGCAGCACTAAGGTCTAGGAGCACGAGGACAGATGCAGAGCCTTGGTCTGATGCCATTAAAAGGTCATTTACCACCTTCACAAGTGCAGTCTCAGTGCTATGATGGGGTCTAAAACCAGACTGAAGCATTTCGTATACATTGTATAAAGATAAATCGTTTTGAATTGCCTGACACTATAATCAACACTCATCTCAGACTTGAACATGTGCAGCCAAAAGTCTGCAGACATGCTCCCCCCCCAAAACAAAATAATTTTTCTAAATTGCCATGTATACCAAACATTAATACCTTCCTTTGCCCTCAGAAGAGTCTCAATTCAAATCGGGATATGGACTCTACAAGGGGTCGAAAGCATTCCACAGGGATGCTGGCCAAAGTTGACTCCAATGCTTCCCACAGTTGTGTCAAGATGGCTTGATGTCCTTTGGGTGGAGGACCATTCTTGATACACACGAGAAACTGTTGAGCGTGAGAACTGCAATGCGGTTGGGTTTGACACAACCGGTGCGCCTGGCACCTACTACCATACCTCGTACAAAATCAAACATCGTTGTCTTGCCCATTCACCCTCAATGGCACATACACAATCCAGGTCTCAATTGTCTCAAGGCTTAAAAATCCTTCTTTAACCCGTCTCCTCCCCTTCATCTACACTGAGTGGATTTAACATCAGTAAGTTACATCAATAAGGGATCATATCTTTCACCTGGATTCACCTGGTCCGTGTAGATGTGTAATGAGAAATTGATATTTATTTCATTTCACTTTTTATATTCAATCTCCAGACAGATGGTTGTTGGGTTCACAACTCATTTCCAAGCACAAGAATCCATTCAACAATACTACTTGATTAAAAAGTGAAAATAATTCAGCTGGTGGATTGGGATCGGATTTTAAATGGTTTATTTCTGAATTGTACATAGATTAGCTTGTTGCTTGTTAGTAAGTTTAATGTCAAACCATGTTCACAGTGAGCTCACAGCAGTGGAGACAGACATGTTTACATTGCCCTCAAAACAGTCTCATAGCTGTACACACCTGCATCACTTCTTCCCACAGGTTTAAATAAACGTATACAAGTCTTAGTCTCCCTGGTTTAGTTGGTTTAGTTCATATGCAAAAAAATATTAAAAATGATTTAAACAAGAAAAATAAATTAAAATGCTAATAAAAGTCTAACTGGAGGTAAAAATTTGCGATACGGAATTACTCTCATATCCCTCATGTCACACAAGTATGGCTATTTGACAGAGAAAAAGCAAGCACATCGAACCAATGTGGGTTTGAATGCATTGTAACCTTAATCTAACGATCCCAAACATACATATAATATTGATAAGGGTATCTACGTACTTTTACATACTAAACATTAGGGAAAATTAACATGTGAAGTACACAACATATTGTAAAGAAACCGCGAGTAACAGGTGAAAAACTGTGCATACCATCTCATCTTAATAAATACTTGAATTGTGCCTCGAGTGAAAGCTAGTGAAATGTCAAAAGTTGATGCACAACTGAAGCGTGAGATCGTTTCTGCATCCTTGCAGAGGCACCCTCTCGTGATCATTTAACTTGCTGTGTACGAACGATCCTGTCCTCCAGGGGTCGCTCATATTGTCACCCAGCCTAAACCACTGCCGAATGCTGCCAGTCACATGACAGAGGAAAGCTCTGCAAACATCCTTCCCTGGTATCCTTTGCAAAAGGCACTACTGTACTGGTTATTTCTCTCACAGAGGATAAGTTCCACGGGATAATGACCTCCATTCTTGTTATTAATCCTCTAGTAGTTAAGGAAACAGTTTCACATTTGGACTGTATTCCAGTTTCATTATTCTTGAAATTAAGAGCAACAGCTGTCTCAACAAATACAACAAGCACATCCAGTCTTCTGGGGGACTGTCTGCACTGGTGTTGCTGTCAGTAATTCTCATGACGTCTGTACTCTGTGGTACCATTGGCTGCATTTTTTTGGAGGGGGCCCAGGAAGGGGGCGGGTCATCAGGATGTGACGACCTGGACGTAGTTAGCAGGGTAAAGGCCCACATCTCCGTTGGCCAGCTGCCCTTTGCACCAGCCCTGCTCGTCCTCCTCGCCCATCTTCATTAGCTCTTCACCTGAGTGATGAGAGAGCAGAAAGCACAGGGGAACATGCTTAATAATAACAACTTGCACTGTTTCATCCAGTCCCATGCATATCTGGAATTTCCCACTGACACCACCTGCTGGGAGTGTGAAACACCTTCTCAGTGCAATTACATGCACCATAATTCATCCATATTAATGTAATGTACTGGACTTCTGAATCTCAGCTTTGTTACAGGGACCACCTCAAGGCGGCAACATAATTACCGGTGTACATCATGTTCTCACCACATCCAAAAGAAATTACTTAATTATCGACTATATCACCTCTTAGTTTAGTCCGAGGTGTTCTTCTAGAAAGCAAAAGCTTAGTGTGCGAAGGCTTATTTCTTCTCCAAAGGATTGTTAACCTCTACCCAGTCTCAAATCATTTGGCCTTTTGTGATCCTCAAGACTGGAACCAAAGTAGACCAAAAGCAAGGCCACAGTGTTAAAGTAAGGTCTTCTAAGATCTCTCTACATGGGCACTTCAACTTCTATCATCCAATATCCTCTCCAAATCCAAGGGTACACGACCCCCCCCCTCCCTCTGTGTAGACATCTAGGAGATCCCCCCCAGAAAAGGACATTAGCTCGCAGTTAGACTGGGCTCTAATGGGGGCTCAGGCTGGTTAAGCTCCACTGGGAGGGAGACTTGAGTGTGACCCCACCAATCAGAGGGGCCAAGCACTGCCTTAACGACAGCTTTATTTTCACTAGCATAACAAGGGGGGGTCGTCGTGATCATGGGAATTAACTGCTAATCAAAATAACAGACAACGTTACCCTGTGCCTTTTAGCTGGCAGGAATCATCTAGGATAAACAAGTACATTTTGTGAAGTCTCGACAAATGACGTGGTTCAGTTCAAGGTAATTCATAGACATTTCAAAAACCATAATCGTCATGACTATCAATTGCAACACTTACCTGCAGTGTTGGGTTTAAAAATGAGTATCATTTGATAATCATTTTGCTTGACACACCCTTTATTGCATTCTTATTATATACACATCCATTTTCAATGTTACTCATCCTAATTCTCGACGTTAATCTTCAACCAAAGCTGTAAATACAATGTTTCAAACAGGATATCCTATGGAAATTATATCAAGGACATATAGGACATATATATAGGAAATAAATCAAACCAAAGGGAACCAAGGCTGATCCTATGCAATACATATCATTTCCATCAAAATACAAATGATATTGCTGTATTCAAATCTGATGCTCATGTGTAAATCACACTTGTATTAATTCTCCCACTGTTTGTCCTTCAATTTTCAACATGTTTCGACCAAATTAACAAATTATTATTATTATTTCCCCAAACAAATGGTGAATTAATATCTACGCCACTGGTTTAGCAAGACAAAGTGAGCTGTGGCTGCCTTGCAGACATTGGTCCTTGTGTCTGTGTTGATGTCCAGTGACATTAATAGGCATTAGTAGAGATTAATACCTGCTTTAAAGCTCAGCTCATCCGCCTCCTGCCCAGTGTAATCATACAACGCTCTAACTCGTACACCTTCTACCTTCTCCTCTTCCTTCTCTAACCCATTAGCGGCGATGACCTTTTTGGGGATGTCTTCGTCAGACCAGTCTGATGAGTAGTCTTTCACCCCTCTGTTGACAGGAAAGGGGGGGGGGGGGGGGGGGGGGGGGGGGGCAGAGGGTTAGTATAACAAATCTATTACTTTGTGTAGTCCTACAAGGATGGTATGAAGAAAACAATGAATGTGTCATTTTCTCTTCCAAACTATACATTGGAGGCTGCAACCAGAAATCAAACAAAATGTCTTGTAACGCAGGGCCATGTATTCTCATTATATCACTGTAGCAATAACTTTAACCAACATAGGGTGGTAGCGACCACAGGTCCCCGCCCCCCAACAAGTTTGATCAAAGGCAACACATTAAATCAATATACCTTCATTTGATCTCCGTGCTCACACGCCAAGTTAGAGCGACACTAAGAACATCTGTGACTGGTGTACGTATGTTTAACTGAATACGGAGGTTCAATTCAAAACACATGAACACGGGCACAGGCACAAGGCCTCTGACTCAGCACTAGTACAAACACTAATTAGAGGCAGCAGCTCTCTGATACAGGAAGTTGGTAACCGTGGTCCCACATGGAGTTAAGAAGACAAGACAAATATAGAAGCAGAAGCCAAACAGTTTTTTCGAAAAGCTGGAATAATTGGAGTTGAAACACCTCGGAGGTATACGTCTTTGGAGCAAACCAACAGGAAGTTAACACAATAACTATGTCATCCTTTTGTTTGTTATGTTATTGAAAAAAAAAGAAGAAAACTTGGCCTCAAGTACCAATGTTAATTCTTCATTACAAAGTACTCCTCAAACATCCATTGTCCCGTGGGAACAGTGAGTCAGAACAACAAGATAACGTGCTCCACAACTATTATTCCCAGTCTTTCCTGCTCCATTCAAAAGGTTGTATTATAGAAGAGGAAAGACAACACACTAACATTGTTCAGTACCTGTCCTAAAGCTGAGAAGAACAAACGAATAGTGGTGCAGTCGGATAAAGAGTCATCTCTAGCTCTACATTTGAACAACTCATGTGGTACAGAAGCTACGGTGGTAGTGCAGGGCGGATAGGTCATGTGCAGGTCACAGAGCGCACAGTTACCTGGTGGTCTCCTGAGGGGTCTGGGGTGCCTCCTCGCTTGAAGGGACAATGTTGGTCAGGGTGACCACATCCTCCGCCCGGCTGTTCCTCCCCTTCTGGTTGGAGATGGAGCGGTTTGACTCAGGAGACCATTCCTGGACAAACATGTATTTATTTATATTTATATGTGAGACTTTAAAAAGCATGGAACTATTTTAATGTTTTCTAACTATCACTAGCTGGTAACATATCGTTTTCTCACACATACAGAGGCTTCTGAAATATCTATTGTATTCATCTGGCCTAGTCTGTTTTATTTTATCAATGCAGTCAAAAACCACACCCAAAACACCACAAAAGAACAGCCACCTCGCAGACCTGTAATCTAAAACAAATCACCATACAAATGAAAAGATGGAGAAAACAAAATACACCACAATAAAACAGTTGACTGAGGATACAGTTTCACCAGTCACATTATGATGCATCATCTTTGGGATGATACTAAATAACCAGAGGGCTTTTGAAGCCCTGTGCCTAGTGCCAGATCCACTACAGAGAGCTATGCTGCTCCCCAGCCAGGACAAAGGGGCCCCTGTGTCTGGGTGAAACCAGCGGGAATGCCAAAAGATTCCTAAGGCGACAGAGGAGAGCTGCCTCATTCTCACTCCCCTCAAGCGTCAGTGGCTTTGCCTGGAACTGTAAACCAATGCCGGTTTCCAGATCAACACGCTCCTGCGTGCCAGCCAGCTATCGCCAGCTTTAAATTGATTATGAAGTAGAGGATTTGTTTTGTGTTCACAGTAGCTGGAATTTTCCACAAAATAGAAAAATTGCCTCCTGCATGTGCACCAGAGTGAAGGTAGTGACTGAGGAGCAGTTTTAAAATGGTCAGTTTTTAGGAACCTTGAGCTGTGTGTGGGGTGGTCAGAGCAGGCATTTAGCTCAGAGAACACACTACAGTATTCCAGAACCAACTCAGGTCCACATGTCACACAAGGGCCCATTCAGTGTCATCCCAAATTGGAATTTACTAACAGTTCAAGCAAGAGCTCAATATGGCTCTATGGGGAGGATTTAATTATATGAACACCTTTTACAACATTTCTTTGGCAGATAATTTGGGGTTTCATACACTGCTCAAAAAAATAAAGGGAACACTTAAACAACACAATGTAACTCCAAGTCAATCACACTTCTGTGAAATCTAACTGTCCACTTAGGAAGCAACACTGATTGACAATAAATTTCACATGCTGTTGTGCAAATGGAATAGACAGCAGGTGGAAATTATAGGCATTTAGCAAGACACCCCCATTAAAGGAGTGGTTCTGCAGGTGGGACCACAGACCACGTCTCAGTTCCTATGCTTCCAGGCTAATGTTTTGGTCACTTTTGAATGCTGGAGGTGCTTTCACTCTAGTGGTAGCATGAGACGGAGTCTACCACCCACACAAGTGGCTCAGGTAGTGCAGCTCATCCAGGATGGCTCATCAATGCGAGATGTGGCAAGAAGGTTTGCTGTGTCTGTCAGTGTAGTGTCCAGAGCATGGAGGCGCTACCAGGAGACAGGCCAGTAGATCAGGAGATGTGGAGGAGGCCAACAACCCAGCAGCAGGACCGCTACCTCCGCCTTTTGCAAGGAGGAGCAGGAGGAGCACTGCCAGAGCCCTGCAAAATGACCTCCAGCAGGCCACAAATGTGCATGTGTCTGCTCAAACGGTCAGAAACAGACTCCATGAGGGTGGTATGAGGGCCCGACGTCCACAGGTGGGGGTTGCGCTTACAGCCCAACACCGTGCAGGACGTTTGGCATTTGCCAGAGAAAACCAAGATTGGCAAATTCGCCACTGTGCTCTTCACAGATGAAAGCAGGTTCACACTGACCACATGTGACAGACGTGACAGTCTGGAGACGCCGTGGAGAACGTTCTGCTGCCTACAACATCCTCCAGCATGACCGGTTTGGCAGTGGGTCAGTCATGGTGTGGCATTTCTTTGGGGGGCTGCACAGCCCTCCATGTGCTCGCCAGAGGTAGCCTGACTGCCATTAGGTACCGAGATGAGATCCTCAGACCCCTTGTGAGACCATATGCTGGTGCGGTTGGCCCTGGGTTCCTCCTAATGCAAGACCTCATGTGGCTGGAGTGTGGCAGCAGTTCCTGCAAGAGGAAGGCATTGATGCTATGGACTGGCCCGTCCGTTCCCCAGACCTGAATCCAATTTAGCACATCTGGGACATCATGTCTCGCTCCATCCACCAACGCCACGTTGCACCACAGACTGTCCAGGAGTTGGCGGATGCTTTAGTCCAGGTCTGGGAGGAGATTCCTCGGGAGACCATCCGCCACCTCATCAGGAGCATGCCCAGGCGTTGTAGGGAGGTCATACAGGCACGTGGAGGCCACACACACTACTGAGCCTCATTTTGACTTGTTTTAAGGACATTACATCAAAGTTGGATCAGCCTGTAGTGTGGTTTTCCACTTTAATTTTGAGTGTGACTCCAAATCTAGACCTCCATGGGTTGATAAATTTGATTTCCATTGATCATTTTTGTGTGATTTTGTTGTCAGCACATTCAACTATGTAAAGAAAAAGTATTTAATAAGAATATTTCATTCATTCAGATCTAGGATGTGTTATTTTAGTGTCCCCTTTATTTTTTTGAGTAGTGTATATACTATTTGATAATCAGTAAATACAGGCAACATATTTATTATTATAAGCTTGCAATTTGCATTGTAACTCACATTCAATCAAAGTCAATAGACAATTTGTTTACATAAAGGTTAGACAGACAATGTCCTTTACCTCAAACTGTGGCCAGTTCATGCTCATGCCAGGTCCATGGGTGTTTCTCCACCACCTCAGATCTTCGCTGTCATTGGCTGCAGTGATGGTCTGGCCCAGGTCACGGTACAGGACCTTGAATCTAAGGGACAAATTCCCTCTGTTAATCACTGGAGTCACATTACCCGCACTCAACACAATACTGTGGTCAGTGAGCAAGATGGGATCAACACGTGTACGGGATGCAAAGCGCAATTATCTAATGCGGACATCTTGGGTATAAATACACCGGATAACAGGGGTATGTGGAAAAATGAGGGCACACGTTTGAAAAAACATTTCATTATAGGGGGAAAAAAAAAAAAAAAAAAAAAAAAAAAAAAAAAAAAAAACTTTGTACCATTTTTTTTTTAAAAAGGGGAGGATATGCTGAGCTCCACAAATAAAACTAAAGTCACAGTAACATTTTTATTGGAATGTGTGACTGAGGGTGTTTTTGTTGCAGGATTGGTGGACTTTATCCAGTCGTACCCATAGATCAACTCTTACTTTACTAGGTTCGTCTCAATCTCTGGTCATACCAAGCTATAAGAATGTGGCAAAATTCCACTGAATATTTGCTCAGCCGGAAGGCCAGACCAACCATCAACAGTTCCATGGTCACCTGGCCCTTGTCTAAATAGAGTAAGGACCTGTTATGAAAGACTGGTAGTTAATGGACAACACCGGCAGTTGAACATTCCCTCCTTGTGTACACATACTGTTGAACAGAAACGTAGGCTAATTCTACAAAATAGTTGCAGTATTAGATTCCCATGCTCAAAGTTTACTGTTCAATCTTGAGCAATTTATGCAACTGTAAAACATGACTAAGGTCTCAACACCATACCTGTAAGCGGAAAAGAACACCCAGTACCCAACTCAAGACACGGAGAATTGATTTTTAAAGAAATGTATTTGTGAACCAAGATGTATGTTTGTTAACTATAACTAGATGTGTCCAGAAAACAAAAAATGATAACCTCCCCCAAGATATTTGACAGTTGACTTACAAGGGTCGAGGTACTAGGTCAGCAGAAGGTGTGAATGTCATACCCATCCTTGCTGGAGAGGTCCAAATGTTTGTGAATGTCCAGCAGGACCTCCTTGAAGAAGCACAGCCTGTTCTTCTCGGCCTCCTGGGTGATCTCAAACACCTGCTCCATGTCCTCCATGTAGCGCGGGTTGCAGCGGTTCAGCTCCTCCAAAGCCTTCTCGTAGCGCTCCTTCGCCTGGAGTTGAAAAACCAGACACACAGCCAACTATACATCTAGCTTCAGACACAGAATCGCCATCTTCACGTGCAAAAATATTATACCATTTGAAATATTTATACATTTGAAAGACTTCCTGGCTTTGGTGTGGCTAATGTTGTTCGTTATGGGGTGTAGTCTCACGAGATTAGCTGTGGGCAAGTAAACCGACAAAATCTAGTTTCAGGATTTACTGTATAAATTACAAACTATCCCTACATTTTAAATTAGGTGGAGCTCGGTTTATAGGAAAGCTTTTGATTACTAACTCAACTTCAAAATGGGACCTTACGCTGCACTTCCTACAGCTCAGACATAGTTGAAAATTAACAGCCTCCATAGATCCAGCCAGTCAACAACAAAAAAAATAGCTCAGTCTTTCTGCTCGTCACTGCAAGGCTGCCACCTGACAAGCCTCATCCCGCCTCAAGCCTCATCCCGCCTCAAGCCTCATCCCGCCTCAAGCCTCATCCCGCCAAACAGTTATGTTTTTTTATTTTTAAAAAAGGCACGTCGGTGTGTGCTTCCCCACCCAGAATTTCACACTTGATGACAGGCTGCCTCTAGACAGCACACCCAACTAAAACAAAGCTTTGTAGCTGCACTGAGCCAATTCCACCGACCCCGCTATTTAGACTGGACGGTCCCATTAGCTGAACCTATAAGGCTGGTACAAATAACATATTGAATGCTCAAGAGGTTGGCTTGTTACTTGTGTTCATGGGCTAAAGTACAGCATGTAAGAAAAAAAACGAAATGACCTCAAACCTCTTGACTAACAAATGTTATGGAACCTGATGACTACCTAGATGAACACGTATTGTTCACATATGTGTAGTTTCAGTACCTTCTCTGCTTCCTGGTTGCATTTCTCAACACGATCTGTAAATTTGCGGACCTCTTCCTGCGACTTGGTGGGGTCCGCCTTGGCATGGGACTCGCGAGTCAAAGCAGTCTTCTCCTCTTTACGGGCCTGCTGGTAACTCTTCTTAGACGACTCCACCTTGGACAGAGGAATTCCTCTGTTTACTACCACCACCAACCACACATCTATTGTATTTGGTACAAGTCATTCCCTAGGCTCTAGACCTCAGCTGAATCTGGTAATTAATGGTGTGGCTGTTGAACAAATCAAGGAGACCAAATTACTTGGTGTTACCTTAGATTGCAAACGGTCATTGTCAAAACATATAGATTGAATGGTTGTAAAGATGGGGCAAGGTCTGTCAATAATAAATAAAATGCTTTTCACACCACACTCCAAAGAGAGAGTCCTGCAGGCTCTAGGTTGTGTCTTATGCCGATTATTGTCCAGTCGTGGTCCAGTGCTGCAAGGAAAGACCTAGTTAAGCTGCAGCTGGCCCATAACAGAGCGACACATCTTGCGCTTCATTGTAATCAGAGGGATAATATAAATAGTCTCTCTTGGCTAAGACTTGAGGCGAGACTGTTTATAGAAAGTAGTGACACAGTCAGTGTTGAAAACTCCTAATTGTTTGCATATTCAACTAACACACAGCTCTGACACAAATTCAAAGTGTATAGTATTATATAGAGCCATTATTACACTACATTACCAAAAGTATGTGGACACCTGCTCGTCAAACATCTCATTCCAAAATCATGGGCATTAATATGGAGTTGGTCCCCCATTTCCTGCTACAACAGCCTCCTCTCCGCTGGGAAGTCTTTCCACTAGATGTTGAAACACTGTTGCAGGGACTTGCTTCCATTTAGCCACAAGAGCATTAGTGAGGTCGGGCACTGATGTTGGTCGATTAGGCCTGGCTCGCAGTCGGCGTTCCAGTTCAATTCAATTCAATTCCAATTCCAATTCCAGTTCCAATTCATCCCAAAGGTGTCCACTGGAGTTGAGGTCAGGGCTCTGTGCAGGCCAGTCAAGTTCTTCCACACTGATCTCGACAAACCACTTCTGTATGGACCTTGCTTTGTGCACGGGGGCATTGTTATGCTGAAACAGGAAAGGGCCTTTCCCAAAGCACAGAATCGTCTAGAATGTCATTGTATGCTGTAGCGTTAAGATACCCTTCACTGGAACTAAGGGGCCTAGTCCAAACCATGAAAAACAACCCCAGACCATTATTCCTCCTCCATTAAACTATACAGTTAGCACTATGCATCGGGGCAGGTAGCGTTCTCCTGGCATCCGTCAAACTCAGGTTCGTCCGTCAGACTACCAGATGGTAAAGCGTGATTCATCACTCCAGAGAACATGTATCCACTGCTCCAGAGTCCAATGGCGGTGAGGTTTACACAACTCCGGCCGACACTTGGCATTGCGCATGGCGATCACAAGCTGCTCGGCTATGGAAACCCATTTCATGAAGCTCCCGACGAACAGTTATTGTGCCGACGTTGCTTCTAGAAGAAGCAGTTTGGAACTTGGTAGTGAGTGTTGCAACCGAGGACAGACAATTGTATGTGCTACTGCACTCAGCTGTCCCGTTCTGTGAGCTTGTGGGGCCTGCCTCTTCGCGGCTGAGCCATTTCCACTTCACAATAACAGCACTTACAGTTGACCGGGGCAACTCTGGCAGGGCAAAAAATTGACAAACTGACTTGTTGGAAAGGTGGCATCCTATGACCTTATTGAGCTCTTCAGTAAGGCCATTCTACTGCCAATGTTTGTCTATGGAGATTGCATGGCTGTGTGCTCGATTTTATACACCTGGGTGTAGACGAAATAGCCAAATCTACTAATTTGAATGGGTGTCCACACATATATACGATACATATACACATGTAGGCTGTGTGCCATTTTAAAATGGATGAGAATGTTCTTGTCAATTAAATGATTCATTATAATTTTTTAAACATTTTCAGTCCTGTGGGAATCGAACCCACAACTCTGGCGTTGCAAGATAGATGTTCTATCAACTGAACAACACGGGATAAGCAACATTAATGTTCAGTATTTTGTCATATTTCATGTTTGGTGTGGACCCCAGGAAGAGTAGCTTCTGCTTTCGCAACAGCCGATGGGAATCCTAATAAAATGCCAAATCAAAACAATATGTACAACTGATCTATTATTGGTCATTCAGGGTTGATGATGTATGAAGATTAAACGGGTAAAAAAAAAAAGCTAAATGAGTAGAGCAACACTCACGTCTTTCAGTTTCCGAACCCAGGGTTTTTGTGCCTTGCGGAAACCTTCCTCTGCCTCCTTTGTCTCCCGGAACCCTCCGATCATCTGCTTGTGGAAGGCATCTTTCTGCCAGTTACGGACCTTGTCGCTGTCCTCCACAGCCAGGTGCTCCTTCAGCTCCATGTGGATCTCACTCAGCCTATCAGCAGCATTCATGAAGGCATGCCACGCCTTCTCCAGGGTGCCATACTGAGGCCCTTCAGGTAGAGAGAAGTCACAGGGTTAACGGACACGTTTCACACCAATAACACATGGCTCCATGTCATTCAATGAGAGTCAAGTCGTTATCCAACCAGAGAAATGACCTACACTACCGGTCAAAGGTTATAGAACACCTACTCTTTCAAGGTTTTTTTCTCTTTATTTTTTTTTTACATTGTAGAATAATAGTTAGGACATCAAAACTAATTAAATAATGAAATCACGTTGTAACCAAAAAAAGTAAAGTCAAAAGATATTTTCTTGTACTTAAGTATATTTTAAACCAAATACTTTTACTCAAGTATCAAAAGTAAAAACATCAAATTCCTTATATTAAGCAAAACAGATGGCACAACCATCTTGTTTTTTTTATTTACAGAAAGCCAGGGGCTCACTCAAACATAATTTACAAACGAAGCATGTGTGTTTAGTGAGTCCGCCAGACCAGAGGCTGTAGGGTTGACCAGGGATGTTCGGTTGATAAGTGAATTGGACTTTTCCTGTCCTGCAAAGCATTCAAAATTTAACTACTTTTGGGTGTCAAGGAAAATGTAAGGGGTAAAAAGTACAATATCTTAAGGAATGTGGTGAAGGAAATGTTATTTTTTACTAAAACGTCACCCCACTACCAGGCCAACTCACCTTTCTCCACCACGCCCCTCCACTTCTTGGCCCAGTCACTCAGCTGCTGGGAATAGCCCTTCTCAATCTTGGCCCTCTCCGCGAAGCAGCTGACGAGCTCGTTGCACAGCTTGTGTCCATCGTCGATACGCTTCACCGTCCTCTTGTAGTGCCCCGGCTAAGTAAAGATGGACATATACTTGTGTAAGAAAGACCTGCTACATAGGGAGAAAGTCGTGGAAATATGGCCGTTGACTTGTGGTTTAGAAAAATGTAACAGTTCGAGAGAAGACTGGGAAAATTTGACAACCCACAGTTGACCTCTGCCTACAGAAAGCACATGAACATCTGGACAATCATCCAGAGGGGCCTTAGGTTGCAGAAAATGTCAAGACTTAGATGTCAATGCCTCAGCTTATTTTGTTGACTGCTGCAGAGGATATGTAGTACATATCTATGAAACCATTCAAAATTAACTGAAATTTCAATTTGTACCTGTCAACATAGCACACAAAAATCAGACTGATTTGTCTGCTGGTTAAATGGGAATGCCACAGGCCAACAGAGCAGGTGACTACTGCTGCTAGTTTCCCTCAGAGCAAGTGATAACTTGATGGGGCAGGCCTGATGAGGTGGGGCAAAAGAGGAGCTAATGGGGGGAGGAACCTCATAGCTAGGGCATGGAAATATAAATCAGCAGGGACTCATTATGTGTGTTGCCCATGCAAACGATGGAAGGCTGCCCGAGGGGGGCAGTCCCGTGGTAGTCCTACTTCCACACTAGATTGGTCAGCGCCACAGGGTTGGCAGCCCTGAGGGGGTGTAGTTGTTGAGCTTACCTCCCAGAAGCTTTCGCAGCTCCCGACGTCTCGCAGGTCTCCATTGGAAGACATCTCGGGGTCGCCTTTACAGCACAGAATGATGGCGGCTATCTGTTATAACCGAGGGGAGAACAACATGTAAGACTGTCGATGGACTACAGAGCTGGATATAGTTATGTGAAACCCACTCAAAAGTCTGGGAGTCAAATTCAAGAGAAAAATGCAGGGAAATTGCCAAAAAGCTACAGCAGAAACTACCATGTCATCACAAGGGAAAAGTAAATTACTGCCCTACTTGGCAAGCATCCATAGGGTTAATACAAGAGCAGTGGCTGGGCAGAATTTTTTAGGAAAATAACTGACAGTACTTTTAATTTCCCCCTTCTTTTCACCCTGACTCTGCTAACTTTCATGTATTTTCTGATGAAGCGATCCACTGGCATTACGCCACATCCTTAGTCTGTAGAAAAGGCCCCATAGCTTCTCCTCACAGAGCTAATGAGTCTACCCTAAAGGTGTAATCCAGTAATCCCGTAGGGTGAGGGGAGAGAAAGGAGCAGAGCAGGTCTCACCTCTGAGTGTCTGTCTCTGTCAGAGGATTGAGCCGAGGCAGACTAGTTTTAGCCAGGCTGGGGTTGCATGAGATAGATAAATTATGCCCTGTCATTGAGGTTAACCCACCACCACACTTAGTCAGCCATACTAATAGCAGGTCTTATCTGTTGCCAACCAAAATAGCTGATATGTTTTTCAAGAGCGAAAACTGACACATCCACATTCCTTGAGCTCTTGTACTCTCATATGCTTGAAAATAACTTGTTGCATGGTCAATTGACCAAATAATTGATTTTAAATTAAAACAATTGTCAAAAAAAATATCCAATCTAGATCCATTTTTTAAATTCCCACCTCAAAAAAAAATGAACCGTGTACAGAGTTCACATTTCCCTATACATCCACATCCCCTGGTCCCTTTCCTGATTGTATTAGCTAGCAGTGCCAAGGTCAAATTGCTTCCTTTGACAGACAACTTGGAAGGAAGACTGGGGATTCTGGGGACATTCATTACCAAAGCTATCCAGCGGATTTTGCACTGCTAAAAACACCAGCCGCTCCCTATCAAGTCTGAAAACCCACAATTGAAATGAAAAATAAAAACTAACTCTGCAAAAGGATTTGACCACAAACCTGTGGACTTCGTACAGCACAAATGCTGAACAAAAATATAAAACGCAACATTAAACAATCTGTGGCATTGTGTTGTGACAACTGCACATTTTAGAGTGGCCTTATTGTTCCCAGCACAAGGTGCACCTGTGCAATGCTGTTTAAAATCAGCTTCTTGATATGCCACACCTGGTCAGGTGGATGATTATCTGGGAAAGGAGAAATGCTCACTAACAGGGATGTAAACAAATTTCTGCACAACTTGAGAATTAAGCTTCTGGTGCTTATGGAACATTTCTGGGATCCTTTATTTCAGCTCATGAACCTTGGGACCAACACTTAACGTCGTACTGCATGGGGCATCTGTGACCAGATGCATGGCATAGCTGTATTCCCAGTCATGTGTGATCCATATATTAGGGCCTAATTAAATGAATTACAATTGCCTGATTCCCTAATATGAACTGCAACTCAGTAAATTTTAAAATTGTTGCAAATTGCGTTTATATTTTTGTTCAGTGTACACACACACACGTTGACACCCCTTCAAATGAGTGGCTTTGGCTACTTCAGCCACACCCGTTGCTGACAGGTGTATAAAAATTGAGCACAGCCATGCAATCTCCATAGACAACCATTGGCAGTAGAATGGCCTTACAGAAGAGCTCATTGACTCTCAACGTGGCACATAGTTGGTCAAATTTCTGCTCTGCTAGAGCTGCCCCAGTCAACTAAGTGCTGTTATTGTGAAGTGGAAACATCTAGGAGCAATAAAGGCTCAGCCATGAAGTGGTAGGCCACACAAGCTCACAGAACGGAACCGCAGGCTGTCCTCAGTTGCAACACTCACTTCCAAGTTGGAAGCAACGTCAGCACAATAACTGTTCATCGGAAGCTTCATGAAACGTGTTCTCTGGAGTAATGATTCAGCTTTCACCATCTGGTAGTCTGATGGCCGGACCTGGGTTAGGACGGATGCCAGGAGAACGCTACATGCATAGTGCCAACTGTGAAGTTTGGTGGAAGAATATTGGTCTGGGGACATTCTTCATGGTTTGGGCTAGGCCCGATACAGTATACAAGGGCATTCTAGAGGATTCTGTGCCCACTCCTATTTCTGCATGACAACATCCATATTAACTAAGCAAGGTCCAGAGAGAAATGGTTTGTCGAGATTGGTGTGGAAGAACTCGACTGGTCTGCACAAAGCCCTGACCTCAACCCCATCGAACACCTTTGGGATGAATTGGAATGCCGACTGAGCCAGGCCTAGCCGCCCAAAATCAGTACCCGACCTCACGAATGCACGTGGCTGAATGGAAGCAAGACCCCACAGCGATGTTCCAACATCTAGTGGAAAGCCTTCCCAGCAGAGTGGAGGCTGTTAGAAAAGGGGGGGACCAACTCCATATTAATGCCCATGATTTTGGAATGAGATGTTCGACGAGCAGGTGTCCATATACTTTTGGTCATGTACTGTACATGGGCTACACCATTATTCTGAGAATTGTTATAGGTAATGGACCTACAAACATGATAAACAACCACAATTCCATCCACAGCTTTATTCAAGGCATATCACATGTAAAAGAAAGTCACGACAGCTGAAGGAAACCAGAAGTTTTGGTGTCATTTTATAAAGGCCGAATAACAGGTATCACTATGGCAACAGCATCCAGGAACAATAAAAAGCACAATATTTACATCTTGCAGTTAAAATGAGAAAATAAGGAAAAGGAATAAACAAATGTAATATTAATTGTGTCAGAAATGGCAGTGGAAACACCTTGTGCAAATATTGATATAATAGCCATCATATCGAAGTCAATTTAGAGTCAAGCGTTGATATGGTGTTTGGTTCTCCCACTACGACTCAGGAAACTATGCAGTTTATGAAAATAGATTAAATAAATGAACCTCACCATAATAAAGCGCTGCTCTACCATCAGGGCAGGTCCTACAAGCCCTAGTTGTTGCACCTGGACTACTGTTCAGTCATGTGGTCAGGTGCCACAAAGAGGGACTAAGGAAAATTGCAATTGGCTCAGAACAGGGCAGCACGGCTGGCCCTTGGATGTACACAGAGAGCTAACAATAATATGCATGACAATCTCTCCTGGCTCAAAGTGGAGGAGAGACTGAATTCATCACTACTTGTATTTGACATGTTGAATGCACCAAGCTGTCTGTTTGAACTACTGGCACACAGCTCAACCACCCATGCATACACCACAAGACATGCCACAAGAGGTCTCGTCACAGTCCAAGTCCAGAACAGACTATGGGAGGCACAGAGCACTACATAGAGCCATGACTACATTGATCTCTATTTCACATCAAGTAAGCAGTAAAATTAGATTTAAAAGGCAGATAAAAATACACCTTATGGAACAGCGGGGACTGTTGCTTCACAAACAGACACAATAACATACGCACTATACACACAAACGTAAACATGGATATTGTGTTGTAGATATGTGGTAGTAGAGTAGGAGCCTGACGGGGACACATAATGTGTTGTGAATGTATTGTAACATTTAAAAATGTTACAACTGCCTTGGCAGGAACTAACGGAGATCCTTAATAAATGCATGGCAGTGAAAGTGCACGGTGATGAGCTTGATGCTGCTTTCCAATACATATTGAGGCTCTTATTCTGGTGACATGACCAATGCGTGACTGTCGTTTGACAAATAAAAATATACTTATGCATAAAAATCTAATCTGTAGACTAGCCAACATGCACTGTATCTGCAAGCTGCTGGCTAGAACGCAGAAGACCAGAGTAGACACATTCTATTTAACACAACAGTTTGTGACAAAACGGTAGAGTTGAAAATGCAATGGGAAAACAGCGAACTTCAGATTTTTTATTCAGTACATGAAAACATAAGCTTAACGGTACATTGTATGCACTTCATCACACACTGATTTTAACCCACAACAAGTCCAGTTGGTGTAAACATACCACTGGCTGTAAAAAAAACAAAAACATTTTCTTTATGTGGATTCTAGAATAATTCACGTGGAAATGTGTCCCAATTGAATGGAAACCTAGCTAACGTTAAAATGTTACAATCGCAATTTCCTTAGAATACCTTTGGTGAGTTCTGCAGTTTAGACATTCAATATCCTAGAACTTCCTGCTGGCAAGGAGAAGAGGGGTGGGTGCTGTGGAATGTATGCTAGCAGGAAGAGGCATTTCCCACAAATACGCCAAAACAGGAAAATGAGAGGCTCACTTCAGCAAGGCCTGCTAATTGAAAAGTCAATATCTCGGACCCCATCTCAGAGTGGAAAAGTTGGGTGGCGTGGGGATGCAGCACGACAACAGTGATTGAGGCCCCGGGGTCAAGTAATATAACCCCTGAACGATGATGGAAAACCAGCAGCTCGTAAGGCGGGGGTCAAGTGATTCAACCATCACTAATCTCCAGTCAATAACCAGTTGACGGCATAAGTAAGACATTTCAGCAGCTTGAGTTATCGAGGTCACATTGGATTCAACACAGTGATACAAATTCAGTCCCTGGAAGGGCCAAAGGCTCAGATTCAATAGATACTAATATGAAAATGTTTTTTCTACAGATGCCATACATTTATGGAATCTAGGGATATTATACTGTCCTTTATCAGGGGGGGGGGGGGGGGGGGGGGGGGTATATTGAAATCACAAGAATAAGAGCAGAAAGCAGAGCTGCCATCTATAGAGTACACACAATTCATACTACAGAAGATTAAATCTGTAAACATGACAGGCTGCAGAATCACACACTCTGGTATCTGGGTCTTTCTGCATGTAGCCTTTACTCAGAGATTACATGCTCAATCTTTAGCATTTGTTGAACCCTATAAATTACAATTTTAAAAAAAAATACTCAAAAATAATAAAGGTGGAATGAATAAAATGTAATTCCTTGCCCGACTTCTTTCTATTAAATTTATATTGTGTAACAAAAATCTTGACAGCAACCTTTCTATATTGAGGACCATAGAGTTTTCCTAAATGCTGCGGAAAACAAAGTATATGACAAGCATTAAGGAAGACCCCTGACACTTGAAGGAACATAACTGAGCAACAAACTTCCACACAGGCCCTGTAAGCAACAGACCATGTGCTCCCGAGTGATGCAGTGGTTTAAGGCACTGCAGTGCTAGAGGAGTCACTACAGTCCCTGGTTCGAATCCAGGCTGTATCACATCCGGACTCGATAGAGTCCCATAGGGCGGCGCACAGTTGGCCCAGCATCGTCCAGGTTTGGCCGTCATTGTAAATAAGAATTTGTTCTTAACTGACTTGCCTAGTTAAATAAAAATGTGCTGCAGGCTTTCATTTGGACAACATCCCTGTGTCAGAGGATGTTTACGTTCCACCGGTCACCAACCTTGTTTAGGCAGTATGCTCAGTTCATCCTGATCACTTAGCAGAACTGGAATTTGTTTAAATCTCTGGGAGATTAAATCCTCAGCGGGGGGCATGGCTGACAGAAGACAACGGGTCCTGTTTAACAGAGGGATTTGGGTCGAACACTGCTGAACCCTTCATGGAAAAGGGCACTAGTCGTCTCAAGTCAAAGCTGGAAACAAGTATTTGTGGGCAAGTAGGCAGTGGAGTGAACAGAGGTAAACTGGATCCCAAATGGCAGCACATTCAGAACCCATGGGTGCTTTCACCCCTCCCCCTTAGATGTGACTGAGAACACGTACCATGTGGAACTGGTTTACTTACATTGCTTAGAAACACTACCTGGAGAGATTAAGTTCTATTGTATTTGTAGAGTACTGAAAATGTCTCTTCTTGGAATGTTACCCATGCTGACAGAGTAAGAGAATGAACACAGGCTTGTGTTTCCTTCCAAAATTGGGTCAGATTAACAAGAAGCCAAGAGCTCATAAACCACACTGGAAACTTGTAGTCAATCTGATTAAATGTATACGAGCAGCATGTGCAACTCTTATTTTTACTGAAAATGCTGTTCAAAAGTCTGAGCAAGCATAGAATGTTCTGCAAATAATTTTCTTGTTGGATTTCTGCAACACAGTGCAGTCAGAAAGTATTCAGACACCTTGACTTTTCCACATTACGTTATAGCCTTATTCTAAAATGTATTAAATACACCCCCCCCCCTCAATCTACACACAATACCCCATAATGACTAAAGCAAATAAATCATATTTGACGTTTATAAAAAATATACATCTTATTTACATAAGTATGCAGACCCTTTACTCGGTACTTTATAAATGTACATTTGGCAGCGATGAGGAGCATTACTGCACAGCTATCTTCAGGTCTCTCCACAGATGTTCAATCGGGGGTCAAATCCGGCCCCTGGCTGGGCCACTCAAGGACATTCAGACTTGTCCCAAAGCCACTTCTGGGTTGCCTTGGCTGTGTGCTTAGGGTCATTGTCCTGTTGTAAGGTGAAGCGTCCCCCCAGTCTGAGGTCCTGAATGTTCTGGAGCAGGTTTTCATCAAGGATCTCTGTACTTTGCTCCGTTCAGCTTTGCCTCGATCCTGACTAGTCTCCCAGTCCCTGCCACTGAAAAACATCCCAACAGCATCATGCTCACAGTAGGGATAGTGCCAGGTCCCCAGACGTGACGCTTGGCATTCTTGCCAAAGCCTGAATCAATCTGTGTTTCATTAGACCAGAGAATCTCGGGTTCTTTAGGTGCCATTTGGCAAACAAAGCGGGATGTCATGTGCCTTTTACTGAGGAGTGGCTTCCGTCTAGTCACTCTACCAAAGGCCTGATTGGTGGAGTGCTGCAGAGATGGTTGTCCTTCTGGAAGGTTCTCCCAATTCAAGAGGAGCTCTGCCTTATTGACCATCGGGTTCTTGGTCAACTCCCTAACCAAGGCCCTTCTCCCCCGATTGCTCAGTTTGGCCAGGCAGCCAGCTCTAGAAAGAGTCTTGGTGGTTCCAAACTTCTTCCATTTAAGAATGGAGGCCACTGTGTTCTTGAGGACCTTCAATGCCTCAACACAATCCTGTCTCCGAGCTCTACGGACCACACCTTCGACCTCATGGCTTGGCTTTTGCTATGACAGGCACTGTCAACTGTGTGACTTTATATAGACAGGTGTGTGCCTTTCCAAATCAAGTCCAAGCGATTGAATTTACCACAGGTGGACTCCAAAAAAGTTGTAGAAACATCAAGGATGATCAACGGAAACCGGATGCACCTGAGCTCAATTTCAAGTCTCATAGCAAAGTGTCTGAATACTTATGTAAATAAGGTAATTTTTTATAAATTAGCAAAATTGTTACACACACAAAAAAAAAACGTTCCGCTTTGTCATTACGGGGTATGTGAGGAAAATGTGTTATTTAATACATTTTAGAACAAGGCTGTGTAATGTGGCTCTTTCTGGGTATAGATCGTGGCATCCACCTCTCTCTCCGACACGCAGGTTCTGTTCTCAGGTTGTAAATTCCTGGAGGAGACTCTCCCCCCTGGCCATGCAGAAAGAGACACAGAGAGATAGGATTTCTCATGGCAAACTCCTAAATCCCCAAAATGGGAATTTGGTACAAAATGCCCACTTGTCGCGACCGGGAGGTCCGTGGGGCGACGCACAATTGGCCTAGCGTCGTCCGGGTTAGGGAGGGATTGGTCGGTAGGGATCTCCTTGTCTCATCGCGCACCAGCGACTCCTGTGGCAGGCCGGGCGCAGTGCGCGCTAGCCAAGGTTGCCAGGTGCACGGTGTAGCCTCCGACACATTGGTGCGCTGGCTTCCGGGTTGGATGCGCGCTGTGTTAAGAAGCAGTACGGCTGGTTGGGTATCGGAGGACGCATGACATTCAGCCTTCGTCTCTCCCGAGCCCGTACGGGAGTTGTAGCGATGAGACAAGATAGTAGCTACTACAACAATTGGATACCACGAAATTGGGGAGAAAAAAGGGGTAATACATTTTTTTTTTTTTTATAAAAATGGCCACTTGTGAGACGGTGGGAATGGTCCGTGGACACTTAAGGGACGGGTATGACGAGTGTGTTTCATTTGGTGACCTCAAGAGAGGACAGGAAACACAACTGTCTCTCTGAATATGTACATTTATTAAATATGGGATTTGAATCCAATTCTTGTATAAAATGAATGAGTAAAGATGAAACTGAAATAATGTAATGTTAAACCTTCCTTGTGAAAGAATTGTATTCTACAAATAAACTCCTCCTGAGGAAATCCTCTACAGACCACGCAAACCTCTGTGTAAGCTGGAGGTGGCACAGGTTTGAGTACCAAGACTAAGCAAACCCAAACATATCTGAATGGTACTCTGAAGTATCCATTCTAACCAGAAAAGACTTTGCTCTTCAGGGAAACACAGACAGAGAGAGAGAGAGAGAGAGAATAAACTGACTCTCCAACAGAAGGACTGATGATTCCAACAGAGATCACAACGACACACTGGGCGTAAATATATATTGAATGCAATTATTCCCAAATGATTGAGCATTCATGTGTAAAGAACTAGCATTTCAATTAATTTAAATTATCAACTGAGAAGTGACTCCTTTTGTCTTTCCCACCCACTTCCCTTTGTCCACCAAGCAGTCATATCAGCTTAGCCCACAAGGGAACCACCCCTATCATTTCCTTGTAACCATAACTACTGTGTTTGTTTATGCATTTCTGTGATTATTTAGTTAGTAAATAAATAATTAAGACAATTGGTGTATGGATAATTCATAGTAAAGGCTGTGTTCGTGCAGATAAACAACCATTTACGACATTTGGAACGAGACTAACGTGAGGTAAAGAATAATTCATTAATTAGATGACTAATTGACTAATATCTGAAGACTTATTAGGAAAATTATAACTTTGTAATCTGAAGGTTTTCAAGGTTGCCCAGAATTCCTAGTTAATTACATTTCCATGATTAGTGTAATCACGTAAATATTATTACAGAGAATTGATTTGATAAACAGTACACACTTTAATATGCAGACAGAGTTCAGTGTGTCAAATCGGAGGGCATATTGTCCGGTCCTCTGGCAGTCTCTATAGGGGTGCCACAGGGTTCAATTCTCGGGCTGACTCTTTTCTCTGTATATATCAATGATGTTTCTCATGCTGCGGGCGATTCCCTGATCCACCTCTACGCAGACGACACCATTCTATATACTTCCGGCCCGTCCTTGGACACTGTGCTATCTAACCTCCAAACGAGCTTCAATGCCATACAGCACTCCTTCCGTGGCCTCCAACTGCTCTTAAACGCTAGTAAAACCAAATGCATGCTTTTCAACTGTTCGCTGCCTGCACCCGCACGCCTGACCAGCATCACCACCCTGGATGGTTCCGACCTTGAATATGTGGACATCTATAAGTACCTAGGTGTCTGGCTAGACTCTAAACTCTCCTTCCAGACCCATATCAAACATCTCCAATCTAAAATCAAATCTAGAGTCGGCTTTCTATTCCGCAACAAAGCCTCCTTCACTCACGCCGCCAAACTTACCCTAGTAAAACTGACTGTCCTACCGATCCTCGACTTCGGCGATGTCATCTACAAAATTGCTTCCAACACTCTACTCAGCAAACTGGATGCAGTTTATCACAGTGCCATCCGTTTTGTCACTAAAGCACCTTATACCACCCACCACTGCGACTTGTATGCTCTAGTCGGCTGGCCCTCGCTACATATTCGTCGCCAGACCCACTGGCTCCAGGTCATCTACAAGTCCATGCTAGGTAAAGCTCCGCCTTATCTCAGTTCACTGGTTACGATGGCAACACCCATCCGTAGCACGCGCTCCAGCAGGTGTATCTCACTGATCATCCCTAAAGCCAACACCTCATTTGGCCGCCTTTCGTTCCAGTTCTCTGCTGCCTGTGACTGGAACGAATTGCAAAAATCGCTGAAGTTGGAGACTTTTATCTCCCTCACCAACTTCAAACATCTGCTATCTGAGCAGCTAACCGATCGCTGCAGCTGTACATAGTCTATAGGTAAATAGCACACCCATTTTCACCTACCTCATCCGCATACTGTTTTTATTTATTTATTTTTCTGCTCTTTTGCACACCAATATCTCTACCTGTACATAACCATCTGATCATTTATCACTCCAGTGTTAATCTGCATAATTGTAATTATTCACCTACCTTCTCATGCCTTTTGCACACAATGTATATAGACTCCCCTTTTTTTCTACTGTGTTATTGACTTGTTAATTGTTTACTCCATGTGTAACTCTGTGTTGTCTGTTCACACTGCTATGCCTTATCTTGGCCAGGTCGCAGTTGCAAATGAGAACTTGTTCTCAACTAGCCTACCTGGTTAAATAAAGGTGAAATAAAAAAATAAAAAAAAATATATAAAAAAAATAATGCCAAAGACACAACACCTGTAACATAACAAAATGTGGAAAAGGGGTCCGAATACTATCCACTGTCCAACACCTAAATATAGAGCAGGCGTGCACTGAACACAAGGTGATACTCCCACAGAATTTCACAAACCAAAGCAAACAGTTGCGTTGCTACCCAGCAAAACAAACACTAGTGCTGCAGCATTAAAATGTATGGCATGCAAGAACTCACCAGATAATATGAATCATTGATCGCTATCGATAGTGACTGAGTAACACCTTTTTTTTGCGGTGAAAGACTTCACACATTCTAATATTCAGATTGGAGGCCAGGCATTCTTATGTGAATTATGGCATAGATGTCGACCGATTAATTAAGGCCGATTTCAAGTTCTCATAGCAATCGGTAAGGTACAAATCTGTCGTTCTGCCCCTGAACATGCATTTAACCCACCTTTCCTAGGCCGTCATTGAAAATAAGAATTTGTTCTTAACTGACTTGCCTAGTTAAATAAAGGTAAAATAATATGCCAGTAGCTCTTCGCAATGCTTGAAGCACAGCGCTGTTTATGACTTCTAGCCTTTCAACTCCCGAGATTAGACTGGCAATACTAAAGTGCCTATAAGAACATCCAATAGTTAAAGGTATATGAAATACAAAATGGTATAGAGAGAAATAGCCCTATAATTCCTATAATAACTACAACCTAAAACTATTAACTGGGAATATTGAAAGACTCATGTTAAAAGAAACCACCAGCTTTCATATGTTCTCATGTTCTGAGCAAGGAACTGAAACTTTTTACATGGCACATATTGCACTTTTATTTTCTTTTCTAACACTTTGTTTTCACATTATTTAAACCAAATTGAACATGTTTCATTATTTATTGGAGACTAAATAGATTATATGTATGTATTATATTATGTTCAAATAAAAGAGTTCATTCAGTATTGTTGTAACTGTCATTATTACAAATATATATATATTTTTTAATTGGGCCGGATTAACCGGTATTGGCTTTTTTTGGTCTTCCAATTATCGGTATCAGCATTTAAAAACCATTTTTAAATCGACCTATAGTATGGTAGAGAGGAAGACTGTGGGAGATGACGACAGAAAGCTCATAGCAATATCCCCAAAGGTCAGACAAACTACCCAATCCGAAGATTCAGTCAGAGCAACAACAAAAAATTAACATAAAAATGTATTATCCACAAATTGCATAGGAGTGGAACCCAAAGAGGACTTACCCAAGATTAACTTAAATGAGATGGGATGAGGTCAAAGATGAGGTCCCTGTCGAGGAACTCTGCTTTCTCTGTGGTACTGGAAGAAAGAGGAAGTGTGTGACAGGGAGAAATGGAGTATGGAGGAGCACAGCATGAGCAGTGGAGGAGAACCACTCACAGTCAGAGTATGACTGAGGCTGGCAGTCAGATGGTTATAATGAGTCCTGGCTCCAAAAGGTGGCAGATTCTGAATTAGAGAGTGAAATGCCACACACAGAAGTATTGGATAACCAGTCATGGGTGTGCTGGAAGACGACACAGTGTGGTGGTCTTGGAAGAGACCCTCAAACTATGGAAGGTCATGAACACAACTAAAATAACCTGCTAAGAATCAAATAAAGAGAAGGAATCCATTTGAACACCATAGAAATGTTGGAACTTCAGCCCCAAGGTTAAGTTACCAACCCTGGGCTGGGGGGGGGGGGCTTAGACAAGGTTACTTACAGATGAAGTCAAATATATTGGCACCCTTGCACTTTAAAATGGAGCAGAAGGTGGGTCCCCTTTTTAAAAATAAACTGGTCAAATGGCTATTTTTACCTTGAATGCACCTGCAACTTACCAGAGGTGAGAAGTTACACGAACGAGAATTTATTGAATAAGTCTTTTTTTTTTAAATGTATTTTTTTACTTAAGTGAATAATCTTACATTTAATAAAAAATATTTTCCTTTGCAGTTGTAAAATCAAACAAATACACGTGAACACTAAACATTCTCAATTTCAACAAATTACTTTAATAACTGATGGCAGTAGTAACTACTGTAGCTAAATAGCCAGCTAACCTCTGATTCAGAGGGGTTGGGTTATATGCGCAAGACACATTTCAGTTGAATACATTCAATTGGACAACTGACTAAGTATCCCCCTTTCCCTAACCTCTGTAGCTAGCCAGCAAGCAACGCTAAAAGGGATCGCAAACGGGTTAGTATAACTCTGGCCCCCCCAAAAATATGTTTTTCTAAATATTAGCAAGTCGAATAGCATAAGGCCAGCAAACACATCCCTCATAAGCTAGGAATGTATTTCTGCAAAATACGGAACGAAAGGTATCTCGGTCCCAAAACTTGAGTTTTCTGGAGACTTGTGGGAGGAGTGCTGATGACGTCGCCCGCTTTCGGTAGCCTGATTCCGTCCAGACTGAGGAAAAATCCGCAAACAATGTATCCCAGACCAACTCCTGAAGTGGTCAGCCAGATCTGAATACAATCAGACCACAAAGCGAATTGTGCATCTAGACAGTCTTTTCAATGTGATCTTTGAATTCTGATAGCAGAAGACGCATGTAAGTGTCAGGTGTAGACAACCAAAAACACTGAACGCAGGTGGCACCATTTTTGGAAAACCCTGTGGATAGGACAGTGGTGCAAAGTGTTCTCCACTGTCACCAACTGATACAGGAATGTTTACAAATGAATGTTGTGTATACAGTTCCTGAGGTAAATCTCATACTCTTATTAGATTAATTGTTTGAAAGATTAAATAATAGTGGCTGGTCAGTTGCACACGCAAGAATATAACTAAAATGCCACTTCAATTCTAGTGAGACATCCCGAGTTCAAGCCCAATGGTTTGCACTGCTGCAAATCTTCCATGGAGCACTTACCCCAGTAAAAGGATCCACTGTTTGGCCACAGCACAGCTCCATGTACCCTACCCTAGAGGGACAAGTGAGTCTCAAATCCCAGTGTTGGTAATGTGAAACAAAGACATGTTTGTTCCACAACCAATGTCCAATAACTACTTAGAACAAAGGAATAAAAAATACAAAAAGCAGCATAGTCATCTGCTCTGTGCTAAAATCTGAGGTGTCAGTAATCAAAACAGTTTGCGACAACAATGAAAAAATGAAAACCAGTAGTAGAGGCCCTCAACAACTGGCTTTGAATATCTCTGTACTTTAGTTTCAAGGATTGTAAGCGGGAATAATCTAATGTAGGAAGGAGTTAGAAGCAATGTCAACGGACAGCGGCTCCCGAGTGGCCTAACAGGCTGACTACAATACTCTCGTTGCGTGCGTTGCGAAATAAATTCCGAAGTCTATATTATTCAATTATTGCACCAATGATCGTCTATGTTGTCAAGGGCTAAAATAGAAGTCAGTTCTATTTCTGACGCAGATTGTGCTGCAAGTCCTGCCTCTCCCATCTCCTCATTTATTTTATCGAAGCAGGAACCCACGTGCCATCTCCTCATTGGTTATACCCATGTGGTTGACTGAAAGACGAACAAGGTCACTGGCAGAAATGCACCTAATTATGAAAGTTGCCAATCACAACATAAAGTCAAGAGAAGAAAAATCCTGGAAGGAGGAGAGATGACTGGAAACAATTTGGTTGACCGTTTTGTTTGGATTAATTGGTGAGTAGAGGACCTTGTGCATTTTAGGTAAAATAATTCAAATAAATGTATGCACGATGGCGCGTGCGCAGCTAGTTTGGGTTCCGTGTAAGGCTTTGCATCTCAGTGCTAGAGGCGTCACTACAGAACCTGGTTTGATTCCAGGCTGTATCACAACCAGCCGGGATTGGGAGTCCAATAGGGTGGTGCACAATTGGCCCAGCGTCGCCCAGGGTTTGGCAGGGGTAGGCCGTCATTGTAAATAAGAATTTGTTCTTAACTGACTTGCCCAGTTATATATATATATATATTTTTTTTAAGTACAGTTAGTACTGGCCTACACAAAACAAGCCAAAGGAAAAGTCGATTCAGCCTTATTTTAGCTACTTGCAGATGGCCCGAATCTCTCATTTCTAAACCACAGTTCTCATGGCGCAGGAAATTCTCAATGCCAGCTCAAGATAGAACAGCAGGAAGGGTTATTTAAGCAATGAGAAAGCTTGGCAGCAAGTGTGAGACCACAACAGGCTACATTATACACACGCACAAGGTCTAATGCAGTGTGCCTTAAAGTTAGGCAAAGGCATTGTCTCAAGGTGATGTGTCATACATTAACATGGTGTACCATGCCCAGGCCAGTGTTCCCAAAGAATGGCTGAGGTCCCAGGATAAACATAGGCTACACAGCAATACATGAGACCAGAATAAAATCAAATTCTGTTGGATAAAGAAAGCTGTTTTGTTTAATAATAACAAGCACAAGTATCAGACTAGCCATACTCTAAAATATTCTGTACCGATTTTCATGCTTAGTCAAAGTATGCTGGTATCAGGCATATCAGGGGTCGTGCTTATAAACGGCTCAAATCTATATTTTTATGAAATTACACTTGCTTTTAAAAAGGGTGGGGTTGTTCTCATATTGCAACAGAGAAATGCATATCCAATGGGAGGTTCCTCAACTTATCCTGTGTAACTTAGCCTATGGATATTGGCAGTTCTGCTCAACAATACAACGAATAGCCATATTGTTGATCTATTGAAAAAGATTAAGCAAATGCTTTGTCAGTTGGCCTACACAGCGTTTATTAATCTCAATTTCATACACAACCCGTCAAATCTTGAATGTTTGCCAACATAGCTTGCTGTCGAATAGCAGTAGCATAATAGTTGATATCCATTGAAGAGGAGTGTAGACTACAGTAGCCCAAGGATAAATGGATTGTTCCATAGCCTTGCCCCCCCAAATACACATAGAAGACTATTTAAAAATCACATGTTAATCCAAACAATGTAATAACGTACCATGAGATAGTCACCCATCAACACGATTCACGATGCATGTTTGATCTTACATTCATGGAGTCGTAGTTACGCCTATGGTTTAGCCTAGCCTGTGTGATAGGTCATTATAGGTCATTATCGACATAACGTTAACGCCTGTTCAAGGCAACAAATGGAACAAACGCAAACACGAGTCGAATCGTAACAAAACTGTAACCATCCGGCGACCATAATAGAATAGAACGTGTTTACTTTGTTTCCATCCAGTTTGCGACCTACCTGTTGCAGCTTCAAATCCTTAGTCACTCGGCGCTGGAGAAGCTCACCAACTCCGGAGCGAAAATTCCCCAAAAGCAATCACTTGATCAAACCAAATTGGCGAGAGACGCAAACAGTATTATTCTCTTCATAACCGAGAGTGCATCAACAATTTCGCTCGAGAACTTTCCCGAAGAAAGCGAAGGCCATCGTAGATACCACTCTGCCATTGCAACGAAGTTATTATTATTCGATTTCCTGCCCCCTTCAAATTCACGAGGTAGGCCTAATATCATCGGCGGTAAATTGGTTAAATGTACTTTAGTTAGAAACAGTACAACATAAGCCCCAAACCTTGTGCTATCCGGCGGGTATGTAGATACAAAGCCAATCCTCCAGGATGTTCTGGAGAGGTCTCCAAGCTGTGTAATTAGAAGCGGTGGCGAACCACAATATCCATTCATCCAATTACATGCGTTAACCCTTTACTGACTAGAGATGAGTCAACAGCTCACAGTGACAATTATTGTCAGGCCATGTGAATCAAACCTTTTTCATTAATTGTCACTCAACACATAGGCTACAAGTCTACTTGACATAACATAAGTGTCCGTGGAATCAATATATTTTATTGATTTATGCCAAACACTTGTTGCTTGGTCAACTACCTTATTCAATTACTTGTGAACAGCACCATCTCTAGGTCATCAGGTGAATCACACAATATTAGTATTTTGTCTGGTGTCTGTTGAAAGTAGCCTAATCTTCAACAGACCACAGCAAATAGTGTGAGATGATTTGAGGTTGGAGGAAAAACAAATGAATGACATTGACCTAAACTGTACGCTACATACAGTAGAACTATTATTTGACCACAATCTTTTGGAAATCTGCTGAAGAGTGCTGTAGTATGTTCTTCTCTTCTGACATAATTCACCCTGAGGGACCTTGAGGAGTCATTACGGTATGACATGCAGATCTTTGGCTGTAGTGATACTGTTAGAGCAGAGAGACTATTCTGGAAACACCACTCACACACCTCTCAATCTGACAGATCTGCTCACCAGTTGACCTACTATAGCTCACAGTTGCCGGAGGACATTAAAGGCACAATCAACCATGTATCTCTCATATAACTTCTCAGAAATAATAACTTATATCAAATGGATCTGAGAAGTTATAGGAGAGACACATGGTTGAGTGGACTTTCAAGGACCCCGAGCAACTGTAGCCTAATGAATAAAAAGAGGAAACCACAACAGGAGTTGTTCTATGAGAAGAAAGCTGGACTGTTTTGTGATGTTCCCTGGAACACATCACCCTCCCCCCCCCCCCCATTATGTTTATTTTTAATACTGAACAAAAATATAAACGCAACATGTAAAGTGTTGGTCCCATGTTTCATGAACTGAAATAAAAGATCCCAGAAATGTTCCATATGCACAAAAAGTTATTTCTATCAAATGCTGTGCACAAATTTGTTTACATTCCTGCTAGTGAGCATTTCTCCTTTGCCAAGATAATCCATCCAATTGACAGGTGTGGCATATCAAGAAGCAGATTAAACAGCATGATCATTACACAGGTATAAGCAGGTATAAGCTACTGACAACGAACACAATTGCATTTTATCACTGCAATTTTAACTTCACAGATATTCATTGTAAAGGGTTTTAACACTGTTTCCCGTGCTTGTTCAATGAACCATAAACAATTAATGAACATGCACCTGCTGAACGGTCGTTAAGACACGAAAAGCTTACAGACGGTAGGCAATTAAGGTCACAGTTGTGAAAACTTAGGACACTAAGAGTACTGGCTCTGAAAAACACCAAAAGAAAGATGCCCAGGGTCCCTGCTCATCTGCGTGAATGTGCATTAGGCATGCTGCAAGGAGGAATGAGGACTGCAGATGTGGCCAGGGCAATACATTGCAATGTCCGTACTGTGAGATGCCTAAGACAGCGCTAGAGCGAGACAGTATGGATAGCTGATCGTCCTTGCAGTAGCAGACCACGTGTAACAACACCTGCGCAGGATCGGTACAACCGAACATCACACCTACGAGACAGGTACAGGATGGCAACAACAACTGCTTGAGTTACACCAGGAACACACAATCCCTCCATCAGTGTTCAGACTGTCCGCAATAGGCTGAGAGAGGCTGGACTGAGGGCTTGTAGGCCTGTTGTCTGGTGAGGACCTGCCTTACATCACCGGCAACAACATCGCCTATGGTCACAAACCCACCGTCGCTGGATCAGACAGGACTGGCAAAAAGTGCTCTTCAATGACAACCTGCGGTTTTTGCCTCACCAGGGGTGATTGTCGGATTCACGTTTATCGTCGAAGGAATGAGCATTACACAGAGGCCTGTACTCTGGAGCGGAATCGATTTGGAGGTGGAGGGTCCGTCATGGTCTGGAACGGTGTGTCACAGCATCAAGCAATCTCAACGCAGTGCGTTACAGGGAAGACATCCTCCTCCCTCATGTGGTACCCTTCCTGCAGGCTCATCCTGACATGACCCTCCAGCATGACAATGCCACCAGCCATACTGCTCGTTCTGTGCGTGATTTCCTGCAAGACAGGAATGTCAGTGTTCTGCAATGGCCAGTGAAGAGCCCGGATCTCAATCCCATTGAGCACGTCTGGGACCTGTTGGATCGAAGTGTGAGGGCTAGGGCCATTCCCCCCAGAAATGTCCGGGAACTTGCAGGTGCCTTGGTGGAAGAGTGGGGTAACATCTCACAGTAAGAATTGGCAAATCTGGTGCAGTCCATGAGGAGGAGATGCACTGCAGTACTTAATGCAGCTAGTGGCCACACCAGTTACTGACTGTTACTTTTGATTTTGACCCCCCCTTTGTTCAGGGACACATTATTCCATTTCTGTTAGTCACATGTCTGTGGAACTTGTTCAGTTTATGTCTCAGTTGTTGAACCTTGTTATGATCAAACAAATATTTACATATTTACAAATGAACGCAGTTGACCGTGAGAGGACTTTTTTTTTTTTGCTGAGTTTATTACACCCATTTTAAAAAATGCGTGCAAGCACAGGAGGTCCCGTGAAAAAAATGGGTCCACCTATGGAAAGCAAATCTCCATCCAACTGATTTGTTCTGGCACCGGGTATGATGAGTTGCGCATTTATTCTGTCTGCAATTTTCTGCCAGGCTCCCTCTCTGGCTTTTGCAGCAGTGGATGTATGATTTTTCTGGGAACAAATGTCAACTTCTTTGTAGTATGTTGTTACAATTGTTTCTTGTTCTAGATTGGTGAAATATTGGGCTCTATCTTTTGACTCCATATCTATTGTTTTTGATGCCATCGATATGAAGGCCTTTTTGATTGTTGCTGCACGCGTCAGTTGTCAGAAAAACCAATCTGTGCTTCGCTTAGCCAAATACTTCAGGCTAAGAAGCAGCCGTTCTGGAACCAAGAAATATGGTTAGGACAATCGGGATATTTTCAGGAAATCTTGAATTTGTTAAACCATCTTTCTGTAATATCCTCTGATCTTAACCCAATTGAACACTTATGGCAAATATGTTTTTATAACTAAACCGATATAGAACACAGCCTGTCGTTTCCAATGGGAACAAATGAGTCATAGTGGGCAGAACAAGCAAGGAGGTGGGCAGAGCCAAGCATGAGCTAGTGAGATCCTATTGGCCCGTTCTAGCATACATTTTCATATTTCCGTCAGAGAATGCCTACTCTGTGAAGTGTGCGTGTGCAATAACTCAATTCACCATTGCACTCCTAAACAACCCCATTTTTTTTACAACTTTAGCAAAGGGTAAAGTCTACAAAGCTTAGTCCACTCTGTTCATAGCCGATTATAGTTCTGGGAACAAAAAACTGCATTGAGATCAAATATTTAATCAATGAGAAAACATGCAGAATGTAGGTCAAAATCCATCTCCATCCTTCTCCCACTGCTGGCCAGTGGGCTTCCTCTCCGTAGTGAGTGGAAAAACCAAGTGGCTGCTTCACATTTATACATCCGGTGAAATATCTGTCTTATTGTTCTATCTGTGATTATGGGAGATTCGGAGGGGTATCCTACGAAGGAAGCTAGATCGATCTCAAGGTTATCTAAAGCTAACTAGCTTCAGTTCGCTTCACATTCCAGTTCAGGCTTCATCCGTACTTTGATGGTGGATCATGCTGCCCTGGAGCAGAGGGGTATCCTACGAAGTAGGTTTGAGGAGTAAGCAGGTAACTTTGGTCAACTGAGTTAAATTCAGGATAACCGGTCATTTGAAAGTGGCTCACCTTTTAGCCAGGTCAATTTCTATGGCAATGACTCCTTCAGAACTAACCCTCCACAGGCTAACTCACGGCTACCTCCACTTAGCCTGAATGAAATGACTGAGCTGTAAATTGAGGACTAATTATATCAGATTCCCTCTAGCTTGCAAAGGTTTCATCATTCCCTTCATTTGAGGAAGATGACTGATTCCATATTTTATTAATCAAATGTATTTTGTGTAAACAAATGCACATCATATTACACAGAATGACAGAATGCATTTTAAACTTTACACACAGTAACACTTGTGCAAAAAAAAACATTTGCTTGTGCATTGATAAGCACACCAAAGACTTTATTTTGTATTTATTTTTTATTTCACCTTTATTTAACCAGGTAGGCAAGTTGAGAACAAGTTCTCATTTACAATTGCGACCTGGCCAAGATAAAGCAAAGCAGTTTGACACATACAACGACACAGAGTTACACATGGAGTAAAACAAACATACAGTCAATAACTAATACAGTATAAACAGTCTATATACGATGTGAGCAAATGAGGTGAGATAAGGGGGGTAAAGGCAAAAAAAAGGCCATGATGGCAAAGTAAATACAATATAGCAAGTAAAACACTGGAATGGTAGATTTGAAGTGGAAGAATGTGCATAGTAGAAATAAAAATAATGGGGTGCAAAGGAGCTAAATAAATAAAGAAAGAAAATAAATACTTTTATTTTTTTATTTTTTTTATTTCACCTTTATTTAACCAGGTAGGCCAGTTGAGAACAAGTTCTCATTTGCAACTGCGACCTGGCCAAGATAAGGCATAGCAGTGTGAACAGACAACACAGAGTTACACATGGAGTAAACAATTAACAAGTCAATAACACAGTAGAAAAAAGGGGAGTCTATATATACATTGTGTGCAAAAGGCATGAGAAGGTAGGCGAATAATTACAATTATGCAGATTAACACTGGAGTGATAAATGATCAGATGGTTATGTACAGGTAGAGATATTGGTGTGCAAAAGAGCAGAAAAATAAATAAATAAAAACAGTATGGGGATGAGGTAGGTGAAAATGGGTGGGCTATTTACCAATAGACTATGTACAGCTGCAGCGATCGGTTAGCTGCTCAGATAGCAGATGTTTGAAGTTGGTGAGGGAGATAAAAGTCTCCAACTTCAGCGATTTTTGCAATTCGTTCCAGTCACAGGCAGCAGAGAACTGGAACGAAAGGCGGCCAAATGAGGTGTTGGCTTTAGGGATGATCAGTGAGATACACCTGCTGGAGCGCGTGCTACGGATGGGTGTTGCCATCGTAACCAGTGAACTGAGATAAGGCGGAGCTTTACCTAGCATGGACTTGTAGATGACCTGGAGCCAGTGGGTCTGGCGACGAATATGTAGCGAGGGCCAGCCGACTAGAGCATACAAGTCGCAGTGGTGGGTGGTATAAGGTGCTTTAGTGACAAAACGGATGGCACTGTGATAAACTGCATCCAGTTTGCTGAGTAGAGTGTTGGAAGCAATTTTGTAGATGACATCGCCGAAGTCGAGGATCGGTAGGATAGTCAGTTTTACTAGGGTAAGTTTGGCGGCGTGAGTGAAGGAGGCTTTGTTGCGGAATAGAAAGCCGACTCTTGATTTGATTTTCGATTGGAGATGTTTGATATGGGTCTGGAAGGAGAGTTTAGAGTCTAGCCAGACACCTAGGTACTTATAGATGTCCACATATTCAAGGTCGGAACCATCCAGGGTGGTGATGCTGGTCAGGCGTGCGGGTGCAGGCAGCGAACGGTTGAAAAGCATGCATTTGGTTTTACTAGCGTTTAAGAGCAGTTGGAGGCCACGGAAGGAGTGCTGTATGGCATTGAAGCTCGTTTGGAGGTTAGATAGCACAGTGTCCAAGGACGGGCCGGAAGTATATAGAATGGTGTCGTCTGCGTAGAGGTGGATCAGGGAATCGCCCGCAGCATGAGAAACATCATTGATATATACAGAGAAAAGAGTCGGCCCGAGAATTGAACCCTGTGGCACCCCCATAGAGACTGCCAGAGGACCGGACAGCATGCCCTCCGATTTGACACACTGAACTCTGTCTGCAAAGTAATTGGTGAAACAGGCAAGGCAGTCATCCGAAAAACCGAGGCTACTGAGTCTGCCGATAAGAATACGGTGATTGACAGAGTCGAAAGCCTTGGCAAGGTCTATGAAGACGGCTGCACAGTACTGTCTTTTATCGATGGCGGTTATGATATCGTTTAGTACCTTGAGCGTGGCTGAGGTACACCCGTGACCGGCTCGGAAACCAGATTGCACAGCGGAGAAGGTACGGTGGGATTCAAGATGGTCAGTGACCTGTTTGTTGACTTGGCTTTCGAAGACCTTAGATAGGCAGGGCAGGATGGATATAGGTCTGTAACAGTTTGGGTCCAGGGTGTCGCCCCCTTTGAAGAGGGGGATGACTGCGGCAGCTTTCCAATCCTTGGGGATCTCAGACGATATGAAAGAGAGGTTGAACAGGCTGGTAATAGGGGTTGCGACAATGGCGGCGGCGGTTTCAGGAATAGAGGGTCCAGATTGTCAAGCCCAGCTGATTTGTACGGGTCCAGGTTTTGCAGCTCTTTCAGAACATCTGCTATCTGGATTTGGGTAAAGGAGAACCTGGAGAGGCTTGGGCGAGTAGCTGCGGGGGGGGGGGGGGGGGGGGGGGGGGGGAGCTGTTGGCCGAGGTTGGAGTAGCCAGGCGGAAGGCATGGCCAGCCGTTGAGAAATGCTTGTTGAAGTTTTCGATAATCATGGATTTATCGGTGGTGACCGTGTTACCTAGCCTCAGTGCAGTGGGCAGCTGGGAGGAGGTGCTCTTGTTCTCCATGGACTTCACAGTGTCCCAGAACTTTTTGGAGTTGGAGCTACAGGATGCAAACTTCTGCCTGAAGAAGTTGGCTTTAGCTTTCCTGACTGACTGTGTGTATTGGTTCCTGACTTCCCTGAACAGTTGCATATCGCGGGGACTATTCGATGTTAGTGCAGTCCGCCACAGGATGTTTTTGTGCTGGTCGAGGGCAGTCAGGTCTGGAGTGAACCAGGGGCTATATCTGTTCTTAGTTCTGCATTTTTTGAACGGAGCATGCTTATCTAAAATGGTGAGGAAGTTACTTTTAAAGAAAGACCAGGCATCCTCAACTGACGGGATGAGGTCAATGTCCTTCCAGGATACCCGGGCCAGGTCAATTAGAAAGGCCTGCTCACAGAAGTGTTTTAGGGAGCGTTTGACAGTGATGAGGGGTGGTCGTTTGACTGCGGCTCCGTAGCGGATACAGGCAATGAGGCAGTGATCGCTGAGATCCTGGTTGTAGACAGCGGAAGTGTATTTGGAGGGCCAGTTGGTCAGGATGACGTCAATGAGGGTGCCCTTGTTTACAGAGTTAGGGTTGTACCTGGTGGGTTCCTTGATGATTTGAGTGAGATTGAGGGCATCTAGCTTAGATTGTAGGACTGCCGGGGTGTTAAGCATATCCCAGTTTAGGTCACCTAACAGAACAAACTCTGAAGCTAGATGGGGGCGATCAATTCACAAATTGTGCCAGATGTTAAGACTACAAACTGTTATAAATGGCCATTTTGCGAGATTGACTTGTCATTTCAATAGGCTACAGACTGAATTCAATTTTTCCATAGTTTGCTTAGCTAAAGGCAGGTAGACTATAGCCCCTGATAGGCCTACATGTAATTTGAGATAGTCTACAGTAGCGTACACAAGTTGTAAAATGAAATTGGTTTGCCAACTCCTGGTAGGCTACACAAGTGGCACAAATTAATTTGCAATGACTCCAGTGATGAACATTTCAACATATGTATTTTATCAAATGGTAACCTACAATGGCATATACATTAATAGTCTACTTGATGGCCAACAGGGGCAAATGTATAATTCTCCACATTTAGCCTAATGTCAGTTTAATTGAGGACTTTTACCCTTTTAAAAGAACCACACGAGAGTTCCATAACTACCATTTCAAATTTCAACTCCGGCTGCCCCCGACACCAAATAACTGAACATGCATAAAGCCCTTCGCTTGATACAGTATTATCTAAGCAGTCAACAATAGAATGCAGTTTAAACCACCTCCGAGCGAATTTACGTAGTGAGCTCTAGTGCTCCAAGTCGTTTTCCAGTACTTTGTCTCCATCATTTATTGGTTGTGCATTAGTTCTTGCGTATTATGTTTTATGGAAAAAGGGTTGGAAATAAGTGTCTCCATAATGACAATCTAAATAGCCTACTTACAACTGGTGAAAAGTTGTGCTGCTCTCTCTCCTCTCGTTTACGTGACTCAGCAAATAACTTTAATGTTCCATCAACAAACACACACCCCACCCTCTGGCCCTTCCCATCAACAAAACAAACACACACACCGCCCTCCTCACTAACTCAGCAACAGCCTGCGTCACTGCCAGACAGTCAGCAGCAGGTCACAATGAAATATATCTACATTTTTAAGAGAAATGCCATGGCGGACGACGTGCAATTTAGAAATGGGCCAAAAACCTGCAATCCGCGGCCAATACATTTTCACCCGCGACATCGTTTTCAAAGTAGCCCAACTTGTCCGGAAAACACAGAACATGACAAAAATGTTTGCAGGTGTGGTTCCTTTGCATGTGTTGATCACATTTCATTTATTAATTTAACCTTTGACTAGGCAAGTTAAATTCAACTGGTGAAAACCCTCCCACTTGCTGGTCAACAGACTCTCGAAAAGTTAATTCAATAGGGTTTTCAGCACATTTATCTAAAGCCACCCCTTTAAAATTGTGTAGTGTGGATTCAGAAAGAGTGGGACATAAACTGGGACAGTTTAATATTGGCGTATTTATTTATTGTTCTGACAAGAGAAAATCATTACTATTGGTACTAAGCCCCTGCAGAGAAACCACATGGTCAAAATTACATCACTTCATTGACATGAAGAGCAAGCTTCAAACAGGAAGCCTACCCCACAAAGCACATGGTAAATCAGTGACATTAGGAAACATCTTGAGGATTTTAGAAATGTATCACGTGTTGGGCTAATGTGTTGGATAGATGTCGAAAAAAGAATTTGGAAATGCAAAAAAAGTGTCTCACTTATTCTAAATTCACCTTACCTTTACATTTTCTTGACAGACTCACTAAAATATAGTGAACATTTTTAGCACCAATTGGTAGCTTTAAAAATCTGATATTGTATATTATTTAGGGTTAGGAAAGTATTCATGAATAATACAAACAACGGTTTGGAGAGCTTTTCTGCACAAAATATATGGGAGGATCAAAGATACAGTGGTTTGATTCATCCTGAAAGTTGCCATATTCAGTTGATACATCGATTAAATATTAGGTGAGAAAAGAGTACAATAGGGGTTTAACAGTAGTCCTATAAATCTACCCTAATAATCATAAATCAACTGTAGGTTTGACGCTATACGGTCATTTGCGCATGGCTACGAAGCCTACAGATTGGCTCTCCAAATATCATCCCTGAAAAGGTCATAAAGCCAGCATTTCATAAACTTCACTGTGGAAAAGGTGATACATTATGTTAATATCCTTCACTTTCCTGCCATATGACTGGTGTCACATATGTCTCCAGGTAAAATAGATCTAAAACAAATGTTATTTAGTTTTACAATCCCCTTCCCCAAATAGTTCACTCATTTACCTAGCTTTTATCAATTTGTAAATTACAGTGCATGGAGAATTGTGTTAATTCCATCGGGGAAAAGAAAGATGTCGTTTCACTTGGAACCGGCAGGTTGCCGGACCTTATTAATTGCGCGTAAAGGTGGTGGAATGAGGGGAATTAAGTCAAGGTCAGAATACAGCGTATCTGTTGTCAAATCTGCACCACACTTTCATTTCGTTGATCTCCACCCAAATATAATAGCAGGTGAATCGCATGATATTCTGTTGTTCTGAATCTTTAAATTCAAGGTCAGATTACGCATAGAGAGAAGTGGATAAAAATGGAATCACTGTACGTTCCATTTACTCGGGCTCAACTTGGGTCAGTGTCTCCCCCCCCCTCCTTGTAGAATCTATGCAGACACATTGAGGCGGTTCCGGCGGCCCAACGCCCAATTAAAGACACATTTAATCAGTTACCTGTACACCCCCCTTTCGGAACAAGTATTGACCCAAATACATTTTAAGAACAGAACCATTTATTGAACAGGTGCCATAAGACAACATTATTGATAAGACACTCAACATACAGTTTAAGCAATCCATATGCAAACAGTGACTCAAATCAAATAAAGTTTTGCCAATTCCCAGTGCAAAAAATTCTTACAACTAATTTCCAGCATATCAGGACATGAATGATTTTATGTTAAACAGCATAATTCAAGCACTACGGTGAAACCAATTGTTCATGATTTAATACAAAATATTACAGATAAGAATTACTCTCCAGTCCGTCACGTAGCGATGTGATAAAATGGAGACATTATTATTGGGGCCATGATGTCTACAAAAACCAGCTGGACAACTTGAATCAGATGTCTGGTTAAACAATAGGCCCTATTATAAATTATAGTAAAGTAATATGAATAATGGTTACTAATTGTTAAGCAGTCATGGGCAGTCACTACCAACATTGGACTTTTATTCATGGTTAGATTGTGTTACAGCACAGGTCTTATTTTCACGATTTGGACATTAATTCACTTTGCAAAGCTAATAAACATGTGTGAGTAGCATTTTGTATTCCTAGTTGAATTGGTTTGTTTATGCTCCCTATGTACAAACTTTTTTTACATTTGAATTTCAATAGCTCCTTGGTCATGTGACCTTCTGACTTCAAACAAGGTTCAGAATGTACACTCAGTGGGCCTACACATTGCACACCCTTCAGTTTGTCCATTTTCATCTCAAACGATTTTACATTAAGTTGCCTGCTCTGCACCCCTGAAGGACAGTGTCACACACACCTATTCACTTGGACCTTCCTGACCTCCAGGCAGGCCCCCTATTGACCTGGTGACCTCTGATTCCTGGTCTCTAGGCCTATACTTTCTGACCGCCCTCTCTCTGGGCCTGAGTGTGTATAGCTTACTCCCTGGAACTACAGACCTCCACACCTACTCTCCCTACCCGGTCAACACCCCTTTCCCTTGGCTTACTCCCTGGAATTACTAAAACGTCTACAGTCCCGCTGTCGAAACAGGCTCTGTGCACGTGGTAATTCAAAAACAGGCTCTGGGTGATCCGCCCGCTTTTTTCTGCTGTCCTCACACCAACATCCATGGCCTGAGTGCTCGAGGGCTGACTTTCAATATATTGCAGCGAGTGAGCTGCTCTGCTACATACAAATCCCTGGGCATGGATGGTACTACCCACAGACGTAGGCCTCCCTCCCCAGACAAGCTGGAGATACCTCTCCCCAATTCGTAGGGCATGAGCCAGATCCATGCAATGCCCTATCCCTGCAGGGCCATTGGGTCTAGTCTCCTCCTCTACGCTCACTAGACTTGAGGCGACCTCGCCACCTACAATGCGTGGGGCAGGCGAGCGCCATAGCTGGAGAGATCCGTGAGAAGGGCCTGGCGTGCTTCCAGAGTTGCCGCCACCAATCGCCGGACCCAACCCCCCACCAGTCCGCCTTCGGCCTGCCGACGGACACCATCCCAACGAATCCCAGCACGCAGCCCCTTGCGAGACCACAAGATGGACCACACAATGAAATGGTGGTGAGAGGAGGGTGACGGAGGGACTGCTCCCCCAGCCACGGTTCGAGCCCAGCCCTTAGAGCCAAACCTTATCCCGAAGTTACGGATGTTTTTTGCCAACTTCCCTTACCGACACTGTTATAACATGCCAGAGGCTGTTCACCTTGGAGACCTGCTGCGGATATAGTAAAGTAATATTGCCCGGCGCGAGATTTACACCCTCTCCCCCGGACTTTCAAGAGCCAGGGAGAGCTCACCGAATGCTGCCGAAACAGCAACGCTTTCCAGGGCTTGGGCCCCTCCCTCGTGGCATACCCATTCCAGGGCTCCCGCCAGCTTCTCCGGGATCGGCCGCATTACCGCACTGGATGCCTCGTGGCGCCCGTCTCCACCAGTCCGTGGACATTCTGAAAGTAGTTTGAGGTCAGTCTGTCACATTACCAAGGAGAAATTGAAATTATACAGTTTGAAAAATTAAATGTAAAATCGTGTGAGATGTAAATGGATAAACTAAAGAGTGTGCAATATACAAGGGTAGTCATTGGACATTCTGAACCTTGTTTGAAGTCAGGTCACATGACCAAGGAGCTAATGAAATTAGAACATTTACAAAATTCATGTAAAATCTTGTGAGATTAAAATGGACTAACTAAAGGGTGTGCAATGTGTAGGCCCGCTGAGTGTACATTCTGAACCTTGTTTGAAGTCAGGTCACATAACCAAGGAGCTATTGAAATGTTAAAACAAATTATAGATAATTTAAAATAGTGCGAGATGTAAATTGACCAAAAAAAAAAAAAGTGCAATGTGTGTCTATGCCATCAGGTTAGCTAGAACCAGTTTTGAAAGTTTTAGGAGTAACGGTTAAAGAGCTATTGAAATTTGAAAAATGTGATTTGTCACGGTTGACTGTTCCTAACTGCGGTTGCTGGATGTAAGGAAAACTACAGGCGGATATCCGTTGAATATCCAACCTGAAGCTGTCTTTACCTTGGTCAGAGTGACTTGTTTGATGGGAACTCAGTGGGGGACACTGCACTCACTAACTTAAAGGGATCATACTGTATTTATATTGTAATATTTTTTTGTTTTACTTTGGGGGAAAAAAAAAAAAAAAAACTTTACCTTCCTTAAAAAAAAAGTCTAAACCTCAGAGGCAGTTTTAAAAGAGCAGAAAGAGGGCAGTCACACTGTTAGATACATGTAGCTTTTTCAGCAAATAAATGAATTACTGTGCCTTAGATTGAATCTAACAGCCCTAGGCACAAAGCATGACAGGCTTGTTAGTAGTACATGCCTCTGACATATAGAGCAAAGCCTTTACCAAGACTACCATGATGTTAAGGCTTCTCCAAGTACCATGACAATCACCACCAGAGGAAATGAATAGTATTCTTTATCAAAAGACTTGGTAGAAGAATGTGCAGTACAGTCGGCCAAAATCTGTTCCTTGGAAGAATGAAGCACAAGCAGTCCTCCCTCGGGTTCAGTGTCACAATGATCATTATTTTCCAAGTGGAGAATCAAACAAGCATGAAGCATCCAGTGGTCCACATTTTGTAAGAATGCTGGTCAGGTGACTTGGACCCATGAGTACAAGTAGCATTTGAAAACATTAAAAAAGCCATTTTTGTCCGAATGCAGTAAACAACTTCATTCACAAGCTTAGGAATACTTACCATGACAACAGTTGACTAGAAGACTAGATAACCTTTGTCCTCCCCAGTAAGTTTCTGTGCATTTTTGGCCAAAGGTCACAGTCCCCTTTGAAGGAAAAATCTTTTTTTTTTTTTTTTAAATGTAAAAAGTTTAAAATAAAAATTGCACTAAAAAGGAGTCTAGTGTTCCCTTTTCCTGCATCCCCCACCAGAGGGCAGATCTGGGAGGCATTCAAACAACATCTTCACTCTCCCATGAATCCTGCCTACGGTGGAGTTTGTACTTTTGTCAAGATTCAATCTCATTGTGAATGTGACTGTAGCCGTCGGAGGGATCACGTTGCCGACAAAGCACAGCGAGCAGGAGGACGATAAGGAGGAAGAGCAAACAGCCACAAACTGCTAGTCCGATGACCACCTCTGATGATTGGACCAGAGAAAGACACAGTAGATATGTCAAACACACATTATTAGTCGTTCCATGCCAAATCAGCAAGCCATGACACCCACCATCTCAGAATGTTCTGAAGTAGTTTCTGCAGTTAGAAACATAAGATAAGCATTCCTGCCACTTTATTTTGTTGAAATATAATTTGATCTCTGAAATGCAGCTAATTACACCCAAAAATTGGCCATTTTAAATTTTATTTGATTCATATAATATATTTAATAAATATAGTACCCGACATATGATTTGGTCCAAACGTCTTCCTACCAATGTGTAAAACATGAGAAATCACCCCCAAAAATAGTATTGAACTGCAGTTTGAGTATTGTTTTGTCATTATATGTAATCCCAGTGAATTTGGTAGTGTACTTCCCACCAGTTCAGGTAAATTAGTCATTAAAGTCATTTGTTTTATGTCCCATCATACATAATGGTATTACCAGGAACTCAGTACAGCTTTAACTTACTCTTGAAAGTTGTAATAGTAGAATGCACAAGATGCAATTTCAAAATTGGATAGAGCATTATCAGTTTTGCTCTTGTCAGTTATTGCATGCCTTAGAGAGCTATATATGACTTGACTCCACCAACAAGAGGGGTGTGAACAGTGCTTATGCCCATAGAAATAGAGTTGGCACAAAAGAGTTTGGGAACCCCTGCATTAATACATCTCAAATAAAAATGTATTCTGTTGTTGGGGTGGTATTGGTGTGGAGGGGCTCTATAGGTGGCTTTTGACAATTGTTTTGAATATCTTACTCATTGATAGGAAGAAGTTTGGTCCAAATTGGATGCGAGGTACTATATAGAATATATGCACCCTATCATTAGGGAAAAAAATGGCTAATTTAGGTGCAATTAATTAGGTTAATTTCTCAGAGATCAAATTACATTTCAACAAAATAATGTTGAATGAATGCTTATCTGTTTCTAACTACAGAAACCGTTTCAGAACAATCTGAGACGGTAGGTTTCAAAATCCTCTTTCTTTGCACCATTTTAATTAAAGGGATACCTTCGGGATTTTGGCAATGAGGCCCTTTATCTACTTCCCCAGAGTCAGGTGAACCCGTGGATACCATGTTTATGTATCTGTGTCCAGTATGAAGGAAGTTAGAGGTAGTTTCGCAAGCCACTGCTAACTGGCGTTAGCGCAATGACTGGAAGTCTATGGGTAATGCTAGTTTGCAACTTCCTTCAAAATACAGACAGAAAAAAAAAATGGTAGCCACGAGTTCATCTGACACTGGAGAAGTAGATAAACGGCCTCTGGCAAAATCCCGAAGTATCCCTTGAAAGTGGAATAACCCTTATTCAACACATTCTATTGCTTCGAGGCTCTTTTTCAAACGGCCCATGTTACTCCCATCATACCTGTATCCTTTGTAGGAGACTCAACCATGCACTCCTTGTCCCAATCCTCTGGGATGGATGGTTTGGTGAGGCGCACAAAGTCCTCCAGGGGGCAGAAGAGGTCACAGCTAGGTATAGCCAGTTGGTATGGCGCTCTTGTGGTGTCATTGCGATAAAACATGGCCACTGTGAATGATCTAGATGGGATAGACTCCTATATTAGACTGACAGCAGATCTCAATCAGATATAAGCACCAGTCAAAAGTTTGGACACCTACTCATTCAAGGTATTTATTTGTACTATTTTCTACATTGTAGAATAATAGTGAAGACATCAAAACTATGAAATAACCCATATGGAATCATGTAGTAACCCAAAAATATATTTGAGATTAGCCACCCTTTTCCTTGATGAAGCTGGTTGAGAAAATGCCAAGTGTGCAAAGCTGTCATGAGGTAGTCACCTGGAATGCATTTCAATGAACAGGTGTACCTCGTTAAAAGTTCATTTGTGATATTTCTTTCCTTCTTCATGCGTTTGAGCCAGTCAGTTGTGTTGTGTCAAGGTAGGGGTGGTATACAGAAGATAGACCTATTTGGTAAAAGACCAAGTCCATATTATGGCAAGAACAGCTCAAATAAGCAAAGAGAAACAACAGTCCATCATTACTTTAAGACATGAAGGTCAGTCAATCCGGGATAATTTCAAGAACTTTGAAAGTTTCTTCAAGTGCAGTTGCAAAAACCATCAAGAAGACCCAGAGTTACCTTTGCTACCGAGGATACGTTCATTAGAGTTTCCAGCCTCAGAAATTGAGTTCAAGTAACAGACAAATCTCATCATCAACTGTTTAGAGACTGCGTTAAATCAGGCCTTCATGGTCAAATTGCTGCAAACAACCAACCAGTAGTCGTAGAACTTTTTTGGTTACTATATGACTCCATATGTGTTGTTATCATCACTATTATTCTACAATGTAGAAAATAGTATAAATAAAGAAAAACCCTTGAACAAGTAGGTGTTGAAACATGACTAGTACTGAATTTTTTATTTTATTTGACCAAACGTTGCTTATCTAAGCCAGTTCACAAGATAACACAGTATAATATAACTACACACAGTTTGGTACAGCTATTAACAAGGGTCTTATTCCATCACAGTACAACCTACCCGTTGTCCTCCTGATAGAGTTCAAATATGTGGCAGGAGGCATAGGGCGGCTGCTTTCCATTGAAGATACTCAAACTTGACTGCAGAGCCACAATGGTGGTGTCATGCTGAAAAGTAACACAAAAGACTCATGCATTCGGCACATTTTGCCACGGGGCGTAGAGAAAATGTGTCCGTTTTACGTTTGCTGCAATTCAACACATTTTGCCATAAGAGACAAAAATGTTTGCAGTTGTTAATATGATAACTGATGAGCAATGGCCCCATCCGGACAGTAATTTGTCCATGCTTACTACAAGTTTAGTTAACTTTCAATCCCCCCCCAAAAATGTGCTGACATGGGCTAATTGAGTGACAGCTACAAAAATGGGGGCTGCCGGTCGCATGGGCCACCAGTTGCCCGTCCCTGCATTAGATGAACAATTTGCAGCAAACAGTCCAAGGCATCCACGTAAAAAGGAGATCATGCACAAGATTTAAAAGCTTACCGCAGAGAGCATCATCATCTTCAGACGGCGATTGGAGTCGGGAAGTGCAGACTCTGAGATGTTATTTACAATGCTACCCAAGAGGACACCTATTTGATGGAGTAGTAAAAGCCTATAGTTAGCAGTTAAGTAGACAATGAGAAGATTTACCATCTCTTATCTCCTTCCTTCAGTGCTATTGCCATTACATAAAACATCAGCTGACTTCAATGTTGGTTGTGGGGCTAGTCTTCATCTTGATGATGTGCAAAGTAGTTTAATCGTTTGAGATGAGCGTACTAAGCCAAAGATGTATGAATGCATATTCAAATCTCTAATCACTTTCATATATTTGAGGGCCATATGATGAAAATGCAATAACTAAACAGAGTGGCTGCCAATCCAATTTTTTTGGACCCCTCTTCCTGACAGCTGAAGGTCCCGAAGCTTCTGCACATGTGCGGGATCCTCTACTTTACACACAGCCTGTACTCTACTCGTGGCAAATGGTGCTTATCTACTAAAGTAAGATCAAAGCTGAAGCAATGTCTGCAAGAGCGCATAATGATGGTATTATATTCAATTCTGTTATGTAGAATACTATTGTATAACATTACTGTAAGACAATAAACACCACATTGTGCAAACGGTCACATCTCTCTCATGTGGCCCAAACCCAACAGCACAAGACAAAAAGTGTGCTTTGACTGAAACATGCTAATATGTTAAAACAATATGCTCAAAAATGTGCTCACTGTAGGCTACTTCAAGAAGATCTAAATGCTTATCCCCATGAATCTGATTGAGATCAAATGGTTGGTATGCAGATGCTGCATGGACGTTTCACCAGTAAAACCTGAATAATTATCATTTCATGATTGACAGAGAGAAAAATAAAAAAGGGAGGGTGACCACAAATATTTGCGCGTAAAGTAGAGGTGACGAAACATGAGCAAAATGTGATTCGTAATCTTCAGGGCCCATTTTATTTATTTTAAGTTATCTGGATTTCGGCAAATCGGATAGGAATAACGCATTAAAATAGAACCGGAGTCTCCATTCATCTGTTCTATTCATTCTATACATTTAAACCTATCCAACAGGTGAAATCCAGATAGAACTTTTGAAAAAAAAAAAATGGGCCCAGGTGTGGGGAAAAGGAAACCAGGGAAGTGGGACGGGACAGTTACCTCCGACAGCAGCCATGGCCATCACTAAATAGCACATGCAAAAGGAAATGTAGATAGCTAAGCTGAAACACGTTTCTGCCCTTCCCATTCTGACAGTACCTCCTTGGAGACGGCTTTTCTCCTGATGCTTGTAGACCTCAAACAGGATTTCAAAGCCAAAGTCTTTGAGCTTCCTAAGATCATCCATGATCTCAGGGGTCACCCAGTCAGGAGCAGTCATGTTGTGCCTTGCCTGAAATGCCATATATGGAGAACAAAAAAAACAATATGCTCATGACACTGAATCAAGGTGAAACTACACAACAATGTTAGTAAGATAATACCATTCAATCTACATGCTGTTGTCCGTCTCTAAAGTAAAATAGTATGATATTGCTACCATTAGTGTAGAACAGCCAATAAAACAAGGTTAACAATATAACCACCAATGAAATTAAAGTAGGTATAGGCAACATTTCTTGATTAACAAGTTTCGTGAAATACAAATAAATAGTTTTAATCTGGCTGGAGACAATGAATGACCACATTGCTGCCTTTGTGTCTCCCCAGCCCTTCCCAAATGTTTCTACATGGCAGGTTTATTTCAGCTGACCAGAGTAAAGCATGACTTCCCTCACGTCGCAACGGTCACAAGGCTGAGTAGCCACAGGGTCACAGTTCGGTTTTCACTTCCATAAACCACTGTGGTTCCTTCGCTACCTAAAACATTGGCTGTAGGAATATTTCACATCCCAACTTAAAAGTTTAACATGGACTCAATCTGCATGATTTATGGCAAACTGTACGCTGGAAATTCTGTAATGTTTCGCAATATATTCTACATTGATAGTAAGCAAAGTGACACAATTATAAGGAATTATAGCTAAACTCAGGACCCTGTCAAAGAATTTGTAGAAGTCCAAATAACTTCACAGATCTTCATTGTAAAGGGTTTAAAACACGGTTTTAAAACACTAAACACTAACCCATTGTTTGTTCAATGAATCATAAACAATTAATGAACATGCACTTGTGGAACAGTCATTAAGACACTAACAGCTTACAGACGGTAGGTAATTAAGGTCACAGTTAGGACACTAAAGAGGCATTTCTACTGACTTTGAAAAACACCAAAAGAAATATGCCCAGGGTCTCTGCTCATCTGTGTGAACATGCCTTAGGCATGCTGCAAGGAGGCATGAGGACTGTAGATGTGGCCAGGGCAATAAATTGCAATGTCCGTACTGTGAGACGCCTAAGACAGCGCTACAAGGAGACAGGACAGACAGCTGATCGTCCTCGCAGTGGCAGACCACGTAACAACACCTGCACAGGATTGGTACATCCGAACATCACACCTGCGGGACAGGTACAGGATGGCAACAACAACTGCCCGAGTTACATCAGGATCGCACAATCCCTCCATCAGTGCTCAGACTGTCCGCAATAAGCTGAGAGAGGCTGGACTGAGGGCTTGTAGGCCTGTTGTTTGGTGAGGACCTGCCTTACATCACCGGCAACAACATCGCCTATGGGCACAAACCCACCGTCGCCGGATCAGACAGGACTGGCAAAAAAAGCTATACACTGACGAGTTGCGGTTTTGTCTCACCAGGGGTGATGGTCAGATTGGCGTTTATCGTCGAAGGAATGAGCGTTACACCGAGGCCTGTACTCTGGAGTGGGATTGATTGGGAGGTGGAGGGTCCGTCATGGTCTGGGGCGGTGTATCACAGCATCATCGGACTGAGCTGTGCGTTACAGGGAAGATATCCTCCTCCCTCATGTGGTACCCTTCCTGCAGGCTCATCCTGACATGACCCTCCAGCATGACAATGCCACCAGCCATACTGCTCGTTCTGTGTGTGATTTCCTGCAAGACAGGAACGTCAGTGTTCTGCCATGGCCAGCGAAGAGCCCGGATCTCAATCTCATTGAGCACGTCTGGGACCTGCTGGATCGGAGGGTGAGGGCTAGGGCCATTCCCCCCAGAAATGTCCGGGAACTTGCAGGTGCCTTGGTGGAAGAGTGGGGTAACATCTCACAGTAAGAATTGGCAAATCTGGTGCAGTCCATGAGGAGGATATGCACTGCAGTACTTAATGCAGCTGGTGACTGTTACATTTGACCCCCACTTTGTTCAGGGACACATTATTCCATGTCTGTTAGTCACATGTCTGTGGAACTTGTTCAGTTTGTCTCTCAGTTGTTGAATCTTATGTTCATACAAATATTTAAACTTGTTAAGTTTGAAAAGAAACGCAGTTGACAGTGAGGGGACATTTCTATTTTTGCTGAGTTTATTATAGGTAATATGCTGCTTACCTCACAGAACAGGGTGTCATGGACACTCCAAACAGTCTCAATGGTGGTGTTCTTCAGACCAGTTTTCTCCCGTACCGTTGCTATTAGATCCTGTAAAAGCAAAGGATCAAACAATGATAATCTAGACAAGGGGCATTCAAAGTTAAGATTGTCGACACAGCTTTGACAGCTCAACATGTGGTTGGCAAGTGATGGAGAAGAAATTCAAAACAAGGTAGAAACAAGGCAACAGCAAACACGTTGTCCCCCGCAAGTGATGCTGCACCCCCCTAGACGGAGTTAAATAGATTCAGCAATGTAAACACGTGCCCACTAGCGCCACTGTGTTCGATATGAATGTTCTTGTACATGTTGTGTCTTGACAGTGTTTGCAATGTGTAATAAATTGTTACAACAAATATCCTTGACTGATTTACAGTGCATTCATAAAGTTCAGACCCCATGACTTTTTCCACATGTTCTTACATTACAGCCTTATTCTAAAATTGATGAAGTTTGATGAAGTAGTACCCCCCCAATCAATCTACACAAAATACCCATAATGACAAGGCATTTTTTGTTGTTGAAATGTTAGCTAATTTATTAAAACTGAAATATCACATTTACTTAAGTATTCAGACGCTTTACTCAGTACTTTGTTGAAGTACCTTTGGCAGCGATTACAGCTTGTAGCCTTCGGTATGACGCTACAAGCTTGGCATACCTGTATTTGGGGAGTTTCTCCCATTCTTCTCCGCAGATCCTCTCAAGCTCTGTCAGGTTGGATGGGGAGCGTCGCTGCACAGCTATTTTCAGGTCTCTTCAGAGATATTCGATTGGGTTCAAGTCCGGGCTCTGGCTGGGCCACTCAAGGACTTTCAGAGACTTGTCCCAAAGCCACTCCTGCTTTGTCTTGGTTGTGTGCTTGTGGTCATTGTACTGTTGGAAGGTGAACCTTAGTCCCAGTCTGAAGTCCTGAACGCTCTGAAGGTTTTCATCAAGGATCTCTCTGTACTTTGCTCCATTCATCTTTGCCTCAATCCTGACTGGTCTCCCAGTCCCTGCCACTGAAAAATGTCTCCACAGCATGATGCTGCTACCCCCATGCTTTGCCGTAGGGATGGTGCCAGGTTTCCTCCAGACGTGACGCTTGGCATTCAGGAGAAGAATTCAATCAGACCAGAGAATCTTGTTTCTCTCATGGTTGAGTCCTTTAGGTGCCTTTTGGCAAACTCCAAGCGGGATGTCACATGCCTTTTACTGAGTTGTGGCTTCCATCTCGCCACTAACATAAAAGGCCTGATTGGTGGAGTCCTGCAGAGATGGATGTCCTTCTGGAAGGTTCTCCCATCTTCACAGAGGAACTCTGGAGCGCTGTCAGAGTGACCATCCGGTTCTTGGTCACCTCCTTGACCAAGGCCCTTCTCCCCCGATTGTAAACAGTACAGCTCTAGAACGAGTCTTGGTGGTTCCAAACTAATTCCATTTAAGAATGATGGAAGCCACGGTGTTCCTCAGGACCTTCAAATGCTTCATAAATGTTTTGGTACCCTTCCCCAGATCTGTGCCTTGACACAATCCTGTCTCAGAGCTCTACATACAAGTCATTTGACCTCATGGCTTGGTTTTTGCATTGTCAACTGTGGGACCTTATATAGACCGACCGGTGTTTGCCTTTCCAAATCATGGCCAATCAATTGAATTTAACACAGGTGGACTCCAATCAAGTTGTAGAAACATCAACAATGATCAATGGAAACAGGATGCATCTAAGCTCAATTTCTAGTCTCATAGCAAAGGGTCTGAGTAGTTATGTAAATAAGGTATGTGTTCATTTTTAATACATTTGCCAATTTTCATTATGGGGTAGTGTGGAGATTGTTCAGGATTATTTTAAAAAATTCTCATCCATTTTAGAATAAGAATAACATTTTAAAAATGAGGACAAAGTCAATGGATCTGAATACTTTCCGAATGCACTGTATATGCATTTATGAGCCAGACCATGCCCCTTGTGAATGTTTACTGGTCAATAGCGGCCATGTTGTTTTAGGTACTAGTCTGAAAAGTATTGCATTGAGAGACCTTTGTCCATAGACGCAACATATCAAGTTTTGTGAAGATCGGCCATTCGGTGCCAGAAGAGTAGCGTTTTTAGTGTTTTTCTAAATAGTGGAAAATCCACCATGGCGGACCTAATGGGTCTGCCATGGTGGCACCTATGTTGAGAATTTCATGACTTTAGGTCAGGCGGGGTTAGGGGCGTGATGAATCTAAAGATGAATTGTGAAGACTCAAGCCATAGACAGTTAATGATAAGGTAATCACATTTCATAAGAATAAGTCTCAAGCCTCATTAGCCAGTCATCACCTTAATTCCAGTGACTGCAGTGCCACTTACTTTGTATAGAAATGTCATGTTGAGGTACTTTTCTGTGCGTTCAGTCTCAATCATGAGGATTTTATAACGAGGGCAACCCAGAATGGGAAATGACAAAAGCTGAAATAGATAGACATTTTAGATGTGTACATTAGTATGGAGGTAGCCAATTATTTAAATATTATTTATTTAAAACAAAATCATATTCAGAATTTCTTTATTTTGTGGCTGTTGTCCATCTTTGGATATCACCCAAGACCTCATCACCCTGCTCACCCTCTCCTCATCCTGGGGTACAGTGTGAACAGGAATAGGCTGCCACTCCAGTGATGGGTTGAAGACCTGTGATCCATTGGGAGGGTACAATCCTGCAAGGTTGGCCTCTGCACTCATCAAGGTCCGGTCATAGTCTGTGCTCCTCACAGAAATCTAGACAAAGAACAATAGGAGGGGGGGTGGTTATCATTGAAACAAGATACTTCCTTTTGTAGTTCAGTGGCTACAACCTTGAACTGGTTTTACTTGGATTTTTCTTCTTAAACCTTTACTTAACTAGGCAAGTCAGTTAAGAACAAATTCTTATTTACAATGACGGCCTACCCCGGCCAAACCCTGGGCGACGCTGGGCCAATTGTGTGCCGCCCTATAGGCCTCCCAATCACGCCCAGGGTTTTGAACCAGGGACTGTAGTGACACCTCTTGCAATAAGATGCAGTGCATTAGACCACTGCGCCACTCAGAAGCCTAGTGCATTTTTGGAAGAGTCCACAGTTTGTTTAACCTGGGCAATACCCATGATCCAATTTGCATTTCTAATTTAAATTAGTCTGTGAGACCATCATAGTTTCAACAAGGAACTAAACCATAAATTACCTCATGTCGGTCATAGGTGTCATTTAGAAAACCCTGATAGCGTTTCCGCAGCACCTGTCCCAGCTCAAAGTGCTGCCTCATTCCTTCCTGTAGAGATCCCAGAAATGGTGTGCTATTAGTACAGCAAGAACCACACCCGTCAGTGCATCAGGATTCTTCCTCATGCTTGGGTACCAGTTTGTTTGAGGGATCATTCCACTCAGTGTCATGCTAAACATTGCTTTCGCATGACACGGAGTACAAAGAGTTGAACGTTTGCAAAACAGGTTCTGGGTTTCAGGCTAGTGTAATTCAGTACTTGATCATTTTTTAAACTTTACCTGCGAGAGCTGTCCAAAGCCCTGTGGCCAAGAGCTCTCCTGGTAGCGATCAGTGGGGTAGGCTTTGACTGGGGATCGGTCACCATGGCGGTAGAGCTAGGTAAAAAAAAAATCCCAAACATGACATTCTAAGCAAGTGACAAACTGGTTGGACTAGCCTTTCCCATGTCCAGCACAAGCAGGATCCTACACCCCAATTAGGCTAAACTCAATCAATGTGTATTTTGTCTTGCATTAACATAGCCACACTTACTAGAGCAAAGTCAACATAGCAACAATCCAGTGTTGCTGTTCATCCAATAATTTCTCTCTTCTTTGTGACCTTTATTAGTCAGCTAGTTAACGTTACGTGAAATAGTCATTGGGGTCACATAGTAGCTTGTACAGCCCTAAAAAACAGGCAACAGTGAAACCGTATTAGCTTAACGTTATCTAGATAACGTTACACAACACTGTCCAGACTCGATAACGTTTACCAGGCTAGCCTATGGCAAAACAATGTTGCTAGCTAACGTCAGTTCCTCTTTTGGTAACATTACGTATTCCAGCTAGCTATGTTAGGTAGTTAGAGTTAGCTACCTACTAACGTTGCCAGTTCACTTATTGTGTAACATTTAAAGAGAAGAATGACCGTCAGAGACGACTGCGTCTCAAGCCAGTTTACGTTAAAACGAACACTAGTTAGCACACACAAGTTAACGCTAGCTGGCGAACTTCAGCTAAACAAGTCAACTTGCAAATCAACCGTATGATTTTTATTTAAACTTTATTTAACCAGGTAAGCTAGTTGAGAACAAGTTCTCATTTACAACTGCGACCTGGCCAAGATAAAGCACAGCAGTGCGACACAAACAACATCACAGAGTTACACATGGGTTAAACAACCGTACAGTCAATAACACATAAAAAAAAACATCAAGTCTATATACAGTGTGTGCAAATGACGTGAGGTAAGGCAATAAATAGGCCATAGTAGCGAAGTAATTACAATTTAGCAAATTAACACTGGGGTGATAGATGAGTAGATGGTGATGTGCAAGTAGAAATACTGATGTGCAAAAGAGAAGAAAAGTAAATAAAAACAATATGGGGATGAGGTAGGTAGATTGGGTAGCTGCTCAGATTGCTGATGTTTAAAGTTAGTGAGGGAAATATAAGTCTCGAGCTTCAGCGATTCTTTTCTAGCTAACAGCATACTCACCACCGTTACAAATGTCAGTCTTCTGTCTCCAACAACTTTACCTAAAACAGCGAACATTGTCAATAGAAGCAGTACAGTGGAGTCCATCGTCAACGTCCGGTTACTTGAACACATTAGCTATATAATACAACCGTCAAAATATGTTTGTAAACTTCTTCTTCTTCTTCGAGGAGGTTTAACGGCGGTTGGCATCCAATATGTTGCATTACCGCCACCTACTAGACTGGAGTACAACTCCCTTATACTTTGCTTGAAATAAATAAACAAATACCCTACCATTTAACACTACACTCACAAAACATTTTTAAAAACGTAATAAAATTAAAATAACACCACCCTACTCCACGATTTAACCCTGTTGTGTTCTTTTCATGTTAACTATTTCTGTGTTCCCGGTCCAAAATGACCACTCCATTATAGCTGATTATAAATCCATAATAATACATATATTATCACATAATGATCTTTTTATCAACTTAAGTTCTTGTGAACATTACAAGTTTTGAACTTCTATGTGCTATTTATGGTCTGTAAGCCTCATTGATCTGAGCTCATACAACTAGTTTTTGAGTAAGAAAAAGCATAATGTATGGATTATTTAGACTATAACAAATAATCAGATGAAAGATATTGTGCTATTTATCACAGACTACTTTGTGTCAAAGTTTGACAAGGACTCTCTCCTCACCAGTGTCACGATCAAAGATATGATCAAGAGCCTCACATACAGTATATTGTTCGGTCATTGCGCTGCCACAGAATGAATTGGGAGCAAGGCCTCAAAAAAGCTATATATACCAGAGCCTACAGAAAAGTTCTAAACATTATTGAAAACAATGTTGCGATTCTATGTGAGAATGCCAACAGGTGTGGTTCCCGTTTGGGAAACGGATTCTATTGGGGAAAGGTTCCTGTGGGGGTTGCCTTGGAAGCGTGTGCTCAAACACACATGTATGTGGGGGTCTGGAAGAGGAAGTGTGTTCATCTGCTGAATGTGCATGTGCCTGAACTCAATTTTATACACTAATTGTAGTCTTACCCATTCATTTCTAATGACCGGTTATTTTGACCGGCAACACCACAGGTGTACAAAAGTTAAATAAAACACCCAATATGTAATGAAGATCATCTAAATGTATTTTGTGTGTTCAGATGGCCTGTGTGGACACAAGACAATCAGATTAAATGAACTACATTTTTCAGAGAGAAAACTTCCGTTCCGACCGGAACACAGCAGGAGGGTTAAATGTATTTAGTCCTACCTAATGCCAATAACCTGAAGGGATGGCAAGTGGCATCACCACTTAACACACCCTGTAACTCTTCTGATGTCAAGTCTCACACACCCAAATATCTCTCTGCTATGGACAAAGACCCTACCTCATGGACTTCTCCAGTGATTCAAGATGCGTTCTGTTTCTCTGATCCTACTCTACCCTTTTCATGCTATTTAACTAGGTTTTGAATATTTGTTTCAAACAGGTGTAGACTATGAAATGATTACTTACGGCCCTTCACAAAAATGCAGGGAGAAAAATGTACTAATATAAAATAACAAGAGGAATAAATCCACAACGAGTAATGATAACTTGGCTATATACACGGGGTACTAGAGTTCTAGTGGTTATTTGTAAATAGGTACTCTGCCAAGGTGGGTAATAGAAATAAAAGATACAATCAGTTCAAAAACATATATCTTATTAAGGGGGCATCAAAATGTTTATTCAACAATAATGTTACATATAAATACATTGAAAAGCAATTTATAATTGATATTTTAATATCTGAAATAGTTTAATTTCCATTCCGTAGATGTCCCCCAGGCTGCTCCCCGTCAGGGGTCTGATGATTTTGAAAACAAAATAGGCTCTTCAAATGCATCTGTGCATTGTTAGATGTGCTGTACATTGTTGTAAACAATTATTACACTACTATATACTGTTATCACTGTTATAAACAAGCATTACATTATAAATGTGTGGTCCTGTAAAGGAGGGCGATTGCACCGCAAGGGTTGTGAGTTCGATTCCCAGGCCCCCTCCCCCCCGTATGTGAAATTTAAGCAGAAATTACTGTGTCGCTTTGGATAAAAGCATTTGCTAAATGGTATATATTATTATTACATTGTTAAAACAACAGACCTACAGTGTGAAGGTATTTTGATTTTTCTAATTAATATTTGTGTGGAAGTTTACATCAATTGGAAAGACAGCACGTGTCTGTTTAATTATTACTTGATTCAAAAGTTGTGGACAGAAATGTGGGTAGAAATAAATAAGGGAAGGGTGTAGTCAGTCTTAACACGGGGTATAATGTAAAGTTAAAATGAAATAATAACACACACATCTTTTTTAATTCAGGGTTTGTTAAGTCAGGGTAACTTGGTTAACATGGCTATGTGTAACAGCATTGAGATCCCCTCTGGAACCAGAACTGACTTCAGATTTACTGATCCGATAGACCCACAACTACTGTACAGACAGACACACACACACACACACACACACACACACGTATGTGGAAACCCCTTCAAATGAGTGGATTCAGACATTTCAGCCACATCCTTTGCTGACAGGTTTATAAAATCGAGCACACAGCCATACCAATCTCCAGAGAAACATTGGCAGTAGAATGTCCTTATTGAAGAGCTCAGTGACTTTTAATGTGGCACATCATAGGGTGCCACCTTTCCAACAAGTCAGTTCATCAAATTTCTGCCAGGCCCTGGGGACCTGGCTGCCATAGAATTGACCTGGATGGATGTACCTAGCGACAAGCTGCTGATGCCCGTTATCTGCGTGGTGAGAAACATACATTCACAACACACACACTCCCTATGTTCACTGACATTCACATTCACTGCTTACAAACATACTGGAACATGCTGTGGTCATCCACCTTTAATTGACTGCTGGCACGGGACGGCCCTCACACCTAGAGTACCATCACAAACAACAAACTATCTTAAATCTCCTCAATAGTAGAGAAAGCGATACACCTTCAGTGTGGTTTACAAGAGTCGACTGCAATAGAGTTCCTATATCATGTGTATAAATTACTTTTTGGAATTGTGTGGTTGACTGCACTTTCCTGACAGGCTGCATGAGGGCATTTCATATGATGATGATGACGGCCCCAGAGTAGCCTTCTGTCTTTTTGGCTAGCTTCTCAACCGTAGCCCCAGGACCTCACACAGGAGCAACAGAGCAACGGACACCCTGCCCAGACCAGTGAGACACCCTCCCAGACCTGCAACACCCCCCCGTGAAGGACCTGCACCGAGATAACCCACACCAAGAGGCCCTACAAGAGGCCCTACACCTAGACCACAGCAATAACCAGCCACACCCCAACCAGCTAAGACACCCGAAGAAAACCCTGGCCACACTATATAGGCCCCCCATATCAGACCAATGCCTCTTCTGCCTACCCCATGCCCCCACCCCTGCAGCAAGGACCTCAACATGACAGCAGGACATATGCCCAGGCCGTGAGCAGAGCAACAGGCCTAACCCCCACTATTACACCCCCCAAGCCCCATCCTGCGACCTTACAGGTATGTATATCAAATGCTCAACATGCTCTGCTCACAGCTACTGTGAAGTTCAGGGCCTAAACCACACAAAAACAATACTAGACACTATGGAACACAAAGCTTTTACTATCTCATCCTGGAATATACAAGGTCTGAGGTCATCTGCCTTTGGCCTAAAGAGCAGGAACCCAGACTTCATCAAAGGAATTGAAAATACAGACATTGTCATCCTACAAGAAACATGGTATAAAGGAGATGGACACACTGGTTGCCCTCTAGGTTAGAGAGAGCTGGTAGTTCCATCCACCAAACTACAAGGTGTGAAACAGAGAAGAGACTCAGGGGGTATGCTAATTTGGTATAGAGCAGACCTAACCCACTCCATTAAATTAGTCGAAACAGGAACATTTTTACATCTGGCTAGAAATGAATGAGGAAATAATCTCAACATCGAAAAATGCCCTCATGTGTGCTACCTACATCCTCCCAGTAGAATCCCCATCCTTTAACGATGACAGCTTCTCCATCCTAGAGGGGGAGATGAACAATTTTCATGCCCCAGGACATGTACTAGTCTGTGGCGACCTGAATTCCAGAACTGGACAAGAACCTGACACACTCAGCACACAGGGGGGGACAAACACCTACCTGTAGGTGACAGCATTCCTTCCCCCATATGCCCCCCTAGACACAACTACGACAACATAACCAACAAAAACGGGTCACAACTCCTGCAGCTCTGTCGGATGCTGTGTATGTACATAGTCAATAGTAGGTACACCTATAACGCATCTCTTGGCAGTAGTACTGTCAACTACTTTATCACTGACCTCAACCCAGAGTCTCTTAGAGCGTTCACAGTCAGTCCACTGAAACCCCTATCAGATCACAGCAAAATCATACTCTACTTGAACAGAGCTTTGCTCAATCAAGAGGCATCAAAGCCAAAGGAACTGAATAATATTAAGAAATGCTATGGAAGGAAGGTAGTGTGGAAATCTACCAAAAAACAATTAGGCAGCAACAAATTCAATCCATTCTAGACATTTTCCTGGACAAAATGTTTCACTGTAATAGTGAAGGTGTAAACTTGGCAGTAGAAAACCGAAATAGTATATTTGACCTTTCAGCTTCCCTATCAAATCTAAAAATTCAAGCAGACAGCCTAAGAAATGACAATGACAAATGGTTTGATGAAGAATGCAAAAACCTAAAAAAGAAAATGAGAAACTTATCCAACCAAAAACATACAGTGGGGAGAACAAGTATTTGATAACCTGCAAAATCGGCATGGTTTCCTACTTACAAAGCATGTAGAGGTCTGCCATTTATATCATAGGTACACTTCAACTATGAGAGACGGAATCTAAACCAATCCAGAAAATCACATTGTATGATTTTTAAGTAATTAATTAGCATTTTATTGCATGACATAAGTATTTGATACATCAGAAAAGCAGAACTTAATATTTGGTACAGAAACCTTTGTTTGCAATTACAGAGATCATACGTTTCCTGTAGTTCTTGACCAGGTTTGCACACACTGCAGCAGGGATTTTGGCCCACTCCTCCATACAGACCTTCAACAGATCCTTCAGGTTTCAGGGCTGTCGCTGGGCAATATGGACTTTCAGCTCCCTCCAAAGATTTTCTATTGGGTTCAGGTCTGGAGACTGGCTAGGCCACTCCAGGACCTTGAGATGCTTCTTACGGAGCCACTCCTTAGTTGCCCTGGCTGTGTGTTTCGGGTCGTTGTCATGCTGGAAGACCCAGCCATCCTTCTTCCTCCAAACACGGTGAGTGGAGTTTAGACCAAAAAGCTTTATTTTTGTCTCATCAGACCACATGACCTTCTCCCATTCCTCCTCTGGATCATCCAGATGGTCATTGGCAAACTTCAGACTGGCCTGGACATGCGCTGGCTTGAGCAGGGGGACCTTGCGTGCACTGCAGGATTTTAATCCATGACAGCGTAGTGTGTTACTAATGGTTCTCTTTGAGACTGTGGTCCCAGCTCTCTTCAGGTCATTGACCAGGTCCTGCCATGTAGTTCTGGGCTGATCCCTCACCTTCCTCATGATCATTGATGCCCCACGAGGTGAGATCTTGCATGGAGCCCCAGACTGAGAGTGATTGACCGTCATCTTGAACTTCTTCCATTTTCTAATAATTGCACCAACATTTGTTGCTTTCTCACCAAGCTGCTTGCCTATTGTCCTGTAGCCCATCCCAGCCTTGTGCAGGTCTACAATTTTATCCCTGATGTCTTACACAGCTCTCTGGTCTTGGCCATTGTGGAGAGGTTGGAGTCTGTTTGATTGAGTGTGTGGACAGGTGTCTTTTATACAGTTCAAACAGGTGCAGTTAATACAGGTAATGAGTGGAGAACAGGAGGGCTTCTTAAAGAAAAACTAACAGGTCTGTAAGAGCCGGAATTCTTACTGGTTGGTAGGTGATCAAATACTTGTCATGCAATAAAATGCAAATTAATTAATTATAAATCATACAATGTGATTTTCTGGATTCCGTCTCACAGTTGAAGTGTACCTATGATAAAAAATTACAGACCTCTACATGCTTTGTAAGTAGGAAAACCTGCAAAATCGGCAGTGTATCAAATACTTGTTCTCCCCACTGTAGAGACCCAGAAAACCTGAGCCTACGCCTTCACTACGGTGAATCACTAAAACAATACAGAAATACACTATGGAAAAAGAAGGAACAGCACGTCAGAAATCAGCTCAATGAAACTGAAGAATCCATAGAATCTAACCACTTCTGGGAAAATTGAAAAACTCTAAACAACTCATTCATGTTATCTATCCAAAGCGGAGATGTATTGATAAACCACTTCTCCAATCTTTTTGGCTCTATAACAAAGAACAAACAGCAAAAACATATACATTGTCAAATACAAATCTTCAAATCCACTATTAAAGACTACCAGAACCCACTGGATTCTCCAATTACATTGAATGAACTACAGGACAAAATACAAACCCTCCAACCCAAAAAGGCCTGTGGGGTTGATGTTATCCTCAATGAAATGGTAAAATATACAGACCACAAATTCCAATTGGCTACACTTAAACTCTTTAACATCACCCTCAGCTCTGGCATATTCCCCAATATTTGGAGCCAAGGACCGGTTACCCCAATCCACAAAAGCAGAAACAAATTTGACCCCAATAACTACAGTGGGATATGAGTCTCCAAAAACCTTGGGAAAATTATTTGCATTATCATTAACAGCAGACTCGTACATTTCCTCAGCGAAAACAATGCACTGAGCAAATGTCAAATGGGCTTTTTACCAATTACCATACGATAGACCACTTATTCACCCTGCACACCATAATTGGCAAACAAACAAACCAAAACAAAGGCAAAGTCTTCTCATGCTATTGTTGATTTCAAAAAAGCTTTCGACTCAATTTGGCATGAGGGCCTACTATACAAATTGATGGAAAGTGGTGTTGGGGGAAAAATATACGACAGAAAAGCCATGTACACAAACAAGTGTGCGGTTAAAATTGGCAAAAAACAGGCACATTTCTTTCCACAGGGCTGGGGGGAGGGTGAGACAGGGATGCAGTTTAAGCCAAACCCTCTCCTTCCTTCCGAGACAGACAAGACAAGACCAGACAAGACCAGACAGACAGACAGACAGGAGAGAGTTTGGCTTATATGTATATACATGTATATATGTATACATATATCAACGAATTGGCGAGGACGCTAGAATGGTCTGCTGCACCAGGCCTCACCTTACTAGAATCTGAAGTCAAATGTCTACTGTTTGCTGATGATCTGGTGCTTCTCTCTCCAACCAAGAAGGGCCTACAGCAGCACCTAGATATTCTGCACAGATTCTGTCAGACCAGGGCCCTGAGAGTAAATCTCAGACAAAAATAATGGTATTCCAAAAAAGGTCCAGTTGCCAGGACCACAAACACAATCTAGACACCTTTGCCATAGAGCCCACAAAAACGATACATACCTCGGCCTAAACATCAGCGCCACAGGTAACTTCCACAAAGATGTGAACGATCTGAGACACAAGGCAAGAAGGGCCTTCTATGCCATCAAAAGGAACGTAAAATTTGACATACCAATTAGGATCTGGCAAAAAAATACTTGAATCAGTTATAGAACCCATTGCAGTCTGGTGTCCGCTCACCAACCAAGAATTCACAAAATGGGACAAACACCAAATTGAGATTCTGCATGCAAAATTCTGCAAAAATATCCTATTTGTACACCGTAAAACACCAAACAGACCCCCAAGACAGCAACACAATTAGACCCAACCAAATCATGAGAAAACAAAGATAATAACGTGACACATTGGAAATAATTTACAAAAAAATAGCAAACTAGAATGCTATTTGGCCCTAAACAGAGAGTACACAGTGGCAGAATACCTGACCACCGTGACTGACCCAAAATGAAGGAAATCTTTGACCCCGAAGGCAGACCTGGCTCTCAAGAGAAGACAGGCTATGTGCACACTGCCAACAAAATGAGGTGGAAACTGAGCTGCACTTCCTAACCTCCTGCCAAATGTATAACCATAGAGACACATATTTCCCTCAGATTACACAGACCCACAAAGAATTCGAAAACAAGTACACTTTGATGAACTCCCATATCTATTGGGTGAAATACAAGTGTGCATAACAGCAGGAAGATTTGTGACCTGTTGCCACAAGAAAATGGCAACCAGTGAAGAACAAACACCATTGTAAATACAACCTATATTTATGTTTATTTATTTTCCGTTTTGCACTTTAACAATTTGAACATCATTACAACACTATGTAGACATATGACATTTGAAAGGTCTTTATTCTTTAGGAACCGCTCTCCCGGGAACAGGCCCAGATCCCCATCATTTGAGTGAAGAAAAGACCCATGTCACGGTTGTCATCTGGAGATAGAGAGGAGGACCAAGATGCGGCATGGTAAGTGTTCGTCATTTTAATGGGAAAACTGAACACTACAAAACAACAACCGTTAATGAACAATCGTGCTGACACAAACACTACACATAGACAATCACCCACAATGACAAAACAGGCTACCTAAATATGGTTATCAGAGACAATGACTAACACCTGCCTCTGATTGAGAACCATATCAGGCCAGAAACAGACAAACTAGACATACAACATAGAATGCCCACTCAGATCACACCCTGACCAAACAAAACATATAAACATACAAAGCAAACTATGGTCAGGGCGTGACAACAGAGAAAAAGAGGATGCAAAGCGGGCTGCCTTTTGAGAATATGTATTTGAGTGAGTAAACTCCCACTGCCATCAATTCTATTTGCTAACATGCAATCATTGGAAAATAAAATTGATGACCTACGATTACGATTATCCTACCAACGGGACATTAAGAACTGTAATATCTTATGTTTCACCGAAAATATAGAGCTGGAGGGATTTCCAATGCACCGGCAGGACAGAGAAGCTACGTCTGGTAAGACGAGGGGTGCGGGTGTGTGTCTTTTTGTCAAAAACAGCTGGTGAGCGATGTCTAATATTAAAGAAGTCTCGAGGTATTGCTCGACTGAGGTACAATACCTTATAAGCTGTAGACCGCACTATCTACCAAGAGAGTTCTCATCTATATTATTCGTAGCCGTCTATTTACCACCCTAGACCGATACTGGCACTAAGATCGCACTCAACCAACTCTATAAGGCCATAAGCAAACAAGAAAATGTTCACCCAGAAGCGGCGCTCCTAGTGGCCAGGGACTTTATTGTGGGCAAACTTAAATCAGTTTTGCCAAATTTTTACCAGCATGCCACATGTGCAACCAGAGGGGGGGAAAAAATCTAGACCACCTTTACTCCACACACAGAGATGCATAAAAAGCTCTACCCTGCCCTCCATTTGTCAAATTTGACCATAATTCTATCCTCCTGATAGAAGCAAAAAATAAAGCAGGAAGTACCAGTGACCCGCTCAATACGGATGTGGTCAGATGACGTGGATGCTATGCTACAGGACTGTTTTGCTAGCACAGACTGGAATATGTTCCGGGATTCATACAATGGCATTGAGGAGTATACCACTTTAGTCATCGGCTTTAAATGTTCCTGGTTAAAAAAAAATGGAATGGGGCATGCTTATTTAAGATGGGGAGGAAAGCACTTTTAAAGAAGAACCAGGCATCCTCTACTGACGGAATGAGGTCAATATCATTCCGAGATACCGGGGCCAGGTCGATTAGAAAGGCTTACTCGCTGTGTTTTAGGGAGCGTTTGACAGTGATGAGGGGTGGTCGCTTGACCGCAGAACCATTACGGACGCAGGCAATGAGGCAGTGATCGCTGAGATCCTGGTTGAAGACAGCAGAGGTGTATTTGGATGGCAGGTTGGTTAGGATGATATCGGATTTGGGGTTGTACCTGGTGGGTTCATTGATAATTTGTGTGAGATTGAGAGCATCAAGCTTAGATTGTAGGATGGCCGGGGTGTTAAGCATGTCCCAATTTAGATCACCTAACAGCACGAGCTTTGAAGATAGATGGGGTGGCAATCAATGGAAGCTTGAATTGTTTGGGCACAGACCTGGATAGTAAGAACAGAACTCTGCACGCTATCCCTACAGTAGATTGCAACTCTGCCCCCTTTGGCAGTTCTATCTTGTCGGAAAATGTTATAGTTAGGGATGGACATTTCAGGGTTTTTGGTGGTCTTCCTAAGCCAGGATTCAGACACGGCTAGGACATCCAAGTTGGCAGAGTGTGCTAGGGCAGTGAATAGAACAAACTTAGGGAGGAGGCTTCTAATGTTAACATGCATGAAACCAAGGCTTTTACTGTTACAGAAGTCAGCAAATGAGAATGCCTGGGGAATGGGAGTGGAGCTAGGCACTGCAGGGCCTGGATTAACCTCCATATCACCAGAGGAACAGAGGAGGAGTAGGATAAGGGTATGGCTAAAGGCTAAAAGAACTGGCTGTCTAGTACGTTCAGAACAGAGAGTAAAAGGAGCAGATTTCTGGGCACGGTAGAATAGATTCAAGGCATAATGTACAGACAAAGGTATGGTAGGATGTGAATACAGTGGGGGTAAACCTGTGCATAGAGTGACAATGAAATAGATATTGTCTCTAGAAATATAATTTAAATAAGTTGATGTCACCACATGTGTGGGACGTGGAACTAAAGTGTTAACTAAGGCGTATTGAGCAGGGCTAGAGGCTCTACAGTGAAATAACTCAATAATTACTAACCAAAACAGTAATGGACAAGGCATATTGACGTTAGGGAGAGGTATGCCAAGTGATCATAGGAGTCCAGTGAGTGGCTTCAGGCAGGAAAAACTATATTTACTGTCTTGTCCCGTACAAGACAAAACACACGTTCGACTGCTACGCCATCTTGTTAATGTATTTTAATTGAAGAGGTTAATGTATATTTAAGTTATATTTATTTTAAGTTATTCATTAATGTTAAGAGAATTTTCCATTCAAGAATTTTACCATTAAAATTACATTTAGACTGTAAAAGATGGCCTTTAGCACATTTCTTATAGAAGGTTTCAGTCTTGCATCAAATAGTGAATTCCACTGTATGCAGAATGTTGCATGCATGTCTGCACAGTGTTATATTTTCACAGCTCACTGTCAGTAAATATCGTACAGTAAATATGGGACTACAAGAGAGTTGCAAGCCTGCAAAGGTAGAGTTATGTAAAGCTTTATGCATAGTCACTTCACCCCTACCTACATATACAAATGACCTCTAAACTGTACCCCAGCACACTGACTCGATACGGGTACCCCCTGTATATAGCCTCATTATTGTTATGTTATTGTGTTACTTTTTATTATTTTTTACTTTAGTTTATTTGGTAAATATTTTCTTTACTCTTCTTGAACTGCACTGTTGGTAAAGAGCTTGTAAGTAAGCATTTTACAGTAAGGTCTACACTTGTTGTATTCGGGGGCATGTGACAAAATAAAGTTTGATTTGAGATGAGTAAGACTTTCAGGCCTACCAGAGTTACTCCTATAATCTTACAATGCATTGCTTATCTTTATACAAAATATTATGATCGAAAATGAACTAATTAGCCTCCTATACACCTGTATAGCAGACACAGTAGCCATCTGACATTTAAAAAATGCATGTCAGTGTTGGAGGATGCCACCCGCATATTTCTATTTGGCCTAAGCTTCTCTTCCTTTATATAGGCAATATTTATTTTTATAAAAATCTCAAAATCTCGTGACAGCTGAATGGTGAGGCAGACAATAATTGTTTTAGGAAAGTAGCCTTAAACACATGAACAAATAGGCTATAAAGTTTTGCATATGCTACACATCGAAACACAAGGAATAGTGTTTTTATCATTTGTTATAGGCTGTTTTTAACGAGACGTAATTGTGGCTCATTATTCAAATATTCCCTTTCATGTTGTCAGGTGCTTAAATTTTCTAAAGAGAACTCTGAAATGGCATATTGTTTTATGAAGATTTTACAATATTCGAATAATATCTGTCGCCAATTGGATGGAAATCTAGCTAGTGCGCCAGTCCAGTGTCACTTTGATCATGCCTGGTTCACCAGCAGACTCGAACATCTAGAGAATAAGCTACCAGCCAAACAAGCTTGGAAGAATTGTACGTAAACTCCTGGAGGTAGAGCATTTTTTCGTCTCTATCTATATAATTGTATATGTATTTATGTTAAAAAAAAATAGGAACCAGAATGGAAATAAGTCCGACTTTATTGTGCCATCCAGGTCCCTTTTTACAAATCTGTGTGTACTGTTTGGTTTGAGGACCAGGATCCTATGGCTCATGAACTTCTATGTTTTCTGTAAAACATTTAGAAATAGCGATAAATGTAGATGAACAATACATTGCTTACTTTAAAGCAAAATGAACCCTTTTGTAAGCTAGCTATTTATTGCACTGAAAACAAAAAAGCCCCCTGTTTGACGCCCACCTCGGTCCCTGTGTTCAGCTAGTAATGCCTGATGTGCTGGAGCCAGGTCTGATCTGGCCAGCTGGCTAATGTTTTGGAGAACATAGACCAATAGCTAGCCTAGCTACACTGCTAGTTTGCCAACCACATTCGGTCAACACAATATGAAAACATCGGAGAAAATGAAACATAAATATACGAGACTGTTTCAGACGCTGGAGTCAAGTCGTCAAGAACATCCAACCGTAGCAGTGGAGAAAAGGTAGGGACGTGGTCGAGTATATCGCTAACGTTAGCTAGTTTGGCCAAATGCCTTGTTTGGGTTGGTTATCAACGCTTGAGTTGGACAAACGCTGGCTTGTTAGTTATTTGGGAGATGGATAACTACAGATTGTAACACAATATAATGTGATTTAACCAAATATTACTGGTAGTTACAGGCCTGGCTGTCCGTCGTCAGAGAGTTTTCAACTGACAACTTTAACCTGCTATTGGCGATACTATCTTTGTCCTCCACCAGTATAATGAATGGTTTTACAATCTGGAGCTAGGAGACGGGTAGTTTAACTCGATTTTTAAGTTTCATGACAGCCTGTTTTCGTTGTTTCTCTGTGTTTCAGTTTAACTGCCAGAACCCACACCACCAGTTGTTTGGTCATTAACGTTATGTTGTAATTCTGTAAAACGAACAGATTTAAATTATTCATGTCACCAATGGCAACATTGTCATCAGCTCCTCATGGCTGTTAACAAATGACAAACTGCAGTGATTAGGTAACTAATAATTAAAAACCCATTTTTAGCTAGTTAGCTACAAACATGGTTCTGTCATCAATAGTTGGATTTCATCATGCTATGGTAAGGTAAAGGTGTAGACTACAAGCTAGATGCCCCTTTAGACTACAAGCTGGCCACACACACTTTCATATGGCCTTTGCGAAGACCCTTTGGTGACTGAGACCAACAAACACCAGTGTGAAGGAGAGGAAGGAAGGCCTGATCTTTGAGATGACTGTCTACCCAAAGAATTCAGTGCGGATCTTATCTGCCCGGGAGTGTGGTGCCCGCGGCCTTGGCTCCCAGCGCCTCCTGCAGCAGCTTGTTGAGGAGAAGACCCGGAGGATGAAATGGCAGAGTCAGGTAAGGAGCATCCTTCCTGAGGAATGGATGGAAATCGTGCAATGTATCAAGTTTAACTGAGATGAGTGGTGACTTTTTATGTGCTCTTTTTATTTTATTTTCCACAGAAGGTGGAGTTGCCGGACAGCCCTCGTTCTACCTTCCTGTTGGCTTTTAGCCCGGACAGGTCAGAATGACATCCTATAAAAAAATGTTTGGAGGAGGTAGAAAGACACCAAGACTGGAAGATTGTATGGTAACTGTTAACGTTTTCCTTTCATATAGGACCTTAATGGCCTCCACACATGTCAACCACAACATTTATGTCACAGTGGTTAAGACAGGGAAGTGTGCTCATTCTCTGGTTGGCCATCGCCGCACTCCTTGGTGTCTGACCTTTCACCCTACCATCCCTGGTTTGGTGGCTTCGGGATGTCTGGATGGAGAGGTTCGCATCTGGGACCTGCATGTGAGTGGCTGTCATCTTCTCATGCAAAGGAACCCCAGGGACTACATGTGCTAGATGATGACTCCGTCCTCTCCTCCGTGACCTGGAAACCGAAGTGGTTGAGGACGGTGTCAGTTAATTAGTAGGTGAACGGAGGACATATGCTCACTTCCTTGATGCACAAGAGTATTCCATTCAGTGGCTAGCACTGAAGTGTTTTCAAATCCGCCACACCCCCTTTGAATCAGCTGTTTTCCCGAAGGAGAAAAGCATACACACATTTAATAAGAATACAGCACTTATTTCATCTATAAAATGTCTTGCACAACTGGCTATATATGTTTTTTTTTTAATCACTTTACACATTTATTTTGGGATTCCACCCCTGTAAATGTAATTTTCCTTATGGAGCGGAGTCTCATTTCATAGAAGCTCATTTGTTTCCTCGCCTCTGCTCCTCGATTACCTTTGAACTTTTTCAAAAGCAGTACAGAGGAGAGTTGAGCAAAGCCAATTGAGATTCTCCCCTTTTATCTGTCCCATTATGGCATCTGTAAGAGCACTGGCAGCGCCGCTGAGGCCATCTCCATTTTGAAGTTGTCAATTTTCTTCTGTGTTTTACCGCCACCTGCAGTGCCGGAGTCCTGAACCAAATCTGGTCATTAATTTATTGTGGCCACAAGATGGCAGTGATACAGCTTAAAGCCATTTACAAACCAAGTAACCCAATTTGAAGAAGAAGCCAATGCTCTGATCATTGGCTGATTCCTCTCAACTCATATGAATCCCCACCCGGTTGACTACTTTTAAATGGTGAAAGCCCTTTGTAGCGTACCACAGTATGAGTCATAATACCCATAAAACCTAGAGGTCAAACAGGGAAATGGTTCCAATAGTTTTTTCACCATTTCATTTTTCCTATAGGAGATTTTAGAAACACTTAAACTAAGGGATGTGTTTCGTGTAGGCGTACGCTGGCGTGATGTTTTGATAACCGTGTAAATCTCTCTAGGGCAAAGTGACTTCGCCTGTATTTATCCCCCAAAATGTAATGCTATTAGCTGCTAATGTGGCTATTATACAGAACCACAAATGCCATGATGATCTGGTCTAGACTGCCGAATCGAGGCAAAGGTAAGAATCTCTGGATTAGCTATCTAATGTTAGTTAAATGTTAAATCTAGACGTGGTTTCCTCTATTGTAATCGCTCCTTGTTCACTCCTGCTTCCAAACCAACCCTGATTCAGATGACCATCCTACCCATGCTAGATTACGGAGATCAAATTTATAGATTGGCAGGTAAGGGTGCTCTCGAGCGGCTGATGTTCTTTACCATTCGGCCATCAGATTTGCCACCAATGTTCCTTATAGGACACATCACTGCACTCTATACTCATTTGTAAACTGGTCATCTCTGTATACCCGTCACAAGACCCACTGATTGATGCACCGATATGACATTTTTGGCCATACCGATATCCAAATTTTCCTAGCTGCCTTTTAAACATTCTAGTACAGTTAAATAGTTACACACACACACACACATATGGACACAGTGGTCTAAGGCACTACATCTCAGTGCAAGAGGCCTCACTACAGTCCCTGGTTCGAATCCAGTCTATCACATCTGGCCGTGATTGGAAGTCCCATATGGCAGCGCACAATTGGCCCAGCGTCGTCCAGGTTTGGACAGTGTAGGCTGTCATTGTAAATAAGAATTTGTTCTTAACTTACTTGCATTGTTATAAAGGTTACATACACACACACACACCACACCAACCAAAAAGTTATTTTGTCGTCATTTACTTATGTCCCCGTTACCAGCAAAGCATAATCAAAACCTATTTCTATCACTTACTTGCTGTGCAGTTTCGTTGTTCATTTGTTCAGTCGTTTCATTCTCAACAAGGATTTCATCATGCATGTCAAGCAGTGAAGTTTCAGCCCTGTCTGTCCATGGCCTCTTTTAATCTGTGAGCACTGTCACTGTGTCCGTTTCCATGCTGTGTATGTAAAATTTCACGTAAACCCTGTTTCTTGTCTGCATGGAAGTAGTGGTCCTTGTACCTAGCATCGGGCATGGTGGCGACACAGTAAAGAGGCTCAGAGAGAATGCCACAGAATCGCTTGTTCACAGTCTCGAGTATTTTTGCAAGTTTTAACCTCACGCTCTAATCGGCAGTTTTGTTGAGCAGGCGTTTCAATGCCATGACAAAGGATATAACGTCAGCTGCAGACGCAGTTGATTAGCTTATTTATCCAGTCAGTTATTCGAATTGCACTAGGAGTGTGTTCATGTTTCAAACATGTTCTCAAATGCCATTGAAATGGCAACAGCGATATGAGTACCAGCACATTCTTGAGCATCCAATATGGCTTTCCTCAGTACGAAATCCTCATTGACCTACTGTGCTAATGGGGCTGACACCGCTGGTCCAAATGTCAGTCTTGACGCCTATAGCAAGTAGCACAATGAATTCCATTATCTTGGCATTAATGGATTTCGCCTTTGAGTTCTCTCTCTAGTTGATGCTTATTTATAAAACCCTCTTAGACCTCACTCCCCCCTGAGATATCTACTGCAGCCCTCATCCTCAACATACAGCATCTGTTCTGCCAGTCACATTCTGTTAAAGGTCCCCAAAGCACACACATCCATGGGTCACTCCTCTTTTCAGTTCGCTGCAGCTAGCGACTGGAACGAGCTGCAACAAACATTCAAAATGTACACTCAAAGAATCATGTACACTCTTACTGACAGTTGTGGCTGCTTTGCGTGATGTATTGTCTCTACCTTCTTGCCCTTTGTGCTGTTGTCTGTGCCCAATAATGTTTGTACCATGTTTGTGCTGCTACCATGTTGTCATGTTGTGTTGCTACCATGCTGTGTGTCATGTTTTGCTGCCTTGCTATGTTGTTGTCTTAGGTCTCTTTTTATGTAGTGTTCTCTTGTCGTGATGTGTGTTTTAGCCTATGTTTAAAAAAAAAATGTAATCCCAGCCCCTGTCCCCGCAGGAGACCTTTTGGTAGGCCGTCATTGTAAATAAGAATTTGTTCTTAACTGACTTGCCTACCAGGTTAAATAAAACTTGTAATGAATAAATTGGCAACATTTCTTTAAATTGACAATTCTGAGAACTGTCTTGTGCAAGTTTTAAGTTGTCATAATACCTGTTAGCAAAGGTTTCATCTAGAGATAATGTGCAGGAGCTTGCAGGGATTTGTTGTTTTGCACGATGTCTACAGTGCCTTGCAAAAGTATTCACCCCCCTTGGCGTTTTTCCTATTTTGTTACATTACAACCTGTAATTTAAATGGATTTTTATTTGGATTTCATGTAATGGACATACACAAAATAGTCAAAATTGGTGAAGCCCCCCAAAAAATTCTAAAAAATATAAAACGGAAAAGTGGTGCGTGCATATATATTCACCCCCTTTGCTATGAAGCCCCTAAATAGGTGGTGCGACAAAATTACCTTCAGAAGTCATATAATTAGTTAGATTGCACAGGTGGATTTATTTAAGTGTTGCATGATCTCAGTATATAGACACCTGTTCTGAAAGGCCTCAGAGTCTGCAACACCACTAAGCAAGGGGCACCACCAAGCAATCGGCACCATGAAGACCAAGGAAATCTCCAAACAGGTCAGGGACAAAGTTGTGGAGAAATACAGATAAGGGTTGGGTTATAAAAAAATATCAGAAACTTTGAACATCCCACGGAGCACCATTAAATCCTTTATTAAAAAATTGAAAGAATATGGCACCACAACAAACCTGCCAAGAGAGGGCCGCCCACCAAAACTCACGGACCAGGCAAGGAGGGCATTAATCAGAGGGGCAACAAAGAAATCAAAGATAACCCTGAAGGAGCTGTATCTGTCCATAGGACCACTTTAAGTCGTACACTCCACAGAGCTGGGCTTTACGGAAGAGTGGCCAGAAAAAAAGCCATTTCTTAAAGAAAAAAATAAGCAAACACGTTTGGTGTTCGCCAAAAGGCATGTGGGAGACTCCACAAATAAATAGAAGGTACTTTGGTTAGATGAGACTAAAATGTAGCTTTTTGTCCATCAAGGAAAACGCTATGTCTGGTGGAAACCCATCACCCCGAGAACACCATCCCTGCTGTGGGGATGTTTTTCCATCGGCAGGGACTGGGAAACTAGCCAGAATTGAAAGAATGATGGTTTGCGCTAAATACAGGGAAATTCTTGAGAGAAACCTGCTTCAGTCTTCCACAGATATGAGCCTGGGATGGAGGTTCACCTTCCAGCAGGACAATGACCCTAAGCATACTGCTAAAGCATCACTCGAGTGGTTTAAGGGGAAACATTTAAATGTCTTGGAATGGCCCAGACCTCAATCCAATTGAGAATCTGTGGTGTGACTTAAGATTGCTGTACACCAGCGGAACCCATCCAACTTGAAGGAGCTGGAGCAGTTTTTCCTTGAAGAATGGGCAAAAATCCCAGTGGCTAGATGTGCCAAGCTTATAGAGACATACCCCAAGAGACTTGCAGCTGTAATTGCTGCAAAAGGTGTCTCTACAAAGTATTGACTTTGGGGGGGGGGGGGGGGGGGGTGAATAGTTATGCACGCTCAAGTTTACAGTTTTTTTTGTGTTATTTCTTGTTTGTTTCACAAGAAAAAATATGTTGTCTTCAAAGTGGTAGGCATGTTGTGTAAATCAAATTATACAACACCCCCCCCCCCCCCCCCCCCAACAGTCTACAGTCTTCAAGCTCACCCGTTATGCAGTTTGACCTCACATTGAGAACAATGCACCCACCACGGAGAGACATGACGATCTTTACCACTGCTGTAAGGAGTAGTGTGTGAGTGGACCAGACCAACACTGTCCCAAAACCCCCGCCTGGTGCATCTTGATGTACACTCAATCTCCAGAATTGAGCCCGTGTCCTTGTTTATCTCTGCTTTCACCTGAGGATATACATAATGCAACACATTTCTTGACAACATGAACTCTCGTCTTATTTCAAGAGCACTAATTTCTGACATTTGAATAACAGCCTCCCCTGTACTCCCATCGGTCTCCCAGTTACCAATCCATGTGGCACGAGTCCTCTTTAATTGATATCCCAACAATGCTAACCCGTGCTTCTACTAACATGGCCCATGCCTATAACCTTCAATTAATCTGTCAAGTGTTCGCCGGATGTTAGAAATTGGGAAAAAGATTAATGAGTTGGGCAGAATATCCAACCTAACAAAACTCTGAGTCACAGGTTTCTTGAATGTTTACCATAGTGTCTGAAATGCCACCACTATCTCTTCTCCTCTCACCATGATCTGGGTATGTGTATTGTACAATTAAATCCCCATATTGTGTACAGTTAGCTGTCCTCCCTCTCCTATGAGCTATCTCCTGTAACAATATACCGTCTCTGGGAATGATACACTATCATTACATCTAACCCATAACACACTAGTCACTACTCCTAATGCATTTCTAAAGTTATAAACATACTAAAACATTCTCAAATCAATTAGTCAATGTACATCAGTCTCTCCTCTGGAACAATGATCACTCTTATGTTCCACGAAACCTAAAAACATATTGACTTGAAAGAGAAAAAGAAGTACATGTTTAATAACTTTGCAGCACTCATTGATGCGATTTAACATGGTAAAACAAAAGAGAACAAAAAAACTTTCATGGTTGTCCCAAACCTATCATCCAGTGATTTAACTAACAAACAACCTCCCTGTAGGAGGACACTTAGAGGTAAGGTTTCTGGAGACTCCCTCGGCAAAATACATTTTATCAGCGCCCCCACCCCTCACCATTCTGTAGCAACTCTCTCTCGCTGTGCCCAAATCATAACTAAAACATTTTATAAATTATCCAAACCAAATTCAGAATGAGAGTCCTTAGTACTTACTTTGAGAATAGGACTCGAATCCCAGCTTCTCAATTTAGCACACATCATCCCTGTTAGAATGTACATTTATAAACTAAACCTTTTTATTGCCGGTAATAACTCCTCCTCACAGCCCCCCCTTGTCCCTGTTTTCCTGTCACGAGTGGCCTGGTAATGAAAGATCAGTATCTCAATGCATCCTTTGTCAAAATTGTTTGCAGTGTGTAGACCCCCTCCTCTTCCTGTCCTTTTCCCGGCACTTTTCATTCTAGCGTGTCCTTTTCAGATAGTGTTTACAGTTCATCTTCCCAACGGCACATGTAACTCTTGCCTGTCCCATTTGATGGCCCTTGATAATGTCCTGATTTCAATATCCAAATGGATACGTCCGTTTCTTCCACGTACACAAATCTCTCACCTGCCGTTCTCAGCACTTCGGTTTATGGCTCGGACTCAGAAGTGTTAAAAAGCCACTGTCGAATTGCACGCCTTCGTCGCTCTTTCTTCAGCCGGTTAGGGAGGGTTTTGAGGTTCACACACACTGTTTGTGGTCAAATTATTCCTACCATGCATTAAGACATTATCGGACGTCAGCTTCCATGATAACGTCATAAAAAGCAAAGATGACAACAACAGTTTAGCTCAATTCATTTCTGTTTCAGGAAATCCAGACAAGCATTGACTATATGACAACTTCTTACATTAACCTTTTCTTAATAACATTATATCTACGACAAATGTCAAAGAGCATACCAACATCCTGTTACTGCTAAAACCATTTTCAAAGTTAGTCCATAATCCCTTATTCTACTGGCGACCTCTCGAAAGAGTTTCCAGATCATGAAGTTAGCACCCTAACCCCTCGCAGAATCCCACACTCCAGTATCCCAATCTGATGAAATTTGTATTGAAAACAAAAACACTAAATTAAATCAGCAATACACATATCACAATGCATTTGAAGTAACTGTCATCCCTTATTAACATATATTTCCCCTTCTATATGCAGACTGAACACAATACCTCTGTATATATACCCAAAAACCAGGACCCCAGGGAACTGTTAATTTTCCCCGTCGAACACATGATTCTAAAACAACTCTTTATAACTCCCTACGGAAATAATAATAATCTAATGAAGTAATGGTACAATTTGAATAGACTGGTGTTTGTCATTCATTTTATAATTAAATCATGTTCCGATCATTTCTAGTGAGATTGATCAGGCCTCACCAGAAAGTCAGGATACAGAGCATTCGACACCATTCACATATTTCCTCTCCCTTTACATTCCCTGTCCTTCAGAACCCATTAAATGTTTGTTTCAATCCACGACAATGTTCATGAAATACCTAAATAAAATTAAGGTTAGTTTTAGGTTTAATAACTATTTTGCTAATTCCTTGTCACCCCTCCACCCTTTTGTATATTCTAGAAACCTATTTCAGAATAAGACAACATAAGACGTACATCTATTTCAAACTAAAACCACATAAAATGTCTCATGAGATAACAACACCCCCCCCCCCCCCCCCCCAAGGCTTTCTGAGTTTGCAAGGAGTGTTTGGCCATATCATTTAAATGTGTTACCTTTAGAATCCATTCCCTTGGCATTTTGCCTAGATTCTTCAACCCAAAATACATTTTCCTGTGGCAAATTTAGCCAATTTCTCATCGTAAGGACTCCGTGTTATTTCATCCCTAGCCTTTACTAAATAGTTAGGTCAGACGTGATCTCTTCCTTCACTAAGAAACTGTAATCTCTATGAACCACTTATCAATTGAACTGAGGCTATTCACCGATATGGGACATTTCCTCTCCTGCTAATCTCAAGACAATTTATTGTTGCTCTTTTGAAAAAGATGCAAACGCTTGTATAATGGCATTTCCTTCGAATGCAGCATGTTCCAGTATCACATTACACTCATTCTTCCCAATGTCCGATAGTCCCACGTCTAAAACAGGGTGCTTTCTCTGTACGCTTAGTTTTTTTGCGACATTTCTTTGCCTTACCTTGGCCACTGAAACTATAGTTAGTGATTTGCCCTATGGCCCTATTAACCCCTCGCATATCCACGACGTGAGTCGAGTCACATTCCACTCTCAAAACATCCTCTTGAATTATATCCACTGCCCCCGCAATTATCGTTTTGACCACAGAAGTGCAAATTTTGTCAATACACTCCCGTTCCCAGTCTTTCTGTGGCAGCGTACTTGTACTCATTCCGGGTTTATCGTGGTGCATCTTTTGTTGATAGAATGCTGACATCAACACGCTGATATATTGAGCTTTTGATTCTGGTTTTATGTCATTATGCCAAGTCATAATTGCCTCCCTGAATTCTTTATTTGATTTGAATTCTCTGTTAGCAGGGAAATATTGCCCAAATTCTTCCCATATTCGAGCCGAATTGGTAGAATGCTAGTGCTCTTCTTTCAGCGCCTCCATGGCTTTATTAAAATCCTCTGGCTCCACATTACAGGGAGAATCCGATCTGTTATTCAATAGTTATTATTCCCTAACATCTCCTGACGGTGTTCAGTGTGTTCTGAAGTTTTTTCACTCCAGTCTATAATACACACCTTCTATTAACTATTTTCCAAGGTAGCGCTACACACTTCCCCGGATAATAGTTCATTGGTCACGACACTTAATACCTTGTATTAGAATGATACTATAGCGTCTGCGAATGTATTACTGGGGAATACGGATGACTTAATGGCTTTTTCCCGTATTGCCTCCAATATCCCTATTATTGATAACAGACATCACCAAAATTATTCACACTTGTCTTGCTATTTCCACATAATCTGCCTATGGTTCACCACCCCAACAGGGCATAAAACTAAACTATTTTTCACACACAGGGCTTCCACCCTCTCATTACAGGTTTAGCAGGGATCCAACCCCACCAAGAATTTACCCCCTAGGACTTACCATTTGCAGGTTCCAGCCTGTGCGGGCTTACCTTCCTGGACTCACCCTATTCTTATAGTAGTCACATTAACTATCCCAACCAGAATTTACCCCCTAGGACTTACCCTACAGGTACTAGCCTGCTGGAAATTAACCTACTAGGAATTTACATTTACTTTATAGTACTAGCAGGAACCAACCTACTAGGAGTTTACCATTTACTTTATAGTACTAGCAGGAACCAACCTACTAGGACTTTACCATTTACTTTATAGTACTAGCAGGAACCAGCCTACTAGGGATTTACCCCCTAGGATTTACCCTACAGGTACGAGCCTGTACGAGTTGACCTTCCGGGACTTACCATCTACCATAAAGCTACGACCAGTCGTTACACAATGGGCCTACCGAATTAAACTCAGGTCCATATCAGGTCCATATCCTATAATGTTCAGCCTACAATTTTCATCTCCCCAAGATGTCAAAATGAGTGGAAACAGGAATAGGAACTTGCCTACCTTGTTTGTTGACAAATCTGCTCCATTGATCTGGACTCTTTGGTTTGACTACAAATCGTGGTGAACTCTGCTTGCAGCGCCATCTGTTAGGTTCTAATTTTTCAGAGTAAATAACTCACGGACACTAGAGAAGCTTATCCTTTCTAGGGCAGGCGTTCCGCTAGCGGAACCCCTCGACAACATTCCGCTGAAAAGGCAGCGCACGAAATTCAAAAATATTTTTTAGAAATATGTAACTTTCACACATTAACATAACACTTCGATAATGTTCCAACTGGAGAATTCCATTGTCTGTAGAAAGCACTGGAACGAGAGCTAACTCTGTCGGGACCGCGCGTCACAAGCCTGAGACACTCTGCCAGACCCATGACTCATTCAGCACCCATTCCCCCCTCCTTTATAGCAGAAGCCTGAAACAAGTTTCTAAAGACTGTTGACATCTAGTGGAAGCCTTAGGAAGTGCAACTTGACCCCATAGACACTGTGTATTCGGTAGGCCAAGCTTTGAAAAACTACAAACCTCAGATTTCCCACTTCCTGGTTGGATTTTTTTCTCAGGTTTTTGCCTGCCATATGAGTTCTGTTATAGTCACAGACATCATTCAAACCGTTTTAGAAGGATAATAGGATAATTAACCATAATTTCTCCCTTCAGGGGATCTGACCTGACCTCAACCCCTCCTTCGACTAATCCACAGATGTCCATCCTCTTCCCCTATAGAAATCCTGTGACCACCTCCCGTCCACCCAACACATTCCAAAGCCATCTGTTTTTCTACAGAGAACCGTTAACCTCTGACATAAAAACCAGTCTCTTCCACTCCTTAATTTACTATGCTTTTGAGTATAACAATGTTCAAAGTTTACCCCGAATCCAACATATCCAACTAGAGATCTCTAACCATGTCCTCTATTGCATCATCACAAGTTTGACTTTTTACCAATCAATTTCCTTTGAACTCTCTTAAAAGTAGTTGGATGATATGACATTCTGGGGTTTTGTGCGTAATATTGACACTAATCTTCTTCTTTTGAACATTGTGTGGCCCATCTAATGCCCAGGGTGGCAGTGAGAGCTGGTTCACTGAGAGCAATGTGGCCATTGCCTCCCTGGCCTTTCACCCTACCGCCCAGCTCCTTCTCATAGCAACAAACAATGAGGTTCACTTCTGGGACTGGAGTAGGAGGGAGCCATTTGCCCTGGTCAAGACTGCCAGCGAGACAGAGAGAGTCAGGTCTGACGAAAAGCTCCACCTTCTCCATCTCCCTGTCATTTCCACAGTGTTCGATTAGTTGACATGTTGAAACTTTTGCTGAAATTTCAGAATTTGAAAACCGAGTCAGATATTCTCAAACCGTATTTAAAGCAAAATGGAGATAATGACACATGTGAATGCTCTGTTGCAGACTGGTGAGGTTTGACCCACTGGGTCATTACCTGTTGACCGCTATAGTGAATCCCTCTAACCAACAGGTGAGACTCTGTCTAATACTTTACGTTATATACTTTACATTAGGTCAGTTACGTCATATCAAGAACATTTTGTTCCCGTTGTGTGCTTTTCAGCAGAGTGATGATGACTCTGAGGTCCCCATGGATAGCATGGAGATGCCCCACTTTCGCCATCGATCCTTCCTACAGTCCCAACCGGTCCGCCGTACCCCCATTCTCCACAACTTCCTGCACATCCTGTCATTGAGGAACTCAGGCTCACAGTCTGAGGAGCAGCATCCTCCTGAACCCGCTGTCAATAGTGCTGCTGACTCTCCTAGTCTTCCCTCTGGACGTTATTCCGCCCTACGGAATCGCTTCCGACCCCCCTACCAGGGTTGTGTGCAACACCTTGGTATGGTTTGCTTCTGCAGTCGGTGCTCTCCCACCCAAGCCCCTTCACGATCTGGAGAGGACCCCTCTGACCCTGAGAGCCTGGAGACCCAGTCCTATGCCTCCACCTTCTCTTCTGCTCGCACTGAGCCCCGGCAGCCCTCTGAGCCTCGCTCCTCACACCGTCCCTCTGCCTTCAGCAGTGTGTACAGCGGTGCTAGAGGACACTCTTTACGCACTCCATCTTCAGGCCACCAGCAGCCAGGCCGGGAGTGTTCTGGGCGACTGGCGGGGGCAGACTGGATGGGTAGCATGCTCAACATGCGGCCTGAGCATAGTGGGGGTGTTGGGGTATCTCCACCCAGGACTAGTGCATCATCTGTCAGCCTGCTGTCTGTGCTGAGACAGCAGGAGTGCTCCTATCAGTCGCCTGTCTACACCTCTGCCACAGAGGGAGGAAGCTTTCCCCCAGCAGTTATGAGCCCCCACACCAGTGGAAACAGCTCTGTAGATGGACCCAGCACTAGTAGTGGACACCACACTCTTGGGGAGGGAGGGAGCAACAGCCCCACCTCTATCCGTAACGTGCTGCAGTGCAACTTGAATCGCTACTTCATGGAGTATGATCGCATGCAGGAAATGGAGCAGTCAGGTGGCGCTGGTGGAGAGAGCAGCCAAGAGCAACAGACATGGGAGATGCTCAATAATAACATAGACTCTGAGCGGCCTGTCACCCCTCATTATCAGCCCCCCCACAGCAGTGATGATGGTTCTGGTCCCTCCCGCGGCCATATGAACCGCTGCAGGGTCTGCAACAACCTGTTCATGTTTAACCGTGGTACACAGCGCTGGGAGCGCACTGGCCAGACCCCATCACAAGAGGGGAGCACCTCATGGCAGCCCCCAAGCCCCAACCCTGCCTTTCACAATATGAGGCAGACTGTGATACAGGATCCCCAGTCCTCTGACAGGAGACAGTTAGCACAGCCACAGCCCAGTGCTGATGAACCTGGAGGGGACACAGCCTTCCCTCACCGGGGAACCCCTAGCCCGCAGAGAGAACGGGCAGTGGGGTTGGTGTATAATCAGGAGACAAGACAAGAGGCCTTAAACCAAGAAATGCCTGACGAAAACCCTGATGATGATTACCTGAGAAGGTGAGAGAATCAGGTGTTAAGGTCTTGTTTATCTATATTTTGTGCAATTTGTTAAATGAAAAACATAATCGATGCATAGCCTTTTCCAATATACTGGAAGTAGCATGATGGCTGAACTCTGACTTTGAGGCAGTTATAGATGGAGGTGAGATGCAACATTCGACCCCTCTTATAAGCTGCCAAGTCTGCCCTACCACAACACCTACACATAACCCCAAGTCACCCCATGCTTGTGACATTAGTGTAATCACACAGGCAAACTTTGCATATCTTGCTTTTTGTGCTTCATTCGAAGTTGATAAAAGGCCTTTTCCAAACTTGTGCAGTCATTAGGGCTATTTTTTGGTAAGGATCTCTGACAAAAGGGGCGGCAGGTTGCCTAGTGGTTAGAGCGTTGGGCCAGTAACTGGAAGGTTTCTGGATCAAATCCCCGAGCTGACAAGGTAAAAATCTGTTGTTCTGCCCCTGAGTAAGGCAGTTAACCCACTGTTCCCCGGGTGCAGAAGACGTGGATGTCGATTAAGGCAGCTGCACCTCTCTGATTCCAAGGGGTTGGGTTAAATGCGGAAGACACATTTCAGTTGAATACATTCAGTTGGACAACTGACTAAGTATCCCCCCTTTCCTATCCCAATTAAAGTATACATTTCATTCAGTTTTGAGGCGATGCTCTGCCTCCATGGCTTCCCCTTCTTGCTCATTAACTGCTTGGCAGATGTGTCTTCTGGGAGGGTTTTGTAATGCCTTCCTTGGCAGTTTGCTTTGCCTCGACTGTAGTGGGCCTTACTTGGCCTGACTGTCTGTCAACTGCCCCACTGGCTACAGTCAGTGGAATGATTAGGCTTCAACCTTCCTGACCTTGTCTTCACGACCAATCCAGTCGAAAGGAAAAACATGCAGGTATTGATGTATGGTGTTTCAAAGAAAAAAAGCCATCTTTCTGTCCAGTGTCTGTGTTCTTTTGCCCGTCGTAATCTTTTATTTTTATTGGTCAGTTTGAGATATGGCTTTTTCTTTGCAACTCTGCCTAGAAGGCCAGCATCCCGGAAGTCACCTCTTCACTGTTGACCTTGGGACTGGTGTCTTGCGGGTACTCTTCAATGAAGATGCCAGTTGAGGACTTGTGAGGCGTCTGTTTCTCAAACTAGACACTCTAATGTACTTGTCCTCTTGCTCAGTTGTGCACCGGGGCCTCTCACTCCTCTTTCTATTCTGGTTAGAGCAAGTTTGCGCTGTTCTGTGAAGGGAGTAGTACACAGCGTTGTACGAGATCTTCAATTTCTTGGCAATTTCTCGCATGGAATAGCCTTCACTTCTCAGAACAAGAACATTTCTCAGAACAAGAATAGACTGACGAGTTTCAGATGAAAGTTCTTTGTTTCTGGCCATTTTGAGCCTGTAATTAAACCCACAAATGCTGATGCTCCTGATACTCAACTAGTCTAAAGAAGGCCAGTTTTATTGCTTCTTTAATCAGAACAACAGTTTTCAGCTGTGCTAACATAATTGCAAAAGGGTTTTCTAATGATCAATTAGCCTTTTAAAATTATGGTTGCTGATAATGTGCCTTTGTACGCCTGTGTAGATTTTCCATGAATTTACTTCTGTTGGATGGCTTTTATGAATAGCATTCAAAAAGCCTACAAAATAGCTTTCTATTGGCTGATTCTAATACTTTCCAAGTGGGGAATTCAGACCTCATCTTTCTACATGTTTCCAAGTCAGAAATTTCAGAGTTGTATTGAACGCAGAATTACCCCCAATCTCATTAATGCGGAGTTCCAAGCAGAGACGCATCGGGTCCCAGTCTTTGGTATGACTCGGCCAGGGATCGAATTCCCAACCTTCCAATCAAAGGGCAGAGACGAGCTCATTTGTGATGGACCTGTGGAAGATGGGCTGTCTCCATGTTACTCCTCAGTGTTCCACTTGGTGGCAGTATGGTACTGACTAGATATTTAGAGATGATTGCCATGACAGCTCTGCCTCTCCTGTGGCAACTACCATTGACAACTTACTAGTTTCTAGAATAGGCATACTTAGACATAGGCTAGCCTATTAGGATTAGTTAGGGAATTAGCATAGGTATTTTCTGTGAATTTTATTCCCACAAAGTAGGAGGATATGATGTGCTCTGCACAACATGTCTGATTGAGCAGTGGCAGCTCAGTACAAAGGTTTGACATCTATTTTACATAGGCTTAGAAGGTAATTTGCCTGACGACTCAAACTGAATTCTTCCGCTGCCCTATTGTTCGCTACATAGTTCAGTCTGAGACTGCCATCAATGAAGTTGTTTGTGCTGATGAGTGGTGCTGTACAAAACAAAGTCATCAGCGATTGGATAATCTAAAACCAATCCGTGTATCAAAGACAATGACACATTTTCAAAATGCCACTTTACCCACATGTGTTCTGGCTCTGGCCCAACCCATCAGTTTCTGGGACCAATCAGATGGTCGAGAATGGATTTTCATTCTACAAATCATCGGGAAGGTACTTGGATCCAGACAGATCCAGGCATAGCATTTGGCTGGAGCAAAGAGTTTGCTTAGCCAGGCAAGAAAGTAATGCCTATTCTCATAAAAACTGATATGGAAAAAGTTAAATAACCTAATATTTGCATAACATTTTGCTACAGTCATTGAAAACACACACGGTCATAGTTTTTTTCCCACTCTCATTTTCCGTCTTGCATCAATCCCAATCCATCCCCTGTGCCCTGGAAGGCTGCAATTAGCCTCTGTTTCAAGGGCAGGGTTGTGAACATTAACAATGTGAAGTTACCCTTCCTGCCCAACCTCTCATTATCTAGCCTAATGCTGGGGCTTGTTGCATGGAGAGCTCTCCAGTAGCCCGAGGGTGCTGCTCTACTTTGTCTGACACAAGGCCAAAGCATTGGGTTTAATCAGTAGGCTGTCAAGAAGTGTCTGGAAAGCAAATGACCAAACTGAAGTTTGGTTCTCCGTTTTGTTCACATCTCTTTTAGATTCCAGTCTCTTTTCATAGACTCACAGCTGTAGGTCACCCTAAATTTAATATGTTCAAGTTTTTATTTATTTATGTGACTATACTAATGATATTAGAGCTTCAGGCTACTTTGTGTTGTCTAGCCAAGCTGGGCACAACGGCTTGCTCTAAGGGTTCGATGGGTTCTTTCTTTTGTGTCCACATTCTGAAGTCACCTCATTTGGGAAAAGCATTGATATAGCATATTTAAAAGGGATTTAACAAAATGAATAGACCAAGACTTTTATATTGGGCTTATATTGTATTATTTATTGCAGTAATTGCTTTTTCAAGGAGAGGTGTTGGCTACTGTATTCTAAGACATTTTCTGACTTGTTTTGAGCCCAAATGACTAGAGCAGTTGAGGTATACATTTTGTTTTTAAAGTTCTAATCTAACAATGACATATTTAGGGATTTTTTTTGTTGCTTACCTTAAATCCTCTGAAGTATGAAGGCCACCATCCTCTATAGAAATTGCATTCAAGTCCTGGATCAATAAAAGACTGGACCAGTTTAATGGGCTGTTACACAGGGCTGTGACATTTCACATCACTATCATATTTTTTTAACTTGATGTGCTGTCGATAATGAGCAAAGGAATATCCCTTAGGACTTTAATGATACTTTTTAATTGACCAAAATTATGGTTTAAAAGACTGCTCCAATGAGCAGGCTGGCGAAGATGTAGATAAATGTGAATCTCAAGGAAGGGAATGCTTTGAGTTATTCCAGTAATTTGGCCATTGTAGTCCTCACAGTAATGAGCACGTTTTTTTTGTGACTTTGGGGTAAGGATTAAAGCAGGAGGATGGGAACTGCATGTTCAGTCTCATTAACATGTCAGCCACACTGTAAATTATTCTAAATGGTTTCAATGTTGACTATGTTGGGCTAGCAGGCTGGCCAATCACTTGAAATAGTCTGCACTGCATATGTGCTGTTTTAAAACAAGTTTTGAATCCAACAATACATTTTTTTATTGTTTTATTCTAAATCTGAATACATTTTTGCCGCCCTTCCATATTTGGATTAATAGACTGTCTATTTTGGAGTTGCTTTTTGTCTTTGTCTTATGGGTCCCAAAAATGTCAAATTCAAGATTTGAAATTGTCACGTTGTGTCTCTCCTTTGCCACCCACACGTCCCTGAGCTTCTCTATATTCACCTTTAACACCATGCTATCTTCAAAATGTTAGTTTTGTCAGGAACCTGACTCTATTTCAAACGTTTCAGATGAATGGCCTGAATAACATAACCTAAAGCTAATCTTTCCCTGAAACGTCCAGTTTCATCCAAAAATAAGAGCTAGACCGCTGAATGCAAGTCGTGAATTGAAATGGAGCCATTTTTCATGGTCTTTGCGTCATCTGGCAACATTCCTCGTGTGGGAATATTTCAATACTTTTAATTCAGAGCGTTGTCACATGTTTTATTGGCATTATCAAGCATAATAGATTGGGCTGCATCCTAAATCTAACCTCCAAATCACCTGTCCCTGGACACTGGTGGTTATTTTTTAAATTGAATTGAGTATTTTTTTTTTGTTTATTTAACCAGGCAAGTCAGTTAAGAACAAATTATTATTTACAATGATGACCTAGGAACAGTGGGTTAACTATTATCAAGAATTAAAAAAGAGCTAGGAGACATTCGTATCCATTGGTCGTCACCCAAAAGGAAGCACCTGATATGTAGGGTCTCTATGGTGTGTTTGTGTTAATTGTGGAGGTATCCATTTTAATTATACCTGTGAAAAGTAGCGAGATAGGAGAGAAACATTGTTTGGTTGCATCAGTCACAGAAATGGCTCCTTTTTTTTCCATTGGAAAGCGGTTTAGACTAGTTGGTGATAATGAATATGGAAATGATATGGGCTGATCATTAAACAACTACATGTACAATAACTTTGTTTGTGGTGCTTTCCTTAGTGGAAATGCACATCTAACCATCCCTTTTCCTCTATTTCTCTTTCATAGGAGACTTTTGGAGTCATCTAATATGTCGCCGTCTCGGTATGACATATCTGGCTCCTGGGACCATCCCATTTATCCAGATCCTGCCAGGTGAGTCTTGTGGCATGTGGTCAGGGCTATTGATGATTTACTTGTAATATGTAATTAATGAGAATATTTTAAAAAATCAGCCCAGCATACTAGATTAGCATGTAGCATTCTTTTCAAGAACCAACAATAAATAGCCACTTCAATAAATCAAACACATTGGTTGCTCAAACACAGGGGTGTCAAACATACAGTTCCCTCGGGTGGTTTGAGTAAAAATAAGTAAATACAATTACATGACTAAAACCAAATTGAAACTCTGCAGAAATTATATTGGACCTACATTTATACAGTCTCTTCACTCTGTCCTCTGTCTAACAATCACCGAACACATAAGGGAGACACAGTGTGTATCGACAATTTCAAAAACAATGGATAGAGCACAATTTATGGCAAATTTTGATGGCAAGGAAGTATGAGACATTTTCAGTTCGGCCCTTAGGACCTCGGTGTAGTGCTCGAACAGGTGCAAACAAATGGCAAAGGTTTCCAATGTAAACATCATTTCACTAGCCTCGTAGAGAGCTAGGCTTCCCTAATCCGGAAGCCTGGTGAAGTCTGGCCTAAATTAGCTAAAAGGGGATGGAGACCTGGTCTAAAACCAATCAAATGCCTTGCTTGGGCGGATCTTAAGACGCAGTACTCCTTCAACAGTCATGTGGGGGAGGGTTCTTGTAATGTAACATGAAACAAAAATGTAGCCGCTGGAAGCCAGCGGACCATTCAAATTGTTTTGGCTAATACAAAATTCTTCAGACCTCCAAAGAAGGCATGACAAGGTTTTTGGAGGAATGGCTACGCGGGACTACCATTTCACCAACCTGTGCACACTTGTCTCTGTGTGGTTCTCGGGCAACAGTATGTGATAGCAAGTTTTGCAAATGTATTAAAACTATAAAACTGAAATATCACATTTGCATAAGTATTCAGACCCTTTACTCAGTGCTTTGTTGAAGCACCTTTGGCAGCTATTACAGCCTTGAGTCTTCTTGGGTAAGACGCTACAAGCTTGGCACACCTGTATTTGGGGAGTTTTTCCCCATTCTTCTCTGCAGATCCTCTCAAACTCTGTCAGGTTGGATTGGGAGCGTTGCATAGCTTTTTGCACTGATTTTTACAGGTCTCTCTAAAGGTGTTCGATCGGGTTCAAGGACATTCAGAGACTTGTCCCGAAGCCACTCCTGGGTTACTTGGCTGTGTGCTTAGGGTTGTTGTCCTGTTGGAAGGTGAACCTTCGCCCCAGTCTGAGGTCCTGAGCGCTCTGGAGTAGGTTTTCATCAAGGATCTCTCTGTACTTTGCTCCGTTTATCTTTCCCTCAATCCTGACTAGTCTCCCAGTCCCGTCCGCTGAAAAACATTCCCACAGCATGATGCTGCCACCACCATGCTTCACCGTAGGGATGTTGCCTGGTTTCCTCCAGACGTGACGCTTGGCATTCAGGCCAAATAATTCAATCTTGGTTTCATCAGACCAGAGAATCTTGTTTCTCATGGTCTGAGCGTCCTTTAGGGGCCATTTGACAAACTCCAAGCGAGCTGTCATGTGCCTTTTTAATGAGGAGTGGCTTCCGTCTGGCCACTCTACCATAAAGGCCTGATTGGTGGAGTGCTACAGAGATGGTTGTCCTTCTGGAAAGTTCTGCAATCTCCACAGAGGAACTCTGGAGCTCTGTCAGTGACCTTCGTGTTCTTTATCACATCCCTGACCAATTCCCTTCTACCCCTACTGCTCAGGTTGGCCGGGCGGCCAGCTCTAAGAAGAGTTTTGGTGCTTTCAAACTTCTTCTATTTAAAAATTATGGAGGCCACTTTCTTCTTGGGGACCTTCAATGCTGCTGACATTTTTTGGTACCCTTCCCCAGATCTGTGCCTCAACACAATCCTGTCTCAGAGCTCTACGGACAATTCCTTCGACCTCATGGCTTGGTTTTTGCTCTGACATGTACTGTCAACTGTGGGACCTTTTATATAGACAGGTGTGCAATCGCCATCACACTGCACACTGCCCTCTCCCTTCTGGACAAGAGGAATACCTATGTAAGAATGCTGTTCATTGACGACAGCTCAGCATTAGTACCCTCCAAGCATTAGTACCCTGGGTCTCAACCCCACCCTGTGCAATTGGGTCCAGAACTTCCTGATGGGCCGCTCCCAAGTGGTGAAGGTAGGAAATAACATCTCCACTTCGCTGATCCTCAACACTGGGGCCCTACAAGGGTGGGTGCTCAGCCCCCTCCTGCACTCCCTGTTCACCCAAGCACACCTCAAACTCAATCATCAAGTTTCCCAACGACACAACAGTAGTAGGCTTGATTACCAACAACGACGAGACAGCCTAAAGGGAGGAGGTGAGGGCTCTCGGAGTGTGATGTCAGGAAAATAACCATTCACTCAACGTCAACAAAACAAAAGAGATGATCGTGGACTTCAGGAAACAGCAGAGGGGAAGGCGTGGTCAGTCAGGTGCATCAAAGCTGGCACTGAGAGACTGAAAAACAGCTATCTCAAGGCCATCAGACTGTTAAAAAGCCATCACTAGCACAGAGGCTACTGCCTACATACAGACTTTAAATCATTGGCCACTTTAATAAATGGATCACTAGTCACTTTAATAATGCCACTTTAATAATGTTTACATATCTTGTATTACTCATCTCATATGTATATACTGTATTCTATACTATCTATTGCATCTTAAAGTATGCCACTCTGTCATTGTTCAACCATATATTGATATTTATATATTCTTATTCCATTCCTTTACTTAGATTTGTGTGTATTAGGTATCTGTTGTGGAATTGTTAGATAGTACTTGTTAGATATTTTTATATTTTCAGCACTGTTGGAACTAGAAGCACAAGCATTTCGCTACACTCGCAATAACATCTGCTAACCGTGTGCATGTGACCAATAAAATGTGATTTGTGTGCCTTTCCAAATCATGTCCAATCAATTGAATTTACCACAGGTGGACTCCAATCAAGTTGTTGAAACATCTCAAGGATGTTGAATGGAAACAGGATGCACTAAATTTCACTTTGTTATTATGGGGTATTGTGTCTAAATGTATGATTATTTAAAATGTTTTTTAAAATTCATTTTAGAATAAGGCTGTAACGAAACAAAATGTGGAACAAGTCAAAGGGTCTGAATACTTTCCGATTGCACTGTAAATGGAAATAGAACATGGTCTTTTCATGGTAATACATATTTATACATTGCAGGCCTAGACAACATGTTTCCTGGACCTCTGAGTGAAGTGGTGACGTTATCACTATCTATCTGTTTCCTGCCTTTCTAACACTGTCTTGCTGAAGAGTGATGAATTGCACTGAGCCTGGAGATTCTCAATTTAGTGTCTGGGATTGACTGTCAGCAGAGCGCCGAGGTGGTGATCTTGTGAGGTTGAGAGTAAGGCCTAGTCCTCAATAAAAACACATTCATCTAGGGACAGAGCTGCTCTGCTTAGTAACCAAGGTGCAATATTGAAAATCAATGTGTGGCCCAGAGCAGGGACATAATGATCAGTACAACCAACTTTTGGGAGAGAGTGGACACTTGACAATTGGCTCCTCACTCTCTGTCGTCATTTTCTTTGACCTGTGATAATGAAGGCGTAACACCCTTTCAAGTGGTTAGGATAGCACCGACACTTCCCTCCCACCTCGTTATTCTCTCCCTGACATTTAAGCTTTATTTAGGAAAGGGCGGAGTCCTATTAAAACCAACGTGCATGACAAACAGTTACACAATCATAGGAGCATAGAAAATACAAAATGCAATCATAAAAAAACAACCACATTTCTCAGTAAAGAGTTCCTCAGCCAACAATCAGAATTTCCCTAAAGTTAAAAGGCGTGTAGACTGAATGTAAGAATCCGTTAAAGATTTTCTAATTTTAAAATCCAAATCTAGTTCCTCTTCCATTTTAATATCATCAAACATTTAAGAGTAAGAAGTAGCCTAGGCCTATCTGCAAGAGTAACAGTTACGTATAGTTCCCACTTGAAAACATTTCCTATATGTTCTGACCATGAACATTTTCTTACATGCTGGCAACCATCCAATACAATGCATTGAGACCGCTGTTTTTTGTTGCCGTTTTACGGGCTCCTAACCAATTGCTTTGTTTGCAACTTATTTTGTACTTAATGTTGCTACTCCCGGCTCTTATGACCGAAAAGAGCGTCTGGATATCAGAAAAGCGATTACACACCTTGAACTGAATGAAGATTTTTCATTTAATGCGTGTGTCTCATTATAATGCTGCTCCCAGATATGTCCCAAATCCCCTTCATTCGCATTAAGAAAATAAGGAAATACAGGGGGTGGAGATCAGGGTACCTTGTGAGAATTCGTCAACGAGTGGGTAACCCGCCTCTACATCCCTTCGATTGGCCAACGTGCTATCACTGGACAATAAACTGCATGAGTTCCGTTCGAGACTATCCTACCAACGGGACATTAAACTGTAATATCTTATGTTTCACCGAGTCATGGCTGAAAGATGACACGGATAATATACAGCTGCCTGGGTTTTCCGTGCATCGGCAGGACAGAACAGCAACGTCCGGTAAGACGAGGGATGGGGGTGTGTGTCTATGTCAATAACAGCTGGTGCGTGATTATTATTAAGGTAGTCTCGAGGTATTGCTCGCCTGAGGTAGAGTACCCCATGATAAGCTGTAGACCACACTATCTACCAAGAGAGTTCTCATCTATATTATTCGTAGCCGTCTATTTACCACCACAAACCGACGCTGACACTAAGACCGCACTCAACGAGCTGAATAAGGCCATAAGCAAACAAGAAAATACTCATCCAAAAGATGCACTTCTAGTGGCCGGGGACTTTATTGCAGGTAAACTTAAATCCAATTTACCTCATTTCTAACAGCCTGTTAAATATGCAACCAGAGGGAAAACAACTCTAGACAATTTTACTCTACACACAGAGACACATATAAAGTTCTCCCTCCATTTGTAAGATCTGACCATAATTCTATCCTCCTGATTGCTGCTTACAAGCAAAAACTAAAGCAGGAAGTACCAGTGACTCGCTCAATACGGAAGTGGTCAGATGAAGCAGATGCTATACTAGAGGACTGTTTTGCTAGCACAGACTGGAATATGTTCCGGGATTCATCAATAAGTGCATCGCTGACATCGTCCCCACAGTGACCGTACGTACATATCCCAACCAGAAGCCATGGATTACAGGCAACATCCGCACCAAGCTAAAGGCTAGAGCTGCCACTTTCAAAGAGCGGGACACTAATCCGGACGCTTATAAGAAATCCCGCTATTCCCTCAGACAAACCATCAAACAGGCAAAGCGTCAATACAGGACTAAGATTGAATCAACTACACCGGCTCTGACACTCATCGGATATGGTAGGGCTTGCAAACTATTAGGGAATACAAAGGGAAACCCAGCCGCGAACTGTCCAGTGACGCGAGCCTACCAGATGGGCTAAATGCCTTTTTATGCTTGCGTCGAGGCAAGCAACACTGAAGCATGTATGAGAGCTGCAACTGTTCCGGACAACTGTGTGATCACGCTCTCCGTAGCCAATATGAGCAAGATCTTTAATCAGGTCAACATTCACAAGGGGCCAGACGGATTACCAAGACATGTACTTGCCAGTTGGTCCGCGCATGTGTTTTCACTGACATTTTTCAACCTCTCTGTCTGTAATTACCTACATGTTTCAAGCAGACCACCATAGTCCCTGTGCCCAAGAAAGCGAAGGTAACATGGCTAAATGGCCCATTCTCATCGACGGGGCTGTAGTGGAGCAGGTCTAGAGTTTCAAGTTCCTTGGTGTCCACATCACCAAACACACCAAGAAAGTCGTGACGAAGGCCATTTAGCCATGTTGTGTTTGGTGATGTGGACCCCTTTTCCTCCTCAGGAGACCGATTTAGCATGGGACCCCAGATCGCTGCTACTCGCTGTTTATTATCTATGCATAATCACTTTACCCCTCCCTACATGTACAAATTACCTTGACTAACCTGTACCCCCGCACATTGACTTGGTACTGGTACCCCCCATTATTGTTATTTGTTGTTTTTTTTAACTTTTTTTTTTTTACTGTAGTTTATTTATCAAATATTTTCTTAACCAGCAAAGCAGTTTTAAGAAAATAGAGTTAAGTAATCATTTCACAATAATATCTATCTATACATGTTGTATTCGCCGCATGTGACAAATACAATTTGATTTGAGTATCTGAGGTGAAAATGGGTCTTTATATGACCAGTTCCTAGAAAGCCTTTTCTATGGAATTACTCAATTAATTTCCATTGAACATTGTGAGAAAGCTAGTGGAACTTTGTAGGTGCCTTGTCATTTGTAATTTGCCTGTATTGCTTTTAGCCAGGAAAGAACTACGTTAAGAGTAGGTAGCGTCCATAATCTGATCATCTCTGTTGTTAACCTGTTTCAGAGCTTGACAGTGTCTTTGATGGTGTTTCCTCGTGGGCAGAACTCATAGATATTCATGTCCACTGCTGCTCCTTCTCACCTCTGGTGTGCTGGACCTTCCATAGAAAAGAACACGATGCACCCTCCTACCTTCTCTTCCCAGCGCATTCTAAACTCCAGAGTTGAGATTTAGGATTTTGTTTCTAGGATATCCAGTTATCGAAAGATGTTGTCCTGTAATGGAACCTGCCTCCATTTAGTTTGACCATTGTGAAAAGGTTTGACCCCTGTCACGTCAGATTCATAAAGCTTCAGTGGAATTGATGGCAGATGTGGCAAACTCATTAGTAGAGTCAGTTTAGGATCACTTTTAATACTTGCCAGGTGTTGATTTATTTCCCCGTACTTGTTTTAGTTTCCAATCCAGTATTTTGCATTGTAAATCCAATTGCTGACCCTCTGGGCATATTGGTTACATGATTGAATGTCCATGCAATAACTTTTTGATTAATGTTACTCAGGATTTTCCAGCTGTTCAAGTAATTGTGCAGGCAGATAAACTCATTTGTGACATGAACAGCTATGCAGGGATTGCATATCAGGCTACAATATAACTTCAAAAAACATGATCTTAATATCGAAGTATTGCAAGCTCCTTGAGCCCTTGTAAAACAATCAATGGGAAAGCTAGACTGAGGTGTGCACACAACTTGACTTGTGATAATTGCAAGGATGGGTCTTGGTTTTGAAAAACCCTAAACCCTAATCTTCTCCTAGTTATGTCATTTGGATGGATTTGTCTATTTATGTTTGTGGAGAGTCAACATTGACTGTCCCAGACCTCCTTGTCTGCCGTCAGCAGCACAAAGTAACATATTTACTTTACTGATTTAGCTATGTCTTTGCCTTCACCTCTTCTGACTCTTGAGCTTTGTTTACTCAAACCAACACATTGGCTTCAATCTAAATACTCTAGTCTGTGGCCCCAGCCCAGTTGAGGCTATTTACAGTATCTAACATCCATTTTCCTCTTACTGGGTACTCCGACTAGGCTGTAGATATTCCATAGACGCTTTCAGATTCTAAAACAATTTCTTCACAATGTTCTCAGCTCAGCGAAGCCTGATGAAGACAATTTATAGTTTAGTATTTACATTGAACAAAAATGTAAATGCAATTTAATTTTTTTTTTACTGAGTTACAGTTTATATAAGAAAATCAGTCTATTTAAATACATTCAGTAGGCCCTAATCTATGGATTTCACATGACTGGGAATACATACATGCATCTGTATACCTTAATTTAAAAAAAGGTAGGGGCGTGGATCAGAAAAACAGTCAGTATCTGGTGTGACCACCATTTGCCTCATGCAGCGTGACACATCTCCTTCGCATAGAGTTGATCAGGCTGCTGATTGTGGCCTGTGGAATGTTGGCCCACTCCTCTTCAAATCAAATCAATTGTTTTTTTACGTGTTATTTCTTACATTAGTACACCAGGTCATCTTAGGTTTCATTACATACAGTCGAGAAGAACTACTGAATATAAGATCAGCGTCAACTCACCATCAGTACGACCAAGAATATGTTTTTCGCGACGCGGATCCTGTGTTCTGCCTTTCACCCAGGACAACGGAATGGATCCCATGCAGCGACCCAAAAAAACGACTCCGAAAAAGAGGGAAACGAGGCGGTCTTCTGGTCAGACTCCGGAGACGGGCACATCGTGCACCACTCCCTAGCATTCTTCTCGCCAATGTCCAGTCTCTTGACAACAAGGTTGATGAAATCCGAGCAAGGGTAGCATTCCAGAGGGACATCAGAGACTGTAACGTTATTTGCGTCACGGAAACATGGCTCACTGGAGAGACGCTATCGGAGGCGGTGCAGCCATTGTTACTCTAACTTCCGCGACGCATATAAGGCCCTGCCCCGCCCTCCTTTCGGAAAAGCTGACCACGACTCCATTTTGTTGATCCCTGCCTACAGACAGAAACTAAAACAAGAGGCTCCCACGCTGAGGTCTGTCCAACGCTGGTCCGACCAAGCTGACTCCACACTCCAAGACTGCTTCCATCACGTGGACTGGGACATGTTTCGTATTGCGTCAGATAACAATATTGACGAATACGCTGATTCGGTGTGCGAGTTCATTAGAACGTGCGTTGAAGATGTCGTTCCCATAGCAACGATTAAAACATTCCCTAACCAGAAACCGTGGATTGATGGCAGCATTCGCGTGAAACTGAAAGCGCGAACCACTGCTTTTAATCAGGGCAAGGTGACTGATAACATGACCGAATACAAACAGTGCAGCTATTCCCTCCGCAAGGCTATCAAACAAGCTAAGCGTCAGTACAGAGACAAAGTAGAATCTCAATTCAACGGCTCAGACACAAGAGGCATGTGGCAGGGTCTACAGTCAATCACGGACTACAAGAAGAAATCCAGCCCAGTCACGGACCAGGATGTCCTGCTCCCAGGCAGACTAAATAACTTTTTTGCCCGCTTTGAGGACAATACAGTGCCACTGACACGGCCTGCAACGAAAACATGCAGACTCTCCTTCACTGCAGCCGAGGTGAGTAAGACATTTTAAACGTGTTAAACCTCGCAAGGCTGCAGGCCCAGACGGCATTCCCAGCCGCGCCCTCAGAGCATGCGCAGACCAGCTGGCCGGTGTGTTTACGGACATATTCAATCAATCCCTATACCAGTCTGCTGTTCCCACATGCTTCAAGAGGGCCACCATTGTTCCTGTTCCCAATAAATCTAAGGTAACTGAGCTAAACGACTACCGCCCCGAAGCACTCACTTCCGTCATCATGAAGTGCTTTGAGAGACTAGTCAAGGACCATATCACCTCCACCCTAGACCCACTCCAATTTGCTTACCGCCCAAATAGGTCCACAGACAATGCAATCTCAACCACACTGCACACTGCCCTAACCCATCTGGACAAGAGGAATACCTATGTGAGAACTCGACTACAGCTCGGCATTCAACACCATAGTACCCTCCAAGCTCGTCACCAAGCTCGAGACCCTGGGTCTCGACCCCGCCCTGTGCAACTGGGTACTGGACTTCCTGACGGGCCTCCCCCAGGTGGTGAGGGTAGGCAACAACATCTCCACCCCGCTGATCCTCAACACTGGGGCCCCACAAGGGTGCGTTCTGAGCCCTCTCCTGTACTCCCTGTTCACCCACGACTGCGTGGTCACACACGCCTCCAACTCAATCATCAAGTTTGCGGACGACACAACAGTGGTAGGCTTGATTACCAACAACGACGAGACTGCCTACAGGGAGGAGGTGAGGGCCCTCGGAGTGTGGTGTCAGGAAAATAACCTCACACTCAACGTCAACAAAACTAAGGAGATGATTGTGGACTTGTGGACTCTTCAATGGCTGTGCGAAGTTGCTGGATATTGTCTGGAACTCGAACACGTGGTCGTACACGTCGATCCAGAGCATCCCAAACATGCCATGGAAGAACTGGATAATTTTCAGCTTCTAGGAATTCTGTACAGATCCTTGCGACATGTGACCGTGCATTATGCTGAAACATGAGGTGATGGCGGCAGACGAATGGCACAACAAATCTCATCAATCTCATCATGGTATCTCTGTGCATTTTAAATTGCCATTGATAAAATGCAATTATGTTCTTTGTCCGTAGCTTATGCCTGCCCATACCATAACCCCACCACCAACATGGGGCACTCTGTTCTTGTTCACAACGTTGATATCAGCAAACCGATCACCCACACCGCCATGTCGCCATCTGCCGTCTGCCCGGTACAGTTGAAACTGGTTTCACCCATCAAGCACACTCCAGCGTGCCAGTGGCCATCGAAGGTGAACATTTGCCCACTGAAGTCGGTTATGACGCTGAAGTGCAGTCTGGTCAAGGCCCTGGTGAGGACGACGAGCACGCAGATGAGCTTCCCTGAGATGGTTTCTGACAATTTGTGCAGAAATTGTTCGGTTGTGCAAACACTGTGCAAACACAGTTTCATCAGCTGTCCGGGTGATGATTCTGCAGGTGAAAGGTCCCTGGCTGGCGTGGTTACATGTGGTCTGCGGTTGTGAGGCCGGTTGGACGTACTGCCAAATTCTCTAAAACAATCTTGGAGGTAGCTTATGGTAGAGAAATTAACGTTAACATTAAATTCTCCAGCAACAGCTCTGGTGGACATTCCTGCAGTCAGCATGCCCCAATTGCACACTCCCTCAACTTGAGACATCTGTGGCATAACTACACAATTTTAAAGTGGCCTTTTGTCCCCAGTAGAATTTGTGAGAAATAAGCTTTTTGTGCGTATGGAAAATGTATCTTTTATTTCTGCTCATGAAACTTGGGACCAACATTTTACATGTTGCATTTATATATTTTTTGTTCATTGTATAAAAAAAACCGGTCAAGAATGCTTTAATTGCAGAAATATACACTAAGTGTACAAAACATTAGGAATATGTCATAGACTCACCAGGTGAATCACTTGATGTTAAATCCACTTTAATCAGTGTAGATGAAGGGGAGGAGACCGGTTAAATATGATTATTTTTAAGCCTTGAGACATGGATTATATATGTGCAGTTCAGAGGGTAAATAGGCCATCAGTTTCCCCATCCCTTGTCTATAGTCTTCCAATGTGGTGTAACTCACTGGATCTCAGCTTACTGTTTATTCAGCTCTGTTTACATGGGGAGCACTCTGTGTTCAGTGAGCTTCTGAGCTGCCCTCCCTGTGTAGGTTTCGTGCTGTGGTACCGGAGTGCAGCTCAAGGCTTATCCACTTGGATCAGTCAGTAATTGAACCACATTGTAACTATGGCCCTGAGAGTTGAAGCATGAAAGAGAGGGAAATGTACTTTTTAAAAAAAAATTTAAGAAGCCTGCTCCATCTTTACCATTTGTGGGCTCTGACAATACATGGTCTTGGGTTTTTTCAGGTTTTTCTGGTATTAAGCACTGCTTTCTGCTTGGTTTGCGTGTTTTTTTATTTATCACTTCAAAAAAGAATACATATCTACACAGTACATACAAAAAAAAAAATGTGACTGGGATAATAAAGTGAGACTGATTTCTATTGTCTATTCCTCCTGGGTTATCTGATCACCATTTGAATCATCCGCAGCTCTAGTGTGTCCTTGCTGTGTTCACACCTGCTGCGTATTACGCCCAGCGGATGATTCAGTACTTATCTCGGCGGGACAGCATTCGCCAACGATCACTGTGCTACCAGAGCCGACTGCGGCCTCTCTCGTCCACCTCGGATAGCCCAGGAAGCAACCCCTCTGTTGAGAACAACGAGGTGGACTTTGAGGAGTTTGTGAGTCGTCATCAACCTACAACATCCAATGCTTTTTTTGCATCCCTTGACACTTGTTCATGAAGACATTTACAGAACACATTATGATAAAACATCCTATAATCGTCAAGAGCTTTGGGATTTATTCCACAAGGAGCACTATTAATGGAATTATTTGCATGAAGCCATACCATAGCAAGATGCTGAGCTTTTCTGTCCCCAGAGGGGAGGCACCATTGCCAATGGATGAGAGAAATGAATTCCCCCCATTATGCCTCCACACACCCTCTGTATGATCTGGGATGCATAATGACTGTCTAACAAAGCAGCAGCAGCAAAACACTCCTACTGAAATAACTTGCACATCGAATGCCTGATGCGTGGCTCTCAAAGGTTGAATTTGTGATGTATCTTTCTAATGGATTAGGTTTTATTCTTTCAATATGTAAATGTTAATTGCCTCTGGCCTGGCTATAAAAAAAAAAGGTGCTGGGAGATGGTGTTGCTTGCAGGACCATGATACTCCAGGGTCAGTGGTTTGTAACATTCAATGCTCCCAGGACTTATTTGAGGGCATCAGTCTTCTCAGGCCTCTGCAGACTTTGTACTGTAGCATCGGTTGGGGAATGAGGTCAAAGGAATTCCCCTGGTGCTGTTCCTCTCCAGCAATTAAGGACATATGATTTATAACGATAAGAACTGTTTGTCCGAATGAACAACTAAGTTATTCGGCACTCTATCAACTATTTTAGAATGCCTTTTATTGTCCTTTGGGTTGGATTCAGAGTTACGTGAAACCAGCTGGAGCATGTAAACGGTCCGATGTTGCTAGTTATAACTGGGTCATTGCATGGTGTGGCGTCAGCTCCACATCAGTGCGAGAGACAGTGTCTGTTCTCTTCAGACAAGATTAGACATGTGCTGCCACCCTCTCGTTCATAATTGAACCTGGTGGGATTCAGGGAATTATAACAAGACAACATCCCCTTATCCCCCATTCTCGATTTAGGCTTCTGCTTGCCAATTGTTTTATGATTGGTGTGGATCGGAAAACTTTGCAGCCATAGTGAGTGCAATTAACAGTATGGGGTATGGCTCCATGCATCACAGACACAACGCTGTTGTTAGTTGAAGAGAGAGGGGGGGGTCTCAGATTTCTGGGGGTATGGCGTTTCTCAACTCTCAGTAATGAGCGATTGGCACCGTTTAAAAAAAATAATAAGTTTGCGGTACAGTAAGTCTTTGAGATGCGGAGCCTCGTGAACGTTGGCCATTTTGCTGTCCGTGCTAGTACCGCTGGAAAGTTTTTAGGACATTCCATCTACAGTTAGATTGAGCAGTTACACGGCTAGCTATGAGAAATATGTACAGTTAGCTATATAGCTCATGTGTTTTGATTTCCACTTGGCGAATTAGCCCCAAATGAATTAGCCTACGTAGGCAAATGGATCTCTATTGAACGAAAAAAATCAGAGAAGTCTGGAGCCCTATTGTGACAGTAAAATATAGCAACAGTCCATTTTCCTCAATAAAGCACCGCGGCTGGCTTTATAAGATTATAATTTTTTCTATTGCGCCGGTGGGACCAGCCCTGTCTGAGCGGGGGTTTTCTGGAGCAGGATGCTACAGGTGATTTAAAAAATAATTGTAAAACAATTCATTCGTAACACAGTACACACAATTGACAGGTGTTTTGTTTGATTTTCACAAAATCTAATATTTTAACGTGTAGAATAACTGAGGACAGACTTTCACTTTTTCTTTAAACTGGTCATGTGCCAGTTGCACAATGAAAAGATATGGCCTTTATAGCCAGAAAAACCCTATGGCGCTTTTGGAATGATGTTAAGAATTCACTCGCTGTAATGGAACCAGCAAACAGTGAAAGTAAACCTAGATTACAGTGCTGTGAAAACATACACAGCAGCAGGCTCAGACTATAGATGAATCAGGATTATGCTCCCCTTGAGAACTGCACAGAATGACAACGCTTGGCGTTTTAAAGGGGTGCACTGAAGAAATCATTTTAGAGCTGTAGCCTAATTCTCTTCCAAACCCTTGACCTGTTTCATAAGATGCTGATCCAAGAGAGAGGAGAGAGCAGCGGTTTAATAAGGACACCTCCGATGACACTGTGGCCTGTTATCACTAGGTCATTTCTAAACTCTCCTTTCTTCTCATCTCCTTTCCTAAAGGAATTGTGAATTCATCTAAATTAGTTCGTTTTTTACGCTTGCGAAGAATCAGGCTGGACATTTCTTCAATTTACTTACGGGTGTACCTTGTCCCCATTATGTTTGTAGTCTGTTTTAGAGGTGAAACGGTATGAACATTTCATATCACGATTATAGTGACCAAAATTATCACGGGTATCAGTATTATCGCGGTATTGTTAAAATGTGCTGGAAATGTTCAAAGTACTGATGCACACGCTGAAATCATTTCACCAAGTTGTATATTGCAAACCAACAAACAACAAATAAAATGAGCAACAGAAAATCATTTTTTTGTGTGCATAAACATTACAATAATAACATTAACATTAAAGATGGCACCAGGTGGCCATGAGAGTTAAAAGTTTCCCTAGTGCAGGATTTAATGAACACAACCTCCAAGTAAGCAAATCAAATGTGCATGTAAAAGCAACACAAGTAAAGCAATGTGCATGTAAGAGCAATACAACCATATGTCAACAAATCCAATGTGCAGGTGTTGACATTAAAATAACACAAAATATGCAAACAAATCAAATGAACACCACTGATTGTATGTCCGTTCTCTCCTTCGTAAAGAAATAAGGTGCTGCTGGCCTAACATCCCGTATGGATGCATTCTTTGTTAATTGAAATGAAATGTAAAATGTAAAAATGTCAACATATTTACTTTGTCCGGTTTAAGTAGTCTCCTGAGCGCCGTCTCCTGAGCGTCGTCACTCCCTTCCGCCATGTTTTCCCACAAAACAAAACCCACATTGCATACGGCGCCTGCGTCAGACTGTTGCTAACTTTGGTTGATGCTGGACAGTATTTACCGTGAGTTTTTCAAACCGCGGTAATCGAACACAGTTTTAATGACAATGAAAATTTGAAACGGTAATATCAACCGTCGGGAATTTTACCGTGGTTTATCGTGAAACCAGTAACCGTTTCATCCCTAGTCTGTTTGCAAGTTTATGAAGTCCGCCTAGACCAGTTAACTATTGCATTATGTACTGGACATTTATAACATGACCACCAAAATAGGTTTACTTTAGACTTGAGCGTCATACATACAATTAAGTTATACGACCAGTCAGCCACAGAGTATCATTGCAGTTGGAGCAAACAACAATTTGCCGGTATTAAAATGCAGTTCTGGGTGACTGATGTGAGATGGGGCATCTTCAAAGCCAAAATATGACCTCACCGATTTGGTTCATGAATTATTCCGCCAACCTGACTGCCCGACTTAGAAATTCATTGCTGAGGGTATATGAGTGTTTGGCACATTTCATATCAGTTATTGAAATGTATATTTATGAAAGCATGTCTATTTCCGGACTGCTTTCCGATTCGAGTACTTTCAGAGGCTCCGGGTTCGTCGGATTTCCTCTCTCTCGCGTCCTTTTTCACATTGTCTCAGTTTTCAAGAAGTGTAAAGCAAATTCTGAATGTGAAACGTCCAGTGGATCACAAAGAGGCCGCGTCCTCTCAGCTGATACTCTACTCTGATGGAAATATGATGCATATTTAATTCCTCCTGGGGTCAGCGAATAAATGACAGGAACCAATGTTCCTGTAATGGCACCGTCTTCCTTTGCAAGGTCAGATATTTACATTGGAGTCATTTTAGCAGATGCTCTTATTCAGAGCGACTATCAGGAGCAATTAGGGTTACGTGCCTTGCTCAAGGGCACGTCGACAGATTTTTCACCTAGTCTGCTCAGGGATCTAAACGAGCTAGCTTTCGGGCTACTGACCCGGTCTTTAACCGCTAGGTTACATGCCGTCCCGATTCTATACAGTGTCTCCTCGGCCTGGAAATATTTTGCCTTTTGTTTTTCCTCCTTTGAATGTGTCCAGACTGGATTATACTGTGTTGTGAAAAGGGCCCCACTTACAAGCAGTTTTTTCAAACCTGTTAATGGAGAAACATTGGAGCCATAAATAACCATCTTTATGCGTTGCAGCATTTTCAAACTTTTGCGAATCTTCTCTGGAGTTTCTGTTTGGCTGCTTGTTTTTTTTTTTTGAGGCTGCTGGATGATCACAAGTAGTACTGCAACTTTCTCCCTTTGGTCTGGGTCTCAAGCTCAAGCCAATAATAAGTTAGGCTAACATCAAACTTTTAAGTGAGCCTGCACTATATAGTGAGTCCAGCTACGGTCTCTCAGTTAAGCGGCTTTTAATTTTTCTTTGTATGTGTTTGTCTGTTATCTCCCTCTCTGTCCGTCTGTCTGTCTTCACAGGGATAACGGTGATCGCGCCAGACACAGGGCTCCGCGCAATGCTCGTATGTCTGCCCCCTCGCTTGGCAGATTTGTTCCCCGGTGGGTGGCCCTTATATGATTCATTTATTGATTGTTTTATTGGGAAAAGATGCACGGAGTACAACCCAAGGGATAACACGTTAAAGTGATTCCACTGGTTTCCCTGATGGAATACACACAATGCAGAGCAAACAAACCATCCCTACAATAAATGTAAAAAAAAACCAGCATCACACAGCATACAATAAATACTCTAAATACATAACAAAGAAAAGAAACAGAAAAATAAAAACATGAAATAGTCAACCTATTCAAACTCATCATTTGTCCCCCTGGACTCTGAAAACATTATACGTATTGGCTCTTCATATTCTAATTGATGTTTTTTGGCCAATGATATGATCAGCCAATGACATAACGGGACTCTGTGTCCCGAGGATTAGTATACAGGAAATGTTTGACATATTCTCCAACTTCTGCTAAAGTTTGATTTGAATCGGTCTATCCAAAACCAGTGGTGAACATTAGGACATCATACAGCACAATTGTATTTATTTATTATAATTTTTTAAACCTTTATTTAACTAGGCGAGTCAGTTAAAAACAAATTCTTATTTTCAATGACGGCCTAGGAACAGTGGGTTAACTGCCTTGTTCAGGGGCAGAACAACAGATTTTTACCTTGTCAGCTCAGGGGATTCGATCTTGCAACCTTTTGGTTACTAGTCCAACTCTCTAACCACTAGGCTACCCTCATCAGTTTGTGCAACAATGTAAAGTCGGGTAAGTCTTTTCTAAAAACTTCCCTGTGCTTTTTAGTCCCCTATTACGCGACAGAGATTGTCTCCAGATTAAACTCTGTCAGTTGTGTGATTTCTATATAACGTGATGCTTCTCTCTTTCTTCAAGGAGGTTCCTACTGCCTGAGTATCTGCCATATGCTGGCATCTTCCACCACGAGAGGGGCCAGCCTGGCCTGGCCACCCATTCCTCTGTCAACAGGGTCCTAGCAGGTAGGCAGAGTTATCCCTCGTGTTTTCATCTTGTGTTTCTGTTTTGGAAACTAGGCTGCTAGCAAAGCTGGCATTCCAGTAATATTTCAGTTCACGTTGGTGCTTTAGGACCTGGCTGCCCACACAATGTACCATTTTCGGATGGATGAGCAGTTCAGCAGCACAGGTAAGTGTTTGCGAAGAGGGCCTCTGCGTAATGAGTGCCCTGTGCTCTCCACCCACTCTTTTGGAACAAAATCCACATGCTCTAGTGGTATCGATGTGGACGTTGCAGATAATGAATTCGTCGACGAGAGCGCTTCAGAACCTCTTTTTTTTCCCCCTGCCGCCCACACTCTTGCAGACATGCTGGAACGCCCACACCAGCCCCAAAGAGCGAACTTATCAAACAACCCCCCCCACCCCCCGACATGATTCGTGTGTCAAAATATGAGTTTCTCTGAAGTCCCATCTCAAGCATGCTTTTGCATTATGAATGGTTTCTGACTCCTCATACCCAAAGGTAGAACACGTTCACAGCTCATGTCAAACCAAGCCAAATAGTCCCACTCACCTTTTGCTTCCGTTGGCTGACAATGACCGATAGTCACAGTGAGACATTAGAGGAGAGTGCTGCTGTGGCTGCACGGTGTTGTTTCTCATTGTACTGTGTCACTGTCATTGTGTGTGTCTTGCCCACCGCTGAAACCTCCTACGCATACCAAAATGTTTTACAATTCATTTCCTTTCAACTTGAATGAAAAGTTCTTACGTGTGTGTGTGTGTGTGACGTCTAGTTAATAAACAGAGAAATTACATCAGGTTTTATGCCTGTTGAGTCAGGAGAGATGTTCTCCGCCCAGCCCTCCATTTGCTTCCTACGCTGATTGCTGTGCCACCTGTGTTGGTGATGGTTTGTAATGTTGCTCTTGAAATGCCACAGCAGCGCACACAGTGTTTTAAGTTTAAATGACCTTCCACAGCTGTTCAGCATAGCTCGTTCATAGATGGCCGAGTCTTCTTTTGTTTTTGCTGTGACAATGTAGTGAAAATTGAGAACGAGGCTTTTTCACCAGCAGAGGACAGTAATGACCATATGCTTGTATATGAGCCTTTATGTAAGAGGTCTAAATGCAAATCTTTAATCATTCCTAAAATAAATAATGCTGGTGCGCATTTATATAACTGGCTATATAACTAGTTATCTTTTTTCAATGGAAGGGTTTTGTCTTTTAGGGGTTTTAGAAGTCTTTTTAGGTGTCCTTTTTTGTGATTCCAAAAAGTGCATTTTAATTTAAACTTGCATAAAGGCTTGAGGTACAGTGCACACGTCATTCAGAGTTTAAGACCCAGTTGAGCAGCTAAACCGGGTCGAGGCTATGTCCCTTCTCATCTTGGTGGCCAATCAGTGTCTGAGCAGAAAGAGAATTTGTAAATGGAGAAGGTGACCTGGGATGACATCTCATTGTCACCCCAACGGTCAGGAGAGAAGGGAACAGACAGGGTGATATTATCTGCTCACTCTGTAACCCAGAGTGAACCCACTGCAATGACCAATCCCAGTGGAGAAGGACCGTGGAGGAGGACAATAATGGAGTGGACAGAGAGGGTTGTTGGTTCAGGCAGCACACACAAATAGAAATGATCGGATAGAACACAGACCATGGTCGTTTAGAATATTTTGTCTCAGTTCCCCAACTATTTTCATTGTACCAGTAAATCATACATCATAAATCCATATTTCTATCTAAGGACATTAACTGAACTTAGTAGTATCTACCATCTCCTATCTTTGTCCAGCTTTCTTTCTTTTATTAACACCATATGTTCGATGCCAGAGACTGATATGATATTAACCAAGTAGCAAGTACTGTATTGTATTGCATGACTATAGAGAAGCTACTTTTATTTCTGCTCTATCTCCCTTGTCCCCCTCTGGGGTTTTCTACTTTTGACTGAGCTGGTGGCAGATGTCAGCTTTTCACCCCTCTGTGCATTGACATGTTGGTTGAGGCATCTGTGAACTGTATATCAGTTCACAGATATGCCAGCAACATCGAACTTGCTGGAACTGAGGACACCCTTACATAAAGGCCCTCAGCCGTACAGCTTTTAATGCATAACGCGCAGTACTTCAGATCTGTCCTCTTCTATCTCAGTGGCTGCTATTTCAGTGCCTCTGTTGTTTTTTTAGCATCTCTTTCCCTATTGTGGGAAAGTTCTTCCCTTTTGACAAATCCATGGCGAAGTAAGGGTTTCACGTCAAAACAGAACGCATTATAAAGGGAGCCGTTCAAAACCATTGAGGACATACAGTGTTTTAAATCACACGTAAGCTAATCTTGTCGTGCATTATCCATTTTTTTTTTCAATGAAGGATCATTCCACTTGCGATGTTGACTAAAAACATTCTGGATTTGTTGTTTCTTTTGCCAGGTCCCATTGTTCAGATACTTTGCAATATAATCTTACATTTTGTGATAATGTGAGATTTTGTTTTATGGATGAGTTGGCAACAGGGCCAATGGCATCTAAGTCAAATCCAATTTTATTGGTCACATACACATATTTAGCAGATGTTATTGTGGGTGTAGCGAAATGCGTGTGTTCCTAGCTCCAACAGTGCAGTGGTTTCTAACAATTCAGAACAATGCACACGTAAAATAATGGAATTAAGAAATATATAAAATATTAGGATGAGCAATGTCGGAGTGGCATTGACTAAAATACAGTAGAATAGAATACAGTATATACATATGAGATGAGTAAAGCAAAATGTAAACATTATTAAAGTGACTGGTGTTCCATTATTATAGTGACCAGTGATTCTATGTATAAAGGGCAGCAGCCTCTAAGGTGCAGTGTTGAGTAACCGGGTGGTAGCTGTCTAGCGATCGCTATTTTTTGGCTGCTCTTATATTTCCAGAAATTAAAAGCGCAATGTCGTCAGCAATAGGGCAGTGGATTTAGCCCAGAGCTTGTATTCTCATCATTGAGTAATGTACACTACATTAACCAGAGGTCAAACCATTGGCATGTGTCTGATGCAATATAGAATGGTTTGTGCTTTAATCCATACTGTTTTAATTCAATATTTAGTATCAGTCTGTAAGTGCGTGTTCAGATGTGGCACTGAGAGTACCTGGAGGCATGCTGTATCAGTGAGACAGGAAGTCTTAATTAATTAAGGCAGCTAGCTCGTAAGACAGCCCGTCGGTCATGTTAGCTCTTTCCCAGAAGTTGAACAGCAAGGACCCAATGTTCCTTTTCCCCCACTTGGGCTTTGTCTTGGGACTACCGTCAAACAAAAAACATCAGCTTCAGGGAAATCACCCGTTCAGCCAAGTGGAGAGAGGATGTGCCAGGTGTATTTTATTGTGTGACGCTCCAGCTCTCTGACATGCTGTGACGAGAGGGGCTTGTCACTCTCTTGTCACTTTGCCCTGCTTCAGTCCCCTATAACCTCCTTCACCTTCGGTCTCTGACCAGTCACTTTCTCTCACTCGGGTTTGCCTCCCCCCCCACACTGTGTCTACTTCACCCCTCTTCTCTCTCCTCCAACCCTCCATTGTTGTCTTTCCAGCTTATCCCTGCCCTTTTTTTCCTCTTCAGTCACTCCATCCTAAATCCACCTCTCCTCCAAACTAAATCTCTTGAGCTTAACTAGTATAAGGGGCTACTTCCTTGCCGATGTATGGAAGAAAGCAGTTCCCTCCTTTTGAAGGTTCACCCTTTGAATACGTCACATCATTTATTCTCATGTACCTTGGAATATGCAGCGGCAGCTCCCATGCTGATTACCGGTTGGGAGAGTTGAGCTTTAGATGTGTTAAAGAGCACTTCATGTTTTACTTTGATACCTTCCTTGGCGAAAGTAAATATGTGTAACTGAAGGCATATGTTGAGGAGTAACATATGTACATATGTGTATGTCCCAAACGGATGTGTGTAGTGTACCGCTCCCTCATTTCCAACATCTCTTCCTGATCACTGCTTCAATTGTTTTTCTGCTCAAGTTCTTTTCTTTAGCTGTGCAATTGAATATCCTATGTCAATGTCCCCCTCACTTTTACTCCAAGCCTCTAAGTTAGGGATGGGAAACTGGCGACCCTCCCCCTTTTTTTGTAGGCCTGCAGATGAATTCCTCACCACCACGGTTGAGAGTTTCCAAATGTGTTTGTGCATCAGCAGGTTCTCGCACATGTCAGTCACTGATATTCACTCAATAAGCCCATGTTCAGCTACATCTTTTTTTATTGATTGGTAAGTTCGTCTAGCGGCCAGCTGTCTAAACTTCGAGTAATAATGGTCCAATTTCCGACTGGGGTGGCCCCCATAGATTTTGTTGGTCACTCTCACTCAGATATCATATTCAAAACAAAATCTTATCTCCGCCCCATGTCAAAATGTGTAGAATTGCATGTTTTGCTGTATGGATGTTGGTATGCAGAGCCGCGAACCACTGCGGCCCCTCATCGGGAGTTCAGATTTTTTTTGTGGCCCCCCCCCAGCCCCATCATAAGTTGCCCATCCCTGTTCGAAGTACACCATCACCCAGTTGGCTCAGGCGCTGTTAAATCAAGATAAGTCTGACTGTCATCTCCATGTATTTTGTATTGGGAAAGCTGTTGAATATGTAATGCCTGCATTTTGTTAGCCCTCCGAGAAATCTGTGTGTATAGGCTATCCCCCAAAGCCCAATGGAAAACCCGAGCCTTAGAAGTTTCCTGTTGAAATGCATTAATGAAGAGTAAACCAAACTGTTTACATTTTCATAGAACATTTAGTTTTTGTCATTTGCATTTTTCAAATGTATTTGCTCTTCAAAATAACAAAGACAAGATTAGTTACTGTAAGTGGTTTGAATCATAGCGTCCCGGCTGGGGATACTGAGTGCATGAGTGGCTGTATTAGAATATCTTAGCGGGTCCTGCCTCAGTAATGCAGTAGTCTCTCTTTATAGACGGGAGGGCGACAACCTTTTATCTCCAGTATGGGAGCTCTCTTGGAGCTTGGTTGATGGACACTCAGACAGAAAAGTCTAGTGGTTTTAGTTCCTGCCAACATCATGCCTGTCATTAATACAGTTGAAGTTGGAAGTTTACATACACTTAGGTTGGAGTCATTAAAACTCATTTTTCAACCACTCCACAAACTATAGTTTTGGCAAGTCGGTTGGGACATCTACTTTGTGCATGTCACCACTGAATGCTTGTTATGTGCACTCACCAATGAAAAGGGGAAGTTTCCAGCTGTCAGCATGAAGCTCAATACATTAGGGATTTAGGCAGTTTCCTGCTTTTGGACTCATTTCTCCATTGGCAGACGGGCAACAGATTTTCCGTTGTGCAGTGTGTCATATCCCAGGAAGTGTACCCAGCTGAATTCTATGTGCAAAGGGTCTGCATTATTACACTAAACACGTAAGCAAGTTGTACTCTCTAAAATTACAACACTAAAATATCTACAATATTATTAGACTGTATAATTTATTCTCAATGTTTCATCATGATGCAATAAAGCAAGACTTTTTAGAGCAGGGGTCTTCAACCTTTTCTTTCTCAGGGACACCCGCCCAGGCAAACCGGCACCCATAATATGTTAGCACAAAACAAATGTCTTATCAGGTGAACAGCAAGGAGAAGTAATCAACCATATTATTTATTTATTTTTGTTTGTTTGTATTTTATCCCCCTTTTTCTCCCCAATTTCGATCTCGTCTCATCGCTGCAACTCCCCAACGAGTCATGTGTCCCTTGAAACATGACCCGCCTAACCGCGCTCCTTAACACCTACCAGCTTAACCCAGCCGCACCAATGTGTGGGAGGAAACACCGTTCAACTGGCGACCGGGGTCAGCACACGGTTCGCCACAAGGAGTCGCTAGGGTGCGTTGAGACAAGTAAAGCCCCCCTGGTCAAACCCTCCCCTAACCTGGACGACGCTGGGCCAATTGTGCACTGTCCCGGGCTTTGCCACAGCCGGTTGTGGCACAGCCTTAGAATGAACCCGGGTCTGTAGTAACGCCTCTAGCACTGTGATGCAGTGCCTTAGACCTCTGCGGCACTCGGGAGGCCAGTAATCAAACATATTTAGTTCATAGATTTGGTACATTGTTTTTTATTTTGACCTCCCCACATTATAAATGGAGGAGGAAGTGTAAACTCTAACATAGCCTATTAGATAGAAATGTAACTCCAAACACATTTTCATAAATAGCAGCAGTCAAGAAAGCTTACCAGCAGCCAGTGGCACTTGCCGCGACTGGTACTCGCGGGTGCTTTTTCAAAGCCTATGTCAGATACTCCAGTGAGTGTAATTAGCTCAAGTGAGTGTAATTTGCTCAATATTAGGAGTTGAAATAAAGTTGACATCATTAGAAATGATATTCTCCTCTTTTCTACTGTAGGTATATAATTAAAAATGTGTTTATTCTGTTGCTAGCAATATTCATAAAAACATGTATTTTTATATCAATGTTTTATTATTTTTAAATATACAGTTGAAGTCGGAAGTTTACATACACTGAGGTTGCAGTCACTTAAACTCGTTTTTCAACCACTCCACAAATTTCTTGTTAACAAACTATAGTTTTGGCAAGTCGGTTAGGACATCTACTTTGTGCATGACACAAGTAATGTTTCCAACAATTGTTTACAGACAGATTATTTCACTTACAATTCACTTCATCACAAATCCAGTGGGTCAGCAGTTTACAAACACTAAGTTGACTGTTCCTTTAAACAGCTTGGAAAATTCTAGAAAATTATGTAATGGCTTTAGAAGCTTCTGATAGGCTAATTGACATAATTTGAGTCAATTGGAGATGTACCTGTGGATGTATTTCAAGGCCTACCTTCAAACTCATTACGTCTTTGCTTGACATCATGGGAAAATCAAAAGAAATCAGCCAAGACCTCAGAAATAAAATTGTAGACCTCCACAAGTCTGGCTCATCCTTGGAAGCAAAACCGCCATAACAAATCCAGACTACAGTTTGCAACTGCATATGGGGACAAAGGTTGTACTTTTTGGAGAAATGTCCTTTGGTATGATAAAACAAAAATAGAACTGTTTGGCCATAATGACCATTGTTATGTTTGGAGGACAAAGGGGGAGGCTTGCAAGCCTAAGAACCCCATCCCAACCACGAAGCACGGGGGTGGCAGCATCATGCTGTGGGGGTGCTTTGTTGCAGGAGGGACTGGTGCACTTCACAAAATAGATGGCATCATGGGGTGGGAAATTATGGGGATATGTTGAAGCAACATCTCAAGACATCAGTCAGGAAGTTAAAGCTTGGTCGCAAATGGGTCTTCGAAATGGACAATGACCCCAAGCATACTTCCAAAGTTGTGGCAAAATGGCTTAAGGGCAACAAAGTCAAGGTATTGGAGTGGCCATCAGAAAGCCCTGACCTCAATCATGTAGAAAATTTGTGGGCAGAACTGAAAAAGCATGTGTGAGCAAGGAGGCCTACAAACCTGACTCAGTTACATCAGCTCTGTCAGGAGGAGTGGGCCAAAATTCACCGAAATTATTGGGGGAAGCTTGTGGAAGGCTACCCCGGAATGTTTGACCCAAGTTAAACAGTTTAAAGGCAATGCTATCAAATACTAATTGAGTGTATGTAAACTTCTGACCCACTGGGAATGTGATGAAAAACATCAAAGCTGAAATAAATCATTCTCTCTACTATTATTCTGACATTTCACATTCTTAAAATAAAGTGGTGATCCTAACTGACCTAAGACGGGGACTTTTTACTAGGATGAATTGTGGAAAAACTGAGTTTAAATGTATTTGGCTAAGGTGTATGTAAACTTCCGACTATATATTTCTCGAACCTTCTGCAGTGCCTGTGGGTCTCTGGACCTCCGGTTGAATACCCTTGCTTTAGAGTCTATAGTGTATTGTGTATGTTGTCTAGGCCCAGCTAGGGGGTAGTGTTGACCTGTGGCTGTGGAGCCAGTAATGGTGGCCATTACTTGAAGATCTTTCTCCTCCCTCCTAGGTCTTATGGAGGAGGGACGTTTATGGGGATAATTCAGGATGAGCTGAGTCTATGGCAGGAACACACCAGTGCTCCATTCTGTTATGGGCTCTTTAAAATCTTGCCTGGAAAGTCCCAAAGGATATGCATTTGGATTTTGTAATACTTTCCTGAGAGCTGTGTCGGACAGCTGACAGCAGCTTTCTCATCACCAAACGATAAAAACCTACCTACTTACTCCATTAAGTGTTTTTTTATGAAGTAAGTAAGTGCTAAGCGTCGTCAGAGGCCCGGTGGTTAGAATAGAGTGTGTCTATTATATTAAGTTATTGTTCAGAGATAAAGTAACCATACACACAATAGCCTTTTGAAAAATTCACTCTACAGAGACTCCATCTCCTCTGCTCTTGGAAATTAAAAAGTGGGTTTAAGGAAGGCGTTGGTAATCACTGTGCTTTAGGCTCACTTCCACGTTTGAGTAAAGCACACTGGCAGTACGCTGAGTGGCAGATTATCCGTTTTTTCCTAGTACATTAATGGTTTGTTGATTTGCAAAGCGCAAGTAATGCTGGCTCAGTCAAAACTTTACATTTAAGAACGCTCAAGCAGTAGTTGGACACTGGACTCTAAAAGCTACACCTCATCTGCCAAAAAGTTCTTCCCTGTCCAGTTGTTATGGCCTCTGCATAATTCATTCATCGTTCTGCTGTTTATGGTACCTTCAAAATGTGTACTTGGACGAGCCCGAAAGCACAACCCTTTGGCCAGGCCAGTTACAGCCTCTATGGACTTTCAGAGCATAAAAAAAAATGGGTATAGACCTAATAGTTTAAAATGGAGCTTCTCTTTTAGAGATGTTCTCAAACACTGACTCAATCATGCACACACTTTGCAATACTCATCAGATCCAAACCACATGGGGCTAGTTTTGACATCGCTTCCTTTCGGATTCTGCCAGTTGTGGCAGACCTGAAGGTATACGGTTGAAGTCAGAAGGGATTGACTTTCTACTGGCAAAATGTAAACAGTTTAAACTGTCAGAACACAGACTGATTGTCAGTCTGATTTCATTTCTATAATGCCCCCTCTTGTTGCATTCCTTGCATTATTTCATAGTGTGGCAAATGAGATTAGCATTGCTCTTGTATTAGGGCTGTCATAAATATTCCCCGGTTTTATTTTGATTTTTTTTAATCCAGATATCAGCCTTAAACATTGAATTATTTTAGTTTCAACAAATCATCTTGGCCATTACCACTGCCTTGTATGTTTGTTTTCTCCTCTCTACGTTTCATCAGTCATGCCTCAATGCACTGTTGATGTAACCACAGCAACCAAATCTGCTGTGATTTCACATAACTTTGATAAGATGGGTGATTACTCCCTATGCTGCTATTGGGCAGTTGTCACACACTAAACTCTATAGCTCCACTTTACATGCTTCCATACTGCTGCAGCACTGCATCATGTTTTTCATCTGTTAGTGTACCCGCTGTGATTTAGTTTATTTTCATATGTATTGTAAGAGCTGCATCCCATTTCTCTGCCTTCTGTTGATCAGATGCACTCACACTGGGTAGCTTGAAGCCACTACTGTACATTTGTAGCTCAGCCATAAACAGACACCACTAGCCGTATCCTGACACAGAAAGCCATAAGCACCGAGCAAGCGAGCTTGCTGGAGGAATGTCAATTTTATGTACAGAACAAGATGTGCAGTAGAGGTTATCTGGTTTATGGGAGGTCAACCCATGTGGGGATATGAGTGGCCAGGAAGGGGCCATTATTCAGATGTTTCAGACCTCCCTATGTGAACCAAATACCAGCAGTAGCAGCCATTGAACTGGTATACAAATGGCTGTGGGGGAAAAAGCAACAAGGGTCTTTCTCTGAGACTTGTGACTCCCTCTCCTTTTTAAAGTGCAAACAACCCCAGCAGAGGAATGTCTAAGTGATGTTGGAAAATGACTGTCCTTATTCTGTCTAGTTCGATCTTAGTCTCCTAATAGAGCGGAATAAAATGTGTGTGTTTTCGAATATGCGTTCATGTAGTCGTTTTTCTCTGAATTTTACAGAGACTCCTAGAAGGCCAGTGATTGCATTTGCATAACGCAACATGACCCCGGGCGCTTGGTCCTCGTATTGGCTGCTCCTCTGTGTATTACAGTATGACTGTAACATGCGTCTTCTCCCACTGGTGTAAATAAATATACTGTAGCTCTATCAGTCCACTCTCTTTTTATGTATGAGCGCAGTAAGTCCGTGAGTTGTGGTCAATCTCCAAACCCACCATGTGGTTCTATTATAACCCACCATGGTGCCATGTGACAGTGGTGTAGTCTGTGTGGCCATGGGGTTAGAACCTGTGGCTCCTCTGACCCCTCCTTGACCAATTTTAATCTGAGAGACCAGGGGGAAGTAAAATGCAGCCTATGAGTAATATGCATCAAATACTATCACTTATGCTCTCTCTGTCCCTTGTTTGCCAACTCCCTTATTTTTCTCCCTTGTCCCCATACCTTATAACATCTCCAGGCATACTTCTTGCTACTCTTCTTCCCACACTGTCCCAAACACTTCCTTTCTATCCAATTCAACTCTCTAATCCTTCTCACTCTCCGGTTTGATTCCCTAGTAATCCCTAACTTGATTCGATGAGGGTGTGAAAATGGTTGAGGCTTTTCAAATAACAGCCTGGGCTTCAACTGCTCTTAGTCATTGACTGGCTAACTATGGTGCTAGTCTAGATTCTGTCGTTTGTTTGCCACATATGATTCTGACAAGCGTGATTTTCCAAAGATGAATCATCATCCAACATTTCTAAACCATGAAATTATTAGAAATGTTTTAGCTTATTGAGCGGTGTCTGCTTTCAAATGTTCCATTTCTCATAAAACATATACTTTGCATTTCCGGTGTAATGGCCTAGTACTTGTGAAATCCACTCTTTAAAGATCTACTGACCTTCCAACTCTGTTTCAATCAGTCAAGAGTAGCCAGTGCACTACAGATCTTTAGTTATAGCTCCCCTCTTCCTCAGAGAATAGGTCATTCACTCTATTTATTTTCCTGAACCTCTGCCATGAGGTTTTTGGGCATTGCAGGCAATGATGCATGGAAATACTGTAAGATGATGGCTAATTCGATTTTCTTTTACACAAAACGAAATGGGAGGGAATAGAGCATAAGGGCAGATAACTTCCCAGATTAAACATAATCAAATTTAATGGGTAGGTTTTTCATTTAAAAGTCATTTTCATATGCAGCTGACTATGTACTAAGCCTACATGAGTCTAAGCCCCCCCCCCCCCCCCTCCTCTGACATGAGTCATGATGGGTCTGTCAGAAATGAATGCAACACTTGTCAAGAGTTCCTCAACATGTAATTTGCTCCAACACCAGTGATCTTGGGAGAAAAAAAAGGATAAATGTTCTCTTAATGACTTAACTAAGAGCAGAGGGCAGACAGCGTACCATGTGTAAAGTTGCGGCAGGTAGCCTAGTGGTTAGAGCGTTGGACTAGTAACTGAAAGGTTGCAAGTTTGAATCCCTGAGCTGACGAGGTAAAAAAAAAAAACCTGTCGTTCTGCCCCTGAACACGGCAGTTAACCCACTGTTCCTAGGCTGTCATTGAAAATTAGAATATGTTCTTAGTTAGTTAAATAAAGGTTTTTTAAAATGTAAAAGTCCATCGTAGTTCTGTATAGCTGCAATGTTGACCACATACCGTAGAGGCAAGTTGCAACTGTGTGTAAGTACAAAATGTAACATTTAAGCTAACCGATCGAAGGTTGCCACATTACAAAGAGGATCAGCAGACTTGTTGTATTCCTGTAAGAAGGAAAAGTGCAGCATTGAAATAGGTTTAGCCCGTTACCATGGTGCAGCAGATAAAAACATTAAGCACTTAATCCTCACACTGCAGTTTCTGTCATTTTTGATAAAATTGTGTCATGTAAGCATAGCTAATTATGGCAAACTCGATCGGTTTTTAATCTACTTTGCTTTTTAAACACCTTGAAAGTAGATGAAACACTCAGTATAGAAAGCCATTGTCTCTTGTCTTTATCATTAGTTTATTTTGCAGTCAAGTCAGTACAACAACTTGTTTTTGTCTCACAAGCCTGAGGCCTCCATTTCAAATTAACTGTGAAATAATTGCGGTTGCTGTTTGTAAGTGTCCTAGACTCCCGGAGTGACATTCACACATACTGTCACAGACAGAAAATGTGTCAAGTGTATGTAATTACTTGGGGCATTTACTGTAGCTGATGGGCAGTTACTATTGATGTTTATGCCTCTGGTGCAGTTATTACAGACATTTACTATGTACTGACTGTTGGATGTTTGTTCTGACATCAAATCAGAACCAGTAAATTCATTTATGATTTAGGCCTATACCTCATTATTCATTAGGACCTTGCAATTGGCGATATTGCAGTATTAATGCATTTCTTTTCAAACATTTTACAGAATTTTAGAGCAGTTCTTTGCCTAGTAGGTTTAGACATTCTTATGAATAATATATGTTCTAGATTGCTCTTTTTGGTATAACAGCATACAGACACCAGTATCTACCTTTGATGGTTATTAAATTGTTTAGTGCACTATAGTTTTTCACCAATACCCTTTTGATTTGCCATTAGTCCTACACTGACATATGTGCACCTGGTCAGGATTCCATTAGCCACGTTAATGGGCATCCTATTAACATAACACTCCAGGAAATAGAAACCACTGGTTTGTTCATGAGCAAGCGTCAACATAAACTTTTTTTTTTTTACTCGACCAGTAGCATTTCCACTTCTGGTCCATAGTATGTTGTTTACTGAGAATAATGACTGAGCGGACAGGAAAAGCCCTGGTACTGGACCACTGCGGTTTTCCCTATTGTTGGATGACAGCTCAACAAAGACTTGACAGAATTCCAAAACTGTAAAATAGAAAACACTTTTTTTTCCCATAAGCTAATATATTTATTATAGAAATTAAGTGTGTCGTGGCTTTACTTGCATTAATCTGATGATTGTTATTGATCTAATCAACTAACTATGTTTCATTGTTACCTGATTTAAATTAATCATGTACCAATTAACTCATTAGGAATTTGGGGCACCACGAGAGCGGTTGTTTAAAGAGTTACCAACCCCCGAATATAACTCTAAAGGACTTTACCTATCGCATCCGTAAAACAGTTAACATATTAATCATAACCTTGTATCGTATCATCATTCTGAACAGTCGTAGCCTCAGCATTACTTATGATTCAGTACTACACAAATTGGTTTAATTATTTATTTACTAGCTAACTAAATGATAACACAGGATAAACATACACACTTAGTACATTAGAAAAAAGTCATTAACAGATTGACATGGAGAGGGCAAGAGAGAGAGGGACAGAGACATAATACTTTGGTACATTTAGAACTACTCTCACAGTAATCATGCACTTTGCAGACGAACCGCCGCCTGTTTGGAGTAAGAAATCATGAATGTATTTACGTGTAAATGTCTTAGTCCGTCGTGTAGTCCTGAACAGAACTACAGAGTTGATTCCCCTTCCATTCGCTCCTAAAGCTGCTTATTTGAAGATAGGCTAGCCAGCTGTGTCAATGGTTCTCGAGGTTGATGAGTGTAGTAGAATACGACGCTTTGAAAAGTAGTAGAATGGTCCCACTTAAATTTGCTTTTCTAGATACTTTACTTTGGACAGCTGATCCGCTGTCATTGTCCGGGAGGTGACATTATCGTCTCTACCTCATTTTTAGATTTCAGAGTTCCAACCACTTTGAACGTGAGCTGCAGCTCGACACCTTTCTGGTCTAAATGTTAATTCTGGTCTAAATGTTCATTTCTTTTCCAATCCTTTTATACTCTCTGGTCGAAAGGGACGGTTCCGTCCGGCTGACATGTTCTTTGACCTCACTGGCTGTGGCTACTTACTGTGCAAAGTTTATAGAAAAAAATGATCCCCTGCTGGCTCCTAAAATCAAATCCATATCTTAACAAAAATACTTTCATCATATTCCATATTTCATACACAACGTAGATGATGGAGATTTCAAGTTACAGTATTTCCTTTCTAACATTTTTTTATGACATCACAAAATAACAACCCATATGACATTATTATTCTTTAGATCGTCTCTGACCATTCCCCACATTCTATGTTAGAAATATTGTTCCAGTATTCACTTTTGAATGTATTAGTAGGAAACTGTCTGTGTAGACAAAGGAACATTCCTGTGTGAATTTGGAGAGGAATGTTCTCTCTCCTTGATTTACAACAGGGTGTGAACTGTCAAACCCCCACCAGTTCCCTCCTCCCCCCCTCTGTGGGTGAGAGAGGGTCTGGTTGAGGTCATTCATTGCCAAGCTGCCCTGACCTATTTGGATCCTCACAGGACAGTCATGACAAGTGATTTGTGCATATTTTTTTTGTTTCTCTGTTTTCTTCTCCTAGGTGCGGTTATTGGTGACGGTCAGTCAGCTGTGGCCAGTAACATCGCCAACACTACCTACCGCCTCCAGTGGTGGGACTTCACCAAGTACAACCTACCTGAAATCAGCAACTGTGAGTGGACTAACATTGTTGAAGTTGTCGATTGGTTGGGATGGCGATTTGTTGGGGTGGAACAAGAAACTTAGGCCTACTCATAAAGATATGCCCTGCCTTTCTTTCCATCTTTCATTCCTTCAGATCCAGATCCTCCAGATCCTCCAGATCCAGATCCAAGCCCAGCACTGACTGCTATTCTTGTAATGCTTTCTCTCTCTGTCCATCTTGCCCGCCACTGGTCTTAATGGTCTGTTTCATTTCACAGTACTATCCCCGCAGGACCATGCTGAGTGCATTCTACTTTTGTCCCATACTTAAGGGTATGGGAGATTCAGTGGCTCTGTTTATCATCAGGCTCACATAGTGTCATGGTCTGGTTATTACTCTGCTTCAGGCCAGGTTATTCCTGACATCCGGTCAAAGACAGAGAGCAGAGGCCCTCTGCTCAGAACACCACCTCTAAATATAAAACCCACTGAGTTATTCTGCTCTAATGCATTCAGTGCCCAATCAAGCACCTTTTCTGGGTTTCGTTTTCTTTAACATTCCGTGTTTGAGGGTTTTGTTGACAAGCTATTATTTTAAAGGTTGTAATATGTTACGTAACAGTGTCTATTTTAAGTTTTTTTTTTTTGCCGAAGCCAGCGGCAGTTACTGTAGTGTACTCCTAGCGGTTCAGTGTATCATTATACCCCTTATCTACAATAGACATTGGGAAAGAACATTATCCTCAAACTAAGCCATGACTTTTATAGAGGATTTCACTTCTAATTCACCTCTGTACGTACCAAAGGTCTGTAACTTGAGTGTTTGGTCCCCATGCTAATTGTCCAAACTTGGGCAATGTTAAAAGATTGTTAATTTTGGGGGGGGGGGGGGGGGGGGGGAATCAAATAAGAATCGAAGAAACAGGAAACTTATCCCAGAATACAGGAAGCTGAAGCCTATGTTGTTCCCTAGACCAGGCTTCATCAACTAAATTCATCCACGGGATGATTTTTTTCTTGAGCGGATCGTTAGTGTGGTGGAACATAATTTGTAGACTGCAAATAATTTGTTGACCGCAAGAAGCCCAAACAGATATGATATTTGACTAAATAATAATCATTTTCAAACCTTGCTTACACGATCACATATATAGTGCCTTTAGAAATTATTCATACCCCTTCACTTATTCCAAATGTTGTTGTTACAGCTCGAATTCAAAATCAATATATATTTTTTAATTATCACACAATACCCCGTAATGACAAAGTGAAAACATGTTTTTAGAAATGTTTGCTAATGTATTGAAAATGAAGTACATAAATATCTAATTTACATAAGCATTCACAGCACTGAGTCAGTACTTTGTAGAAACACCTTTGGTGGCGATTACAGCTGTGAGTCTTTCTGGGTAAATCTCTAAGAGCTTTCCACACCTGGATTGTGGAACATTTGCCCATTTTTATTATTTTCCAAATCTTCAAGCTCTGTCAGATTGGTTTTTGATCATTGTCTACCAGCCATTTTCAATTCTTGCCATAGGTTTTCAAGTAGATTTAAGTCAGAACTATAACTAGGCCACTCAGGAACATGTTCTTCTTCTTAAGCAACTCCAATGTAGATTTTGCCTTGTGTTTTCGGTTATTGTCCTTCTGAATGGTGAATTCATCTTCCAGTGCCTGGTGGAAAGCAGACTGAAGCAGGTTCTCCTCTAGGATATTGCCTGTGCTTAACTCCCTTCCATTTATGTTTTATCCTGAAAAACTCCCCAGTCCTTAACGATGTCAAGCATACCCATAACATGATGCAGCCAACACTATGATTGAAAATATGGAAAGTGGTACTTGGTAATGTGTTGTATTGGATTTGCCCCAAACATAACACTTAGTATTCTGGACAAAAAGTGAATTGCTTTGCCACATTTTTACAGTATTACTTTAGTGCCTTCTTGCAAACAGGATGCATGTTTTGGAGTATTTGTGTTATTTACATGCTTCCTCCTTTTTGCTCTGTCAATTAGGTTAGTATTGTGGAGTACACAATTGTGGAGTACAATGTTGTTGATCCATCCTCACTTTTCTCCTATTACAGCCGTTAAACGTTTCCTCTCTGGCAACTGAGTTAGGAAGAACACCTGTATCTTTATATTGACTGGTTGTATTGATACACCATCCAAAGGTGTAATTAATAACTTAACCATGCTCAAAGGGATATATATTATTATTTTGTATTTTTTTAATCTACCAATAGATTGCGAGGCATTGGAAAACCTCACTTGTCTTTGTGGTTGAATCTGTATTTGAAATTCACTGCTCGACTGAGGGGCCTTACAGATAATTGTATGTGTGGGGTACAGAGATGAGGTAATCGTTAAAAAATAACGTTAATATCTATTATTGTACACAGTGTCTTTGCAAACGTTTACTTCTGAATTCATTTTGGGCTTGCCATAACAAAGGGTTGAATACTTATTGACTCAAGACAATTCAGCTTTTCATTTTTCATTTGTAAAAATTTTGAAAAACATAATTCCACTTTGATATTATGGGGTTTTATGTGAAGGCTAGTGACAAAGAAATGCAATTTAATTCATTTTAAATTCAGGCTCTAACACAACAAAATGTGGAAAATGTCAAGGTGTGAACATTTTCTGAAGGCACTGTATCTCTTATGTGTGGGAATACTTTGGAACAGACTTTCTAAATTAAAATCACTTGCAGCTGATTTGCTGGTGTTTTTACGGTCTTATGTCCAAAAAAAGGAAAAATAAAGTATATTTATTTTTGCTCAAAAACTTGGGGGACCATATATATCACCCGCGAGCTGCCAGTTGGGGGACCCTGCCCTTATTTTTTTATTTTTTTGCCCAACAATATACCTCCGATTGGTGAGATGTGACTCACCCACTCCCAGCAATGTGATTTTAGACATGTCCATAGGGGAAGTGTGGGTGGGATATCCATAGGGGGACAAGCAGGCGTGAGGGGGGAGCAGGTAGCTGACTATTCTGCAGCCTGATGGTAGAAACTATTCGCCAGTCTCCCAGTTTTTGCCATGACTCTTCTGTGTTGTCTGAGGGATTGAAGCAGGGAGAGCAGGGCGTGGCTGGGGTCCTTGATGATCTTCTTGGCCTTCCTGTGAAATCTGGTGTTGAAGATTGTCTGTAGGGCAAGCAGTGTGCATCCAATGGTGTGTTCGGCTGCACGTATCACCCTCTGAAGAGCCTTGCGGTCCGCGGCAGTGGAGTTGCCATTCCAGGCTGTGATTCAGCCCTACAGTATGCTCTCGATGGTGCTCTTGTAGAACCCTGTGAGGGCCCTCAGGGACAGACCGAATTTCTACACATGCATGGGTTGAAGAGTCGCTGTCGTGCCTTCACCACGGTGTCCTTTTGGTTAGACCATTTCAGTTTCTCTGAGATGTGTACGCCGAGAAATGTGAAGTTACTGACCGTCTCCACAGTGGCCCCATTGATGAGGTTGGGGGCATGTCAAGCATGGGAACAACGTCGTCAGAGTACCTACCTCCTCCCTGTAAGCTGTCACGTCATTGTTGTAAATCAGGCCTATTACTGTCAGGGAACTTGATGATGGAGTTGGAACTGTGTGTGGCCACCCAGTCTTGGGTATACAGGGAATACAGGAGGGGACAGAGGACGCACCCTTGTGGGGCACCCGTGTTGAAAATCCGTGACAAGTATGTAATGTTGCCTACCATCACAACCTCGGGGCAGCCTGTCAGGAAGTCCAGGATCCAGTTACATAGGGAGGAGTTCAAACCCAGGGCCATGAGCCCTATAATGAGCTTATAGGGCAATATGCTATTGACATCTAATCTGAAAAGTTATTTTTAATACTGATGTGTTATAGAATTCAAACAGGGATGCCCTGAACTGAAGTCAAGAGTTAGAACATGTCAAATTAAAACAATATTGAATTAATCTGACCTATGCATTTGTAACAAAAGCTCAACGCTTATATTATGGAAAAAAGACTAGGTAAATCACCGGAATGAATGTAAATAATTTAAAAGCAATAATGATAACTTTGCCTCCTGATAAGAACTTCATTTCAGAATGCTAGTACAGCAGATATTCCCTGTTCCTCCTCTGTGAGAGTAAGTTGTGAACTCAATGTGGTGTGTATGGCTCTCCACTAAGCTCCACAGACAGACTGGGCTATGGGCCCTCTTCGGAATGCTGCTCATATATAATTGATGTGGGTGGTGCCTTTAACAATGAACTGTAACAGCTGTTTGGGAAAGAGGAAGAGATGCGTTAACCGGTGTGTGTGTGTGTGGAGCTTCTCAGCAATGATTAAAAGCAGAGGGTCTGAAATACAATCACAGTCACTGCATATGGCTCTCCCCATCTTGATCTCGTAGTTCTTGCCAAATGCAGACTGGCTGATATGCTAATGCACATATTCAGCGAGACATATTGCAAAGAAAAAGTTGTGCAATTACATAACAGTGTGGGATGTTAGTTAAGTTGAACGTCTGTGTGTTGCTGCTTAATTGAGTCATTATCCTGTATCTTTATCTTCTAGGGCAAACAATAATATGGTTTAAAAAAGCACTTCGGTAGGCTATTGGTTCTCTACATTAGCAGTGATGGAACAACTTACAGGCTCTCCTAGGTCATCCTCATTTATTGTGACGTCTTATTATGAATCCCACTTTCTTTGCGGTCTCTGCTGTTTTGACCAGTCCACTAGTACATCTGCAGCAGCAGGGGTCATTCACGTTCAATGGATAGGCAAGCACATCAGGGTTTGCGTCAGGAAAATTTGGCGCTGGACAACGTGACCGGCAGGATTCTAATTTACCGGACATCCATATGCGTTGGGTGTGAAACGCGTTAGGGCGTCCACCCACTGTGCTCCAAATCACATAATTCACAGAATAGAAATGTGCCTGTAAAGTTGTAATAAAATGAAGTAGAACAATGTTCTTATACCGACATGACAGGTTTTTTTATTGAAAAGCAAAACATTGCCCTTTGCATCTTCATCCCTGATGCAAATCATAATTAAATATTATTTAGATAAGAAAAAACATTTGGCCTAGAAGAACAAGTCACCTACACAGTAATGAAATACATCTTCAAAATATAATATTTGTCTAATATAATTTGCGAATGAACATGTAGGACCATGAATGAAACATTGAATTAATAAATAACAAAACACAGCTGTTTTCAATTGCAATCTAGGCCACTCAAATACAACCCAGGCCTAATAACAAAAATAAAAATGGCTGTCTACAAACACCAGGGCCAGCCGGTCGTGGCTAGAAGGGATCCAGTTTTAGTCAAATTAACGTCAGATTTGACTTGTCGTAGCTGGTTAGGAAAAAGTTTAGGGTTAGGATTCACTACACTGAAGAAAAATATAAACGCAACATGTAAAGTGTTGGTCCCATGTTTCATGAGCTGAAATAAGAGATCCCAGAAATGTTCCATACACACAAAAAGCGCATTTCTCCTTTGCCAAGATAATCCATCCACCTGACAGCTGTGGCATATCAAGAAGCTGATTAAACAGCATGATCATTACACAGGTGCACCTTGTGCTGGGGGCCAATAAAAGGCCACTCTAAAATGTGCAGTTTTGTCACAAAACACAATGCCACAGATGTCTCAAGTAATAGGGAGACTGCAATTAGCATGCTGATTGCAGGAACGTCCATCGGAGCTGTTGCCATAGAATTGAATGTTCATTTCTTTACCATAAGTCACCTCAACATCGTTTTAGAGAATTTGGAAGTATTTATTTAAATTAGCTGATTTCTTCATATGAACTGTATTTCAGTAAAATCGTATAAATTGTTAACCACTGCGATTCGGCACCACAGCAGTGGAAAGAGGACACTCTAGGCGGACGCAAAATGAGCAAATTATAAAACTGATTTTGGACAATCAAATTCGATACGTAAATAAACTATATTCGTTAAGGCTGATTCGTTCATTGAGAAATATCATATTTTACAATGCTCCAGTGAAATGAGTCCTGCTCCATGCATTAACGAAAGCGCTTGTTTCCAAGGCTTAAATTATATCTCACTCTTTTTACAGTTCTACTGGAGGATGTTATAACGTTTTATTGTAATTTTAGCTATCGTGGGGTCTTGACTGATGTTATGTGTGATATACGTGGCTCATTGGTAACAACTCCGTTTCCTAGTATAGGCAGTTCGCTGTCTGGTGACGGCAACATTGTAATTCTTTGTATTTTGACGTGAATAGTTGGCAACAATGTTTTATTTACAGGTGCTACTGAATAACCTCAACTGAAATGCACCAGTTGTGCATATCATTATTCTAGTCTATCAATCCATTCCAGATCTTTATACTGTTCATGACACGGGGCGGCATATGTTGATCTTGCCTTGGGCAGCAAAACTGCTAGGACAGGGCCTGACGAACACAACAATTTGCCTCTTTACCTGCGTTTGTGGCAGACCTTGGCCTGCTCAAAGTGAGCTGCTGCTGTTGGGAAGTCAACGCTGTCCTACTCCTTGCAGCAGCTTGTGCAAATCAGCCTCGTTACTTGGTCCTCAAGAAGGCGTGATCTTGAGGCTGTCTTTACTCTGTTTTGGAGAAAGAATCCCCTCTCAGTGGTCACACTGGAAACGGGGATAATCAACTAAATCTTTGTCAATTTACCTCAGTCTGGGTACACTTAGCTGAAGTCCCTTATGAGAATGTCATCCTTCGATGTCGGCTATTCCTATCATTGTGAAGCAGAATTCACCAATCGTTGGATTGTTCACCCACTAATAGGGAACGTGAGCTGGGTTTAGACCGTCGTGAGACAGGTTAGTTTTACATTCTCCTTTACATTCTCCTTTACATTTTTTTGCGTAAATAAAAATAGAAATACACACTCCCAACACTAATTTCCAAGCAGGTTGTGGCTTTATTAGCCTATTGTCACGTTCTGACCTTTATTTCCTCTGTTTTGTCTTTATTTAGTAGGGTCAGGGCGTGAGTTGGGGTGGGCAGTCTATGTTTTTCTATGTTTGGTTTCCATTTCAGCCTAGTATGGTTCTCAATCAGAGGCAGGTGTCGTTAGTTGTCTCTGATTGAGAAGCATACTTAGGTAGCCTGGGTTTCACTGTTGGTTTGTGGGTGTTTGTTTCCGTGTCAGTGTTTGTTGCCACACGGTACTGTTTTGGTTTCTTCACGTTTCTCTTGTTATTTTTGTATTCAATGTTCAGTGCTTTCTTTGATTAAAGTTACTGGACACTTACCACGCTGCATCTTGGTCCGATCCTTACTCCTCTTCAGACGAAGAGGAGATCTGCCGTTACACCTATGAAGTATATTTGCCTTTGAAGTTGGAGCACATCGAGTAGTATTTCCATCAATTAATAAAAAGCATTATTTTAAAATTTATTTTATTTCTTCCGTCCAGCAACAAATTTACTTTATCGTCTTTGAATTTATTTTATCGGCCAAAAGACGGCATTTACCGGCTAACAGTAACCCTGACGAGACAATACCAGTATCGCAGCACTCTATAGTATCTTGGCAAGGAAAAAAACACTAAGCGAATTTAACGTCTTTAGGAAAACAGCCCTAATGTTGTCATTGAGTCATTTTTCCAAGCTATTAGGACACAATATTTTACATACAGCAAGGTTTTTAAAGGACCAAAGAGTTTGGTCTGCTTCGTGTTTTCATTTTTTCCCTTGAAAAAATATTGCAATACTACTATCGTCACAGACCTAGTTCACATGCTAACAAGTATTTTCACTCTTGGAGAGTAAATGGTGGTTTCAAGCAGATTGCATAAGTGTGGAACCGTGCCGATATCGTGAAACATTTTCAAAGGCCCCACTCTCTCTTCTCTCGCTAAATTGAATTGGTTGTTGGAACAGTGCATTCACATCAATAGCACTCATAGAAAGCTAGCCACACATATTCTTACAAAAAGTGTAAAACCAATGTGTCCTCAGATGTCTTGTAGAGCGGTTGGGGCATGGAGGAAGTTGGATAGTAATCTCCCAAGGAAGGGATTACATTGCCCATCCTCCTATTTAGTTCATTTCTCCTATTAGTGACATTTCGGATGGATGAGGTGGCACGTCTCTTCACTGTCACAGTTTAGGTGCCGTATTTTATTCCAGTGCCATTTCTATCACAAAGTCGGTACCAAACATACTTTTCATGCAGTGTTATAACTTTTGTTGTTTTCTCTTTAAATCTGCCTGGTACTTTTTGACCTTGCTTGCCTAGACGTATTTGTTATGCGACAGACATTGTCTGCTGTCTTTTGCAAATCCAACCCGTGTATATACAGTTGAAGTCGGAAGTTTACGTACACTTAAGTTGGAGTCATTAAAACTAGTTTTTCAACCACTCCACAAATTTCTTGTTAACAAACTATAGTTTTGGCAAGTCGACTAAAGTAATTTTTCCAACAATTGTTTACAGACAGATTATTTCACTTATAACTAACTCACTGGATCAAAATTCCAGTGGGGGAAAACATACACTAAGTTGACTGTGCCTTTAAACAGCTTGGAACATTCCAGAAAATGATGTCATGGCTTTAGAAGCTTCTGATAGGCTAATTGACATAATTTGAGTCAATTGGAGGTGTACCTGTGGATGTATTTCAAGGCCTACCTTCAAACTCATTGCCTCTTTGCTTGACATCATGGGAAAATCCAAAGAAATCAGCCAAGACCTCAAAAAACAATTGTAGACCTCCACAAGTCTGGTTCATCCTTGGGAGCAATTTCCAAACGCCTGAAGGTACCACGTTCATCTGTACAAACATCTGCAGCCATCATACCGCTCAGGAAGGAGACGCGTTCTTTCTCCTGAACGTACTTTGGTGCGAAAAGTGCAAATCAATCCCAGAACAACAGCAAAGGACCTTGTGAAGACGCTGGAGGAAATGGATACAAAATTATCTATATCCACAGTAAAACGAGTCCTATATCGACAACCTGAAAGGCCGCTCAGCAAGGAAGAAGCCACTGCTCCAAAACCGCCATAAAAAAAGCCAGAATACTGTTTACAACTGCACAATGGGGACTAAGATTGTACTTTTTGGAGAAATGTCCTCTGGTCTGATGAAACAAAAATGGAACTGTTTAGCCATAATGACCATCGGTATGTTGGAGGAAAAGGGGGAGGCTTGCAAGCCGAAAAACACCATCCCAATCGTGAAGCACGGGGATGGCAGCATCATGTTTTGGGGATGCTTTTGCTGCAGTAGGGACTGGTGCACCTACCAAAATAGATGACAACATGAGGAAGGAAAAATATGTGGATGTATTGGAGCAACATGTCAGGAAATTAAAGCTTGGTCGCAAATGGGTCTTCCAAATGGACAATGACCCCAAGCATACTTCCAAAGTTTTGGCAAAATGTATTGGAGTGGCCATCACAAAGCCCTGACCTCAATCCTTTGAACATTTGTGGGCAGAACTGAAAAAGCGTGTGCGAGCAAGGAGGCCTACAAACCTGACTCAGTTACACCAGCTCTGTCAGGAGGAATGGGCCAAAATTCACCCAACTTATTGTGGGAAGCTTGTGGAAGGCTACCCAAAAATGTTTGACCCATGTTAAACAATTTATGTTTATGTATGTAAACTTCTGACCCACTGGGAATGTGATGATAGAAATAAAAGCTGAAATAAATCATTCTCTGTACTGTTATTCTGACATTTCAAATTCCTAAAATAAAGTGGTGATCCTAACTGACCTAAGACAGGGAATTGTTACTAGGATTAAATGTCAGGAATTGTGAAAAACGGAGTGTGTATGTAAACTTCCGACTTCAGCTGTATGCCTGCTGGCGGAATAGAGATCACAAGCCAGCATCCTCAAAAAAAAATAAACTGAATGGCCAGGAAGCTCCCATCTTCTCCTCCCAGAACTGTCCTGGATTAGGAAACATAAGGGTGGGGGCACAAAAGTTGCTTTCCTCTCATCCCGACTTAGTCAGAGCTTTGCGCCATTACTGGCAGAATATCCCGCCTGTGAGTGGCTGAAGGGGAAAGCTAATTTGTAGTGCGAAAAACTGCCAAATAATGTGGAGAGAGGGTGAGGGAGCAAGAGGAAGCTGGCAGAGGGGCATCCTCTGTCCTCAACGAAAATTAGATTTTAAACAAACCTGTCTGGGAGCTAAGTAAGGAGAGTGTTTGAAATGGTATGGCCGTGCCGGACGAGCGATGTCGATTTGATCGATGACAGGATATGGCACAAGAGAGTGCCTTTAAAAGAAAAACCAGGTCAGCTATAATATTCACTAAGCCTAGAACAGTTTGTGAAACAATGCCACGGTTCCCTCACCAGACAAAGCCATCCGTCCAATGGATGTTTGCCGCATCTCATCCCAGTGGCATAGTATAGATTGTTCTCTTAAAATGCCAATCACAGTATGTTTGGCAGCTAGCTGGGCCAATTTTGTTGCTGAGAGGCTTTGAGGTTTAATTTCGCCGTAAATAAATGTATTAGTTTAGCATTTGATTGTGAAGGTGTATTGCGTGACAATGAAAAGTATCCCTTTTCATTTTGACAATCCTCCACTTATCCCACATTCTGTGTACGAGACAAATAAATACATCTTACGCAAACACCAATCATTTTGATTATTGTTGCTTAAGATTGTTGTTTGTCAGAATGGCCAGCCATTAATTTTAATTAGGCTACTTAACAGTAAGGGAAAATGTAATAATGGTTTCTTGCTACAGTAATATGGTTACTCCACTTACATTAATGTATTTAGCTGTTGTTGATATTGTTGTTGCTAAAACAATTTCATGCTTGGGCAGTCTAAGTCATGGGAATTGTACTGCTTTTTGGCAGTATTTTTTGGCAGTTGTTTTTGAAGTGGTTTTTAAATATAGCCTACATGTTCTAATTTATATGGAGCCACAGGAGATAACTGAAATCTAGAACCGTGTAGACAAATGTTATCTGGAGGCAAGTGAACTTTCTCAACATTTTAACTGACAACTGCTCAACTCTCTGTTACTCATACATTGCATACAGTGTACCCTATACAAAGTGTATTTGTTTGTGAAAGGACAAATGGATGTACACAAGTTGCTGCTTCACTAGGCATGCGTGGCATGCCCACTCTGTCCATTTAGCTGTGCAAGATGGATTGAGCTCATAAAGCTGTCACAGAGGAAAACACAGGGTCTGCCCCCAAGGCCCCGGCCCTACATTGCTACTACTTCACTGCTTTACTTAATTATCATGGCCCAGCTTGAATCTTCCCCACAAGCAGCTGTTATCACCCCTTGTATGGGCCATACACTATGCACGCTGTCCACCCCTCCCTCACCAGCCATCACAATTGTCCTCACTGGACCACGGGTATTGGTTCCATGACAGGCATTCTTGGGCTAGGTTATTGGAAGGAGAGCTCTGCTCTCTCAACCAAGGTGTAGGCAGGGAATGATCAGCTAGAGGAACTGGAGCATGGTCTGCTAGCAGCTAACTGATTATATCCCTCTACTGCCTGCTGTATGTGACCCATTTGTTCGCTTTGGCACAGCTTGCCATAAGTGCACCCTTTATTTGTAAAATAAACACTGTTTTATACTCTTATTTGGGACCCTTAGCTTTTTTGAAAGCTGTTTTTTTCTTGTTGATGTTGAATGGCTGATACAATCTAAATTGCATGACATTGCCAATGTGCTTGTGGATATTTTCCCTCTAAAAATGGAATGCATTTTATTTAGCCTATTTCCATCAATTCATCAGGTTGTCAGTATAGTAATTAACAGTATTACTTCCCTTCTCCTTACAGTATCTCAACACTTGGAGGAGAGTTACGTGTTCATATAGCCGCCGCTCTCAGCCTTCTTTGAGAAATGACTTAATCATGTTTTGGATCGTTGTCTCCTCTGGGGAGACGGTAAGGGATGATGCCAGGTGTTGGAATGTAACATTAAGATCAATACCAAAATACATTTTCAATGCCTTTTTCAAGTCTTCACTTTCGGTAAATATTTCTGAACAGACTAAAATTAGCATTTGTTTTCTTAGCAATGCTGTCTGGAAGTTTATTGGAAATGGGAACTATTCTTTCTTCTTTTTTTTAAACCAATTTACATGACATGTCAACGCAATGTGAACTAGTTTAGGACTTACTTGAGTGTGACTAATATGACCAGTATTGTTAACAAACATTTATGGTTGAATGCTAATATGATTGAATGCTAATGTCAACCTTTTCTTCTCCTTGCATTCTCCCTTCCAACTTCGGAGACATTCACCTGTTTTTACAACATGACCTCTTTTGTATAGTTGATGTGCAGCAGACATGTACACAGCGGGAGATGTGTGAAACAACGCTCACATCTGTCTTGTCTCCTCCACCGCAGCCTCGGTCAACGTGCTGGTGCAGAACTGCAAGATCTACAATGACGCCAGCTGTGACATCTCTGCAGACGGGCAGCTCCTGGCCGTGTTCATACCCAGCAGCCAGCAGGGCTTCCCAGACGAGGGCATCCTGGCTATCTACTCTCTGGCGCCTCACAACCTGGGAGAGATGCTCTACTCCAAGAGATTTGGCGAGTCGTTGTCTCTGTTGAGCGCGTGTGTCAAACTAATTCTACGAAGGGCCGGAGTGCCTGCGAGATTTTTTTTCCTCCCTTGTACTTGATTGAAATTGAAAGGAAAGAAGAAAAAAACAACCAGTAGACACTAGGCCCTTCACGGAATGAGTTTGACACCCCTGTTCTGAAGTAACACTGTGGCCCATAAATAGTCCATGAGCCAGGCCCCCAAAAGCAGGGGCCGGTGTGTCTGACACGGAGGGAGATAGAAAGAGAGAAAGCCAAACCGACTCGCACAAATTAGACAAACTTGTTGCTGTGATAGACAATCTATCACCTCATCTGGTAGTGTCTGTCTCGACTGCATCACATCTATTTGAAGAAGCTAGCTAGCTAGCTAGCTAGCTACACTAGCCAGTTAAATTAGCCAGCTAGCTAGCTAGCTACACTAGCCAGTTAAATTAGCCAGCTTGCTAGCTAGCAAGGATCATTTATGCAATTTTGCTGCGATCCCCGTCCTTGTCTACAACAACTCCATATTAAACAACATCCTACCTGTTGGTTAATCATTGTAGCCTGCCCCTTCTCATTTAGCCAATTTAATTCTGTAATTCCATTTTGTATGGATTAGAAATCTCCCACTTTACTTTCTATGCATGGAGCCTTTGACTGTAGTGCTGCTTTGATTGACGACAGTAAGTTACATGCTTGAAAAGTGTGTAGCCTAGGCTACCGGAAGTTTTTTTTTATGGGGCTCACTCATAAAAACTGGGAAACTTTTGTTTTATACAAATGTTGAATGTCCTGGTATATCCTTGTATGTTGCAATATCAGATATATAGTAAATGAATACACCCTCGCAGGTAATCGAAGACTAACGTCCGCTCGGATTTTCGAGTATTCAAATAACCGTGCCCATCCCTAGTAATGGGGCCGCTATGTTTTTGGATTGTAACTTTGGTGATAGAGGCACCAAATTGTACACACAACTAGAAAAAAAAGTGTTTTAAAAAGATTTGTAGATACTGGGCCATCTCAGAATTTCCACATTAACCCCAGAGGCCTTTTTCCAATATGACAGCCAAACAACTCAATGGGGTCTTATAGGACAATTTCACATGACCATACATGTATGAAATATAATTGTAGTAAGCCCCAAAATATCCCCCCCCCCCCCCCCCCCCCCCACCCCCCCCTTTAAGGAGTGCTTCGAAATATTTGTTCTGTGCTGTCATATCAATCTTACAGATCTTTAAAGTCCCATTTTGAGCTCCCGAGTGGCGTTGTGGTCTAAGGCACTGCATCTCCGTGCTAGAGGCGTCACTACAGACCCTGGTTCGTTACCAGGTTCACAACCGGCCAGAGTCCCATAGGGCAGCGCACAATTGGCCCAGTGTCGTCCGGATTAGGGTTTGGCCGGGGTAGGCCGTCATTGTAAATAAGAATTTGTTCTTAACGGACTTGCCTCGTTAAATAAAGGTCAAATAAACGTTTTTTAAATATATATTTCAGCAGTATTGTGGCGTATTAAGCATGAAGATTGAAAAAGGCAAATTAAAGCTTTAATCTAAGCAACAGTTTTTTTGGTGGTAAGTAGATATGGGAATGTGGGAGGTCTATTTAATTAGCTTAGCCATAAATTCAAAACAAATGATTTAGAGCAGGTCTGGACCCAAAGTAGCTGTGAACACAGTAATTCACAGTTAATCTACTCTTGCGAGCAGTACAAACACTTACCAGTCATTAAGACTAGGCAATAGCTTAATCAAGTACACAAATATACCTTTTAGATTTTTAGCAGGTGCAGGCTGCATTCAACAGAGAGGGACTCTCCATTTTGGATATAATCCAGATTCCTAACTGGATAATAATATCGGTTTCCAAATGGTTGCCTTTAATGAAAGAGGTTGTTTTACCGTATGTTTCTCAAGTGGGAACAAACATTCATCTGTCGTCCAAAACCATTAAAACCATTCATTAAGAAATACTTCACTGGTTTGTTAGGAAATTCAACATGACTTGCGTTAGCCTGCTTGTACAGTAGCAGGCATCAGAGAAGGCAGGACAGTTTAATTTAATGGTTCATATTGTCTGTTATTTATAGCTGCTTAGTCAAAAGAGACACTCAGAATGCAATCCCAATTATATATAAAGCAATTTACAGTATGGAGTGTTTCAGACAGAATGTAAATACTGTTTTTAGGCCCTCAAGTAAAACCATGACAAAAGGTGTTCAACATTTGCTTTACGGTAAGTTTATATGCCAAACCCATCCATGCTCAACATAAAGTAGCCTAACCATCTCTTTTTTGTCTAGGTCCTAATGCCATTTCTGTCAGCCTGTCCCCAATGGGCCACTACGTGATGGTGGGCTTGGCCTCTCGCAGGATCCTGCTCCATCACAACACAGACCACATGGTAGCGCAAGTGTTACGACTGCAGCAGCCCCATGGTGGAGAGACTTCCATGAGGGTGAGTTTGGCCAACGTTAACCCTTTGGAATTTCAGGAACAACAAGGTATTATATGCTATTTATTTGTGCTTTCATCACAATAACCTAGACCCAAATAATCTGTAAGCATCTTCAGGGTGACAGTAACCAAATGAAACCTCCCACATCTGGAGGTAAAGAAGATTGTAAATGATGAGCTTCTTCTGGCTGGCAAAGAGTACGACTCTTTATAAATAGCTACTTTAACTCCATCATTTGGGGGCGATGAGAACAATAGATTCCCCCCCCCCCCATTATCTCTAACCAACTGAGCAGGAACGTGAGACAGACATTACAATTCAATGCAGCACAGTAGCTCAATAATACCCTCGCAGCTCCAGCCCTCTCACAATGGCCAGCCAGATTAGCAACACCAAGCAATCAAACCAGTGCTGGCAGAGTCTGCATTGACTCTACTTTAACTGGATTCTGAAGGTACCAAATATCTTTATTTCCAAACAAGATGGGGGTAGAAAATGGGCTTTACAAAAAGACTTTTCACAGGTGCTGGCTCTAGCCTTTTATATTCCAGCAGTGCAAAGTGAGCAAGTGTAATTGAGAAACTTCTGTGGCTCGACCCCAAGTAGAATCATGGTTATGCACATCTCATTTAGTCTTTAATCGACCCCTTGATCTCTCATGGCCCTTTGGCTGACCACCTCTTTCAGAGGAACTTGTCTGCTGTTACAGCCTTGATGATCGTTGATCAACAGCACTGTGAAACAGCACCAGTAACTCTTCTAACTCCAAACTTCTCACATTGCCAGTGGTGAAATTGTTGTAAGTAAGTTTTCTAACTGAACAGTTACATGGTCTGAAGAGAGCCATAATTAGCTAAATCTAATTGAACAAATTTTGAATATTGTTTTTGTTTTTAAAGCTGCCACACGGCGCATGAAAGCCCATCTCTGATTTGAAGTGAACTAAGAGGTGTTTTTCTCAAAGCGTTTGGTTTCATGTTAATAACTTGGCTCGGATCATCACATGATTGGCATTTATGTTATTACTCTTACATAATTTACATGTGGGAGAGGATATTAGAAATTTAATTGAAGCTTATTGGATGATAACTTGTTTTTAACTAGGACAGAAGAATTTATAACTTTTTCCGACATAACATAGGTACAGCCGATCCACTCATTGTATGGGACACTTTTAAATGTGCCTTCAGAGGCCATGCAATTCAGTACTCATCTCTAAAACAAAAGCAATTTAGGTCAAGAGTCCATATTAACAAAGAAAATGGAAGCACTAACAGTACAGATAGATAGCAATAAAAACTGTACCCTAGAGGGTCAGAATAAGTTAGAGGAAAAAGAAATAGAGGAACTTAATCAAGATCAAGTGTAATATATTATAAAAATAAAGCAAACTGGATGGAATATGGGAAAATGCACCAAGCGGAAGTAAAGTACTTTAAAGTAATATAAGGCAAGTACTTGAAACAATAGAACACAATGAAACATCTGGGAAACCAGGCCTGGTGTTCATAGCTGACTTTGATAAAGTACAACTGGAGTTTATATAAACTCAACAAAAAAAGAAACGTCCCCTTTTTCAGGATCCTGTCTTTCAATGATAATTAGTAAAAATCCAAATAACTTCACAGATCTTCATTGTAAAGCGTTTAAAACACTGTTTCCCGTGCTTGTTCAATGAACCATAAACAATTAATGAACATGCACCTGTGGAACGGTCGTTAAGATACGAACAGCTTACAGACGGTAGGCAATTAAGGTCACAGTTATGAAAACTTAGGACACTAAAGAGGTCTTTCTATTGACTCTGAAAAACACCAAAAGAATGATACCCAGGGTCCCTGCTCATCTGCGTGAACGTGCCTTAGGCATGCTGCAAGGAAGCATGAGGACTGCAGATGTGGCCAGGGCAATAAATTGTAATGTCTGTACTGTGAGACGCCGAAGAGAGCGCTACAAGGAGACAGGACGGAAAGCTGTTCGTCCTCGCAGTGGCAGACCACGTGTAACAACACCTGCACAGGATTGGTACATCCGAACATCACACCTGCGGGACAGGTACAGGATTGCAACAACTGCCCGAGTTACACCAGGAACGCACAATCCCTCCATCAGTGCTCAGACTGTCTGCTATAGGCTGAGAGAGGCTGGACTGAGAGCTTGTAGGCCTGTTGTAAGGCAGGTTCTCACCAGACATCACCGGCAACAACGTCTCCTATGGGCACAAACCCACCGTCACTGGACCAGACAAGACTGGCAAAAAGTGCTCTTCACTGACGAGTCGCGGTTTTGTCTCACCAGGGGTAATGGTCGGATTCACGTTTATCATCAAAGGAATGAGCGTTACACCGAGGCCTGTACTCTGGAGAAGGATCGATTGTGAGGTGGAGGGTCCGTCATGGTCTGGGGCGGTGTGTCACCGCATCTTCGTACTGAGCATGTTGTCATTGCAGGCAATCTCAACGCTGTGCGTTACAGGGAAGACATCCTCCTCCCTCATGTAGTACCCTTCCTGCAGGCTCATCCTGACATGACCCTCCAGCAGGACAATGCCACCAGCCATACTGCTCGTTCTGTGTGTGATTTCCTGCAAGACAGGAATGTCAGTGTTCTACCATGGCCAACGAAGAGCCCAGTTCTCAATCTCATAGAGCACGTCTGGGACCTGTTGGATCGGAGGGTGAGGGCTAGGGCCATTCTCCCCAGAAATGTCTGGGAACTTGCAGGTGCCTTGGTGGAAGAGTGGGGTAGCATCTCACAGCAAGAACTGGCAAATCCAGTGCAATCCATGAGAAGGAGATGCACTGCAGTACTTAATGCAGCTGGTGGCCACACCAGATACTGACTGTTACTTTTGATTTTCGACCCCCCCTTTGTTCAGGGACACATTATTCCATTTCTGTTAGTCATATGTACAGTGCCTTGCGAAAGTATTCGGCCCCCTTGAACTTTGCGACCTTTTGCCACATTTCAGGCTTCAAACATAAAGATATAAAACTGTATTTTTTTTGTGAAGAATCAACAACAAGTGGGACACAATCATGAAGTGGAACGACATTTATTGGATATTTCAAACTTTTTTAACAAATCAAAAACTGAAAAATTGGGCGTGCAAAATTATTCAGCCCCTTTACTTTCAGTACACCAAACTCTCTCCAGAAGTTCCGTGAGGATCTCTGAATGATCCAATGTTGACCAAAATGACTAATGATGATAAATACAATCCACCTGTGTGTAATCAAGTCTCCGTATAAATGCACCTGCACTGTGATAGTCTCAGAGGTCCGTTAAAAGCGCAGAGAACATCATGAAGAACAAGGAACACACCAGGCAGGTCCGAGATACTGTTGTGAAGAAGTTTAAAGCCGGATTTGGATACAAAAAGATTTCCCAAGCTTTAAACATCCCAAGGAGCACTGTGCAAGCGATAATATTGAAATGGAAGGAGTATCAGACCACTGCAAATCTACCAAGACCTGGCCGTCCCTCTAAACTTTCAGCTCATACAAGGAGAAGACTGATCAGAGATGCAGCCAAGAGGCCCATGATCACTCTGGATGAACTGCAGAGATCTACAGCTGAGGTGGGAGACTCTGTCCATAGGACAACAATCAGTTGTATATTGCACAAATCTGGCCTTTATGGAAGAGTGGCAAGAAGAAAGCCATTTCTTAAAGATATCCATAAAAAGTGTTGTTTAAAGTTTGCCACAAGCCACCTGGGAGACACACCAAACATGTGGAAGAAGGTGCTCTGGTCAGATGAAACCAAAATTGAACTTTTTGGCAACAATGCAAAATGTTATGTTTGGCGTAAAAGCAACACAGCTCATCACCCTGAACACACCATGCCCACTGTCAAACATGGTGGTGGCAGCATCATGGTTTGGGCCTGCTTTTCTTCAGCAGGGACAGGGAAGATGGTTAAAATTGATGGGAAGATGGATGGAGCCAAATACAGGACCATTCTGGAAGAAAAGCTGATGGAGTCTGCAAAAGACCTGAGACTGGGACGGAGATTTGTCTTCCAACAAGACAATGATCCAAAACATAAAGCAAAATCTACAATGGAATGGTTCAAAAATAAACATATCCAGGTTAGAATGGCCAAGTCAAAGTTCAGACCTGAATCCAATCGAGAATCTGTGGAAAGAACTGAAAACTGCTGTTCACAAATGCTCTCCATCCAACCTCACTGAGCTCGAGCTGTTTTGCAAGGAGGAATGGGAAAAAAATTCAGTCTCTCGATGTGCAAAACTGATAGAGACATACCCCAAGCGACTTACAGCTGTAATCGCAGCAAAAGGTGACGCTACAAAGTATTAACTTAAGGGGGCTGAATAATTTTGCACGCCCAATTTTTTGATTTGTTAAAAAAGTTTGAAATATCCAATAAATGTCGTTCCACTTCATGATTGTGTCCCACTGGTTGTTGATTCTTCACAAAAAAATACAGTTTTATATCTTTATGTTTGAAGCCTGAAATGTGGCAAAAGGTCGCAAAGTTCAAGGGGGCCGAATACTTTCGCAAGGCACTGTATATAGGCGTACAGAGGCCCATAATCAACAACCATCACGCCTGTGCTCCAATTGCATGTTGTGTTAGCTAATCGAAGTTTATCATTTTAAAAGGCTAATTGATCATTAGAAAACCCTTTTGCAATTATGTTAGCACAGCTGAAAACTATTGTTTTAATTAAAGAAGCAATAAAACTGCCCTTCAGACTAGGTGAGAATCTGGAGCATCAGCATTTGTGGGTTCGATTACAGGCTCAAAATGGCCAGAAACAAGTCTATTCTTGTTCTGAGAAATGAAGGCTATGCGAGAAGTTGCTAAGAAACTGAAGATCTCGTACAACGCTGTGTACTACTCTCGTACAACGCTGTGTACTACTGTGTACTACTCTGTACTACAGTGGAGAGGACATGTACATTAGAGTGTCTAGTTTTAGATATGGCTTTTTCTTTGCAACTCTGCCTAGAAGGCCAGCACCCCAGAGTTGCCTCTCCACTGTTGACATTGAGACTGGACAAGCTACAATTGTCATTTACAACATTAACAATGTCTACACTATATGTCTGATCAATTTGATCTGATTTTAATGGACAAAAAATAAAGACATTTCTAAGTGACCCCAAACCTTTGAATGGTAGTGTATGTAACTTGTTCTTTTTTGTTCAAAATTGAAATTATGACTCTTACATATTATAGCAAAAGGGGACCGTGTTAGATGTGTTCTGAATTTTTTGCATTCCCTGCGAGCACAACTGACACACCGCCCAAGTTATGGCAGCGTAGACAGTCCGAGGTTCTCTGAGCTGACAGCTCTTATGCAGATCCCCAATTATTCTGTCTTGCTCCTACGTTTGAAGATGAATGAAACAGCCTTTTCCCCCTCTCCTTTGTTATTTCTCCCTATTTTGTCTGAGTGGTGTAAAATTTATGCAGATGTGGACAGACAGGTATATGTGGTCATTCATCTTCGCTTCACAAGGTTGAAGGCAGACAACGCAGAGGCAGGAAGTAGTACCCGTGTCTGTCACCTGATATGGTTGTCATAGCAGCAGTTTTGGCTAGTCATATTGAGAATTAGCGTGACAAGCCAAGGTGGCTGCTCTTAAATGAGCACTCCAACAACGTCCCTCCTGAACTTGATTCAATTGAGGGAACAGCCAACCGCTAAGGAGCGGCTCTACTTCAGCAGACAGACTAAAGTTCTAGTATTGTTCTGCTATTCCCACACTAGTAACAGATTATGTCTTTGGTTCTGAATCATCGGGTTAATTGATAACCAATATATTAACATGAAATGAATTAATATGTGATAACATGCTAATCTAATGTGAAAAATAAAGCTCATTAGAAGATGGTGCTAATGCAATAAAATGACTCTTTAAAAAAATAAAATGTTTTTTAAGATGTTGGGGTTGTATCATATTAGGACAATAGTGATACTCTTTGCTGTGGCTGTAATTGATTTATTTCCATATGTCCCCATTCCCTCCAGAGAATGTTTGATGTGGTGTACCCCATGGCCGCTGATCAGCGGAGACACGTCAGCATCAACTCGGCCCGCTGGCTCCCAGAACCTGGCCTGGGTCTTGCCTACGGTACCAACAAGGGAGACCTAGTCATCTGCAGACCTGTGTGAGTCTGCACTACACACTCTTTGTATAGTACCTCGGTCTCTCTCTCTTTCTTGCCTTCCCTCTCGCACAGTGCAACCTGCCCCTGGCTTAGAGAACTAAGTTTGTCCTCACTACCTCTTCTCTCACTACCACAGTATGTTTACATCAGGAGTGGCCTGTGGCTAGATTTCTCCCATAGCACATTTCTCTACATGCCATGTATTTGTTTTACATTTGTATGGAAACAGTGAAAAAAATGAATAGCCAATTCGTGTGTTTTCTATCCCTGCTTTAGATAAATATATGTTTCTGCTGCTGAGGACAAGAATCCCCTCATTTGTGTGGTTACGTAATGGCCCGAGAGTCCCAGTGCTCATGGCTTTAAAGCCTTTGGCATTCGGGAAGGCAGGCAGCAGCTCCGCACCCACCCACGGCAGGCAGGCAGGGCAGGGAGAGTTGGATCGATGGAGCGCCCACTGACTTATTCAGCCAGCTGTCATCAGCTAAGTCAAGTCAGAGGAGCGTGTTCTCACTCACTCTTCATAAAGTTTCTTCGTTATGCTCTTCTCCGTTCTGTCTGGCTGTCTGAAATACATTGTCTGGTGTTAGTGGAAGAATGATTTGTTCTCCCTAGCCCCCCGGGGCCTGATTTGTTACTTCGAAGAACAAAAATCATATCATCCAACAACAGTCAAATGTGCATTATGGACAAATACTGTTTTCTACACATAGAAATGACAAACCTTAGTGACAAACCAAAAGTTTACGAACGGCAATAGTTAAGACTAGACAAATGTTATCTGATTTTGAAGAGGAAATTTGGGGAATTTACATCTAAAACCACCCATAAAGACGTTGCAATTCATCAACAGCAAAATTGTCTCTAATTTATGTCAGCCTTTTTTAATGATCCAACCATCATCTTACCCAGAGAATCACTGTACATGCAAGAGAGACTTACATATATAATTGTGAAGCCCTAATTGTGATCTGTAAAATTCAGTAATAGCATTCCTGCACACGCAGAGCACCACAGGTGCATAATAACCAAACAAACATCACAAGAGGAAGAACACTCACAGTACTCCCCATGGACATACTGCCTCACTCACAGGCACACATACTGTACACCACTGCGGCATAGACTCCACATCCCTATTGGGGAAAGCGTATTTTTCAAATTATTTTTTAAATTAAGTTTTAAAAATGTAACCTTTATTTAACTAGGTAAGTCGGTTAATAACAAATCCTTATTTACAATGACGGCCTACCCCGGCCAAACCCAGACGATGCAGGGCCAATTGTGCGCCACCTTATGGGACCAGTTGTGACACAGCCTGGATCCAAACCAAGGTTTCTTTAGTGACGCCTCTAGCACTGAGATGCAGTGCCTTAGACCGCTGCGCCACTCAATTATTGTATCCCTGTGTGTTTACTAATGGTAGAAACAGTTGTGCTGCAATCAGTGACTCATCTCCTACTACACTGTCGAGCAGGGATCATTGAAAGAGGGGAATAAAGACCAGAATCCCAGGATGCGTATGTGTTTGTATTCTCTTGTGTTGTGTAAATTACATGATCAAACATGTCTACGGGGGTTTTACAGCAGGAGCTCGTATATGGCCGGACCTCGAATAGCAGCACTACCTCAGTAGCGAGGCAGCATGTTGCTGTACATACACCCTCTCTCTAGGATACCTAGTAGAGATGGATCAGCAACGATGCCCACGTCGTCTTCGCTACTGAGACATCTGCATTTTAATATCCGGCACCTCATATGTGTTGGCAGTCTAAAGCAGCGTGAGAGCAATGTTTCCTGATTTGCCCACAGGCAGGCTTCTCCGAAGAAGAGGCAGTTTCCTCGCTCTGTACGTTTTCACGAGAACCCTGACATCCTTCTTCAATCAATGATTTGTTTTTCTTTTCCTTACAACCCATAATATTTCATTTTCTGCTCGGATGAAAAACAATTTAAGGCTGCTTGTTTTCTCGAAGAAGTGTCCTTTCCCCCCCCCCCCCCCATCCACATTTCAGTTTTACTGGTGATTTCTCTCCAAGACAAAACAGCCTATCAATGTCTCACTGCGTTCAGTTTGACATGAATCAGAGCAAACCATGATTGTCAGCCGTTTTGGGTGATCGACTGTTGAGGGGATTAGTAATTCAATCAGCCCTTTCTTTGATGATGACCATCCTCTTGATTCTTCATATTTGTTTCACTACAGTCCACAGGTTTGTACTGATAGCCACCGTTATACCTTGACCAAATGCCAATTGAGTGGAAATGTGGTCGTTTGCCCCACAAGTGGAGTACAGTCTAAGCAGAGATATGTTGGTCATAGTGTAGTCAAAGTAACCTCTTTAGCAACAGAAGGCACTGGGACCATGGGCACTGGAAGCAGTTGGGCAGAGGCCAATCATCCTAGAAAGCCTAATCGAAACAGCTGTGTTCTAACAGCAGCACGCCTGTCAATCTCAGCTGTTGCACAGACTTACTTACCGTCTCTGACTGTCTGATTTCTCAGTTTACTGGTCATCCCTCACCAAAATATCTCACATTCCGTTTGGGTAGAACTTTGTATTTACAGCCCAATTTCGCTGGCAGGTTTAGGTGGTTGTTGTGGGTTTGATTAAAAAATAAATCACCCCCATAATTCAATTTTGCATGCCTGGTGTGGCCTTTCTGTTTTATTATATAGAATAGCAGCATGAGAAATAATGCAATTTGACTTTTTATTTTATTTGATCAAGCATGCTGTGCTGTAAGCAGCTTTGCTCCGGGAGCAGGGACGTGTTGTTGCTGAGGAAACTGAAATGAGATCAGGACAGAGAGAGAGTGGCCTTGTTTTGGGAAATAGTCTCATAAAATAATAACTTTCCCCCTCTTGGTCCTAATAATGTTGATATTATTTCTTTATCTATCTCCTGAAAGTTTGACCCTACTCCCACCATGTATTCTGTTCTTGGCAGCTTTTCTTGGACTGTATACTTCAACTTCCTTTCAGATTCACGGCTAGTGTGCTTGGAGGTCTAAAATGTACGCTTTTCACGGGCCAAATACTCTTAATGGTGCAGGTAGTTAGTACAGGCTCTAGATCAGGTTAAATGCAGACTTTGATTAGTTGTCCAGCTGGAACCAGGGTTTCACATGTACCGGTACCCCAGGAAATCTATCCTCAACTTGATTATCCCGCTCCTGCTTCTCACTTTACACAGTGGCTTTCTTACATTTGAAGCAGAAAATGTAGGGACTTGTAAAACCAGATGCACACTCATGATATCCAGCACCTTCTCTCTATAGTACTTAATGTGTATCATCATCGTCATCCATCATCATCATCATCATCACATACTGGTATCCCATAAATGCCTCTTAACTGTCGTGAGGTGGAGCAGTGGCGCGGATCTGTGCCCGCCGGAGTTTGGAACAGCTGGAGGAGAACAGGCCAGTCACCCAGAGACTGCTGGGTAAAGGAGCCCTGAGGAAGAGCTCTCATTATTCCTTTTTATGGAGGCATTTTAAGACCATTGGCAAAACAGTTGAGGCTTCAGCTCTGTCCAAACGTTTCTCTATTCCAGGTCTTAGTCTTGTTCTAAGTGTGTTAAAGGAGATTCTAGCAAAACTGCACTCACTACAGCTGGACGTCGTACTGTGCTTGGTAATGAACCTCATCTGCTACATATTGTCCAAGACAATTATGAATAAGCAAACAGTGCCCATACCCAATTACTGGCTCAGACACAGGTTTGAGTTGGGCCTGTCCAAGCTTATGTCAAAATAACATATGCATGTCTCTATTGTTGAATCATTCTGGTGATATTTGCAGAGCTCAATGTTATATCTTAAGATAATAAACCCCCCCCCCCCCGGTTTTATGCAAATAAGAGAAGACACAGATTGTCTTCCTCCTTTGGGGATTTGGGCAGGTCTCTTCGACTGCCTGGTGTGCTTGTTGTAAAGCAGACAATTTGACAGGTTTGAAAGCAGTAGCATGTCAGGGGCTGCCGTTCCAGCGATTTTAAGTGTCATGCACTCAATTTGTCTCTCAGATATATTATTTTTGCCTGAGGGAGTGAGTGAATAGAATATCCCCTCTTTCTCCCTCTCTCTCTCTCATCCATTTTTTCTTTCAGCACACCAGTCCATCAACTGCACTGTTTACACACCAGAATATGGTCTTTGGAAATATACACATACTGTTTATCTACCTCCCGGCATGAGAAAGAAGAACAGTCCATATGAGATATCCACTTTTGTGCTCGATCTTCTCAATTTGATGCCTGCCAGCAGTTTTCCTAGATCCATGGTAACTACCCCAAAAAGAGCCGTTGCTCAGTTTCTTATCAAGTATTTCATTTCCCTGTCTCATACTTATTTTAATTAACGGTTGTAGCGGAAGGGTCGTTAAGTGTACATGACTTATCAGTGTCTCTCACAGGCTGCTGATTCGCTGACTCTGCTGCTTGTCCACTGATACTGGGGATTAATGGAACATGGACATTTATTTTGCTCGTTTCCTTCTAATAAAATGCAGTTCATTAATCCTTCGAATAAAATGCAGCTTGGGATTAATGGAACATGGAAACTTATTTAGCTCGTATTCTTCTAATAAGATGCAGCTTATTAATCCTTCTAATAAAATGCAGCTGGGGATTAATGGAACACGGAAAATTATTTTGCTCATTTCCAGCTAATAAGATGCAGTTGATTAATTATTCTAATAAGATGCAGTTTATTAATCGTTCTAATAAGATGCATTTTATTAATCCTTCTAATAAGATGCATTTTATTAATCCTTCTAATAAGATGCAGTTTATTAATCTGTCTAATAAGATACAGCTGATAGATGCATTTAAATGGTGCTGTCTTCCCAGTAACCAACTGCTTGACTATCTCTAGCTATTCAATGTAACCAGGCTTTATGGAGGGCTTGCATTATCCCAACACTCAGGCCACAATACTATTTGGGTGTGACTTAAAGACATGCTCTGTAACTATGGCGATTAATAAGTATTTTTTTAACCTCCCATTTAGGGCTGAATGTTTAGTTCATACATGGATAATCTATGAGCAGAATTACTGTTTTAACTAAATTAGCTATAAAATCCCAATTTTTCTGGAAGCCCTTTTCCCCTAAATTCCCCTCACGCGGCCCAGCCCCCTAGCAATTAAAGTTATAGCCAATGAGCTTCAGCCCCTTGCCATTTGAGTGGCAGCTAGCAAGATTCACACACAGCAGAGCAAGAGAGCGCAATGACGTGGTGCAGATATCTGCACATGTATAACGTTGAATGCAATTTTTGGGACCACTTTTAGCTCGTCAGCACTACTTTCAGTACTGCATAAAAAGTATACAAGAGAACTGGAGAATTTCTTTCATATAGTAGTAATAATACATTTCATTTGTATAGCGCTTTGAATTTAAATGTATTTTATTTAACCAGTCACCTACTGTGTCGTCTCATAGCTCTACAAGGGCAAAATATATATACACTAAAAACATCATACATTTAGAATCAAGGCAGGAACTGGCAGTATTAGGCCAGGTGCTAAAAGGACTTCCCAGGTTAGGACTATAAGAAAGACAGTCAGAAGAAACGTGTTTTAAGGCCCGCTTTAAAAGTCCCGATTGCACTGCTCAGATGAGTTTGCAGGCTTGAGAAGGTGGTTGATGGTTGAGAAAGAGGATTCTGAGGTTAGCTTTTGTTGTTGTCGATCATGGTGGAGTAGAAGGCTGATCGTGCTGCTTTTAGGGCAGCAGAATAGCTTCTTTGCGTGGTGGTCTTTGTAGGCCAGTAGATGGACAGTGAAGCCGTCCTTCCTCCAATGCCTCTGAAGCTTACGGCCATGAGTCTTCATTCTGTGCGGTTCATCGGTGAACCGGGTTGAAGAGTGTTGGAAGGTTACTTTCGTGTTTTTTCGGGAGCAGTGATGTTCAGGGTATTACCCATAGTGCTGTTATACAGGTTGACCATGTCGTCGAGGGCCAGCTCACTGCAGTCAGACTCAAAGGTGGGCTAGATGTGTTCCAGGAAGAGGGGTGTGTTAAGTTTCCTAAGGTGGCAGAATTGAAAGGCCCCCTTTTTGGCGTTGGAGCGGAATGGGAGCAGTCAGACCATGTCACAGGCTTGTGGTTCAGATACACACAAGTTCGAGGACATCCAAGTTAGAGGCAGGGACATCTCCAGTGATAATGTATTGTGTGTCGACGATTGTGGGTGGGGAACATTTACATGTTGCACATGGTTTAGGCAGTCCATCATGTTAAGGAAGTCAGCAGTCGTAGAGCACTTTGGTGAGTCAGCATGGATGTTAGTCACCCAAAATTACAATGTTGGAGAGGGTTTAGCGTACAGAGGTTAATAGTTCACAAAACTCAGGAGGGGGGCTCCACCACGGCCGCGCGCCTTTTCAATGTATTTATATCCAGGCGGAGCTGCCGCATCTAGGATGCTAATAGTCCCCCTCTTTGTGCCCTTTTCCAATGAGGCAGATCAGGTCAAAATCATTCTCTGAGATAAACTCATACAAAAGAGGAGACTTGTTAAGCCTTGAAGATTGTAGAGTGCACGACGTGTGAAGGCATTGGTGGAAAAAACGTTCATTACATTTTGGTTGGTTCACTGCTCTCTGTATGGACTGTATTGGCTTGGAGTGGGTGACGTAATTTGCCTGAGGGTCAGCCTGCAGAAATGGCCAGGCCCGTGATCACCTAACTCCGGTACTCTCATTGTTAGTGCATACAATAGACTTTGGTTTGTTAATTAGTCTCCTACCGCCTCGTCGTCCTCACCATGTTTTCCGTAGGAGCCCGTATCGAGAGGCTGTTCTTAAGGTCCTTACGCAGGGTTGTTTTAATCTGTTCAAAACTTCTCAGGAAAGTTTTCTGCCATTTCAGAGTCTTTTCATCCAGCCTTTGGTCCAGGAGATGAGGAGCTAGAAAGACCTAGCTCTGCTGGTATTTGAATGCAAACAATTTGCTGGTTGATTGGAGAGGTTGGAGAAGTAGCCAAATATGCTAACTAATTTAACGTTGATGATTTAAAAAGCGAAAAATTCTTATGTTCTATACTTGATAAGCTGTCAAAAAACGAAACTTTGCTAAAAACAATGCGCTTAAAAAACACTTCTTAATTAAAAAAAAATATTTAACCTTTTTTTTAACTAGGAAACTCAGTTAAGAACAAATTCTTATTTACAATGATTGGGTTAGCTGCCTTGTTCAGGGGCAGAACGAAAGATGTTTTACTTGTCAGCTCGGTGATTCAATCTAGCAACCGTTTGGTTACTGGCCCAACACTCTAACCACTAGGCTACCTGCTGCCCCCACTTAAGAAATAATTATGGATCATTTTGCAGGATTAAAATACCAAGGCTGCGTCTAGGTTAACTCCAGTGCCATTCCGTCTCTGTTTAAAGATTTAATCCAATCCTACTGGACAGGAATGTTTTAAATGTGAATTGAAGATCTTAAGGTTATTTTATGGTTCAACGCCACATTTTATGGCTCAACACCAATGGAATAGACACTTATTGGTCAGATTCTCAGACCAGTGCAGTATTATGAAAACGATCTCAACTGTTTCACTGCAAGGTAAAATTATGTACGTTTTATTTATACTCTACACGGAAGATAGCTGGAGTGCTTGCCCTGAATTGATTTTTATCCGATGAAATCACAGTCTGACATGACAAGTGAGACATTGGAACTGAACATTTTTTAGTTCTCTGATTTAACATACAAACATGACCAAATTATAAAACATTAATGATGACATGATAGCACTGACTCATTGTACAATGTCCCTCTCTCTTTCCTTTTCTTAGTTTCTTTCTCGCTCTCTCTTTTTGATCTCTTTCTCTCTCCTTCGTCTCTCCCCTCCAGAGATGCCCAGTTAGATGGAGACGGCCCCGCTGAGCACAGTGAGCCCGTATTTGCTGTCAACAACAATCGAGGTGGTGGTACTGGTGGGAGCCGCGACGAAGAGCGACCAGGGTGAGAATTGGCTGGGGCAGGCCTTTGAGGATGGTGTGTGTGAGAACAATAGTTAGGTATATGTGGCTTTCAGAGAAGGTGGGGAGGGGGGGGTGCAAGTAGAGTTTTTTTTCTTTCTTCAATGGAGATATGTAAGTCTTCTGTCTAGCAGGCATTCTCTGAACTGTCCTTGCACGTCTGTAAAAGGTAAAGGCAGCACAGTAAGTTGTTTTTCAACTAAATGCAATGCCAACACTCAAGTGTCATACACACACTTACAATGGGGCAAAAAAGTATTTGGTCAGCCACCAATTGTGCAAGTTCTCCCACTTAAAAATATGAGAGAGGCCTGTCATTTTCATTATAGTTACACTTCAACTATGACAGACAACATGAGAAACAAAAATCCAGAAAATCACATGAATTTATTTGCAAATTATGGTGGAAAATAAGTATTTGGTCACCTACAATCAAGCAAGATTTCTGGCTCTCACAGACCTATAACTTCTTCTTTAAGAGGCTCCTCTGTCCTCCACTCGTTACCTGTACTAATGGCACCTGTTTGAACTTGTTATCAGTATAAAAGACACCTGTCCACAACACCAAACAGTCACACTCCAAACTCCACTATGGCCAAGACCAAAGAGCTGTCAAAGGACACCAGAAACAAAATTGTAGACCTGCACCAGGCTGGGAAGCCTGAATCTGCAAAAGGTAAGCAGCTTGGTTTGAAGAAATCAACTGTGGGAGCAATTATTAGGAAATGGAAGACATACAAGACCACTGATAATCTCCCTCGATCTGGGGCTCCACGCAAGATTTCACCCCGTGGGGTCAAAATGATCACAAGAACGGTGAGCAAAAATCCCAGAACCACACGGGGGGACCTAGTGAATGACCTGCAGAGAGCTGGGACCAAAGTAACAAAGCCTACCATCAAATCAAATCAAATTTTATTTGTCACATACACATGGTTAGCAGATGTTAATGCGAGTGTAGCGAAATGCTTGTGCTTCTAGTTCCGACAATGCAGTAATAACCAACAAGTAATCTAACTAACAATTCCAAAACTACTGTCTTGTACACAGTGTAAGGGGATAAAGAATATGTACATAAGGATATATGAATGAGTGATGGTACAGAGCAGCATAGGCAAGATACAGTAGATGGTATCGAGTACAGTATATACATATGAGATGAGTATGTAAACAAAGTGGCATAGTTAAAGTGGCTAGTGATACATGTATTACATAAGGATACAGTCGATGATATAGAGTACAGTATATCCGTATGCATATGAGATGAATAATGTAGGGTAAGTAACATTATATAAGGTAGCATTGTTTAAAGTGGCTAGTGATATATTTACATAATTTCCCATCAATTCCCATTATTAAAGTGGCTGGAGTTGAGTCAGTGTCAGTGTGTTGGCAGCAGCCACTCAATGTTAGTGGTGGCTGTTTAACAGTCTGATGGCCTTGAGATAGAAGCTGTTTTTCAGTCTCTCGGTCCCAGCTTTGATGCACCTGTACTGACCTTGCCTTCTGGATGATAGCGGGGTGAACAGGCAGTGGCTCGGGTGGTTGATGTCCTTGATGATCTTTATGGCCTTCCTGTGACATCGGGTGGTGTAGGTGTCCTGGAGGGCAGGTAGTTTGCCCCCGGTGATGCGTTGTGCAGACCTCACCATCCTCTGGAGAGCCTTACGGTTGAGGGCGGAGCAGTTGCCGTACCAGGCGGTGATACAGCCGGCCAGGATGCTCTCGATTGTGCATCTGTAGAAGTTTGTGAGTGCTTTTGGTGACAAGCCAAATTTCTTCAGCTTCCTGAGGTTGAAGAGGCGCTGCTGCGCCTTCTTCACAATGCTGTCTGTGTGTGTGGACCAATTCAGTTTGTCTGTGATGTGTATGCCGAGGAACTTAAAACTTGCTACCCTCTCCACTACTGTTCCATCGATGTGGATAGGGGGGTGTTCCCTCTGCTGTTTCCTGAAGTCCACAATCATCTCCTTAGTTTTGTTGACGTTGAGTGTGAGGTTATTTTCCTGACACCACACTCCGAGGGCCCTCACCTCCTCCCTGTAGGCCGTCTCGTCGTTGTTGGTAATCAAGCCTACCACTGTCGTGTCGTCCGCAAACTTGATGATTGAGTTGGAGGCGTGCGTGGCCACGCAGTCGTGGGTGAACAGGGAGTACAGGAGAGGGCTCAGAACGCACCCTTGTGGGGCCCCAGTGTTGAGGATCAGCGGGGAGGAGATGTTGTTGCCTACCCTCACCACCTGGGGGCGGCCCGTCAGGAAGTCCAGTACCCAGTTGCACAGGGCGGGGTCGAGACCCAGGGTCTCGAGCTTGATGACGAGCTTGGAGGGTGCTATGGTGTTGAATGCCGAGCTGTAGTCAATGAACAGCATTCTCACATAGGTATTCCTCTTGTCCAGGCTGGGTTAGGGCGGTGTGCAGTGTGGTTGAGATTGCATCGTCTGTGGACCTATTTGGGCGGTAAGCAAATTGGAGTGGGTCTAGGGTGTCAGGTAGGGTGGAGGTGATATGGTCCTTGACTAGTCTCTCAAAGCACTTCATGATGACGGAAGTGAGTGCTACGGGGCGGTAGTCGTTTAGCTCAGTTACCTTAGCTTTCTTGGGAACAGGAACAATGGTGGCCCTCTTGAAGCATGTGGGAACAGCAGACTGGTATAGGGATTGATTGAATATGTCCGTAAACACACCGGCCAGCTGGTCTGCGCATGCTCTGAGGGCGCGGCTGGGGATGCCGTCTGGGCCTGCAGCCTTGCGAGGGTTAACACGTTTAAAATGTCTTACTCACCTCGGCTGCAGTGAAGGAGAGACCGCATGTTTTCGTTGCAGGCCGTGTCAGTGGCACTGTATTGTCCTCAAAGCGGGCAAAAAAGTTATTTAGTCTGCCTGGGAGCAGGACATCCTGGTCCGTGACTGGGCTGGGTTTCTTCCTGTAGTCCGTGATTGACTGTAGACCCTGCCACATGCCTCTTGTGTCTGAGCCGTTGAATTGAGATTCTACTTTGTCTCTGTACTGACGCTTAGCTTGTTTGATAGCCTTGCGGAGGGAATAGCTGCACTGTTTGTATTCGGTCATGTTACCAGACACCTTGCCCTGATTAAAAGCAGTGGTTCGCGCTTTCAGTTTCACGCGAATGCTGCCATCAATCCACGGTTTCTGGTTAGGGAATGTTTTAATCGTTGCTATGGGAACGACATCTTCAACGCACGTTCTAATGAACTCACACACCGAATCAGCGTATTCGTCAATGTTGTTGTCTGACGCAATACGAAACATGTCCCAGTCCACGTGATGGAAGCAGTCTTGGAGTGTGGAGTCAGCTTGGTCGGACCAGCGTTGGACAGACCTCAGCGTGGGAGCCTCTTGTTTTAGTTTCTGTCTGTAGGCAGGGATCAACAAAATGGAGTCGTGGTCAGCTTTTCCGAAAGGGGGGCGGGGCAGGGCCTTATATGCGTCGCGGAAGTTAGAGTAACAATGATCCAAGGTCTTTCCACCCCTGGTTGCGCAATCGATATGCTGATAAAATTTAGGGAGTCTTGTTTTCAGATTAGCCTTGTTAAAATCCCCAGCTACAATGAATGCAGCCTCCGGATGAATGGTTTCCAGTTTGCAAAGAGTTAAATAAAGTTCGTTCAGAGCCATCGATGTGTCTGCTTGGGGGGGGATATATACGGCTGTGATTATAATCGAAGAGAATTCTCTTGGTAGATAATGCGGTCTACATTTGATTGTGAGGAATTCTAAATCAGGTGAACAGAAGGATTTGAGTTCCTGTATGTTTCTTTCATCACACCATGTCGCGTTAGTCATAAAGCATACGCCCCCGCCCCTCTTCTTACCAGAAAGATGTTTGTTTCTGTCTGCGCGATGCGTGGAGAAACCCGTTGGCTGCACCGCTTCGGATAGAGTCTCTCCAGTGAGCCACGTTTCCGTGAAGCAAAGAACGTTACAGTCTCTGATGTCCCTCTGGAATGCTACCCTTGCTCGGATTTCATCAACCTTGTTGTCAAGAGACTGGACATTGGCAAGAAGAATGCTTGGGAGTGGTGCACGGTGTGCCCGTCTCCGGAGTCTGACCAGAAGACCGCCTCGTTTCCCTCTTTTTCGGAGTTGTTTTTTTTTTGGGTCGCTGCATGGAATCCACTCCGTTGTCCTGTTTGTAACGCAGAACACAGGATCCGTGTCGCGAAAAACATATTCTTGGTAGTACTGATGGTGAGTTGATGCTGATCTTATATTCAGTAGTTCTTCTCGACTGTATGTAATGAAACCTAAGATGACCTGGGGTACTAATGTAAGAAATAACACGTAAAAAAACAAAAAACTGCATAGTTAGGAACGCGAAGCGAGGCGGCCATCTCTGTCGGCGCCGTAACACACTACGCCACCAGGGACTCAAATCCTGCAGTGACAGACGTGTCCCCCTGCTTAAGCCAGTCTGAAGTTTGCTAGAGAGCATTTGGATGATCCAGAAGAAGATTGGGAGAATGTCATATGGTCAGATGAAACCAAAAATATAACTTTTTGGTAAAAACTCAACTCGTCGTGTTTGGAGGACAAAGAATGCTGAGTTGCATCCAAAGAACACCATACCTACTGTGAAGCATGGGGTTGGAAACATCATGCTTTGGGGCTGTTTTTCTGCAAAGGACCAGGACGACTGATCCGTGTAAAGGAAAGAATGAATGGGGCCATGTATCGTGAGATTTTGATTGAAAACCTCCATCCATCAGCAAGGGCATTGAAGATGAAACGTGGCTGGGTCTTTCAGCATGACAATGATCCCAAACACACCGCCCGGGCAACTAAGGAGTGGCTTCGTAAGAAGCATTTCAATGTCCTGGAGTGGCCTAGCCAGTCTCCAGATCTCAACCCCATAGAAAATCTTTGGAGGGAGTTGAAAGTCCGCGTTGCCCAGCAACAGCCCCAAAACATCACCGCTCTAGAGGAGATCTGCATGGAGGAATGGGCCAAAATACCAGCAACAGTGTGTGAAAACCTTGTGAAGACTTACAGAAAACGTTTGACCTCTGTTATTGCCAACAAAGGGTATATAACAAAGTATTGAGATAAACTTTTGTTATTGACCAAATACTTATTTTCCACCATAATTTAAAAATAAATTCATTAAACATCCTACAATGTGATTTTCTGGATTTTCTTTCTCATTTTGTCTGTCATAGTTGAAGTGTACCTATGATGAAAATTACAGGCCTCTCTCATCTTTTTAAGTGGGGGAACTTGCACAATTGGTGGCTGACTAAATACTTTTTTGCCCCACACATATGGCCTTTATCAGCGTTGGCCATGTGGCTGTGTTTTGCAGGAGCAGCAGGGCCCCCTTGAGGTCTGAAAGGGACATGGGGCTTATGAACGCCATCGGTCTCCAGCCCCGTCACCCTACCCCCGTTGTGACATCACAAGGCACACAGACACCCATCCCACAGCTTCAGAATGCCGAAACACAGACCGACCGAGATCCACAGGTTCCCAGCACATTCCGGGCCTCCGAAGACACAGACAGTAGGTCTACCTATATCTATACCCATGTCTCTCTCCCCCAGTCCCTCCAGCATTTACCCTGTCTACTAGATCTACAATGACATTGGAAAGTATTCAGACCCTTTGACTTTTTCCACATTTTGTTACGTTATAGACTTATTCTAAAATTGATTAAATGAATACACATCCTCGTCAATCTACACACAATACCCCATAATGACAGTGAAAACAGGTTTTTCAAATGTTTTGCTAATTTATAAAAAGAAAAAAACAAACACCTAATTTACAAAAGTATTCAGACCCTTTGCTATGAGACTCGAAATTTAGTTCAGGTGCTCCCTGTTTCCATTGATTATCCTTGAGATGTTTCTACATCTTGATTGGAGTCCACCTGTGGTAAATTCAATTGGTTGGACATGATTTGGAAAGGCACACCTGTCTATATAAGGTCCCACAGTTGACAGTGCATGTCAGAGCAAAAACCAAGCCATGAGGTCGAAGGAATTGTCCTTAGAGCTCAGAGACAGGGTTGTGTCGAGGCACAGATCTGGGGAAGGGCACCAAAAGAATTCTGCAGCATTGAAGGTCCCCGAGAACACAGTGGCCTCCATCATTCTTAAATGGAGAAGTTTGGAACCACCAAGACTCTTCCTAGAGCTGGCCGTCTGGCCAAACTGAGCAATCTTGAGAGAAGGGTCAGACAGGTGACCAGGAACCCGAAGGTCACTCTAACAGAGCTCCCGAGTTCCTCTGTGGAGATTGGAGAACCTTCCAGAAGGACAAACATCTCTGCAGCACTCCACTAATCAGGTCTTTATGGTAGAGTGGCCAGACATGACAGCCCACTTGGAGTTTGCCAAAAGGCACCTAAAGACTCTGAGACCATGAGAAACAAAATTCTCTGGTCTGAGGAAACCAAGATTGAATCTGGAGGAAATTTAACTCTTTGGCATGAATGCCAAGTGTCACATCTGGAGGCAACCTGGCACCATCCCTACGGTGAAGCATGGTGGTGGCAGCATCGTGCTATGGGGATGTTTTTCAGCAGCAGGGACTGGGAGACTAGTCAGGACGGAGGCAAAGATGAACGGATCAAAGTACAGAGAGATCCTTGAGGAAAATCTGCTCCAGAGCGCTCAGGACCTCAGACTGGGGCGAAGGTTCACCATCCAATACTTATGTAAATGTGATATTTCCCTTTTTTTATTTTTAAATCAATGTGCAAAAAAATCTGAACTTGTTTTTGCTTTGTTAATATTGGTTATTGTGTGTAGATTGATGAGGGGGGGAAAACAATTTAAAACATTTTAGATTAAGGCTGGAATCTTAACAAAATGTGGAAAAGGTCAAGGGGTCTGAATACTTTCCGAAGGCACTGTATATCGTTTTCATAATACTGAGCTGTTCAACTATGTGATGTCTTAACAGGTAAGTCACAATATGCAATATATATGCAGAGAGCCCAACGCTCCCCTCAAGCATAAATGTGTCATTAATTGAGCGAGTTAACTGTGTAAATCACCATTCTGGTCTTGTGATTAATCATATCAGCTAGCGACCCTCTTGGATAGTTGGTGATGGTAATGATCACCCCATCACTGAATTCACAACTAGGTTTCCGTTTTACGGCATTTCTACAATGGCTGGGTTTTTTTCATGAATGGGGAATTTGTTCCTCGTTGCTGTCAGGAAATACAACCTGGCAAATTAGTAGCGTCATAATTGAATTCACTTTTTATAGAATCCTTTTCATTTGGCATTTAAGACTTAACCTAATTGCAATCAGTCTTAACAACCTCCTTGACCTCATTCCATACAGAGCAGAACAAAGACCTCAAAGGCATGCACTAATGGCTTATACAGAACCTGGCTACAGGAAGCAAATACTTATTTAGTTAATTAAAGGTACATTTCACAATTTTTCAACTTCCTATTCGTCATCTTCAGCACCACCCCAACATCACCATACTGTATGGGAAAATGGCGTGTTTCTATATTTTGTGGTAAAAAAAAAGATAGAGGAAGATACCGTGTCTTTCCAATGACATCATCAACCAATTCGTAGGCAATGCCTACTCATAATTGGTTAAAATCACATGATGCACATCAATGATGTCATTTGGAAATACAGTGCCTTGCGAAAGTATTCGGCCCCCTTGAACTTTGCGACCTTTTGCCACATTTCAGGCTTCAAACATAAAGATATAAAACTGTATTTTTTTGTGAAGAATCAACAACAAGTGGGACACAATCATGAAGTGGAACGACATTTATTGGATATTTCAAACTTTTTTAACAAATCAAAAACTGAAAAATTGGGCGTGCAAAATTATTCAGCCCCCTTAAGTTAATACTTTGTAGCGCCACCTTTTGCTGCGATTACAGCTGTAAGTCGCTTGGGGTATGTCTCTATCAGTTTTGCACATCGAGAGACTGAAATATTTTCCCATTCCTCCTTGCAAAACAGCTCGAGCTCAGTGAGGTTGGATGGAGAGCATTTGTGAACAGCAGTTTTCAGTTCTTTCCACAGATTCTCGATTGGATTCAGGTCTGGACTTTGACTTGGCCATTCTAACACCTGGATATGTTTATTTTTGAACCATTCCATTGTAGATTTTGCTTTATGTTTTGGATCATTGTCTTGTTGGAAGACAAATCTCCGTCCCAGTCTCAGGTCTTTTGCAGACTCCATAAGGTTTTCTTCCAGAATGGTCCTGTATTTGGCTCGGATGGAGCCAAATACAGGACCATTCTGGAAGAAAACCTTATCTTCCCATCAATTTTAACCATCTTCCCTGTCCCTGCTGAAGAAAAGCAGGCCCAAACCATGATGCTGCCCCCACCATGTTTGACAGTGGGGATGGTGTGTTCAGCTGTGTTGCTTTTACGCCAAACATAACGTTTTGCATTGTTGCCAAAAAGTTCAATTTTGGTTTCATCTGACCAGAGCACCTTCTTCCACATGTTTGGTGTGTCTCCCAGGTGGCTTGTGGCAAACTTTAAACGACACTTTTTATGGATATCTTTAAGAAATGGCTTTCTTCTTGGCACTCTTCCATAAAGGCCAGATTTGTGCAATATACGACTGATTGTTGTCCTATGGACAGAGTCTCCCACCTCAGCTGTAGATCTCTGCAGTTCATCCAGAGTGATCATGGGCCTCTTGGCTGCATCTCTGATCAGTCTTCTCCTTGTATGAGCTGAAAGTTTAGAGGGACGGCCAGGTCTTGGTAGATTTGCAGTGGTCTGATACTCCTTCCATTTCAATATTATCGCTTGCACAGTGCTCCTTGGGATGTTTAAAGCTTGGGAAATCTTTTTGTATCCAAATCCGGCTTTAAACTTCTTCACAACAGTATCTCGGACCTGCCTGGTGTGTTCCTTGTTCTTCATGATGCTCTCTGTGCTTTTAACGGACCTCTGAGACTATCACAATGCAGGTGCATTTATACGGAGACTTGATTACACACAGGTGGATTGTATTTATCATCATTAGTCATTTAGGTCAACATTGGATCATTCAGAGATCCTCACTGGACTTCTGGAGAGAGTTTGCTGCACTGAAAGTGAAGGGGCTGAATAATTTTGCACGCCCAATTTTTCAGTTTTTGATTTGTTAAAAAAGTTTGAAATATCCAATAAATGTCGTTCCACTTCATGATTGTGTCCCACTTGTTGTTGATTCTTCACAAAAAAATACAGTTTTATATCTTTATGTTTGAAGCCTGAAATGTGGCAAAAGGTCGCAAAGTTCAAGGGGGCCGAATACTTTCGCAAGGCACTGTACTTATACTTCCTCTCTTTTTTACTACAAAACAGAAAGGTGCCATTTTCACATATGTTGATGTTGAGGTGGTGCTGGACATAATCAATGTGAAGTAAAAAATAAATACATTTTTAAAAAGAAGTGAAATTGCCCTTTAAGACAATAACCTCTGAATTGCCCTATGTTCCAAAGTCTGGTGAAGTGGACCATTACTTGTCTGTTGTCCCAGTGGTAATATAGCAATACCAATTACCCAATATCTCTGCATTAACTGTCTTAGTAACAGATCACAGAAATAGATGTCGTGATATTGGGTCTCATCCAAAACACGTCTCTCTTGGGGCACTGAAATATAATTTTCATGACTGTGTCTTTATGTTTTTCAGTGGCACATCTGGGAAAGTGAGCGCTATCAGAGAAAATGAGACCTGCATGGTCTACTTTTGTGTGTCTGGGCCTTTTTAAGGCACTACTATAGGGGTTTTAGACTTAATTCCATAAGAGTCCGTATCCACAAACAGAGCACCACAGTCCATTTCGGTTCGGCTGGAATGTTGTACACGAGGCATTACGTTGTGAGAGCATTACCACACCTCCCATTATACTCATTACAAATGAATGACTGAAACAAACACCTGGCGAGGAATCGAAAGCCAGCTCTCATGCCAAGCCTTTGCGATCAAGGGCCTTTCACCTTTCGTCCAATCGTATCCGGCACTTATCATCTATCTCTGTTTCTACTCCCCTATTGTTGTTCATGTACCGATGACTGGTATAATGGTTATATAGCATAGCAAGGAGATAGAGAGCCACTGTGCTGTATGTAGGCGTGTACAAACTGTACCTCACTTGGAACCAGTTCTGACCGTGTCTGTTCATTCTGCCATGGTCCTCGTCATGCAGGTTGAGCTACGAGAGGATTCTCTTGACAGGTGTTCAGGAGTTCGGCGGTAATTAAGGTTTGATTGTTTTGACTGCAGACCCGCCGCCCTTCAAAAGTTGACTGCTCAGACGCCGCTACTCTCCAGTGGAAATGGGCCTATTTCTTGAAGTGGAGTGTTTTCCTTCCCATAAAAAAAAGACTTGAGTCCCTCTTATATAAGAAACGCTGGAGGTGAAACGCTGTAAGAGAATCTTACATGATACCTACTTCCTTACCCAAACCTGGAGTTAGGTTTCATAATATCTAATATTATGTGATATATATCATCCAAGGAGTTTTCAGTGGGAGATGGAGGTATTGTATGCAAATTATGGAGGTACAATATTACTCATCACAAAGAAAAGGTTTTTAATGATTAAAACCTGAATTTATTCATCATAATGTTACTGGTGTGTGCAAATAGACTGTAGGTCAAAATAGTCCCAATGGGCCTGGTGCAAAGGGAAATTATATTTACGTATCATTCGGATCTGAGTCATCCATCCACATACTGTGAGCTGGCTGGTTTGACCAATCAGCATCTCCACGGCTGTGATGCCTTAAGTGACTCTTTAGCAGCTCTCTCCAGTGCACGCCTGATGGAGTGTTGCTGTTGGATAGAGCAGGCATTGGGAACACGCCTCCGCACATCGCATTGAACAGCACACTCCTCAGGCCCAACTCTTGTTCAGCAGGTTGTATTCAAACATTGCTCAACGTGTTCATTTGAAATGGATTAGCAGCACTGTGGTGAGAGGATGATCGCATTTTATGATAATAAGAGTCATGACACACCTACCCTATTTATGCCTTGGCAGAATAGCCGGCTCAAAGAACACTCTTGCCCAGCGTCTTACTTTCACTTTTGTGCAAGGCCTAATATGTCATTTTAGTTAAGTAGCTCTGATTTATCGTATTCCCGAATGATCCCCAAGAAAGAAACCAACCAGCATCTCTGTTACACCCACCTGGCAAAGTGACTTTAGCCAAGATTCGGTTTGAGTTGAGTCCCCTCCAGCCATTCTGACACCCTGTGTTTTGTGCAGAGGAGAGTACTAAACACAAGGTGACACTTCCCACCTGCTTTCATTAAGGCAGCGACACACTTCGGAAAGCCCTAATAGCCCCGCCGCTCAGGTAAATCAGACGCAATCAATTTGTCAGGACAGCAATGAAGCTAAAGCGCCTGAGTTGCATTATGAGGCCAAATGATCATTTATCCCACGGGGAGAGAGAGAGCGGGAGAGTCGGAGAGACTACAGGAAATGCTCAGCGCTGGTCCTCTGATGTGCCAATAGAGTCCGTGTGGGTACGGAGGAAACGTTCCCTCAACACCTTCTGTGTTTTTGGGGCCACGCTTGGGAGATGATACAGGGCAGAGCAATAAAGCAGGCGCTCTCTTACTCCACCGAAGAGGATTTAAATGGCGCCTCCCGCTGTTCGATGGGGATATGGAGAATAGACTGAGGATATTTGACTAATCAACAGTAGCAATAGAGGACACCCAGGACTTACCATTTACTATCTGAGTCGTCAAGAAACCCCTCCAGTTTAATGACTGGAAACTTTCAGTATTTTGAAAAGCGTGTAATTACACAGGTTATACCGTATATGTGTGGGGTGAGGGAGAAATGATCTTTCAAATCTTCAGTTCACTTTTTTTTTTACTGAACTATGGGTTAATGGTTTGAATGAGGATCATCTTAGGTCCGAAACGTCACCATACAGTTTTTGTACTGAACATTGTTTTTTTTCTTTGTGGTTAACCAACCAAGGCTCGTCTGTCATCTACTTATTAAGAGGAGGCGTCGTTAAGGTATATGGGTGGAATCCATCACTGAAAACGTCCTGTCATCCCTTCTAAGGTGAAAACCTAAATGCATTTGTACCTGTCAAGTTTATACTGTGGGAAAACGTCCACTCTAAAAAGGTCCTTCAGTTCAGTTAGCAGGTGGACAGGTGACTGACATTGAGAGTGCTACTCACGCAGCCTCTGGCCTTGTGGTGTCGAACAGTCAGATAGAATGCCACCCACTGGCAGGTCTTATATCCAATTCCCTGATGCCATGCGAGTTTCGGTATAATCCCCTAGCCTTGTCAGTCTCTGGTTTGATTGGATCTGGAGGTGAAAATAGTCACAGCAATATTCATCTTTGATGTCACAATCAGAAAGCCACGATTTTGGAGGTATGAGAGAACATGTATAGGAGAAACTGTTCCTAGTCCAGTGTTGCATACGAGAGATTTAAAACTTACTATCCTCACCCGCTCTCCTCATCGGCAGACGGCAGCCGCCCAATGCAGGCTTTCATCTCTCCACCTCGCAGATGGAGCAACAAAACACTGCACTAATCCGATTCCTCTCCCCCTCCCTGAGACTACACATTTCTTTAGGAAACATGTTTCAGGGATATGGTTAAACACAGCACAGGTTTCTCAGTCGGAGTAAGTCTATATTTCTACAAATATATCATTGTACGGGGTACTACACTCAGTACAGATCCATCTCCTTGACGTATTTCTTTTTTGGTGCAGATCACCTTGAAGAATTCCCTTCACGATGAGCTTGTTTTTGGAGGATTTGAATGAGTTTGAATGTTTACCTGGGTAAACGGTTGTAATCTGACTGGATGTAGTTTTCCTCTTACATGTCGAACACAAGATTCTGTCGGCGTCACCAAGGCACGCACGTTTTCTAAACCGTATAAAGGTAAATGTACAATCTCTCCCAGCGAACAAGGTCTCAACATGTGCTGCGTTTATTTCCTTCCCCCCCCCGAGTTGGTGGACGCGTAAGGGACCTTCATCCAGGCAGCAGCACAGAGACGGCACCGTCTCTGTCAGCCGAGGCCTCCTCAGAGGCCAGCACCACCTTGGCTAACCCAGGTAACCCCATCCAGTCCTCCTCCTTACACCTGATTCTCAGTGTAAATACAATCTTATCTCAATTTGAGTGGCATTTGTGGGGTCATTATATGCCACAAAATAGTGTTAAAAGTCAAGACAATCTTTGCCTGAGAGCAAAACAGCTGCCAAATAGGAGACATAATGTAGCTCCAGGTGAATCAGAGAAAACACACACGAGATCATCTCAGTTCTTTATCCATGATCTCAACACCGTTCTACCACCACATCATTAGCAAGACCAGTCAGTCAACAGAGGTGGTTGGCTGTGATAAATACGTTTGGTCCTTGTCTGAGAAGATTGTCAGTACTCACTGTCTCCTTATCTCTGGGACTGAGGAAACGGAGGGAGGAGGCCTCCCTCTTCCTCCCTCATATTCTCCCGTTCATTAAACCCGTTAATTGCCTCCCCCTTGTAGGGCCAACAGAGCATTATTACGGCTGGGATTATTACAGCCCAGTTGTCGACGCTCACACATTTCTTACACTCTAAGGAATATGATCTATAGACCACAAATTATCGTAATGTGCGTAGTGAATACAGTAGCCATAAACTGTGGAGTGGATGGGACTTACCAGCAAACACGGTCCAAAAAATAATATTGTACATAGTAAACAGTAGATCTTTTGAATGTTCTTCCAATTTACAGTTGTAGCCTCATCCATACGAATTAGGGCACTGCCAGGGCCACTGTCCTGCTGGCACACCCAGTGTAATTCTGCAGATAACGGTATAATACCATTGTTCATAAACTTTTATGGTTGCTTGGAGCCCAGTTCAAATGAAGAACAAAAACATACAGCCTCTGTGTTCACTCTTCCAAATTGACACATTCCCAACAATTTAAGAGCCTGACAAAAACAACAATGCAGATGCCTCCTGTTTTCAGTAGAAGGGACAGTCATTGGGGCGGCAGGGTAGCCTAGTGGTTAGAGCGTTGGACGCGTAACCGAAAGGTTGCAAGTTCATATCCCCGAGCTGACAAGGTACAAATCTGTCGTTCTGCCTCTGAACAGGCAGTTAACCCACTTCCTAGGCCGACATTGAAAATAAGAATTTGTTCTTAACTGACTTGCCTAGTTAAATAAAGGTTAAATAAAAAAAATTAAAAAAAATAAAAATAAGTACAATAATATATATATTTTTTTTAAGGACTATGTTCATATCCTGAATGCCTGAAGTTTTGGACGCTAAAGTTGCCGTGTTTCCACCTTATGGTACTGCACTTGTGTGCTTCTGACTGTGGCTTTGTTTTTGACACAGATTTCACTATGAATTTCCTTTGCAGAGTCCCGGGAGAGTCCGTGACTGACAGATAACACCCAGTACTCTGATCTGTCAGTCTGGCTTCTCCATGCATCGCTAGAGGCAGCCGACTCATTCTCTCATTTTCATTCCCCGCATCACATTAAGTGCGATTGCAAAACATTTAGGCTGCCGACGTTCGCTCAGTTATCTTCATATAGTTTTTTTTTTTTTTTGCCTGTAGAGGAATATTTTTTTTTTTAATTCATGGGTATAAACAGCCAATCACGTTGTGGCAAAGCCAAATATCCATGTGTGCTTGACAGATAGGCGTAACACTTGAGTTGCATCATGTCTCACTCTATTCATACTCCACTGATGTTACAGTACACGGCTGTCTAGTTTCAAACATTTATTTGGCTGCACTTCCTCCGAGATGTTGCTTAATATATTTTTTAGGCTCGGTAAATAATCTTTTGATTTCCTTTCAATAGGGGATTGGGATAAGTTGAACTCTGCACCAACAGCAGCTGCCCGACTAATATGATTACTGTATGTGGTATTACTGTAGGGGCTAGATGCTAGAGCAGACTGGTAACGCTGTTTTAGGAGTGGATTTAGCCAGGCTAGTTGGACACTAAGACATTAGCCAGCCTTGTAATTACCTATATTTTTCCCCTGTCAGGTAACGTGGCCATCATTAGGGCCTAGCGCTACGGCTAGCGTGGATATCACCGCGCCGTGCCAAATCACAGAGAAGAGGCCCACTTCCATCACGTCATGCCTGCCACTTCCACCTTCCCTCAAATAGTTTATACTGTCTGGTTACAGTTATGGAGGCAGTTTCTCAACCGCCAAGCAGAGGACATGCATCTGTGTAAAAAGTGGAAATTGTTTGTTGTTCATGTGTGTGTAGTTAGGTGCAAACAACATGTTGAGCGAGTAGAACTTTGCGAACCAACATGTTTTTGCTTCAGTAATGAAGTGAATCCAACATTGAGGAAATGAATGTGACTGTTTCTACTGTATGTGTTACCAAGCTATCCATGTCTTTTCCTCCTCCTCCCCCTCCCCGCCCAGGGGAATCTCAAGACCAGGGCAGTGGGGAGGACGCCGTTTCTCGGCTCCGCGGGCTGATCGCTGAGGGTGGTATGACGGCCGTGGTCCAGAGGGAGCAGAGCACCACCATGGGCAACTTCGGTAACAGCATCATTGTTAGCCACCGCATCCACCGCGGCTCCCAGACTGGGACAGAGGCACCGGGTGGGGACAGAGGCACCCAGGGCAGGGGTTTAGGGTGGTGGTGATGGTGATGGTTGGACGTCCCTCTCTCCGCCCCACCGGGTCACTCTGTCGTTCACAGAGCCCACCTCCCGTATTCTGACCCACCAGAGCATGTAGCTGGGTGAGAGCTCAGCCTTCCTGTTAGAGCCCTCTGGGGCCCATAGCAGGACAGTAGCACCTCTCCCCTTCCAGTACATCAGTCTCTTTTCATCTCAGCCCTTAGGGGCCCATTGGGGTGGAGGAGGGGGCCGATGGGACCCCTATGGACATAGACGATGCGTTTGAGGGTGTGGGACTTGTCGATGATCTAGATCTACACTCGCCCTCTGCTTCCTCCTCCTCTTCTTCAACCCTGTCCCCTGTTGTCTCCCCTCTCGACAACAACAGCTACAGTGCCAGTTACCATGGAGACCCCTACAGTCAATAGATGGTCATGTGCTTTTCATATCCATCTGATCTCTACCTAGAAGACTCTCCTTCCTCTAGCCTTATTACATTGACTACTGTTTTTTCTGGAGGCAACAATGGGATTGGAACTTCATCCTACTCCTCCATTGCATGTCCTGATTTCTATCCAAAAGTAGGCTGGATGAGACCTATCTTCAACCTAGGATTAGGCTTGGTCTCTTCCTTGGATGTGGTGTTATTTTCCGTGCCCTGACTTCCGTTTGAGACTTGTGTCATTGCCCAATTGAGTGCAGGAATCCAAAGCTACAGTTTGACCATTCTATCGGAGGGAGGTGGACCTGAGTGACTCTTTTACAATCAGAGTTCAGATCGGTGGTTTTCAAAGGCCATCTAGGACCAAATTCCATGATCAAATTGCAAATTTCGCAAAACGTGATAAGACTCTTGATCACTATTAGCAAGAAGCTGATATGCTGAATAGAAGCACATTTTATTAACCAATCACATTGGTACAATTTGATTGTGAACCTGGATGACTGTATCTGTTTTTTTATGTCTATGAATTATATTTTATTGTGTGAGAGAGAGAGGATGTTCTATGTCACCCTTTGTGGTTGCAAAACGTTTCATTCTTCCTTTATAGTCGTCATGGTTGATTAGTGGTTCGCAAAGATGTAGTTGACCCAATATAACTTTGAATCTCTTGTACTACATAGGAGAGCAGCATTACATTACAAAGTAGAATTTAGGGTTGGGCGATATTTAGGGAGACCAATTCCACAATATGCTACTCCAAATATGGGCGATATTCGATATTATCGCTGTGCGCTGTTAATGACAAAATAGTTCCCGACTCCTTTTTTGTTGTTGTTGCTTATTTATTATATCATAACCTCCTTCTCATTTAGACTTCTTTTCAACATATTGATACTGCCTTACTGATTAAGCTGCGACGTTTTGATTTGTAAAGTTCAAATAGTGCGTCACAAAAGCTCGACCATATAGTTGATGACAAATATTGCCGATCCTTCGACAAATATTGCCGATCCTTCGTTAAGCCGAACCTAGTAGCATTACAAGACTTTGCTCCCAGACAGTGGCCAGATAATACCATTACTCTTTTCTATCCAGTGTGATGCCTGTATCTGGTGTACAGTGTGCGGTCGGGTGTGTGTGTGACAATGGCTAATCCGTACCCGGGAAAAGAAAACAAACAGCATGACTTATGTATTTCAAAGGTAATAATAATGATGTAATAATAACAGGGTACAGTACACATGTACTACTGGCATGTAAGATCATGAGCCCTAGATCCGCAGCCTCGTAACTTCGAAACGCGTTTTGAAACACCTAAATGCTGTGCCAAGTATTTGAAGTGAAGCATTTCGACAATAGTGTATCCTCTTCTACGATTTCAAACGGTCAGCCCATGTTTTGTGATGGTTGTCTTTTATACAGTAGGATTCCTTCTCTAGGTCCACTGTGGTATGTTGAGCCCAGTCATCTAAGGCTAAAATGAATTTGAAAAGGAGATGCTCTCTTTAAAAATGGCCTGTTTGCCTCCCACGAGCCGCCCAGGTGCCTTGAGGGTTGTGACAGAGAGGCAGTTGGAGGTGCACAGGGGCGGTGGTGCTGATAGCATTCCGAGTCACCACAGGGGCAAAGCTCTCTAGGTTGAATGGACTTTGTGTGCTTCAAACGGCTTGGTCAGTTCTTAGTCCTTTTTAAAACTGGTTTTAAACAGTAATCTGCAAAAAAGAATACATTTTAGTTCTTGTTTTTCCTATCAAGGTGGTCGGTTGTGACAGTGAATGAAACTGTGTTGAATGAATGAATTCGGAAGTGCTTACTGCAGCTCCATGGTGAATGGGTTACTTTTTTATATTTGGATGTGAAAAGTTACGCATTATGTACAGGTTTTTGTCTCTCAGCCACTGTTGGTCCAGCCAACTTGCACTGCTTATATCTGTCTCTCTATGTATTGTCTATATTGTGATTGTATCGGTTGTATCTGTTGAGTTTATTTATGTTTTAGAAAGATGATGGTTATAGAAGATATGCCAACTTAAGCAATAACGTAAGGTTGATCATAATCTTTTTTTCATATAAATTTAACCAGAGTTGCATTAGTCATGTGACCGTGCAGCATCACTGTCTATCTCTGTTGTTCAGATCACTTCTAGGAGAGCAATGCACCATTTGTCGGTTCATATGCTGATCTGACGACAAACAACTTCAGGAAGATTGTCAAAGCGATAAATATATTTTGTTCATTCGTTTATCCAATTGTGAAATTGTCTTCCCAGTGTTTTCCGATACTCTATGACTGACCACTCACTTGTACTGTGCCGATCTTCATTTGAATTTGTTCTCAATGGGGCGGCAGGGTAGCCTAGTGGTTAGAGCGTTGGACTAGTAACCGGAAGGTTGCAAGTTCAAACCCCCGAGCTGACAAGGTACAAATCTGTCGTTCTGCCCCTGAACAGGCAGTTAACCCACTGTTCCTAGGCCGTCATTGAAAATAAGTTTTTGTTCTTAAATGACTTAAATGACTTAAATAAAGGTAAGAAAAATAATAATAATAATTGATCCCATTATGGCTTGTAATGACTCCTGTAAGGTTATGGGAAATACTAGATTACCTCTCATAGCGTCAGACTCAGAGTGAAATTAGATTTGGACAAATATATGCTTGTTATTCCAGTATTAATTTGTTTCATGATCCATGAGGGACAATACCATTCTGATTTTATACAAAAATCATCTGTTTACAACAACTTCTAACCATCAACCCTTGGAAAGAGCAGGAAGACCGGAGTCTCATTTACAGTTCTTGGGTTGGATATCAGAGTGATCTGGGTAGTAGAAAAGGGTGTAACGGGAAAGTGTTTGCGACAGACAAACCAAGAGACACATCAGGCATCAGAATGGTACAGGCTAACCCAGATCTGTCAGACTCTGCTCCTGAAAAGACCCCCCTTTGGAAACTGGAGCAGCCTGACACTTTTGTTTCCCACGTTTTTTATTTCTTTTTTTGAGCGGGTGGAATGTACTGTTTTCTTTCACCTGTTTTCTATTGTATTTGAAGAGGATATGATGGACTGCATTCTAGTGTCCTGTTGGTCAAGAGGGCTAATGGGTAAAAGGATGTGTTATAATCAGAAGACAGGAGCTTACAGTGGCTTCATGGGTGACTGTTGGGTGAGGTGGAGCAGGAGAGCTGAACAGCTGCTCCCTGTGGTCTCCGGTCCTGCTGGGTTTGAAGTGGGAGGGAAAACGCAGTGAGCGAAAGAGCAGCGAAAGAGCAGCTTTGGATTTGGTCACCCTTGATGCTCATGCAGCATTGCGTTAGATGAGCTCATCCGTTTCGGCTTTCACCTTCTAACTGTGCACTTTATTCCTCAGTTCACCAACACACAATAATCCGCCAGCGTGCGCATCAGTTCAAAACTCAATCAAGAACCCCTAGTTAAATAGTGGAACTACGGTATATACAGTAGAAATGGCCACATTCAGTTCTCCACAGCCCAGGACGTTTTGCGACTCCCCGTGTTTTTTGATTTTCTGTGCAATTTAAGGGCAATATGTAATCACATTACATACTCAACGTATTTACTTAACGCTTTGCACTGTTCACAGATCATCACAAAACTCAGTGCTGTCAAGGCATTACACTGTCATTTTTTCATACAGCTGATATTCATATGTTTGTGCAGCAGAATAAAAATGTCTGTGACCTTCTGGATATGATTGAAATTTGGATCAAATCTGTTTAGGATTTTTTTATATATATATATTTAAGTCTGAAATGTGTTTTATAAATTGAGGATAATGAGCTTCCTATATGAATACTTTCAGGGAAATTCTAAAGGTCATGAGTGTATTTGTTCTGTTGTCACTGACTCACAATGGTGTCTTTTTCTCACGTGTGTCAATATGTGATCTCTTGAGTGTACGACAACTCAACAAGGAAGTGTCTTCAGTGTGCCTGTTTTTTTTTTGTAGGAGATTGTGATTTGAAGTGGTTTTCTATCTACTTTTAAAGGGTAAACCACAGTATATGACAGTAGTCAATGTGCAACTAAGGGGTGTTGGAACACCAAAGATCCTAGAAAATACATGTTGCTCATAAACAAATAAAAATGTGAAGCTAAGAAACAATATTTTTTTTTCTTTTTTCTCCAGGGTGAAAGACAATATCATACACAGTACATAATACTGTGCACAGGATCTTCAAGACTGACTCCCTGCTCTTGAGAGCTTGGACCTAGTGCTAACGTTAGATGGAACTAATTGTTTCTGTGGGTATTTAGCTTCCTCCATTTATTTTTATCATCTTTGTGGAGCTTTGTAGGTTTATTCATGGCAACTGTTTCTGGTAAACAACCCACATCCCCTCCTACAGAAAGACTCACTTTTGGCTAGCAAGGCATTGAGCAAAAATAACGAGAGCAATTAAAATGAAAATAATATTAGGATTGTTTCCCGCTTGGGGTTTTTCATGTCTTCCAGAATCATTTCCTCCTAGAGAATTTTTTTTATTTTTTATTATCATGAAACTAAAAGGATAACTATTTCTAATCTGCTGAATTATTCATATTTTCTTGATAACTACTCAGGGGGAAAGATATAAAATCAACCGAATCGTTGGATTACTCACAGTCACTGCTCTGCTGTATCAGATCTGGCAAAAAAAAGGTCCCACTATGATCTGACGCATGGACACCCTGGGGGTTTGAAGAGGGCGAGCGTTATCTAGTGTTGGCCCACCTGAACAACTGAGGCTGTATGTGTTTACACTCGAGATGAAGATTCAGACCGGTGCAAAGAGGTAGCGGGAAAACAAACAAACAAAGCCGTGCCTCTATATCAACTGGTAGGATTACACAGCGGTGTAAATGGATGGAAACTAGACCTGGGAAATTGATGAAAGCATTGCACTTAACTTTATAAATTACCATGGAGAGTGCTGTTGGAAGTGACTGAGGATAGGACCTGGCCTAGCCAGTCTGATTCCCCATACAATCCCTCCCATTGCCACTGTGAATTTAGCTGAGGTGCAGGAGGCAGAGAACAGAGAACTTCCATAACTACAGTATGCTCCTCTTGTGAATGGA